>NC_071657.1:52211876-52906876 GCF_014839835.1 Dryobates pubescens
AGTTTTACACAGAGAGAGTGATTGCCCATTGGAATGGGCTGCCCAAGGAGGTGGTGGAATCACCATCACTGGAGGTGTTCAGGACGAGACTTGATAGGGTGCTAGGTTGCATGGTTTAGTTGGTTGGGTGGATAATAGGTTGGACATGAGGATCTTGAAAGTCTCTTCCAACCTGGTCTATTCTATTCTATTCTATTCTATTCTATTCTATTCTATTCTATTCTATTCTATTTCCTGTTATTTGGAATGGCTGCAGAGAAGGAAACTTCTCTGTGAGAATAGGTGGCAAATTCAACTCATTCAATTCAAGTTCATGCATTGAATAATCATAAGAAAATTTCTAATGAACTATAGAATCACACAGTCTGAACTGGGAGAGATATCCAGCGAATATTTAGTCAAACCTCCAGTTGAAACCAGAATCTTAGATTAGGTTGTTAAGGACCTTCTCAAGCCATTTTGTGAAAATTTCCAGGGAACGAAGATTTCACCACTTTTTTGTGCAATGTCTTCTAATGCTTAATGGCTTTTCCATTTAAAATATTTTTCTTGTCTTTACTAATCCTTGCCCGACATATCTTTACAAAGAAAGTACCTTCATTTTCTCCATAACTACCTTCTAGATACTGAACGATCACAGTTACATTCTTGTCTGGACCGCCTCTTCTCCAAGATGAACAAACTGTGTGTCTTCAGATGTTACATTTTCCTGTTCCTCACAAAACTCATACCTGGATGCTACCTTTTATCTAGGAACAGGTTTCTGGGGGCTCCCTGTTCATAGTATTAGAAAGCAAGCAAATAACTGAAGTAGGAGGAAGTAAGAGGCTAAACAGTTTTGCTAGTGAGTTAATATTCCTGCCCTGCTACAGTGATTTTAGCCTTCTGCAAGTCCACAGTGCAATGTACATTTAAAAACCTTAATCAACCACTTCTAGAGTAAAGTTAAAATTATGTATATCTTTGATTAAAAATTTTGGAGCCCAACTGTGTCTTTCATGATCATGTAAATCAAGGCTATTTTAGATGCTTAGCATGCACTGAAAGTTAGGCTATTTATCTCAGAATTCATCTCTGTTTAAAGGAATGTTCATAACTTAAATAGATCCTAGTATATCATTCTCATTTTATGGACATATATGCACTATTTTTTGCTACAGGATCCTAAAGTATAATGATTTCCAATTTACATTATCACAGACTGAATAAGTAACTGAGTAAAATCTGTCAAATTATACTGTTGTATTTGTTATGATTGCACATCCAATCCGCTCTGAAAGAAATGAATTGCAAATTCATGCTGTAAAGTTTCACAATAGAAAGAACTGATCATTAGATTTCCATTGTTAAAAGAAGTAATATAACAAGAATACAATCAGATCTAAAGTTATTTATCATTTCATATGTCATAGCCTGTGTCAACAAGCTTAAGAACACATTTTTAAGGGCAATATAGAAGTTTTACAAAATACTTAGAGTTTCTCTAAAAAGGTGTTAACACTGCTAAAGTAAAAATTATATATTAAAAAAATATATATCACTATATTGTCATATGTGCTTTTCAAAATGCAGGGTTTTTTGTTCTTGAATTATTATGCTTTGAAACAAATTGTCCATAGAATACACTCATTTGCATTGTTAATTTGGTGCACCTAAAATTTACACTTAAATGTCTTCAGTGAAAATGTAATGCACTTACCTTGAACAATTAATTCCTTGAGCAATACTGTTATACATTGATCATTTTTATATTTAGGAAAGTGATTTTCTACAGGAGTAGTTGTAGGTTTGCATTTTACTGTAAATTTCTAGGGATGTAGTCTCATGTGAGTATAGAGTAGGCACTAATTCATTATACCTTATATATTTTGCTTTGTATTTTAATGTTGCTGCATTTCTTTATTATTTCCTCAAATTAATTTGCATTAGAAGTCATACATTTGTTCAAATTTCCCTTTAAAATTCCCTTATGCTTCTACAGCATCCACATATCACAGAGTTCAGAGTTAATTGTTACCATTAATAAAGGAAAACAACATAATTTTGGTACTAAAAGCACAGTGTAAGATCATCTATGCATCAGTGAGAAACTCATACTGGTTTATTGAACAGATAACCTAAAAGCCTGTATACAAAAAATTGTATTTAGTATATTTAAACCTATAATACACCTTGTGTGTGTAAGTAGCATTGCTAGAGGATTAAAGCATTTCTCCATTAAAATAAAATTAATATTACTGTTAGCATGTTATTTAAAAATGAAGCACAAATTAAAGATTATTCATTGTTTGTTTTTTCTCGGTTTTCCCCTTTTTATACTTTTGTTTTGCAATGTAGATTTCATTGATAAACAGTGCTTTGGTCTATAGAATTCTTGAAGTTTTTTTTATGCACGTATTTCTTTCTCCATAAGTAGAAGGCTTGTAAATATAGATTTAATCATTCATTGTAATTACACAGGCTGCTTACACTCATTTCAGCATAGAGTTAGTGAAAACATGAAGCAATTTTATCTATAATAAAAATAAAATCATTATTATTTTTCTATTAAAAGGCAGCATCAAAATGCATGTTTTGTTCTTAATTGTTCTGCAAGTTTTCTTTTCTATAAGAGACTCCAACCAAATGTAACTTTTGGATGTCCTCTTCCATTAGTAAAGATTTCCAATCTGACTAAGCTAAATGAAATAACAAAATTATTGCAAATGTCACTCTGGTTTATAAAATTAATCTTTACTAAGTTAAACTTGCCTTGCTGCCAGTTAAACACTCACTCGTAACCATTCATAAGTTTCTTGAATGAAATATTCATAGAACTATTTAGATTGGAAAAGATCTTTAAGAACATGAAGTCCAACCATTAACCTAGCTCTGTCAAGTTGACTATTAAACCATATCTCTAAGCACCCTAACAATACATTTCAAGAATAGAATAGAATAGAATAAAACCAGGTTGGAAGAGACCTCCAAGATCATTGTGTCCAACCTATCATCCAACACTACCCAACCAACTAGACCATGCAACCAAGCATCCTGTCAAGCCTCATCCTGAACACCTCCAGCGACAGCAACCCCACCACCTCCTTGGGCAGCCCATTCCAATGGGCACTCTCTCTGTGTAAAACTTCCTCCTAACCTCCAGCCTAAACCTGCCCTGGCGCAGCCTGAGACTGTGTCCTCTTGTTCTGGTGCTGGTTGCCTGGGAGAAGAGACCAACCTCTGCCTGACTACAACCCCCCTTCAGGTAGTTGTAGACAGCAATAAGGTCACTCTTGAGTCTCCTCTTCTCCAGGCTAAGCAACCCCAGCACCCTCAGTCTCTCCTCATAGGGCTTGTGCTCCAAGGTCCTCACCAACCTTGTCGCCCTTCTCTGGACATGCTCCAGCAAGTCAACATCCTTCCTAAACTGAGGGGCCCAGAACTGGACACAGTACTCAAGGTGCGGCCTAACCAGTGCAGTGTACAGGGGCAGAATGACCTCCCTGCTCCTGCTGGCCACACTGTTCCTGATGCAGGCCAGGATGCCATTGGCCCTCTTAGCTGCCTGGGCACACTGCAGGCTCATGTTCAGTCTACCGTCGACCAGCACCCCCAGGTCCCTCTCAGCCTGACTGCTCTCCAGCCACTCTGACCCCAGCCTGTAGCGCTGCATGGGGTTGTTGTGGCTAATGTGCAGAACCCGGCACTTGGATGCGTTAAATCTCATGCTGCTGGCTTCTGCCCATCTGTCCAGCCTGTCGAGGTCCCTCTGCAGAGCCTCTCTACCCTCCAGCAGATCAACTCCAGCCCCCAGCTTGGTGTTGTCAGCAAATTTACTGATGATGGACTCAATGTCCTCGTCCAGATCATCACTAGAGAGCATGGGGCCCAGCACTGGTCCCTGGGGCACAGCACTCACACTGGCTGCCAGCTGGATGTGGCACTATTCA
This sequence comes from Dryobates pubescens, assembly GCF_014839835.1. NCBI lineage: Eukaryota > Metazoa > Chordata > Aves > Piciformes > Picidae > Dryobates > Dryobates pubescens. Next base: position 52,215,806 of record NC_071657.1, read on the forward strand.
CCACCACTCTCTGGACTTGGCCCTCTAGCCAGTTCTAACCCATTGCAGTGTGCTCCCATCCAAGCCATGGACTGACAGCTTGGCCAGGAGTTTGCTGTGGGGGACAGTGTCAAAGGCCTTGCTGAGGTCCAGGTAGACTACATCCACAGGCCTCCCCACATCCACCAGGTGGGTCACCTGATCATTGAAGGAGATCCGGATAGAGAGGCAGGACCTGCCCCTCCTAAATCCATGCTGGCTGGGCCTGATCCACTCAAGATGACCTGTTCCATAATCTTGCCTGGCACTGAGGTCAGGCTGACAGGCCTATAATTCCCTGGCTCATCCAACTGGCCCTTCTTGTGGATGGGCACCATGGTGACCAGCTTCCAGTCTTCTGGGATGTCTGCAGTGAGCCAGGACTGGAGGAAAATGATGAAGAGTGGCTTGGCCAGCTCATCTGCCAGCTCTCTCAGCACCCTAGGATGGATCACATCTGGTCCCATGGACTCATGGGGATCCAAGTGGCTAAGCAGATAACCACCTACCCCATTCTGGAACAGAGGAAAACTATGCTGTTCCCTGACTCCTTCTGCCAGCTCTGCAGGCCAGCTGTCTGGAAGAAATTCTGTCCTGCCAGAAAAAAATGAGGCAAAGAAGGTGTTAAGTAACTGCCTTTTCCTCATCCTTTGTTACAATGTTCGCCTACATGTGCACCAAGGAGTGGAGGTTGTCCTTGCCCTTCCTCTTGCTATTAATGTATTTATAGGAGGACTTTTTGTTGCCCTTCACAGCAGAGGCCAGTCTAAGCTCCAAATGTGCTTTTGCCGCCCTAATTTTCTTCCTACAGGACCTAGCAACATCCTTAAACTTTTCATGGTTTGCCTCACCTTTCTTCCAAAGATGATACACCCTCTTTTTTTCCCTTAGTTCTTTGAGAAGTTCATTACCCATCCAGGGTGGCCCTCTGCCCTGGCGGCTCATCTTCTGGCACATTGACACAGCCTGTTCCTGCACCTTCAAGAGTTCCACCTTGAAGTAGGTCCAGCTCTCCTGGACCCCTTTGTTTTTAAGGGCTGTTTCCCAAGGAACCTTCTGAGATAGTTCCTTGAGTAACCTGAAGTCTGCCCTCCAGAAGTCGAGAGTGGAGGTTTTGTTGCTGCCCCTCTTAGTTTGAGGGAATACTGAAAATTCAATTATCTCATGGTCACTGGCCCCTAAACACCCTCCAACCACCACATCACCCACCAGCTCTTCCCTATATGTGAAGAGGAGGTCAAGCATAGCTTTACCCTGGTAGGCTCACACAGCATCTGGGATAAGAAGCTGTCCTCCATGCATTCCAAGAACCTCCTAGACCGCCTCCTCTCTGCTATGTTAAGATCCCAGCAGATATCAGGCAGGTTGAAGTCGCCCATGAGAACAAGGTCAGGTGATCTTGAGACAGCCTTAAGCTGCCTGTAGAATGACTCATCAACTTCTTCATCCTCATTGGGTGGTCTATAACAGACTCCAAACAGGATGTCTGCCCTGTTGTTCTTCCCTCTAATTCTCACCCACAGGCGCTAAACCTGATGGTCCCTGATCGCCATCTCAATGGCATCTAGTGCCTCCCTGATGTACAGGGCTACCCCTCCACCCCTTCTTCCTTGCCTGTCTCTCCTGAAAAGCCTGTAGCCATCAATTGCAGCACTCCGGTCATGTGAGTCGTCCCACCACATCTCTGTGATGGCAACTACATCATAACTTTCCTGCTGCAGCAAGGCTTCCAGCTGCTTTTGTTTGTTGCATTAGTGTACATGCACTGCAGCTGGGCTGCTGGTTTCACCTCTGGCTCTAGCTTATCACCCCCAGACTCCTGCCTGGGGGGACTGGTTTCAGCCCCTTCGCCCTTTGAATCTAGTTTAAAGCCCTATCTATGAGACCTGCCAATTCCTTTCCTAGAATTTTTTTCCCTTTGAGGGATAGGCCATTCTCATACACTCTGATTTTTTCCCTCCTCTGGGACAGATGTGCTCCATCTGTTGCTAGCTGACCTGGTGCAGTAGAAAGTTCTCCAAGTTCGAAAACCCCAAAATTCTTTTGACTACACCAGCCTCTAAGCCACTTCTTGACTATGGCTGCTGTCCTGTTCCTTATGGTATTCCCTCCTGCAACTAAGGGCATAGATGAGAATATTATTTGTGCACCTGACCCCTCAATGAGATCCCACAGGGCCTTAAAGTCATTCTTCATAGCTCTGGGAGTTCTGGTTGCAACATCATCATTCCCTAACTGCATAATTATTAAGGTATAGTAGTCAGAGGGCTGCACCAAACTAGGCAGCCTTCTGGTACTATCTCCAACCTTAGCTCCTGGGAGGCAATAAATTTCCCTGTGAGTAGGGTCTGGCCGACATATGGGGCCTTCTGTTCCCCTCAGGAGGGAATCACCAATGACAATTACCCTCCTCTTTTTTTTAAGAGAGCAAGTCCTGATGCCAGGGGAAGGCTGTTTAACCTTAGGCTGCTTTGCCTTAGGCTGTTTAACCTTAGGCTGTTTAACCTTAGGCTGATTTGCCGTAGGCTGATTTGCCTTAGGCTGATTTGCCTTAGGCTGTTTTGCCTCAGGGAAAACCCCAGATAATGTGTCCTCCAGCAGCAGAATCACCTCACCCTCAACCTCCAATGCCCTGTACTTGTTTACCAAGGGCAGAGGGGAAGTTGATGGGAGGTAAGGAGGTTTAACCTTGCGTCTTTTGAGAGGAACCTGCTTCCATTCCCCTCTTCTTTTTGGCCTGGGGGGCCTGCAGAGCCTGGTTACTCAGGTTTGTCACCCTTCTACAATCTCTTACATCTCTAAGTCTAGCAACCTCGTCCTTCAGTCTGGCCACCAGGTTAAGCAGATAGTCAATCTGCTCACATGTTATGCAGGAGCTGTCCCCACTACCCTGCATATCAAGCGCCAGGCTCCAGCACTCTCTGCAGCCAGATGCCTGGACACCTACCTCTTGCTTATGACACCGACCTACCTGCTTATATTCCCCCTCAGTCTGAGTCGAGACTGATTTTTTAAAGGAGTTATTGCAGCGAGTGTCCACCATGGCCAGCCCTGCCCATGGGACCTACTGGACAAAGTTTTAGAAAAAGTGCGGCGGCGCGCGTGTCTGAGCAAGAGGACGGGCTTACCGCTGGAATGGAAGCACCCGCGAGCTACCGCCAGGTTTTAAAGCGCTGCAGCAAATGCAGGGAGCCCAAGCAATCCCAAGCACATGGAGAAGTGGCAGGAGCCGGTCCTAGTCGAGTGCCGAGAAACCGCGAGGGTCCCACAGGCTGAAAAGGAAAGCAGTGAGTGCTTTTCCAAGGCTCCTGGTCACGGTGTGTTCCCGAGCAAGCTTAGTGCTGAAAATCAATACCTCCAGGGGTGGTGATTCAATCATTTCAACAGGCATCCTGTTACAGCACCTTACAGCTCTTTTGGTGAAGAAATATTTTCTAATACTGAATCTAAACCCCTCCTGGTACAACCTGAGGCTACTTCCTCTTGTTCTGTCACTAGTTATTTGGGAGTCTGACACCACACTACAACCTCTTTTCATGTAGTTGTAAAGAGCAGTACAGTCTCCTCCTTAGCAATCTTTCCTCTAGACTGAAAAAACACACTTCCCTCAGATTTTTGCCCCTGACACATGACCAGTTTCATTGTTCTTTGGATGACCTCAGGCACATCAATGTTATTTTTGCAGTGAGAGGCTGTATACTGAGCACGGTGTTCAAGGTGTGGCCTCATCAGTGTTGAGCGCATGGGGACAATCATTTCCCTAGTCCTGCTGGCCACAGTATTACTAACATAAGCCAAAATGCTGTTGGCACTCTTGGCCACTTGGTCACATGGCTCATATTCAGGCAGCTGTCAAACAAAAGCTCCACATCCTTTTCCACCCTGAGCAGGTGCTGGGTTTTTGTTTTGTATTGTTTTGTTTTGTTTTTAAATCTTTCAGAGATTTAGAATTTGTTTGCATTTAAAACACTTCCATATTTTTCAAGGAAGTATTTCATTACTTAAGTAAAACTAATGGGTCACCTTAGAAATGTTCTAGGATGGATTTACAGAATGGTAGGGGTTTTAAGGGATCTCCATAGATTATCAGGTCTAACCCCCATGCCAAAACAGAATCATCCAGGGCCAGCCATACAGGAGTGCATCCAGATGGATCTTTAAAGTCTCTAGAGGAGCAAATACCACAACCTCTGGGCAGCCTGTTCCAATACTCCTGCCCCCTCACAGTAAAGAATTTTTAGTTCATGTTGAGGTAGAACTTGCTGTGTTCCAGTTTGAGTCCATTGCCCTTTGTCCTATCACAGGCCACCACTGAAAAGAGACTGTCCCCTTTCTTCTTGGCACTAACCCTTAGGATATTTGTAAACATTAATATGATCACCCCTCAGTCTTCTCTTTTCCATACTGAAGCTCTCTCAGCCTTTCTTCAGATGTTCCAGTGCCTTAACTGTAGCCCTCCATTGACCACTTGCTAGTATTTCACCGTTCCTCTTGAACTGGGGATCCCAGAACTGGGCATGGTATCCTTCAACATATATGTATGTTTCACGGTGTGCTATTTTGGAGTATGAGAGTAAAGGAAACATCTCTTTGGGATCAAAACCCAGTTGTATATTCAGTTGTTCTTCAATAGCTGTTTGCTTTTATCTAATTAAGCATGTGTGTGTGTATATATATATATATATACACCCCTATATATATATTTTTATATATATATGTATATATATATAAAATATTTCTGATTAAAACCTGCATCCTGGCATCATCTTTATTTCACTTTTTTGAAGAACTGTTTTAAGCAGTAAATATATTCATGTATCACTTTTAGGAGATTTTACCAAAAGTGGCTAAGATTTGGTGAAATGCTCATGCTTGCAACATCTCCTAGTCCTGAGATATGATGTTTCTTATGAACTATGTATTGATGAAGTCCATATAATGTGCTCACATGTATTGAACATGCATGTGATGGGTTAACTTTTGCCATCTGCCAGATCCCCATGCAGCCATTCTCTCATGCCCTTTTATCCAAAGTGTGAGGGGTGATATTGACATGGAAAAGCTCATGGGTCAGGAACGTCATTTACTAATTACCTTCTAAAGCAGCACAGACTAAACTTGGGGAAAATTAGTTTAGTTTAAAGTCAGTTAAAAAAAAAAAGATGTTGAGAAGCAAGGGCAAAACTAAAATCATCTTTCCCCTCACCCTCTGCTTCTACTTAGGCTCAGCTTCCTTCCTGATGTGTACCTACTCCACTCTTAATGGTACAAGCTGATGTAGAATGGATGTTGCAGTCCACTCATAACAGATTCTTTCTGCCATTTATTACTCCTCATACTTTTCCACTGCTCCATGATTGGTATGTCATTTACCAGAAAATGTGCTCCTATATGGGATCTTTTCTGCCATCTGCAAGGGAATCTCTGCTTCCCTGCAGTCCCTCACTGCCACCACCTGGGCATCTGCATCCAACAAAATGTACTAAGTTTTTGTGTTTACAAGCACAGATTTGTAAAACTGATGTAAAGTACTTGATTATTCAGCAGTTTGGCTTTTCATTACTAGTAAGCATCAGCAGCAGAAAGATATTTATAACACTACTGCAGTGTTAGAACAGAAGGGCACCCGCTGTGCACATCAGCCTGGTAGAGAAGGGTTACACCGACACAGTTCCCTGAAAAGAGTCACCTCACATTAACAATGACCCACATATATTCTAAGAACTACTATGCAGAGAATGTGTATGGCACAAAACAACAGCAGCATAAGAGGGGGCTTTAGAGTTCCTAAAGAGCATCCCCTTGGTAGGTAACATTTTGCTGATTGATGGGACATAAGAACAGTCTCTCATGTTTTTCTCATGACAATTTTGAATCCCCATGGTTAGCTAGTATTTATTTGCCTCTCACTGTACTCCTTAGCATGTAGTCTCTCAATTCCACACTGGAAAATATCTTTTCTGATGCTCTCTGGAGTGCATTTTTTGACTTCCAGAGGAAGTCTCTTCCTTTACACAACACTGGAATACTTATTTTATGAATGACTAATTTAAAGCAACAACAACAAAATTCTTTACTGATATATTTGAGGGATGACGCTTGACAGAGAGTGGAGTCAAAATTCTAGACCAAGTGAGTAAAAGTTGTAATTCATTATGACTTCCTACTCATTGAGGGCTAACAAGGGTAAAACAAAATTAAAAGAAAGCTGCAATCTTGTGCACACTATGCATGCATAATCAGTGTTGGGTGCATATTACATGTGTATAATATATATATATGTGCAATATACTTATGCATATTATATTTTGCCATTATTTTTCTTTAAAATTTGTAAATTGTAACTTGCCAAATCAAGGCATTTAAACAGTATCACAGTATCACTAAGATTGAAAGAGACCTCAAAGATCATCGAGTCCAACCTGTCACCACAGACCTCATGACTAGACCATGGCACTAAGTGCCATGTCCAATCCTCTCTTGAACACCTCCAGGGATGGTGACTCCACCACCTCCCTGGGCAGCCCATTCAAATGATGAATGACTCATTCAGTGAAGAACTTTCTCCTCACCTCGAGCCTAAACTTCCCCTGGTGCAGCTTCAGACTGTGTCCCCTTATTCTGGTGCTGGTTGTTAGAGAGAAGAGACCAACCCCTTCCTGGCTACCACCACCTTTCAGGTAGTTGTAGCGAGCAATGAGGTCACCCCTGAGCCTCCTCTTCTCCAGGCTGAACAATCCCAGCTCCCTCAGCCTCTCCTCATAGGGCTTGTGCTCAAGGCCTTTCCCCAGCCTTGTGGCCCTTCTCTGGACATGTTCAAGTGTCTCGATGTCCTTCCTAAACTGAGGGGCCCAGAACTGGAGACAGTACTCAAGGTGTGTCCTAACCAGTGCAGAGTACAGGGGCACAATGACCTCCCTGCTCCTGCTGGCCACACTATTCCTCATGCAGGCCAGGATGCCATTGGCCTTCTTGGCCACCTGGGCACACTGCTGGCTCATGTTTAGGCAGCTGTCAATCAGTACCCCCAGGTCCCTCTCCGTTTGGGAGCTCTCCAGCCACCCCGACCCCAGCCTATAGCTCTGCATGAGGTTGCCATGGCCAAAGTGCAGCACCCGGCACTTGGACTTGTTGAATGCCATTCCATTGGACTCTGCCCATCTGTCCAGTCAGTTGAGGTGGCCTAAAAACCTAACCAAAAAAGTCTAAATATAGAATTTATGGGTTAATTTTACAATTTCTGACCCAAATATATATGAATTTACAAGTGTATTTCTTGTCTATTTAGATTAATACAAAATCTCAAGGAAATTTCATAAAGGATACTGAATAAGAGTCCGTATTTGTTTCAAATGATTCAATGAGGAAAATATATGTGGCATGCCCCATTTAGATGTTGTTCTATTTCTCTGTCTTCCTCTCTCTTCTTTTCTTCTTTCAAAATTTAGATCACCTGTAGACTTTTTTAACATATCTGCATCTGTGGTGAAGCAGAATAGATTAAGATCTTTGGAATATACTTGCTTTTCATAGGACTGAGAAAGCCTCATATAATATGCTGGGTTTTTCATTGTTGACTGAGGAGTAAAGTGGGTTGGTTTTTGGTTTTGTGGGTTTTAAGCAGCAACTCTCTAGAGTTTGAATTTTTCTATTATGAAATGTTTTGGCTGACAGAGAATATATTTTCTTTTATTCAGATGATTAGAGAATTTACATGGGTGGAATCTACAAATACTAACATTGAGAGAGATCAGAGACTACATTCATAAGCGAAGATTATTTTTTTCTACTAATGTACAATGCAATTTTTTGTTTCCTGTGAGGAAAATAAAATAAAGATATGTTGAAAAATTTTATGCTCATGATATCATATAATGAAACTTGTTCATTTGCATCAAGTGCTATTTAGGGGCCATACTCTCACGTCAAGACTGTGGTAACATATTCAGTCTGTTAAAAGTGTTTCCTTCTTTCTGCTGCCTCTGTCTCACACTTCTTGACACAGCTTGTCTCTTTCCTAAATCTGAGATTTGGTGTTCAGGAACTGAAAAGAAATTACAGGCTGCTGGGAGCATTATGGTTTCTAGTAGATGCTGTTAATAATGATGGCATATTGGTTGATTCTAGCATACATGTTTTTATACCATTGAGCTACGCATGCTTATCCTCACATAAGCTTAACCTCTTTATTTAAATACATAAAATACGACAGTTCTTTCCTTATTTATTCTTGATCTTTTTCAGACATAAATTAGTTTCTCTGCTGAACATGTGATATCTTCCCTAGAGTAATCTTCAGTTTCAATAAACACAAATACATTTTAAAATAAATTGAATCCCAGAATGCTCAGCTGTTTTCTACAGGAGTCATTAGCATTTCTGAGCGATAAGTCATCAAGGGAAGAATTTCACCCCAACTGTTTCTGTCACAAGTGACTGTCTTTGCAAGCAGAAATTGTTAGAGGAACCCATCCTGTTTTGGTTTTTTGTGTTTTTTTTTTTCTTTTTTTTTTTTTCTTGGAATCAGAATTCCATATTCTGCTTCAAGAATACAGGGTTCATGAAGCACATTACATTGATATTCAAGGTAACTTCTGGAGAACAGAACTACTTAGATGAAATCAAAGTTTGTTATTTCCCTATGCCATACAGTTGCCTTTTTTGGGAAAGATACTCAACTGGGCAGAGAGCTATCTGTGTGCAACATCATGTTGATATGGAAATACACATAATTCCAAGTCAGCCATATGTACAAAATACCCTTTGTGTATTGCTGTTACACAAGAGCAGAAACATGAGGAAGCTTAAATTTGGGCTAGATTAAGGAGAATCATAGAATTGCTTTTGTTGGAAAAGTCCTCTAAGATCAAGGAGTCCAGCCATCAATGTAAACCACCATGACCTTTAAATCATGTCTCCATGTGCCATGTGCATATATATCTTGGAACACCGCCAGGGATGGTAACTCCACCAACTCCCTGGGCATCCTATCTCAATGCCTGACCAGTTTTGCAGTAAAGGATTTTTTCTTAATATCCAATCCCCTGACACAATTTCAGGCCATTTCCTCCTGTCTGAGACAGAAGAGGCTGACACCCACCTCACTACAACCTTCTTTCAGGGAGTTGTAGAGAGTAATGAAGTCTCCCCTCACCTTTCTCTAAATGGTCCCAATTCCCTCAGCTGATCCTTGTAAGACTTGTTTTCTAGGGCCTTCAAGAACCTAGATGCTCTTCTCTGGACTTGCTCCAACACCTCAGTGTCTTTCTTATAGTGAGGGGCTTAATAGTGAACACAATATTGGAGATGCAGCCTCACCAGCATGATCATTTTCATACTCCTGCTAGTAACTTTTCCTGATACAGACCAGGATGCTGTTTGCCTTCTTGGCCACCTGAGCATACTGCTGGCTCATGTTCAGATGCCTGTCAACCAACACCCCCAGGTCCTATTCTACCAGGCAACTTCCCAGCCACAAGAGGAAGGGTGTTCACTCTCGCTGTTTTCAAGAAAGGATGACTACTGGCAAAGGATTATTTCTATCCTTGCTTTTCCTATGCTACCCTCAATTGAAGTCACAGTGTTGGACAATGCTAAAAAGAAATTTAAGAAAAGACTGTCACAATGATTAAGAAAACCAGTGAATTAAGTAACACCAATGACAAACGTGTAATTTCTGAGATACAGGAAACTAAAGTTGTGGATTAGAATTTGGTTGAACAAAGAAAAATGGAGGTGAATACAGAGGAAGTGAAACATTGTCTAGAGAAGGAAGGACACAGGGGAAGAGAAGGTTTGGGAAGGGAAGGTTTGGGAAGGGAAGGTTTGGGAAGGTTTGGGAAGGGAAGGTTTGGGAAGGGAAGGTTTGGAAAGGGAAGGGAAGGTTTGGGAAGGTTTGGGAAGGTTTGGGAAGGTTTGGGAAGGGAAGGTTTGGGAAGGGAAGGGAAGGTTTGGGAAGGTTTGGGAAGGGAAGGGAAGGTTTGGGAAGGGAAGGTTTGGGAAGGGAAGGGAAGGTTTGGGAAGGGAAGGGAAGGCTTGGAAAGGGAAGGGAAGGCTTAGGAAGGGAAGGGAAGGCTTAGGAAGGGAACGGAAGGTTTGGGAAGGGAAGGGAAGGTTTGGGAAGGGAAGGTTTGGGAAGGGAAGGTTTGGGAAGGTTTGGGAAGGGAAGGTTTGGGAAGGTTTGGGAAGGTTTGGGAAGGTTTGGGAAGGTTTGGGAAGGGAAGGTTTGGGAAGGTTTGGGAAGGGAAGGTTTGGGAAGGGTGGGAAGGTTTGGGAAGGGAAGGTTTGGGAAGGGAAGGGAAGGTTTGGGAAGGGAAGGGAAGGTTTGGGAAGGGAAGGTTTGGGAAGGGAGGGGAAGGTTTGGGAAGGGAAGGGAAGGTTTGGGAAGGTTTGGGAAGGTTTGGGAAGGTTTGGGAAGGGAAGGTTTGGGAAGGTTTGGGAAGGTTTGGGAAGGTTTGGGAAGGTTTGGGAAGGGAAGGTTAGGGAAGGGAAGGGAAGGGAAGGGAAGGGAAGGGAAGGGAAGGGAAGGGAAGGGAAGGGAAGGGAAGGGAAGGGAAGGGAAGGGAAGGGAAGGGAAGGGAAGGGAAGGGAAGGGAAGGGAAGGGAAGGGAAGGGAAGGGAAGGGAAGGGAAGGGAAGGGAAGGGAAGGGAAGGGAAGGTTTGGGAAGGGAAGGGAAGGGAAGGTTTGGGAAGGGAAGGTTTGGGAAGGTTTGGGAAGGGAAGGGAAGAGAAGGTTTGGGAAGGGAAGGGAAGGTTTGGGAAGGGAAGGGAAGGTTTGGGAAGGGAAGGTTTGGGAAGGGAAGGTTTGGGAAGGGAAGGTTTGGGAAGGGAAGGGAAGGGAAGGTTTGGGAAGGTTTGGGAAGGGAAGGTTTGGGAAGGGAAGGGAAGGGAAGGTTTGGGAAGGGAAGGTTTGGGAAGGGAAGGGAAGGGAAGGGAAGGGAAGGGAAGGGAAGGGAAGGGAAGGGAAGGGAAGGGAAGGGAAGGGAAGGGAAGGGAAGGGAAGGGAAGGGAAGGGAAGGGAAGGGAAGAGAAGGGAAGGGAAGGGAAGGGAAGGGAAGGGAAGGGAAGGGAAGGGAAGGGAAGGGAAGGGAAGGGAAGGGAAGGGAAGGGAAGGTTTGGGAAGGTTTGGGAAGGGAAGGGAAGGGAAGGGAAGGTTTGGGAAGGGAAGGTTTGGGAAGGGAAGGTTTGGGAAGGGAAGGGAAGGGAAGGGAAGGGAAGGTTTGGGAAGGGAAGGGAAGGGAAGGGAAGGGAAGGGAAGGGAAGGGAAGGGAAGGGAAGGGAAGGGAAGGGAAGGGAAGGGAAGGGAAGGGAAGGGAAGGGAAGGGAAGGGAAGGGAAGGGAAGGGAAGGGAAGGGAAGGGAAGGGAAGGGAAGGGAAGGGAAGGGAAGGGAAGGGAAGGGAAGAGAAGGGAAGGGAAGGGAAGGGAAGGGAAGGTTTGGGAAGGGAAGGGAAGGTTTGGGAAGGTTTGGGAAGGGAAGGGAAGGGAAGGGAAGGTTTGGGAAGGGAAGGTTTGGGAAGGGAAGGTTTGGGAAGGGAAGGGAAGGTTTGGGAAGGGAAGGGAAGGTTTGGGAAGGGAAGGGAAGGGAAGGGAAGGGAAGGGAAGGGAAGGGAAGGGAAGGGAAGGGAAGGGAAGGGAAGGGAAGGGAAGGGAAGGGAAGGGAAGGGAAGGGAAGGGAAGGGAAGGGAAGGGAAGGGAAGGGAAGGTTTGGGAAGGGAAGGTTTGGGAAGGGAAGGTTTGGGAAGGGAAGGTTTGGGAAGGGAAGGGAAGGGAAGGTTTGGGAAGGGAAGGGAAGGTTTGGGAAGGGAAGGGAAGGGAAGGGAAGGTTTGGGAAGGGAAGGGAAGGGAAGGTTTGGGAAGGGAAGGGAAGGGAAGGGAAGGTTTGGGAAGGGAAGGGAAGGGAAGGGAAGGAAGGAAGGGAAGGGAAGGGAAGGGAAGGGAAGGGAAGGGAAGGGAAGGGAAGGGAAGGGAAGGGAAGGGAAGGGAAGGGAGGGAAGGGAAGGGAAGGGAAGGGAAGGTTTGGGAAGGGAAGGTTTGGGAAGGGAAGGGAAGGTTTGGGAAGGGAAGGTTTGGGAAGGGAAGGTTTGGGAAGGGAAGGGAAGGGAAGGTTTGGGAAGGGAAGGGAAGGTTTGGGAAGGTTTGGGAAGGTTTGGGAAGGGAAGGTTTGGGAAGGGAAGGGAAGGGAAGGTTTGGGAAGGTTTGGGAAGGGAAGGTTTGGGAAGGTTTGGGAAGGGAAGGTTTGGGAAGGGAAGGTTTGGGAAGGGAAGGTTTGGGAAGGGAAGGGAAGGTTTGGGAAGGGAAGGGAAGGTTTGGGAAGGGAAGGGAAGGGAAGGGAAGGTTTGGGAAGGTTTGGGAAGGGAAGGGAAGGTTTGGGAAGGGAAGGGAAGGGAAGGGAAGGGAAGGGAAGGGAAGGGAAGGGAAGGTTTGGGAAGGGAAGGGAAGGGAAGGGAAGGGAAGGGAAGGGAAGGGAAGGGAAGGGAAGGGAAGGGAAGGGAAGGGAAGGGAAGGGAAGGGAAGGGAAGGGAAGGGAAGGGAAGGGAAGGGAAGGGAAGGGAAGGGAAGGGAAGGGAAGGGAAGGGAAGGGAAGGGAAGGGAAGGGAAGGGAAGGGAAGGGAAGGGAAGGTTTGGGAAGGGAAGGGAAGGTTTGGGAAGGGAAGGTTTGGGAAGGGAAGGGAAGGTTTGGGAAGGGAAGGTTTGGGAAGGGAAGGGAAGGGAAGGTTTGGGAAGGGAAGGGAAGGTTTGTGAAGGTTTGGGAAGGTTTGGGAAGGGAAGGTTTGGGAAGGGAAGGGAAGGGAAGGTTTGGGAAGGGAAGGTTTGGGAAGGGAAGGTTTGGGAAGGGAAGGGAAGGTTTGGGAAGGGAAGGGAAGGTTTGGGAAGGGAAGGGAAGGGAAGGGAAGGTTTGGGAAGGGAAGGGAAGGGAAGGTTTGGGAAGGGAAGGGAAGGGAAGGTTTGGGAAGGGAAGGGAAGGGAAGGGAAGGTTTGGGAAGGGAAGGGAAGGTTTGGGAAGGGAAGGGAAGGTTTGGGAAGGGAAGGGAAGGGAAGGGAAGGTTTGGGAAGGGAAGGGAAGGGAAGGTTTGGGAAGGGAAGGGAAGGTTTGGGAAGGGAAGGGAAGGGAAGGTTTGGGAAGGTTTGGGAAGGGAAGGGAAGGTTTGGGAAGGGAAGGGAAGGTTTGGGAAGGGAAGGGAAGGTTTGGGAAGGGAAGGGAAGGTTTGGGAAGGGAAGGGAAGGGAAGGTTTGGGAAGGGAAGGGAAGGGAAGGGAAGGGAAGGGAAGGGAAGGGAAGGGAAGGGAAGGGAAGGGAAGGGAAGGGAAGGGAAGGGAAGGGAAGGGAAGGGAAGGGAAGGGAAGGGAAGGGAAGGGAAGGGAAGGGAAGGGAAGGGAAGGGAAGGGAAGGGAAGGGAAGGGGACATTGCAGAAGGATGCAAGCGTGTGTTGACCTCACAGATAGAAGCTGTATGAACAAATGTGATAGGAAGGATAGAAAAAGGAGTATCAGAACTAAAGGGAATTAATATTGAGGACTTTGCTTGGAATGGAAGAAGAAAACAAGTCAAGCAGCATGGATCACAGTATCAGACAAAATGTTCTGGGTTGGAAGGGACCTCCAAGGTTATCTACTCCAACACCCTCTGCAATAAGTGGGGACATCCTCAACCACAGCAGGTTGTTCAGAGCACTGTCAAGCTTCACCTGAAGTATCTTCACGGACAGGGCCCCAACCACCTCTGTGGGCAACCTGTTCCTGCGTTCCACCATCCTCACAGAAAAGAACTTGTTCCTTACATCCAATCTAAATCTGCTCTTCTCTAGTTTGAAGCCATTGTCCCTTGTGCTATCACTACAAGCCTTTGTAAACAATCTCTTTCCATCCTTCTTGTAGGCCCCTTTCAGGTAGTGGCAGGCTGCTATTAGGTCACAGGCTGGAGCCTCCTCTTTTCCAGGCCAAAAAAAGCCAGCACCTCATAGTAGAGGTGCTCCAACCCTGATCATTTTCACAGCCCTCCTCTAGACCTTGTCCATCAGGTCCATGTCCTTCCTGTAATAAGGTCTCCAGACCAAGATGAGGTGCTTCAGTTGAGGTCTCACCAGAGTGAGGTGGCAGAATCACACCTCTGGATCTGCTGGCCACAAATCTTTTGATGTAGCCCAGGATGCAATTGACTTTCCAGGCTGCAAGCACACACTTTCTGCTCACGTCCGACTTCTCGTTCTTCAGCACCCCCAAGTCCTTTTCCACAGGGCTGCTTTCTATCACCTCATCCCCCTGTCTGTGTTGATAGCAAGGATTGTTCAGACTGGGGTATGGAACCCTGCACTTGCTCTTGTGGGTTCACTTGGGCCCAACTCTCCAGCTTTCATACTTTAGGGTAGAACTATAAGTGATGATATGGTATCATAAAATAAAAAAGAAGACCTAGACTCTGAAACTGGTGGCAGGTTTAGGTCTACATTTGTTTCAAAGAAGAAGGAATTTAATTTCGTACTTTAGGAATGCACTGATGAGGGATAAGGAGTGACAGACATAGTTTGGCATCAGGTTTTTGGGTCTTTTCATATGCTACTGTAAACTTCCAGTTCTTTTCCTTAACACTTTAAAATCCACTGTAATTTATTTCTACTCAGCATGTTGTCTGGTTACAATTATCTGTTTATTCCTATCTTCCCCCACAAATCTTAATAGCATTTGTGATTAGGAGGTTGTTGCTTATTGATTATGTTGATATCTGCATAGCAAATTATTTATGTATTTAATACAAATTAATTTTATTTGTAGACTTGAAGCAGATGTTTGTGAAGCTGATTTCCCACTGACTGTTCAGTGAAGTGTCACTTGCATGAGGTGCTGTTTGAGGGTTCTTTTTCTTTCTTCCTTTCTTTCTTTCTTCCTTTCTTCCTTTCTTCCTTTCTTCCTTTCTTCCTTTCTTTCTTTCTTCCTTTCTTCCTTTCTTCCTTTCTTCCTTTCTTCCTTTCTTCCTTTCTTCCTTTCTTCCTTTCTTTCTTTCTTCCTTTCTTTCTTTCTTCCATTCTTCCTTTCTTCCTTTCTTTCTTTCTTCCTTTCTTTCTTCCTTTCTTTCTTTCTTCCTTTCTTCCTTTCTTTCTTTCTTTCTTCCTTTCTTTCTTCCTTTCCTTCTTTCTTCCTTTCCTTCTTTCTTCCTTTCCTTCTTTCTTTCCCCAGAAGCTTTTATTTTGTTGCCTCTATGTTTCTAATCAGGGCCATAACTTGGTTTATTCTATGTATTCTATATGTATTCTATGTAATAAGCCAAGCAACAACAGGTTCAAACTTGAACATAGAAGGTTTCACCTCAACATGAGGAGAAACTTCTTTACAGTGAGGGTGATGGAGCACTGGAACAGGCTGCCCAGAGGTTGTGGAGGCTCCTTCTCTGGACACATTCAAAACCCCTCTGGGTGCATTCCTGTGCAGACTACCCTGCTTGGGCAGGGGGGTTGGACTCAATTGTCTCTGGAGGTCCCTTCCAACCTCTAATGTACTGTGATATTGTGATACACAACAGAAAATGACTTCACAATTACCACACCTACACATTACGAGATTTATGGTTCATTTCCTCCCTATTGGATATGTAATGCACTGTGTCATAAGCCAATTAAAATTCATGCTACTTTTGCATTTTACATGAATTTAGATATTGACTCTGCACAGTGAATCACATTTCCCTTGGATGCCACATGTGTGGACATATATGTGCACATGAAAGTAATGGCTATCAGCTAATAACTTACAGACCAAGACTTCCGGAGGGCGGACTTCAGGTTGCTCAAGGAAATAATTCAGAGGGTTCCTTGGGAGAAAGCCCTTAAAAATAAAGGGGTCCAGGAGGGCTGGACCTGCTTCAAGAAAGAGCTGATGAAGGCTCAGGAGCAGGCTGTGCCAATGTGCCGGAAGAGGAGCCGCCGGGGCAGACGGCCAGCCTGGCTGTGTAATGAACTTTTAATAGAACTAAGGGAAAAAAAGAGGGTGTATAATCTTTGGAAGAAAGGTGAGGCAACCCATGGAATGTTTAAAGAGGTTGCTAGGGCATGTAGGAGGAAAATTAGGGAGGCAAAAGCATATTTGGAACTTAAACTGGCCTCTGATGTGAAGGACAACAAAAAGTCCTTCTATAAATATATTAATAGCAAGAGGAAGGGCAGGGACAACCTCCACTCCTTGGTTGACATGGAAGGAAATGTTGTAACACAGGATGAGGAAAAGGCAGAGGTACTTAACACCTTCTTTACCTCAGTTTTTACTAGCTGGAAAGAACGTCTACCAGACAGCTGGCCTGCAGAACTGGCAGAGGGAGCCAGGGAGCTGCATGGTTTCCCTGTGTTCCATGAGCAAGTGATAGGAGCTCTCCTCAGCAGCTTGGACCCCCACAAGTCCATGGGACCAGATGGGATCCATCCTAAGGTGCTGAGAGAGCTGGCAGATGAGCTGGCCAAGCCACTCTCCATTATTTTTCATCAGTCCTGGCTCACTGGAGAGATCCCAGCTGACTGGAAGCTGGCCAACGTGGTACCCATCCACAAGAAGGGCCGGTTGGATGAGCCAGGGAATTACAAGCCTGTCAACCTGACCTCAGTGCCAGGAAAGATTATGGAGCAGGTCATCCTGAGTGCAATCACACAACACTTAGAGGATGGCCAAGGGATCAGGCCCAGCCAGCATGGGTTTAGGAAGGGCAGGTCCTGCCTGACCAACCTGATCTCCTTCTATGATCAGGTGACCCGCCTGGTGGATGTGGGGAGGCCTGTGGATGTAGTCTACCTGGACCTCAGCAAGGCCTTTGACACCGTTCCCCATAGCAAACTCCTGGCCAAGCTGTCAGCCCATGGCTTGGATGGGAGCACACTGAGATGGGTTAGGAACTGGCTGGAGGGCCGAGCCCAGAGAGTGGTAGTGAATGGTGCCACATCCAGCTGGCAGCCAGTCACCAGTGGTGTGCCCCAGGGATCAGTACTGGGCCCCTTGCTCTTTAACATCTTTATTGATGATCTGGACGAGGGCATCGAGTCCATCATCAGTAAATTTGCTGACGACACCAAGCTGGGCGCAGGAGTTGATCTGCTGGAGGGTAGAGAGGCTCTGCAGAGGGACCTCGACAGGCTGGGCAGATGGGCAGAGTCCAACGGCATGAGATTTAACACATCCAAGTGCCGGGTTCTGCACATTGGCCACAACAACCCCATGCAGAGCTACAGGCTAGGGTCAGAGTGGCTGGAGAGCAGTCAGGCTGAGAGGGACCTGGGGGTGCTGGTCGACAGTAGACTGAACATGAGCCTGCAGTGTGCCCAGGCAGCTAAGAGGGCCAATGGCATCCTGGCCTGCATCAGGAACAGTGTGGCCAGCAGGAGCAGGGAGGTCATTCTGCCCCTGTACACTGCACTGGTTAGGCCGCACCTCGAGTACTGTGTCCAGTTCTGGGCCCCTCAGTTTAGGAAGGATGTTGACTTGCTGGAACGAGTCCAGAGAAGAGCAACAAAGTTGGTGAGGGGTTTGGAACATAAGCCCTATGAGGAGAGGCTGAGGGAGCTGGGGTTGCTTAGCCTGGAGAAGAGGAGACTGAGGGGTGACCTTATTACTCTCTACAACTACCTGAAGGGAGGTTGTAGACAGACGGATGTTGGTCTCTTCTCCCAGGCAAGCAGTACCAGAACAAGAGGACACAGTCTCAGGCTGCGCCAGGGGAGATACAGGCTGGATGTTAGAAAAAAGTTCTATACAGAAAGAGTGATTGCACATTGGAATGGGCTGCCTGGGGAGGTGGTGGAGTCACCATCACTGGAGGTTTTTAGGAGAAGACTTGACGGGGTACTTGGTGCTGTGGGTTAGTTGCTTGGGCGGAGTTGGATTGGTTGATGGGTTGGACGCGATGATCTTGAAGGTCTCTTCCAACCTGGTTTATTCTATGTATTCTATGTATTCTATATGAGTATTCCTATAAACATGCTACAAGGCAACACTGAAGACAAGCATACTTTGTGTATGCAGTGGTTTTAAGCCCAGCTTCTGCAGAGTACTGTGCAGCTGCTACCACAGCTGCCTCCCCACTCCCCCTTCACCCCCGGTAAGACATGAAGGGAAAATTCAGAGCAAAGAGTAAGACACCACTATTTTAAGATAAGGATTTTAACAGAACAGTACAAAGAATTAACAAACAGCAGAAATAACAACAATAGTACAAAAGTAATGTATAGCAATGGTAATTTACAATCACAGTATCAGAGATTCACAGAATCAACCAGATTGAAAGAGACTTCCAAGATCATCAAGTCACACCAATCACCCAACCCTATTTAATCAACTAAACCATGGTACTTAGTGCCTTATCCAGTCTTTCCTTAAACACCTCCAGGGATGCTAACTCCTGTCCAAGCCATGTGCTGACAGGAGTTTACAAGCTGAACATGAGCCTGCAGCGTGCCCAGGCTGCCAAAAGGGCCAATGGCATCCAGGCCTGTATCAGGAACATTGTGGCCAGTAGGAGCAGGGAGGTCATTCTGCCCCTGTACACTGCACTGGTTAGGTCACACCTTGAGTACTGTGTCCAGTTCTGGGCCCCTCAGTTTAGGAAAGATGTTGACTTGCTGGAATGTTTCCAGAGAAGGGCAACAAAGTTGGTGAGGGGTTTGGAGCACAAGCCTTATGAGGAGAGGCTGAGGGAGCTGGGGTTGCTCAAACTGGGGAAGAGGAGGTTCAGGAGAGACTTTATTGCTGTCTACAACTACCCGAAGTGAGCTTGCAGCCAGGTGGGGGTTGATCTCTTCTCCCAGGCATCCAGCACCAGAACAAGAGGACACAGTCTCAAACTGTGCCAGGGGAGGTTTAGGCTGGATGTTAAGAAGTCCTTCACAGAAATTGGAACAGGCTGCCCAGAGAGGTGGTGGAGTCACCATCACTGGAGGTGTTTAAGAGGAGACTGGATGAGGCACTTGGTGCCATGGTTTAGCTGATTAGATGGTGTTGGGTGATAGGTTGGACTTGATGATTTTGAAGGTCTCTTCCAGCCTTGTCTAGTCTATTCTATTCTATCCTATCCTATCCTATCCTATCCTATCCTATCCTATCCTATCCTATCCTATCCTATCCTATCCTATCCTATCCTAATTCTTTCCCTTGGCCATCCTATAAGTGCTATGTGATTGCACTCAAGACGACCTGTTCCATAATCTTGCCTGGTACTGAGGTCAGGCTGACAGGCCTGTAATTCCCTGGCTCATCTAACTGGCCCTTCTTGTGGATGGGCACCACATTGGCCAGCTTCCAGTCATCTGGGACGTCTCCAGTGAGCCAGGACAACTGAAAAATGATGGAGACCAGCTTGGCCAGCTCATCTGCCAGCACTCTCAGTAGCTTAGGATGGATCCTATCCAGTTCCATGGACCTGTGGGGATCCAAGCAGCTAAGAAGGTCACTAACTGCTTCCTCTTGGATCACAGGGGAACTATACTGCTCCCCGGCTCCATCTGCCAGATCAGGAGGCCAGTTGTCAAGAAGAAAACCTATTCTGCTATTGAAAATTGAGGTAAAGAAGACATTAAGTACCTCTGCCTTTTCCTCTTTCATTATAATATTCCCTTCAATGTGCACTAAGGAGTGGTGGTTGTCCTTGCCCCTCTTCTTGCCATTAATACATTTGTGAAAGGATTTTTATTGTCCTTTACAGCAGTGGCCAGTCTAAGCTCTAAATGGGCTTTTACTTCTCTAATTTTTTTTTCTACATGACCTAGCAGCACCCTTAAACATCTCCAGTATTGCCTCCCCTTTTTTCCAAAAGTGATACTGTGGGAGCTCATCTTCCAGCACATTGGCACAGACTGTTCCTGCACCTTCAAAAATTATTTCTTGAAGTCCAGCCGTCCTGGTCCCCTTTGTTTTTAAGGGCTGTTTCCCAAGCAACCTTCTGAGTTAGTTCCTTGAGTAACCTGAAGTCTGCCCCCCAGAAGTTCAGAGTGGAGGTTTTGTCGATGCCCCTCTTAGCTTGACTATGTATTGAAAACTCAATAATCTCATGGTCACTGGACCCCAGACAGCCTCCAACCACCACATCACCCACCAGCTCTTCTCTGCTTGTAAAAACAAAGTCAAGCAAAACCTTAGCTCTGGTAGGCTTATTCACCAGCTGTGATAAGAAGCTATCCTACATGCACTCTAAGAACCTTCTAGACTGCCTCCTCTGTCCTGTGTTAAGTTCCCAGCAGATATCAGGCAGGTTAAAATTGTCCATAAGAGCAAGGTCTGGTGATCTTGAGACAGCCTCCAGCTGCTTACAGAATAATTCTTCAACCTCTTCATCCTGGTTGGGTGGTCTATAACAGACTCCAACTCAGCCTGGTTGGCCTTCCCTCTGATTTTCACACGCAGGCACTCAACCTGATCATCCTTAATTTCTAGTTCCATGGCATCTAGAGACTCCCTAAAGTAGAGGGAGTACACCCCTTTACCCCTTCTCCCTAGCCTGTCTCTCCTGTAGAGCCTGTAGCCATCAATTACAGCACTCCAGCCATGTGAGTCATCCCACCACATTTCTGTGATGGCAACTACATCATAGGTTTCCTGCTGCAGCAAGGTTTCCAACTTCTGTTGTTTGTTACCCTGAGGTGAGGCTGAGGTCCTGAGCACCTTCTTTGCCTCAATTTTTAACAGCAAGGCAGGAGTTCAGGACGAGTGGCCTATTGAGCTGGGCGATGGGGTCGAGGAGCAGTGTAATGCCCCAGAAATCCATGAGGAATTAGTTTGGGACCTGCTGAGCCACTTGAACACTCACAAGTCCATGGGACCGGATGGGATCCATCCTAGGGAGCTGAGAGAGCTGGCAGATGAGCTGGCCAAGACGCTCTCCATCATTTTCCTCCAGTCCTGGCTCACTGGAGAGGTCCCAGATGACTGGAAACTGGCCAGTGTGGTCCCCATCCACAAGAAGGGTCGGATGGAGGAACCCGGAAACTCCAGGCCAGTCAGCCTGACCTCAGTGCCAGGGAAAGTGATGGAGCAGATTATCTTGGTGGCAATAACTGCACAACTCAAGGATGGCCAAGGGCTCGGGTCCAGCCAACATGGATTTAGGATTTAGTGGTGTGCCCCAAGGATCAGTGTCGGGCCCTGTGCTCTTTAACATCTTTATTGATGATCTAGGTGAGGGCATTGAGTCCACCATCAGTAAATAAATCATAAATAAATTGAGAAATATTACAGTAAGCCTACTTTATGAAAGATGCAAGTAGAACATGAGTTTTTTGAGGTAGAAAAAGTAGACTTTCCTTTTTTTTTAAAAACTTCACCTCATTTTTCCTTCTGTAGTCTTCCAGGACACAATTCCAAGTGTTTTTTATCTGTGATTAGGACTTGTCTAGGCCAGAAAAAAGTGACACTTTGTTGCTACTCTTTTTAAAGGGAGCGCATTCCTTCATTTCTGTTTAAGAGTAGGGTAACTCAAGACTGTATACAGTAATATTTTGAAACATATTATAAAATAAAAAATAAAATGGCTTCTCTGCTGAAATATTCACCATCTCTCAGGAAGGGAGTCTGTTCACTGTTAGCTTAAAAAGGCTAGGTAATTAAGTAGATCCAACTATATATGTTTAATGACAGTCTCTTACTTGCCATACCTTTTGAATGTATTTCAGGATATGAAGAGGGAAAAATTTAACTGACCATTTGCTTTTACACCTATGTTTACACTACCAGAAAGCACATATACTTGTTATAAAAGAACATTCTGTTTGCATATATGTGTCATATATTATATGTGCATTCAATGACTAGTAGTGCAGACTTGTTTTTTTCTTCTTTTTTATCCTTATATTGCAGGTTTTGCTGGTCTGCAAGTGACCTAGCAAATACAAAGTATTTTTTTCTATTATGATGGTTTCATTGATGTCAAAAGTTACATGGAACTCCATTCCTTTCCAGGGCTCTTTTTGAGGATTGAGCAGGGAGTTTTAAATTTTATTGCAGTGTAGCATTAAACGTTGTGGAAAAGCATGCGATCATAAAAGGCTTGTGACAGGTCATATTACTTTTTTAAACTAATCTACACAAATTGAAAAAAATCACGAGAATTTAAGCTGAATCACATACATTCTTCATATCCTTTGATTTAGTCTTATTCACCCCGGTCATCCTACACAAGTAGACTACAGAGAAGACAGAAAGTTCTAAGGTGAAAGGAATGTGTCCCTTTAGGGTCTTTTGGTTGCCCACTGTAAACTGCAAGTAGGTCCTGGGAAAGATTGAATGTTGGATCTGAAAGGGGGAGTGTGATTAGGGATTTATAATCTTAAAAAAAAAAAATATAAAAGAAAGACAACAACCCTTTAGCTTTGAATTTAATTATCTGGAATACTTTTTTTCTAGTACGCAAGAGGAAAAGTTTTATGTGTGTATTGTGCCTATCTCCCTACATCTGCCCAGGCCTCAAAGATATTGGCAAACACAAACAACCCTGGTCAGAGACAAAATGTGCAATTATTCTGTTGGGAAATAAATAAAGAAACAAACAAAAATATCTGAAATCTGATCTTGGGCTGCTTGGAAGCTGCCTTAAAAGCCTTAGACAAAGCTGTGCTAAATAGTTGTACTTACCTCTCTGCTGCCAGAGGATTCTTAAGTTTTTGCTTTGCCATGTGTCTGTTTATACTAAACTGTAGAATTTGGATTTCGTAATGTACAGATGTAATGGATGTAATACCTATTTTAAATGGATACACTTTCAATTTTTTATTATCATATATTTAATTTTAACTTTCAGTCTTCTATATTTGCCAAGCAAGTCAATTTCTCATGGCAAAATGGAAACGTTTTGTACTTGAAATATGGCAGAAAAGTGGGTTGTTGATCAGCTGATTTGTTTCAACCTATTAAAGAAATATTTTCATTGATTTAGAGTGAACAGCTATGCAAATAGAAATTAATATTCTAAGATCCACCAAAACAATTGTTATTAGCATACAGTGCCCTACTATATATTTATTGCTGCAGTACAAATTTCAGTTTGTATTAATCAGTTTTCATTGTAGTGTATTAGCAATCGACAATGATTATTTGGCTGTAATGTTTACAAACTCTAATTCACCATCCTCTTATCTTTTATTTATGAGACAATGACAAGTGAAGGAAACAAATTATGCATTGTTTTGAGTTGGAAGAGCTCTGCCCGATACAGCAGATTAACTATGCCATGAAGCGGCAGAGTTCAGTGTTCTGCTCTGACTACCACATACATCCAATCTGCCTTCATCTCACAGCAGAGGAGAAAGTAATCTCCTGAGCAATGCCTCATACTCTGACAACTGTGATTTTAAGAACAGTTTTAGAAAAACCCTGACCTGTTAAAGTCAGTGGGACATTTACCATTTATTGCAATGTCCTGGTTTGAGGCCAGGCAGATTCTCTCTTGCCCCTGGGATGGGCGAAAGACTGACACCCATATAAATGCATTGCGAAGTGATGGAAAGTTTAAATGGAAAAGCAATTAGTGTTTTACAGAAAGCTACAAGCATAGTGACAAAAGAAACCCAAAGCATACAGAAGCCCTGGGAGAACTGGTTGAGGAGTCAGGGGCACAAATAATTTTCACATTACTCTTAGTTGCAGGAGGGAATACCAGAAGGAACAGGTCGGTCGCTGCTTTGCTTCTCGGGCTACGGGAACTCCCGGCACTTCGGAGAGTTCTGCAAGTGCTGTGAGGCTGCAAGGCTTGCAGGAACCGTCTTTTCATGTGGCTGAGGCTCGTGATCCCAGCGTCGGCAGTGGCAAATTTTAAAAGCCACAGCCACGGTTTGTGGGGGGTCCGTTTGGCGGGCAGCCCGTATTCTCTCATATTCTCTCACGCTCTCACGCGCCACCACACTTTTTCTAATTTTTTTGTCCAGTAGGTGCTGTGGCCAGGGACAGGCATGGTTGTAACTGGCAGCAAAAACTCCCTAAAAAAATCAGTGTCGACCCCTACTGAGGTAGAACACAAGCAGGTAGCTGTCCAGGTATCTGTCTGTAGAGAGTGCTGGAGCCTGGCTCTTGAGATGCAGGGTAGTGGGGGCAACTCTTGCATAAGGTGTGAGCAGATTGACTGTCTGCTTAATCTGGTGGCCAGACTGAAGGATAAGGTTGCTAGCCTTAAGAATGTAAGGGAATGTAGGAAAGAGATGAACCAGAGGAGGAAAGAGATGAATCAGAGTAAGCAAGCTCTGCAGGCTCCCACAGCAGAGGCTGGTTACCCAAAAAGCAGAGGGGAATGGACACAGGTTCCTCTCAAAAGACACAAACTAAAACCTCCTTGCCTCCCCTCACCTTCCCCGCTGCTCTTAAAAAACAGGTATGGGGCACTGGAGATCAACGGTGAGGTCATCCTGATGCCGGAGGACACACCATCTGGGGGTCTCCCTGAGGCTAAAAAGCCTAAGGTTAAACAGCCTAAGGTTAAACAGCCTTCCCCTGGCATCAGGACCTGCTCCCTCAAAAAAAAAAAAGAGAAGGGTAATTGTTATTGGTGATTCCCTTCTGAGGGGAACGGAGGGCCCCATATGTCGGCCAGACCCATCTCATAGGGAACTCTGTTGTCTCCCTGGAGCCCAAGTTAATGATGTTACCGGAAGGCTGCCTAGCCTGGTGTAGCCCTCTGACTACTATCCCTTACTAGTTATGCAGATAGGGAATGATGATGTTGCAACCAGAACTCCCAGGGCTATCAAAAATTACTTCAGGGCCCTGGGAGATCTGAGTGAAGGGTCAGGTGCTCAAATAATTTTTTCAGTTTTTAGTTGCAGGAGGGAATACCATAAGGAACAGGTCAGCAGATATAGTTAACAAGTGGCTTAGAGGCTGGTGCTGTCAAAAGAAT
Organism: Dryobates pubescens; assembly: GCF_014839835.1. Taxonomy (NCBI): domain Eukaryota; kingdom Metazoa; phylum Chordata; class Aves; order Piciformes; family Picidae; genus Dryobates; species Dryobates pubescens. Next base: position 52,240,669 of record NC_071657.1, read on the forward strand.
GGAGTACATCTGTCCCAGAGAAGGGGAAAGGTCACAGTATATGAACATGGCCTGTCCCCCAAAGGTAAAAAGATACTGGGAAGGGAATTGGCAGGTCTCATTGACAGGGCTTTAAACTAGATTCAAAGGGGGAAGGGGCTGAAACCAGTCCCCTCAGGCAAGACTCTGGGGGCGATAAGCTAGAGTCAGAGGTGAAACCAGCAGCCCAGCTGCAGTGCATGTACAGTAATGCACAAAGCATGGGTAACAAACAAGAAGAGCTGGAAGCCTTGTTGCAGCAGGAAAGTTAGGATGTAGTTGCCATCACAGAGACGTGTTGGGATAACTCACATGACTGGAGTGTTGCAATTGACGGCTACAGGCTTTTCAGGAGAGACAGGCAAAGAAGAAGGGGTGGAGGGGTGGTTCTGTACATCAGGGAGGCACTAGATGCCATTGAGATGGAGATTAAGGATGATCGGGTTGAGTGCTTGTGGGTAAGAATTAGAGGGAAGACCGGCAGGGCAGACATCCTGGTTGGAGTCTGTTATAGACCACCCAACCAGGAAGAAGATGTTGATGAAGAATTCTATAGGCAGCTTAAGGCTGTCTCAAGATCGCCAGACCTTGTTCTCATGGGAAACTTCAAGCTGCCTGATATCTGCTGGGATCTCAACACAGCAGAGAGGAGGCAGTCTAGGAGGTTCTTAGAGTGCATGGAGGACAGCTTCTTATCCCAAGTGCTGCGTGAGCCTACTGGGGTAAGGCTTTGCTTGACCTCCTCTTCACATATAGGGAAGGGCTGGTGGGTGATGTGGTGGTCGGAGGCTGTTTAGGGGCCAGTGACCACGAGATAATTGAATTTTCAGTACTCAGTCAAGCTAAGAGGGGCAGCAAGAAGATCTCCACTCTGGACTTCTGGAGGGCGAAATTCAGGTTACTCAAGGAACTAACTCAGAGTGTTTCTTGGGAAACAGCCCTTAAAAACAAAGGGGTCCAGGAGAGCTGGACCTACTTCAAGAAAGAACTCTTAAAGGCACAGGAACAGGCTGTGTCAATGTGCTGGAAGATGAGCTGCCAGGGCAGACAGCCAGCCTTGATGGGCAATGAACTTCTAAAGGAACTAAGGGAAAAAGGCGAGGCAACCCATAGAATGTTTAAGGATGTTGCTAGGTCTTGTTGAAAAAAAAATTAGGGTGGCAAAAGCACATTTACAGCTTAGACTGGCCTCTGCTGTGAAGGACAACAAAAAGTCCTTCTATAAACATATTAATAGCAAGAGGAGGGGCAAGGACAACTTCCACTCCTTGGTGGACGTGGAGGGGAATATAGTAATAAAAGATGAGAAAAAGGCAGAGGTACTTAACACCTACTTTGCCTCAAATTTTAATAGCAGGACAGAATGTCTTCCAGACAGCTGGCCTGCAGAGCTGGCAGACAGAGCCAGGGAGCAGTGTAGTTCCCCAGTGATCCAGAAGGAAGCAGTTAGAAAACTCCTTAGCTGCTTGGATCTCAACAAATCCATGGGACCAGATGGGACCCATCCTAAGGTGCTGAGAGAGCTGGCAGATGACCTGGCCAGGCTGCTCTCCATCATTTTTCAGTAGCCCTGGCTCACTGGAGAGGTCCCAGAAGACTGAAAGCTGGCCAATGTGGTGCCCATCCACAAGAAGGGCCGGTTGGATTAGCCAGGGAATTATAAGCCTGTCAGCCTGACCTCAGTGCCAGGCAAGATTATGGAATAGGTCATCTTGAGTGCAATCACACAGCACTTACAGGATGGCCAAGGGATCAGGCCCAGCCAGCATGGATTTAGGAAGGGCACGTCCTGCCGGACCAACCTGATCTCCTTCTATGATCAGGTGACCCACCTGTTGGATGTGGGGAGGCCTGTGGATGTGGTCTACCTGGACTTCAGTAAGGCCTTTGACACTGTCCCTCATTACAAACTCCTGGCCAAGCTGTCAGCCCGTGGTTTGGACAGCAACACTCTGTGCTGGCTTAGGAACTGGCTGGAGGGCCAAGTCCAGAGAGTGGTGGTGAATGGTGCCACATCCAGCGGCAGCCAGTCACCAGTGGCATCCCCCAGGGATCAGTGCTGGGCCCCATCCTCTTTAATACCTTCATTGATGATCTGGATGAGGGGATTGAGTCAGTCATCAGCAAATTTGCAGATGACACCAAGTTAAGAGCAGATGTTGGTCAGTTAGAGGGTTAAAGGGCTCTGCAGAGGGACCTCGACTGACTGGACAGATGGGCAGAGTCCAGTGGGATGGCATTTAACAAGTCCAAGTGCCGGGTGCTGCACCTTGGCCATGTCAACCCCATGCAGTGCTACAGGCTGGGGTCAGAGTGGCTGGAGAGCTGCCAAACAGAGAGGTACCTGGGGGTGCTGATTGACAGCCACCTAAACATGAGCCAGCAGTGTGCCCCGGTGGCCAAGAAGGCCAACAGCATCCTGGCCTGCATGAGGAACAGTGTGGCCAGCAGGAGCAGGGAAGTCATAGTGCCCCTGTACTCTGCATTGGTTAGGCCACACCTTGAGTCCTGTGTCCAGTTCTGGGCCCCTCAGTTTAGGAAAGATGTTGACTTGCTGGAACATGTCCAGAGAAGGGCAACAAAGCTGGTGAGGGATTTGGAGAACAAGCCCAATGAGGAGAGGCTGAGGGAGCTGGAATTGCTTAGCTTGGAGAAGAGGAAGCTCAGGGGAGACCTCATTGCTCTCTACAACTACCTGAAAGGTGGTTGTAGACAGGAAGGGGTTGGTCTCTTCTCCCAGGCAACCAGCACCAGAACAAGGGGACACAGTCTCAAGCCGCACCAGGGGAGGTTTAGACTTGAGGTGAGGAGAAAGCTCTTCACATAGAGAGTCATTCGTCTTTGGAATGGGCTGCCCAGGGAGGTGGTGGAGTCACCATCCCTGGAGTTGTTCAAGAGGGGATTGGATGTGGCACTTGGTGACATGGTCTAGTCATGAGGTCTGTGGTGACAGGTTGGACTCGATCTTTGAGGTCTCTTCCAACCTTGGTGATACTGTGATACTGTGATAGGAACAGTATGGCCAGCAGGAGCAGGGAGGTCATTCTTTACACTGCACAGGTTACACCACACCTTGAGTCCTGTGTCCAGTTCTGGGCCACTCAGTTTAGGAAAGATGTTGAGTTGCTGGAACGTGTCCAGAGAAGGGCAGCAAAGTTGGTGAGGGGATTGGAGCAAAAGCCCCTGAGGAGAGGCTAAGGGAGCTGGGGTTGCTTAGCCTGGAGAAGAGGAGGCTCAGGGGAGACCTTATTGCTCTCTACAACTACCTGAAGAGAGGTTGTAGACAGGTGGGGGCTGGTCTCTTCTCCCAGGCAGCCAGCACCAGAACAAGAGGACACAGTCTCAAGCTGTACCAGGGGAGGTTCAGACTGGATACTAGGAGGAAATTCTACACAGAGAGTGGTTGCCCATTGGAATGGACTGCTAGGGGCAATGGTGGAGTCACCATCATTGGAGGTGTTTAGGATGAGACTTGCATGGTTTAATTGATTGGATGCTGTTGGATGATAGGTTAGACACGATGATCTTGAAGGTCTCTTCCAACCCGGTTTATTCTATTCAGGTCTATTCACCTATAGAACATCCCAGAGACTCCCAACTCTTCCCATCTCCCCACCAGAGGGCATACCCAAAACCTCCCAGGGCTCTTTTTTGGAAGATCTCCATTTCACATTAGAAATTCACTGGAAGCTTCTATGATCTCTTTTTTGCAATCATTCTTGTAACCCACATGTTAAAAGATTATTATAAATTAATCAGTAAACATTAGTATGACAATCTTTTGGAAGACTTTGATGCATTTCTCTATGATAAGCTAAGTTTTTAACCTCTAAAAAGTTGAAGCAAGGTCTAATCAACTGAAGGGAATGTAATTTTGTTCACATTTTCTGTATGGACATTTCATAAAGAATTACTAGTTAATGTAGACTAGATTAGGTTGGAAAAAATCCCAAAATTAGTCCCTTCCCTTCCTTTCCCTTCCCTTCCCTTCTCTTCCCTTCCCTTCCCTCCCCTCCCCTCACCTTACCTTACTTTACATAACCTTCCCTATGCCTTCTCTTCCCAAACCTTCCCTTCCCTTCCTAAATCTTCCCAGAACTTCCCTTCCTCAAAATAACTTCAAAATAATTTTGTTCAATTCTTAGTAGTAAAGATACATTAACACATAAAAGCAATAAAGTGAATTTTCAATAATAATAATGATAATGATGATGATAATGATGATGATAATGATAATAATGATAGTAATAATAATAATAATAAAAACAATAATAAAAAACAATGTTTATGCCATTCTGGTTAAGTTATCAGTGAAAGGAGAAAAATATATACAGGAAGTGTCTCTTAAAATGAGCAACTTAAAAACATATGAGATCCAAATTTTAATAGAGAAGTTATGGGGGAATAACTTGTGTGATAAATGCTATCAGTAGACGCAGACAAAAAATTATACTTTAACTTTGCCCATAGCATATGCTTACAAAATCTCCATGCATACCTTAATGGTATCATGAATATCAGAAAAATACACCAGTTATAACACTACAACACTTTTCCACTCTACCTAACATTTTGTAGAACTCCTCATTCTAAGACCATTAAGTGTAGAGGGCAAAGAAGGAACATAAGAGATTTCTGATAAAAAGTGTTATGCATATATAAATGTATGACTCATTATCTGATACTATGTGAAACTGAGTATTTATTGCTTTTACATTTCCAGTATTGTTTTAGTAGTTGTGCTTTCACAATGCAGCATTTATTTACTATTGTGAGTACTTTTTTCTGAATCATACCTTCTTGCCTCCAACTAGACCTTGGACATTGCCATTAATTTAGAGCTAAGTCATGCAATACAACAAATTAAGATTTTCTGAAATTTAATGAAAAAGGAGTCTGGAATCCAGGGAGCCTCATGAATTAGAACTGTCTTGATTGTCAATTTAATTATATGTCCCTAGATGATCTGAACATTTTGATCCTAAATCTTTCAAGGTCCATCTGATCCCGTCCTGCCTCTTTGCCATCTCATCTTCACCCAGTAAGCACTGGTGTTTTTGGGGGAGAACACTGTCAAAATTTTTATGTCACCCATGCTTTGCATAAAATGTAAAATTGCGGAGAGGTTGAGTGACCTACTTCAGTTTTCTAAATAAATAGACTTTCTGGGGCTGTGTACTGACAGAGAAATTGGCTTGCCAATCAGCAGGCACTGTAAGTAACTATAGGTTATATTTGTAACATCAGAATGACTTGTCATATGAAATTTTTAGTGACAGTTGATGAGAAACCTGACATAGTGAAATGATTAAAAGCACACCTGTGATCATATTATCAATAAAAATTAAAATTATTTGTCTCATCTGACTTTCTCTGCTGTCATGTAGTGTGCATCATTTCCATGGTAATGAAGCATGTATGATGTTTATGCTGGCATCAGACAATGTATTCTCTTCAGGTGTATGGGCTATATTATCATCTATTTTACTGTATGAATTCTGATGTTGTAGGTGATTGCAGATGTGACAATAATCTTGTTTTCTGAAAATAGTCCCTCTTTTCTCCCTGTTGCTACGTAGATATTTATGGCTCTGTCACAAAGCCATTTACTGAGTGCCATAGATGTCAGTATATCAAAGTTTCTCTGAAATGACTCAGTAGATTGATTTAGTAAAAGGATAATATAAAAGATATATGTAATGTAATATGTTTGTTCTTAAATATGAATTCTATATAGATAATATATTTTTAAGGACCTTGCAATTTAAATGTTCTTTTTCTGATTTTTTTTTAAAGTTAGTAAGAAAATAGAATATTTAAAATGTCTAAAATTTTAGGATACAATTTAAAAAAAAAAATTGTTGATGACATTATACTCCTCCCTAGTTTAACACTTTTTTCCTTACCTTGAAATATTCAAACAAGTTAAAATGTCATAGCGTTGATGCTAAAAAGTTAAGCACAGAAAAAAAATATATCCATAGATGCAAGCACGCAGTCTTGAAGTATAACTAAATGAAATACACTCAGGTGGGTTCTTCTTATATTAGACTAGACTAGACTAGACTAGACTAGACTAGAATAGAATAGAATTAACCAGGTTGGAAAAGACCTTTGAGATCATTGAATCCAACCTACAATCCAACACTATCTAATCAACTAAACCATGACACTAAGTTGAGGATAGTCTCTGGTGCTGTGTTGTAAGGATTGGAAAGGAGAGTGAAATTGATATATGAATCTGAATTTTAACATTTTGCTTCTTGGAACTGTGCCCTTCTGAGCTTGCAAAACTCTTTAATTTACAGGCCAAGTTTAAAGATTTTCTTGGAGATCTTTTGGGAGGTTTGTTTGGTTGTGGTTTTGGCTTTATGTTGTTTGTGCCTTTTATTTTTTTCTGTTTTGTTTGGTAGGGTGAGTTTTGGGTTTGTTTTTTTGTAAAGACAAAGATGTAAAAGTGCTATTTTTCAGTAAGAATTCCTGTCTAAAGTATGTTTCACTACCATTAGGCCTCCCTTTAACATCTTTCTCCATCAACCTTTTACAAATGTCAAACAGCTCTATAATAAAAATGTTATAGCCTCTAGACATCATAGTAGAAGTACCTTATTTAAGAAGCAATTTTTTTCTGAGTCAGCAGTCATTTATTTGAATTTAGCATTTAATACTAAATACTGTAAAGTATAATGATAAGTGAGAGTTAACAGGACTTCTAAAAATTGAAGCCCACCTAAAACAAAGAATGATTGCACAGGGCGGCCTGCGAGAAGGCTGGGGAGGGACTTCTCAGGATCACAGTTAGTGATAGGACTAGGGGGAATGGAACGAAGCTGGAGGTGGGGAGATTCAGGCTGGAGGTGAGGAGGAAGTTGTTCACCATGAGAGTGGTGAAGCCCTGGAATGGGTTGTCCAGGGAGGTGGTTGAAGCCCCATCCCTGGAGGTGTTTAAGACCAGGCTGGATGAGGCTGTGGACAGCCTGATCTAGTGTGGGGTGTCCCCGCCCATGGCAGGGGGGTTGGAACTAAATGATCCTTGTGGTCCCTTCCAACCCTGGACTGATACTATTATAGGTACAGAAGAAAACACTCCACTGATGGCTAGCCCTTTGCTCTCTTCACAATTCTGAGGATTCTCTTCTTTTATTCTTGTTTTTTTTTTTCTTCTTCTATTGCTTTTTTTCAGGCTCCAACCCTTTTATTCTCTCACAGGTGTCTCTATTTTTTCTTTCTTTATTTTGTCTTCATTATTTTTCTTCTTTATTTTTTATTTATTATTCTTTTCTTCTTTATTCTTTTCATCTTTGTATTTTCTTCTTTCTTATTTTTAATGTCTGGATGTTCACACCTGTGATGCTTCTTTTGCTCCTGTCATGCCTTTTGCATCTGTTGCACCTTTTTTTGCACCTGTCACGCTTCTTGTGTCTGTCATGCTTCTTGCACCTCTCATGCTTTTTTAATGAAAATCGGGGAACACCACCGGCATAAAAGTCAATAGATTTATCTGACAGAGATTAATCTAAAAGCTACCACTTTTGACGTTGATCAGCATGACCATCGCCACAGTCCTGTAGAATTGAAATGTCTTGTTGATGGTGGAAGTGGGAGTCGTAATGAATAGTTGCTCAAGGTGCATGTCGGGAGTCACCAATTGTTGTATAGATGTTCGAATACCCCAAGCAAAGCTTTCAGGACAAGATGTAAGCAGGTGAAGATGTTTATTATGTTTTACAGCAAAGTTATATAGTCTTTTTGAAAGAATAGGTGTCAGATCTTAATTAGCTATTTTCTACTGGCATGCTTGTAATTAAGGCATACAATAGGTTAAAATAACAAAACAATATTTCAACACCTCCAAACAAACTCTGCCTAATTTCTCTCCTTCAGTTACAAGATGTTTACATTCTCCTCCGAGTCACAGACTGAACATAGCCTTCTCTAATTCAAACAAAGGAAAATCTTCCCCTACATAAAACCACAGAGAATAAATAATACTCCATAAAACTCACACACCTTGCTTCACAGAATCACAGAATTTCAGGGACTGGAAGGGACCTTGAAAGATCATCTAGTCCAACCCTCCTGCCAGAACAGGATCACCTGCACTAGATTACATAGGAACACATCCAGGTGAGTTTTGGGCATCTCCAGAGAAGGAGATTCCACAACCTCCCTGGGCAGCGTGTTCCAGTGCCCCATCACTCTCACAGTGAAAATTTTTTTTCCTCATATTTGCGTGAAACTTTCAATGCCTCAAATTCCAATTGCTTACTATTATTAAAAATTGTTTACTATTATTTAAAAAAAAAATTTAAAAGTATAATTAATTTTTTAACGTAATACAAATTTATTGCATTAATTGAAATTGCTTACTGTTATTAAAAATTTGCAAAAACATTCAATTATACTGTACTGCTGAACTCAACAGAATTATACTAATTTTTAATGGGACTATTTAAGAGGACACTAAACTTTGATGAGAACATGTGCATCACTAAAACTCACAACGTTTTAACATGATCATGGTCATGAATCGCCAGGATCAAGATTAGATAAATGCCAAAGCCCAGTATTATTTGAGCATGTTTGAAAATTTCAGAAAAGCTAAGACGTAACACAATCATAAGTAGGAATCTAAATCTAAGTGGAGAGAGACAAAACAAGATAGTGAATAATGGTTATAATGTAAATCAAGACTTGGATTCACCTGAATCTGCAAAGAACAAGTTAGGTTGACGTGCAGTATAATTTTGATTTGCACTTTGATTTAGAGACCTGGAGTTCTGTCTCATTCAATTTTTTATTTTTCTTATTTCTAAAAGTGTATTTCTTTGAAATCAAAGACCACTTACTGTCTATTTTTTTAGCTTTTGTTTGTCCATATTTTATTAGATTTGAGTGAAAGATTATTTCCTATTTCCTGTCTTTCTAAGATGTTGTTTCACTGCTTCATAAATTAAGGCTAAAATACCTTCATGCCTACTGATATCTCTTTTTCATTTATCCCTAACCTAGCAAAAAATTTTCAAGCTTCAATATATTCAAAGCCTCAAAATATTCCTCTTGACTTTAATATCACCTAAACAACAGTGTTTGGTACACTTACTGATGTTTCCTGAATACACATGCATTTGCTATTTCACCTAATCTAGACTGTAATTTGGCTTGGCTTCATATGGTGGAAAAGATCAATTAAAAATCACTTACTGTTCTTTAGAAATTATTTAAGAACCTCTCAAAACATATGGCTTAGTTATACTATTTTTTTGGTCTTACTTCAATTTAGAATAGTAAAAATGCACCTTTTAGCCTTTAGACAGACTGCTGAGAAACTATTCATCTACTTTCACAATTAAAAGGCATTCTTTTAAAAATGTTACTCTTATTTCATCCACCAATTTAATGTTAGTTGAGGTTATCCAGAAAGCATGAAAATTTTGTCTGCTTGTTCCAAACTCGCTGATAAGTTTGCAGAGATGGTACATGGATTTGCATTATGTAAATGTACTTCCTAGAAATTCGTACTTTCTAGAAATTTGTGCGTATAGTTTATGAATAACTGTGAATCAAAATTTTGTTTTGTAAACACACGCTTGCCACATGACTTATTTAAGAACAACAGAGCAAGTAATGTCCATTTGTCCAAACTAGTTCCTGCCTTTATCTCTTTTGGCTGATTGGGTGAAAGTGCTGACTTTCTATCAAACTTCCTCTGGCATCTTACCCCAAAAAGTACTCATGTAGAGGAACAAAATAAATTATTTTTTATATGTAGGTCTTGTCATGCTTCCTTAAAACAGAATTCATCAATTAGCTTACAGTAATTAAATTTAAAAAACAAAACAAAACAAACAAACAAAAAACCAACTGTGAGCAACCTGGTAATTTTCATTTTGTAGTACATTATGTGTACTAATTAAGGGCTAATATGCAAAGTAAGTCCTTACAATAGCAGTGAATTAGGTTGAGTGTTTCTCATTAAGTACAAGTAAATATAAATACAAATCTTTTTCTACAGATAGGACTTTGGCCCTCCACAATCAAACTTTCCACTTTGTCCCGTTAGAAAACAGGGTACTTACCTTGCTTGCATAAACACATAAATCAGCAGATAAATTTTTCAATGTTCCTCTACAAGAACACAAAAATAGAGGACTCCTCTGAGGAGGCAGTTAACACAATGAAAGTTACGCTGCTGCTCTGAGTGTCTCTGGAAATTATTTATTCTGGACCTGTGTCAATGATTCTCTATTATGCCTGTATTTGCTAATTATTCTCAACCCTTTGTTCTTTCTCTGTCCCATGCATTTCTTCTATATCCTGAAAAGTTATCAATTTGTGAATATATCCATTACAACCATGAATATTGAAGGAGATTTTCCTTCCAGATGTTATTGCCTCTCTCATCTATTCTCAGTTTAATGGTGCAGGGTCTCTTTGCCGTCCATGTCTTATAGCTCTTGTGTCTCTTCCTTGACTCTTGACTCTTGTCATCATTTATGTGTTAATACTTTCCACTTCTGATGTCTTATTTCCTACTTTGCCTTCCAATACAGCAGCCCTTTGCAGTCTCTTCCAGAACATTGAATCCTTCATCTTGGGTGTATATACAGGGTCTGACTTACAATAACCTGCTTTGCCTTTTTCTCCAATTCTTTTCATCATTCCTCCTTATGTCCTAAAAATCACATGCTGGCAGTTTAACATTTTTTTCTCATGCATTTATTTCTAAGCTGAATTCCTAAGAAATGGAGTAAGTTGTTTCTTTTTAATTTTTTTTCTTTTTGTTTTATTTTCCCCTCAATTAAAATTTCTGATACTTGTTTTAGCTGTTTCTTTTATTCAGTACTGAAGAGGTCTCTCTGTATCCTTTCCCTCACTACTTCCAAACCTTCATGGATAATCTAAAGTAAGAAAGCTACATCAATCTTTTCTCCCTCACTGCCATGCACAGATCCCTCTGTAATGACTGTCTTCAACTGAATGACATTAAAATAAAGTAATGAAAATACAGTGCTATGGCTCAGTCTAATGGCTAGAAATTTACTAAGTGCATTTTCAGATTTCTGTTGGTAGGTATTGGAGAGAAAACTTTCTGCTGTTCCTGTCATGCTCACCATCTTTCCCTGTGCTTATTGTGCCCTTTCAGTTAATGACATCATAGTCCTATTTTCTTAGGAGAAACTTATTATTTATTGGACTACTGTAGCTGTAGAATTTATACTCTCTTCTTCAGTGTACCTATGTTCCTAAGCAGACAGATGATTTCTTTTTTGAATAATAGGTTTCAAGAGATGAAGTTTAATGTTTTGACTCTTGCTGAGGGATCATGTATGACTCTAGATTAAACACAACAATTTCTTTAAAATTTTCCTGGATTACATAGATTCAAGTTAAAAATAACATCTATAATATTTATACTATGAAAGATAGGGCAGGTCTGTGGATAATTCATCAGTAAAGAAATCACAAATGTTTAACAATTTCATTTCCTATTCTCTCTTGCTGTTCTGGTCACTGTTGTTGCTTCAACAATGTTCTTGAAATAGAATTCACTCTCTGTGATATTAACTGTTCCTGTCCAGCAGCTGTGAGATACATCTAACAGCAGGTGAAAATGGATCAAAAGCACAACAGTGTCAAAATACAGGGAGAAACTACTTCAGTTTTATCTCAAGTAGACAAGGAAGTGCAAAAAGTTTAAATGTAGAAATCTTTTGTATCTAGTCTTAGCAGTGGAGGAATTGCTTGCTCCTTCATTAGCAGTCTCAAAATATTTTTTATGGCTGATCATCCTAATAATACTGAGCACATTTTCTTCATTCCACAGCAATGAAAGAATTTGGATTTCATAAGATTCAGTCAAACAGGCTGCAAAAATCACTTGTAGTCACTAATATCTCTATTCAGTAAACCGCATAGGTTAACTAGGTATTTTTGTCACTCTTTGACATATCAGGCAGCAAGCTTGATTCATTGAATTTCCCATGATAGTAGGCTGCAGCATTAGACATTATTGTCCATAGTCAAGACATAAACCTGAATAAAATAAATTGTATTTCTATTTTAGAAAGTCAACATGTGTTCAACCTGCACTCAAAAATGTAAGGAGATACATTCATTCATTAAATTTAAAAAAAAAAAAAAAAAAAAGTTTGTTCAACTAGTTTTTCTTTTAAAAACTGTATGGGAGTCACTGGGTCATCTTTCCTTGAAAAAAAAAAAAAAAGTTAGGAGAGGTTTTGACATCACTAGACATCATTGTATGTGCAATTGTTCAGTCACTTCATGTAACACAAAATTAATTTTCTAACTACAAATTTAGAATTTGCTAATGGGAACTATGGCAAGAAAGACTTCAACAACTTTATTTCCCAGCAATATAATGTGAAGTTCTATCTTGCAATTAATTCTTACTAACTGTGAATATCCATTGCCTGAAAAGGATGTGAAACTGCTTCACACAAAAATATTGTCATTTATGTAAAATCAAATTAATCACAGTACATGTGCCTGTATGATAAATCTTCTCCTTAAGACATGCAACAATATAGTCATTAATGTTCTTATTAAAAACATGAGTAGAAATTTTATGAACTGAGACACAGATAGGATTAAATAAACATCATTATAAATATGTTTTCATTAGATGCAAGCAGGTTTAGATAAATGTTGAATACATAGGTACATGCAACTACACATTTGTTTAAATTGGTTTTTTAGGATTTTTTTTTTTAATCATGTATTACTGTCTAGATACCATTTTATTATACCTTATATTCAAGCTGAGATTTTATCCTCACCAAAGTGATGATATTTTCTTTGCAACTTGAATTTCAGGTTAAAAATACAAGGAATCATTGCCTGGCTGTCCTGTTCAAAATCAGTGCATTAATTGCCATCTTTAAGCTTAGACACTAGGATTTCTTTTTCCTTTGGTTGAATATATTTTTCTTTTAAAACGCCAGCACTCCTGTGAAGAAGTTCATGCTTATTATTATTTTGTTCTATTTATAAAATAGGACTAATCAAAAAGAGTACATTTTAAATCTAAACATTAACATTTATTTAATACATTTGTGAGCAATTTTGACATCTCTGTCATGAGAAAGAAGAAATACGTTTCTGCCACATCAGTTTGGAGGTTTGGGGGTTTTGAATTTTGTTTGTTTGTTTGTCTGTTTGTCTGTTTTTCCTGTGGATGTGTCTTGTTATCCTTCTGGGTGTTCTTTTTGTTGTTGTGTTAGCAAACCCTGACACATATTCAGGGAAGCCGTTGAGCTTTCTAGAGGATTTCCTGATCTGGATAGCTAATGAATCAAAATTTCAACAATATATGCTGCTCCATGGGAAGCAAGACATGGCTCTCAATGAACACAAAGACAAAATGTTTTTCTGTTAACATGGGTTAATGAAAAGATTCTTACATTTTCATATGATTTTTTTGTTACCTGTTAATTGTTCTTCAGGGTGTAAAAGCTAGCTGCCATGGAAACTCCTTGTGACTTTTTATAATAATTTTTTTTTGGAAATGATCGAAATATGCCAGCAAGTACTGTTTCCACATTTCAAACTCCATGTCTGTGGTTAGATGTCAGATTTGTCATGTACATATTTTCACTGAAACTGATGCAAAAAAAGAAAAAAATATCCATAATTACAAAAAAGGACAGGTCAACTTTGTGGTAGATGTCACCTGAGCCTCTAAATCAATATTTCCTGACAACATTTCCTAAAGCTTCATTTAATTAATCTTGATAACACAAAATACACATTCTGCAATAAATGCACTGGATGAAAGCATTACAAAAAAACACCTGAAGATCTTGTTTGTAATATAGACTACTAAAACAAATCCATCACTACATAGAAATTTGCCCACTTTTCTGGACACTTGGTGAACATGAAACAGTGATGAAAAGTAAGATGTGAGCAAGACAAAAAAAGGTGTAAGAAAATTATCTGGGATTATATTAAAAGAGAAAATGGAGAGGAGAAAAAAACATACTTGGAATTTATTATTTTAAGACACACATTTACATTAATTATATTTAAAACTCTGTGCACAATCTGGTCTAATGGGAGGTGTCCCTGCTTACTGCAGGGGGGTTTGAACTAGACAATCTTTAAGGTCACTTCCAACTCAAGCCAATCTATAATTCTAGGAAGCCATTTAAGCCTGTTTTCCACACCTGCTGCCTGCATTCTAAACCAACATAAAGCTCCAGATCTGGGATATCTAAGTCCCTATAAAATTGATTGTTATTTAGAATCGCAAAATTATTTGGGTTGGAAGGCACCTTCAGAGATCATCTAGTCCCACCACCCTAACACAGACAGGGACATCTTTTACTGTATTAAGTTGCTCAAAGCACCATCCAACCATGAACCCTTGCAGAGATGAGGAAGCCACAATGTCTCTGGGGAACTTGTTCCAGCATTTGACTACCCTTGCACAAAACATGTCTTCTTATGTCCAATCTAAACCCATCCTCTTTCAGTTTGAAACCATTAGCTCTTCTCCTGTCATTACAGGCTAAAATCTCCCTCCATCTTTCTTACAAGCCCATGGCTTTTGTTAGTTTTCTGGTTTTATTTTTGGGTTTGGTTTTGTTTTTTTTTTTCTTTTTTGGTTGGTTGGGTTGGGTTTGGTTTTTTATTTTGTTTTTTGTTTGATCTGGTTTATTGGTTGGTTGGGGTTTTTGTTTGTTTTCTTTTGTGTTGAAAGTCTGCAATAAGGTGTTCACATAGCCTTTCTGTGCCAGCTGAACATCCTGAACTCTCTCAGCCATTCATACCAGTAGAGATGTTCCAGCCCTCTGAGTTTTTCATGGCTCTGCTCTGGGCCTTCTCAAACAAGTCTAGTTCTTTCTTGTGGTAGGGGCCACAGTGCTGGACTCAGTACTTCAGGCAAGATCTCAAAAGAGTAAAGAAGGACAATCCCCGCTCTTGAACATCTGACTATGTCTCTCCTGATGTAGCCCTGGGCTACAAGTACACAATGATAGCTCAGAATGGGGGGTTTGCCCAATTTCTTACATGAGGGAACTGACAGCTCTTAGAATCATAGAATCAACCAGGTTGGAAGAGATCTCCAAGATCATTCAGTCCAAACTATCACCAAGCCCTATCCAATCAACTAGACCATGGCACTAAGTGCCTCATCCAATCTTTTCTTGAAGATCTACAAGGATGGCGACTCCACCACCTCCCTGGGCAGCCCATTCCAATGGGAAATCTCTCTCTTGTGAAGAACTTCTTCCTAATATCCAGCCTGAACCTCCCCTGGCGCAGCTTGAGACTGTGTCCCCTCATTCATTTGCTGGTTGCCTGGGAGAACAGACCAACTCCCACCTGGCTACAACCTCCCTTCAGGTAGTTGTAGACAGCAATGAGGTCTTCCCTGAGCCTCCTCTTCTCCAGGCTAAACAACCCCAGCTCCCTGAGCCTCTCTTCATGGGACTTGTGTTCCAGGCCCCTCACCAGTTTTGTGGCCCTTCTCTGGACATGTTCCCGTACCTCAACATCTCTCTTGAATTGAGGAGCCCAAAAATGGACAGTTTACTTAAGATGTGGCCTGACCAGTGTTAAATACAGAGGAAGAATAACCTCCCTTGTCCTGTTGGCCACACTATTCCTGCTACAGGCCAGGATGCCATTGGCCTTCTTGGCCACCTGGGCACACTGCTGGCTCATGTTCAGCCTACTATCCACCAGTACCCCCAGGTCCCTTTCTGTTTCGATGCTCTCCAGCCACTCTGTCCCCAGCCTGTAGAGCTGCTTTGGGTTGTCGTGGCCAAAGTGTAGTACCTTGCTCTTAGACTTATTTAATCTCGTCCCATTGATCTCTGCCCACCCATCCAGCCTGTCAAGGTCCCTCTGCATGGCCCTCCTACCTTCCAACAGATCAACACCTGCTCCTAACCTGGTGTCATCTGCAAACTTACTGATGATGGACTCAATGCCCTTGTCCATATCATCAGTAAAGATACTCAACAGGATGGGGTCCAGCACTGATCCCTGTGGCACCATTCATCACCACTCTCTGGGCTTGGCCCTCCAGCCAGTTCTTAACCCAGCACAGCGTGCTGCTGTCCAAGCCACAGGCTGACAACTTGGCCAGGGGTTTGCTATGGGGTATGGTATCAAAGGCCTTGGTGAAGTCCAGGTAGACTACACCCACAGCCATCCCCGCATCCACCAGGCAGTCACCTGATCCTAGAAGGAGATCAGGTTGGTCAGGCAGGACCTGCCCTTCGTAAATTCATGCTGGCTGGGCCTGATCTCTTGGCCATATGTGGTGGTGAGAGAAGGTCTCACCATCCTGTAGGTGCTGTCTTATTACACTCAGGATGACTTGTTGTATAACCTTGCCTTTCACTGAAGTCAGGCTGACAGGCCTGTAATTTCCCAGTTCCTTCTTCAGCCTTTCTTGTTGATGGGCATCACATTGGCCAGTTTCCAGTCATCTGGGATCTCTCCAGTGAGCCAAGACTGTTGAAACATGATGGAGAGTGGCTTGACCAGCTCATATGCCAGCTCTCTCAACACCCTAGGGTGGATCTGACCTGGTCCCATGGACTTGTGAGGATCCAAGCATCTCAGCAGGTCCCTTACTGCTTCCTTCTGGATTACAGGGAGACTATACTGGTCCCTGATTCCATCTGCCAGTTCAGGAGGCCATTTGTCCTGAAGACAGCCTGTCTCACTATTGAAGACTAAGACAAAGAAGGTATTAAGTACCTCTGCCTTATCATCATCTTTTGCTACTTCATTCCCCTCTGTATCCAATAAAGAGTGGAGGTTGTCCTTGCCTCTTCTTTTGCAATCAATATATTTATAGAAACATTTTTTGTTCTCCTTCATAGCAGTGGCCAGTCTACATTCTAAATGGGCTTTTGCCTCTCTATTTTTTTTCCTGCATGACCTAGCAATGTCCTTAAACTCTTCCTGGGATATTTTCCCTTTCTTCCAAGGGTGATACACCCTCTTTTTTCCCCCCTTAATTCCTTTAGAAGCTCCTTGCCCATCCAGTCCGGCTGTCTCCCTTGTTGGCTCATCTTCCCACACATTGGTGCAGGCTGTTCCTGTGCCTTCAAGAGTTCTTTCTTGAAGTAGGTCCAGCCCTCCTGAACCCCTTTGTTTTTAAGGGCTGTTTCCCAAGGAACTTTCCAAGTTAGTTCCTTAAATAACTTGAATTCTGCCCTTTGGAAGTCCAGTGCAGAGGTTTTGTTCATGCTCCTCCTGGTTTCACCATATATTGAAACTCAATTATTTCGTGGTCACTGGACCCCAGAGAGCCTCTGGCCACCACATATCCCACCATCCCTTCTCTATTTGTAAATAGCAGGATGAGCAGGGCTGCACCCCCGGTAGGCTCTCATAACAGCTGGGATAAGAAGCTATCCTACAAATACTGCAGGAACCTTCTAGACTGCCTCTTCTCTGCAGTGTTAAATTCCCAGCAGATGTCTGGCAGGTTAAAGTCACCCACAAGAGCAAGGGCAATTGATCCTGAGGCAGCCTCCAGCTGCTTAAAGAGTAATGAATCAACCTCTTCTTTTTGGTTGGGTGTGCTATAACAGACTCCAACTATGGTGTGAGCCTTATTAGCCTTCCCCCTAATTCTTACTCATAGAGACTCAACCTGATCATCTTTAATGTCTACTTCCGTGACATCCAGAGCCACCCTAATATACAGGGCTACCCTTCAACCCCTTCTCCCTTGCCTGTCTCTCCTGAAGAGCCTGTAGCCATCAATTACAGTGCTCCAGTCTTGTAAGTCATCCCACCAGTTTCTGTGATGGTGATCACATCATAGTTTTCCTCTTGTACCAAGGCTTCCAGCTCTTCTTGTTTATTACCCATGCATTTATTACCCATACCCATGTATATTACTGCATGCATTACTGTACTTACACTTCAGCTGGGCTGCTGGTTTCACCCCTCTGACTTACCACCTTCAGCCTCCATCAGTTCATCTATAGTACTACTGTGTTTAACTTCCTCCCCCTTCAAGCCTAGTTTAAAGCCCTTTCAACCGGCCTCACCAGCTCACGTGTCAGGATGTTCCTCCCCCTCTAAGACAGATGTACCCCATCCCTCGCTAACAGACCTGGAGCCTTATAAAGTTTCCCAAGATCAAAGAACCCAAAGTTTTGTCGGTGGCATCAGCCTCTGAGCCACTAGTTAATCAGGCATGATTTCCTTTCAGCATCCCTATCTGCAACTAAGGGGATTGAGAAAAAATTTACCTGCACCCCCAATCCCTCAACTACTTTTCCCAATGCCTTGAAGTCCCTTTTGATTGGTTTTAGGCTTCTGGTATCAACCTCATCACTTTCCACCTGCATAACTATCAAGGGATAGTAATCAGAGGGCTGTACGACATTAGGCAGCCTTCTGGTAACATCCCTGACCTGGGCTCCAGGGAGGCAACAGAACACCCTGTGGGAGGGGTCCGGCCAACATATGGGGCCCTTTGTTCCTTTCAGAAGGGAATCACCAATAACAATTACCGTCTTCTTTTTTTTTTTTTTTTTTTATACAAGTTCTGATGCGAGGGGCAGACTGATTTGCTTTACTCAGGCCCCCAGATGGAGTTACTTTTTTTCCAAAATCACCTCACCCTCAACCTCTAGTGTCCCATATCTGTTGTGCAAAGGCAGCTGAGGAGGTAAAGGGGGCTGGAAGGGGTTTTCCCTGCCCCTTCTGACATACACCTGTATCCATTCCCCCCTGTTTCTTGTGTCACCTCCCTCGGCTAAGGGGGTCTGCAGAGCCTGGTACCAAAAACCTGACTCCCTCTCACATTCCCTTATAGTCCTTAGTCTTTCTACTTCGTCCTTTAGTTCAGCCATTAGGTTAAGCAGACCATTGATCTGCTCACACCTAACACAGGCATTGTCTCTGCTACCCTCAACTTCAAGCGTCAGGCTCCAACACTCATTGCAGCCAGTTGCCTGAATGCCAGGAAAGCTCATTTCTCCACATAGTAGCCTTGTGTTGGTCCACTTTTCACCGTGTCACCTCTCATGTACACTAGCGTCCTGAAAGAGTTGCCATCTCTGTTCATCTCCTTTGTCCCTGAGGACAGTTTCCTAGGTGATCCCATTTAGTAATTCCTTAAGCAACTAAAAGTTTGTTACCTAAAATTTCAGTGTCTTGACTCTACTCTTCACCAGCCCCATATCCCTTAAGACTGGAATGATCACTATGCCCAGCAGACATCCCCCCATAGGATCAGAGCCTGTGAGTATGACAATTCTTGTAGCTGAAGTAGAGGCTTTATCACAAAGTTCTCCTTAACTGGCTAACCTGGAATGAGCACCAACTGTAAAGTTTCTTGTTGGCTTTGATGCCTAATTTTTACCCATAAGATCTAAAACTACTCATTGCCACCTCTGTGCAGTCAAGCCCCCCTTTCCTTGCCTGTCCCTTCTGAAAAGTTTGTAGTCATTGATTGCAGGGTTTCAGTCATGCAATTCATTACATCACATTTCAGTGATAGGGACTAGATGTGTACTGATCAACAACTATTAATTAGTCCATACTTTTCAAGTATGTGTCCTCCATATTTATATTAAACAGGATTAATGAAAAATAAAAATTGTACTTAAAATATTTATTTTAATGAGTAGTCTGTAGAAATTACTACTTTGATATTTTCAAGTCTAATAATTTTCTAGATTGCTTTAGCAATAACAAATCCTTGATATTAGAAAGCAGGAAGCTGGTTAATTTGTAAATTATATCAAAATAGGCTTTTGTAGCTTATTACTGTGCACATATCTAATTTCTGAAAATTGTCATTAGTTTTTTTTATCTTGAAAAACATCATATAAAAGTCTTAAATATATTCCCCTAATCTGTTTCAATGCAACATGCCCAGCTGTGTAGGGATGAGGTCAGGAAGGCCAAGGCACAGCTGGAACTGAACTTGGCAAGGGATGTAAAGGAAAACAGGAACAGCTTCTACAGGTGCATTAACCAGAAAAGAAAAGTTAAAGAGAGTGTACCCCACCTGATGATCAACACAGGAGTCTTGGTCTGGAGAGGGAAAGAAACTTGGTTCATTTTGAATACTCCCATGCTATGAAATTAGAGGCACAAACAAGGGAAAGAAATTATATTACCACCCTCCCCCAGAGACCCAGGACAATTTGGGTCTCTGGAGGAAGGATGCTGCTGCATCCTTGTTGGTTTGTGCTGTCCTCCCTGGAGGAGGGGAGGGAGAGATCCCAAAGTCCAAGTCCAAGTCCTTCTCTGTGCAGCCTCTAATATGTGATGTCTTCAGTAAAGATGTCTTTTCTCTTATCTATGATTTGCACCAGTCAGAACTTAAGGTACGGAGAGAGGGTTCCTCCTGGTCTGCTCCCTCCAGGCTACATGATGATGTCTTTTTCTTCTGTGTATGTCCTTTTCTTTCTTCGTATTTTCTTCTCCTGAGCAGGCATTACTCAGGTCTTTTATACAGGCTTTTAGTCACAGGCTTTTTTAGGTAGATATCTAGGTGGTGAATCCATTGTCCTTTTCAACATCCACCCTTTCCAGGGTAGTGGATGGGTAGAGATCATCTTGTCTATGTACATTCCAGATGGTCCTTATTCAGTGGCATCTGCACATTACACATTTCACAGAATCACAGAATCACCCAGGTTGGAAAAGTCCTCAGATATCCTCAAGTCTCACCTGTTACCTAATACCTAAGACATCCTGACAACTAAACCATGGCTCCAAGAGCCACATTCGTGGCTTTTTTTGAACTCCTCCAGGGTTCAACAGGTTGTGCCCATCCTGAAAGGGGAGGGCTTGTGAGAGCCTTGCCCTCTCAGGAGCAGGGTTCCCCCCTCGGAAAATGAGTTAGTCTGTTCTACTCCCCCTCCCTGTCCAGCAAGCCTATAAAAAGGAAGGCACTGCAGCTATTTGCTCTCTTTTGTTTCTGCCTTGCTTGGATAAGAGGACTGAGTCACTGCTAGCTTCCTGCTTCTCTGCCATGTGGCCAGGCCTGGTCTTTTCTCCCTGCTGCATCTTCAAAGGACTGGTTGCCTTGTATATATATTCTTCCTATCTACCCTTGTTCCTTACCCTTGTGAATCCCTGTGAAAATATCTATATCTATATCTATATCTATATCTATATCTATATCTATATCTATATCTATATCTATATCTATATCTATATCTATATCTATATCTATATCTATATATTGTTTAAAGAAAATTTTGCCACTCTACTTCCAAACTGACTCCACATTATTTCTCAGTACATTTACCTCCTCCTTTTTATTCCTTATTCCCCTTTTTTTTTTTTTTTTTTTGAGGAGGGGGAGAGGGAAGTGGGAGAGGGATTCACAGTCTTGACCCCCCATCTGAGCTCTTAAATCCTAGTTAAGGCTCAAAACACAGCACAGGCACAGTGACTCCACCACCTCCCTGGGCAGCCCATTCCAATGGCTAATCACTTGCTCTGTAAAGAACTTTGTGCTTACCTCAAGCCTAAACTTTTCCTGGTGCAGCTTGAGATTGTGTCCTCTTGTTCTGTCACTGGTTGACTGGGAGAAGAGACCAACCCCCACTAGCCTACAACCTCCTTTCAGGCAGTTGTAGAGAGCAATAAGGTCTCCCCAGAGCCTTTTCTTCTCCAGGATAAACAATTCCAGCTCCCTCAACCTCTCCTTATAGGGCTTCTGATTGAGACATCTCACCAGCCTCGTTGCCTTTCTCTGAGCAGCTGGAAATAGTACTCAAAGTGTCACCTAACCAGTGCTGAGTACAGAGGCAGAATGATTTCCATGCTCCAGCTGGCCACATGAGTTCTGACACAGGCCAGGATGCCATTGAGCTTCTTATCCAGCCAAACACACTGCTGGCTCATGTTCAGCCTACTGTCAACCACTATCCTTCAGGTCCCTTTCTGCCTGGCTACCCTCCAGCCACTATGACACCAGCCTGTACTGTCACCAACCTGACTGTAGCACTGCATGGGGTTGTTATGGCCAAAGTGCAGGACCTAGCACTTGGACTTGTTAAATGTCATCCTGTTGGACTCCACCTGTCAAGGTCCCTCTGCAGAGCCCTCCTACCCACTAACAAATAGACACCTGCCCGCAGCTTGGTGTTGTCTGCAAATTTATTGATCAAAGTATCACAGTATCACAGTATCACTAAGGTTAGAAGAGACCTCAAAGATCAAGTCCAACCCATCACCACAGACCTCATGACTAAATCATGGCACCAAGTGCCACATCCAATCCCCTCTTGAACAACTCCAGGGATGGTGACTCCACCACCTACCTGGGCAGCCCATTCCAATGGCAAATGACTCTCAGTGAAGAACTTTCTCCTCACCTCGAGCCTAAACTTCCCCTGACGCAGCTTGAGACTTGTGTCCCCTCATTCTGGTGCTGGTTGCCTGGGAGAAGAGACCAAGCCCCACCTGTCTACAACCTCCCTTCAGGTAGTTGTAGAGAGCAATGAGGTCTCCCCTGAGCCTCCTCTTCTCCAGGCTAAACAATCCTAGTTCCCTCAGCCTCTCCTCATAGGGCTCATGCTCAAGGCCTCTCACCAGCCTCATTGCCCTTCACTGGACACACTCAAGTGTCTCAATGTCCTTCTTAAACTGAGGGGCCCAGAACTGGACACAGGACTCAAGGTGTGTCCTAACCAGTGCAGAGTACAGGGGCACAATGACTTCCCTGCTCCTGCTGGTCACAGTATTCTTGATGCAGGTCAGGATGCCATTGGCCTTCTTGGCCACTTGGGCACACTACTAGCTCATGTTTAGGCAGCTGTCTATCAGCATTTCCAGGTCCCTTTCTATTTGGCAGCTCTCCAGCTGCTCTGACCCCAGCCTGTAGCTCTGCATGGGGTTGTTGTGGCCAAAGTGCAGCACCTGGCACTTGGATTTGTTGAATACCATCATGTTGGACTCTGCCCATCTGTCGAGTCGGTAGAGGTCCCTCTGCAGAGCCCTTCTACCCTCTAACAGATCAACACCAGATCCCAACTTGGTGTCATCTGCTAAATTGCTGATGACTGACTCAATCCTGTCATCCAGATCATCAATGAAGGTGTTAAAGAGCATGGGGCCCAACAATGATCCTTGGGGTACACCACTAGTGACTGGCTGCCAGCTGGATGTGGCACCATTCACCACCACACTCTGGGCTCGGCCCTCCAGCCAGTTCCTAACCCAGCACAGAGTGTCACGATCCAAGCCCCGAGCTGACAGCCCGGCCAGCAATTTGCTGTGGGGGACGGTAGTTGTAGAGAGCAATGAGGTCTCCCCTGAGCCTCCTCTTCTCCAGCCTAAACAATCCTAGTTCCCTCAGCCTCTCCTCATAGGGCTTGTGCTCCAAACCCTTCACCAGCTTAGTTGCCCGTCTCTGGAAATGTTCCAGCAACTCAACATCTTTCCTAAACTGAGGGGCCCAGAACTGGATACAAGACTCAAGGTGTGGCCTAACCAGTGCTGAGTACAGGGGCAGAATGACTTCCCTGCTCCTGCTGGCCACACTATTCCTGATGCAGGCCAGTTTGCCATTGGCTTTCTTGGCCAACTGGGCACACTGCTGGCTCATGTTCATCCTGCTATCAACCAGTACTCCCAGGTCCCTTTCTGCCTGACCGCTTTCCAGACGCTCTGACCCCAGCCTTTAGCATTGCATGGGGTTGTTGGGCCCAATATGTAGAACCCTGCACTTACATGTGTTAAATCTCATGCAATTGTTCTTTGCCCATCTGTCCAGCCTCTCAAGATCCCTCTGCAGAGCTCTTTTACCCTCTTAGAGATCAACACCTGTCCCAAATTTGGTATCATCTGCAAATTTACTGATGATGGGCTCAATCCCTTCATCCAGATCATCAATAAAGATACTGAACAGGATGGGGCTCAGCACTGATCCCTGGGGGATCTATGACTCTGTAATATTTTATAATATTTTTTGATAGGATGTAGGCTGTATCCATTTTTTCTATTATTGTGAGATTTTTACAAGGAACTAAGCAGATTGCCGTATATTTCGGTGACTTAGAGAACTTAAACTTTGATGAGCTATGGCTTTTGCTCAAGAACATGAAGTGATCAACATGACAGAAAGCTATATCTAGGTGGGTTTTTTAAAAAAAAATTAATCAAATTTTCTGGAGGTATTCTTGCCTCAGCTTCTCTCCTACCTTCCTTTATCTCCCACTTTTAATTGGCATATACAACTTCATGTATATAAAAATTATGCAGCAAATGTCTTACAGAAAGATATTTTGCAGACATTTATGTAATAGTTCAATAGTAATGACTTTATGACAATAAATGGTGTAATACAATGGTATGTATATTAGGTTATGGAAGACAAAACAGCAAAAGCCTTAAAGCAGTGGAAGACAGCGTAGGCTGAAGAAGTGAAATCATTTATATAAGTTTATTAGTCAACTTGCAAAAGGCTCACCATTACACTGTGATTGCAGTGCTACTCTCTGGTTTATCCCCCTCTTTTTTCTGTGTTATGAGATATTCACAATCCATAAATCAGATATGTTTTTTGAATCAGGCAGAAAGATTAAAAAGAAAGAAAGAAAGAAATAATTTTAAAAACTCATCTCTTACACAAGGAAATGTTTGTTTACCCAACTAAAGTATATTTTATCTTGGGATAGAGTATAGTTTTTTTAAATACCTGGCAGGTTAATAGAAGCATTATAAAGAAGTTTCAAAAGTACCAACATAACAATCCTGTGTTTTTCATGAAACATATACATAAATGCAAATTTGTGAAAATTAAATTGTTCAATGAAAGACCTTACACCTCATCAAATCTATTAATTTGCTTCCCTGTGTTTCAGCAATGATAGGATTAATTTTTTTATTTCCCTCACATGAAGCTGGAAGGGGGCATAGCCAAGAGAGGCAGCTAAACAAGCCAATGGCTATCTCATACCATGATGACATCATGGCCACTAAATAAGGAGAAGCGATAGACTTATGACTATGGTGTGGAGATGCATCCTGTTTCCTGTTTTCTCTCATATTCCATTTCTGATCTCTCTCTCTATTCCTTCTTCTGTTGGGAGAAGGGTGAGGCAGGTCCTGGAATCTCTTTGTATTGTTCTGTTAAACTCTTTATCTCAATCCACAGGGCTTTGCTTTTCTTTTGCTCACAATTCTCATTCCTGTCCTCTGGGAGGAGTGTGGCTGTCTGAGTGGGTGTGTGAGGCTCAGGTGCTGTCTGAGTCTGAAACATGACAGTCCCATACAAAGTATTTGTTTACTCCATACAAAAATAATATATTGTCTTAAAATAAAATGAAAACTCTACAGCAAATTCTTTTTTGCCTTATTCACCAGAGAATCTTGCCTTCCTGGAAAATTCAAAGTAACTACAATTGCCAGCTTTGGCAAACAGTACACTGTTGTAGATCCAATTACACAGGAATTTAAATGCAACATAAGAGCTTCTCTGATTGTTTAAACTAGTTCTATATTAGTTAATGTATTTCAACAGGTTAAAGCACTATGAATGGGTTAACTTGCCTGTTTCCCCCCAACACAGAAGTGAGGGAAAAGTAACACAGAAAAACACTGGGTTGAGATAAAAGAGTTGAGGTAAGACAAGAGTTTAATACAAAATAAGATAACATAATGCACAATTACCTTAGCTTAGCCTACTTGCAGGGGGGGGTGGAAAGGCAAAACACAAGAAAGGAAAAAAACCACAACAGCTTAAAACAGAAATCCTGCATGCTACCCAACTCCCACCTATCTCACTGCCATTCCTGTAGAAAAGATCCAAGCCCCAAACCCTAGAACCCCAAAACCGCAACTGGAACAGGGAGCCTTTCATGTCACAATCTGGACTTAAAGCCCATAACACTTTGCTCCAGACAGCACGTTCATTTTGAGGCTAGCATGACAGCAACATGGTATGACTATCAGCAGGTTCAACTTAACCCATGAATTTGTTTCAGGATTTTTTCAGACACAGTATGATCTAAAAGACTTTCAGGATCTTTAGAGCAAAAAATCTTATATTCTAGATTTCCTAGAGGAAAACAAAGCCATTTATTAAAAAACAAAGGTATTTATTAAAATGTAGGCCTGAGTCTTGACCTTAACTGACAGTAAGTCTGGAGAAAACTGTTACTGTGTTGGAAGAATAGTAAGTGTTTTTCTATGGCCAGACAATTTAAACATGCAACATCTGTCAAAAACTTTTGAAAATATTTGAGGGTTAGAAAGCCTTGAAATTAAACCAAAGCATCTGTGATTGAAAGCCAAGCAAGGCTAGCACAGATGTTTTCTCCAGCTCTAGACATGTTTAATACATTTAGGCATTTATACCATTCTTATAAAACCAAGCCCCAAAACTTGAAATCAGTCACTTAATGTTTCATGTAGAATTCATATTTCACATTGTTACAGCACAAGTTTATGCATCATTCCTGAATCTCTTGTTTCTTGTAGCGTATTTATGTTTATATAAAGAAATGTTTATATAAAGAAAGAAGTCTGCTTGTGACTAATGGTATACCCAAGTTTCTTTTCCACCATTTCAAGAGGTTATGCAACTGTCATTGTGAAAATCTAGGCATTTTTAGAAAAATAAATATGAACTAGTTATTTTTTAATTACTCTATTTTTTTTATGTCAATGCCAAATTGCATTCTCCATTAATGCCTGCTTCATATACATAGGCATACTAGAGCAGCAAAGACTGTATTTGATAATTGCTTTTAACTAAAAGTGAGGACTTATCTATAAGCATTAGAAGAGTCCCTGCTTATCAATGAGACAAAAACTACCTGCATTTCATTTTACAACTTTTTTCATTGATAATGCCTTATAAAGATTTTGACTCATGCTATATGTAAAATCATATAACACTGAAATCCAGAAATCTAGCTAACAGAGAAAGAATTGCATCAACACTGTTTACTTATTAACAAACCTGCTGGGAATAGAAGAGTATAGAATAAACGAGGTTAGAAGAGACCTTCAAGATCATCGCATCCAACCTATTATCCAACATCACCCAATCAACTAAACCATGCAACCAAGCACACCATCCAGTCTCCTCCTAAACACCTCCAATGGTGGTGACTCCAACACCTCTCCTGGCAGCCCATTCCAATAGGCACTCTTTCTGTGTAGAATTTCCTCCTAACATCCAGTCTGAACGTCCCATGGTGCAGATTGAGACTATGTCATCTTGTTCTGGTGCTGGTTGCCTGGGAAAAGAGACCAACATCTGCCTGTCTACAAACTCCCTTAAGGTAGTTGTAGAAAGCAATAAGGTCTCCCCTGAGCCTCCTCTTCTCCAGGATAAGCAACCTCAGCTCCCTCAGCCTCTCCTCACAGGGCTTGTTCTCCAAACCCCTCACCAACTTTGTTGCTCTTCTCTGGACATGTTCCAGCAGGTCAACATCCTTCCTAAATTAAGGGGCCCAGAACTGGACATAGGACTCGAGGTGTGGCCTATCCAGTGCAGTGTACAGGGGCAGAATCACCTCCCTGCTCCTGCTGGCCACACTGTTCCTGATGCAGTTCAGGATGCCATTGGCCCTCTTGGCTGTCTGGGCACACTGCAGGCTCATGTTCAGTCTACCATCGACCAGTACCCCCAGGTCCCTCTCCACCTGGCTGCTCCCCAGCCTCTTTGACCCCAGCCTGTCACACTGCATGGGGTTGTTGTGGCCAATGTGCAGAACCCAGCACTTGGATGTGTTAAATCTCATACTGTTGGATTCTGCCCACCTGTCCATCCTGTTGAGGTCCCTCTGTAAAGCCCCTCTACCCTCCAGCAGATCAACACCTGCCCCCAACTTGGTGTCATCTGCAAATTTACTGATGATGGACTCAGCACCCTCATCCAGATCATCAATAAAGATATTAAAGAGCATGTGGCCCAGCACTGATCCCCGGGGAACACCACTAATGACTGGCTGCCAGCTGGATGTGGCACCATTCACCACCACTCTCTGGCCTTGGCCCTCCATCCAGTTTCTAACATAACACAGTGTGCTCCTGTCCAAGCCATGGGCTGACAGCTTGGCCAGGAGTTTGCTGTGATGGGGTGGTGTCAAATGCCTTGCTGAAGTCCAGGTAGACTACATCCACAGCCTTCCCCACATCCACCAGGCGGGTCACCTGGTCATAGAAGGAGATCAGAAATTGTACCTTGGAACAGTTTACTAAGCAATGGGGTCTACTATATCAGAAACTATCCTTTCAAGTGAGGGCATAAGTTTTTCATTAAAAAAAAAAAAAAAAAAGGAGAAAATTGTATACCATAGTTGGAATACAATGGCTTGATACAGGAGGTAGTTAATTTTTTGGTGGTTGTGGTGGGTTGAGAGAGAAGGCCCAGCTTTCCCTCCCCCACTAAGAAGAAGTAAGGAAAAACCACAGCTAACTCAGCCGGTGAAGCAAAAGGGAATGCTGTATTTACAAAAAGCAATGTGAGACGTGAGGAATTTATGTACACACATATACAGAATTTACAATATATACAGAAATATACAGGCAAGAAGGATAACAGGAACAAAATCCCTGGACAGAGGGGGTTCCCTCCTGTACGCCCTCTCTTTCCCCCCACTACCTCCCTTTTTTTCCCCGAAGAAGGTGAGAGAGAGAGAAAAGGCAGTTATAAGAAAAGAAGAATTTTAGTAGCAAGAAATATTAGTGCTGGATTAATGATTATCTGTTATCTGTGGCCCTTCTGGCCAGATGCCCAGAAGCAGACAGGCTAGAAGGGGAGAGCAAACAGGAACTGAACAGGAACTGGAACTGAGGGAAAATTCCAGCTGCACTAAAACTTAAAACTGCACTCCCAATCATCTACCAATTAAATTAGTTTAGAATATCAATATATTTACAAAACATTCACAGTATCACAGTATCACAGTATAACTAAGGCTGGAAGAGACCCCAAGGATCATCAAGTCCAGCCTGTCCCAACAGACCTCATTCAGCCATAGTGCCCCAGCAACTGTCCCTTTCTTAAAGGCACGGCCTCAAATGGTCACAGTGGTTCAGAAAAGTTCAGACAATATGATTAGAATGGTTCCCTAGGGCTGAAAAACTTTTGAACCCCTTTTCTGTTACAGAGCTTCGGGGTTTATAAATGCTTCTGCAAGATATTTTCTAATAAGTTATAAGAGAGGTGTTCCAACCCTCTGATCGCCCTTTTTTGAAGACATTCCAGCACATCCATATCCTTCTTGTAATAAGCAGTACTGGATGCAGTACTCCATGTGAGGTCTCACCAGATTGGAGTGGAGGGGGAGAATCAACACCCAGTCTCCTCACATGGGTCATGGAATGAGCTGCCCTTGGGGATTTACTTACTGCATCATATAGCTTTTATTAAAATTGTCTCCTCTAGAATCTAATCAGATCACCCCTGTTTGCACTGTGTGCTGCTTGGTTTTTCTTTGTCTGGGTTTTAGCTTAGTTTAGGCAAGCTAAAAAGAGAGCATTTGCTGTTGGATTTCATCTATCTTCTTATTTATTCTGATTACTGTATACATAAACACCATGAAAAGTATTGTTTACAATCTACAAACTTATTTAGAATTTTTATTTGCATTTTTACTGCAGTGTGATCCTTTCTTCTTTCAGAATGGTGTTCCCTAGCTTCAGTTGTGATTATGTTTTCTGCTTATATTGAAGAACTTCACTAATGGGAGCACCTGAACTTTTTTTGATCCTATCTGCAACCAATGAATATGTGTATTGTAAGGATCTTCTTTATTTTAAGATGTATTTGTATATTTTATATACTTTCTTTTTTTAGGGTAACAAAAGTAGTCAGTGAAGAAATCTCTATTAATAATAGCTAGAGAAGGTTAACTTTTCATGAAAAGTCTGACATTCTTAAAATCACCCATTTCACTTTATAGCAGAAAATATCCAAGCAGCAAAATTCAACAGTTTAAAAGATGAACATCTCTAAAGTGCCTAGTTATCCATTTTTCCATTAACAATAGCATATTCTGTTATTGTAGCTTTTGATATACAGTTTCAAATAGGCTTTGAGAGATATAATAGAACATCTTTAATTAAATCCCAAAAATTCTTACTGGGGGAATAAATAATAACCCATCAGTTACTTCATTCTCTAACAGGACTCAGGATAACTTGACAGTCTTAATAACTTCAGCGATTTTTACCTTCATTTTCAGCTTTGTTTCAGTATAGCCATTTAGTGTTTTTTATCTAAATTACAGTGTCTTTTTTAATCACCCTTCAGAGCTGTAACACAGAAACTAATTTCAGGTGTAAAATGGAGTATCTCTGAAGCACTGACATCAGAAGCATAACTGTTTTAGAATGAAAAGTTACCTGTCACTAACTGATATTTGTCTCTGTAATGAGCTGAGGCATTCACTAATTGTGCCTGTAGTAAAATTAGGAGCGACCAGCGGCAGCACAGAAGAATTCTAAACATGTTTGAGAACATTCATTTTACTTATTACACAGGAGAGCTATGGAGTACAGCAATAGTTCAATTAACACAACTGAAGTTTTTACCTACATCCATGTATTGCAACAGGTGTGTGGAAGGTGAAAGTAAATACTCATACAGTTCCTAAACACTCTTATCAATGATGTTCTAGTTTGTTGTATCTAACTTGAAAATAGAATAACATTTATATCTGGTTTTAGATTATGCCTTTGGTATACTATCCAGTTCTTCTGAAATATATACTGCATGTGAAATAAAAGGGATATGGCTTAGTGTTGTCAAATTTATTTAAATATCCATATGGCTGCCCCAGATTACAACTAAGGTAAAAAAAGACAGATTGCAACTACTTTTCTTTTATTATGCTATCACAAACTTTATTAAAGTAATATCCCTCACTGCAGTTAACTTATTTTCCTAATTTTAGCTAATGCTAAACATATACAATGATTATCTGAATAGGGATATTTATGTATTTGAACTCTACTCATAAAAAATCATAATTTCAACATCTATTTCCCCTGAACATTTTTTTCATATTCTAATTCTGCCAAATAAATTTCTCTATTGATTTGCCTCTGAAAAGGCATGAGAATATGAAAGTATGATCTTTTTTTCAGAGCAGACAGCTCACAGATTATCACTTAAAAGTTAATTAATAGTAGGACAGAAAAATCTGAGGGCTGACTTTCAGTTCACTGGTGCTGACAAAAATCAATAGCGGTTCTGCAACAGCACATAGCAGAAGTGCATTTCTTTCCAGACAACATCCAGGCACTTTGAAAGGAATGGAACGGAGAATGAGGAAGGAGTTAATGTAGTAGGAATTTCCTTCTGTATAAAACCACAGAAACTAATAAGATCTAAGCTATAAAACATGAATGCCTAGGACTACACTGCTTAAACTTCCTGTCCCTCATTATGCCCACCCCTTCTACAGAGCAAGAAATAATAATGAGCGTGTCATGTTGATCTCCAAATGTTATACTATTTTCTAAGTATTTTATACTATTCCATGTGATTGTTTTTCCATATTGAAACTGTATAAAAAATATATTTATTAATTATGTGTAAGGCTTACATAAAATTTAAAAATTAATGCATTTCTGTCTTTGATAGCTTATGGGTCATGAGTGTCTCTGTGTAAAATATATTTCTGTGTTATTAATATGCTTGAACTACTATCATTCTTTCCACCTTGAACAAAAGCTTACTAGGTTACTGGCATAGGTGTCAATGTCACACAATCATAAAATGCCGCAATTAAGAGACAGGATGCAACCTGATCCAGGCCAAGTGTCAACTTTATTGTACAAAATCTTTTCTTTATAAAGGCTAAGATAACTAAAAAGCAGTTTGTGATTGGTTATTAGACTCGTTCAAGTGACAGTTGTAAACTCAGGACTGGCTACAGAAAATGCATCACACTAACACCTATATCTTATCAAGGTTTTAGCAAGCATCAGAGAAAAATTAAAAGATCAGGGACTCTGTTACAACAATCTATGATATTTGCAAATTCTTGCACTTCAGGTCACAATGACCATTTGTAGTCAGGTATCTGTGTTCTTTCAACTACACTGTTGCATTGTGTTGCCATGGTTTATGACCCATCAAGGCTAATACATCTCCCCTGATCAGCCTGGTGGTGCTTGGAGCTCTGCTCTCCAAGTTTAACCCTTCGTTTCTCCCTTTCTGTTGTACAACATGAATCCCCTTAAGAGACCAATTAATCAAGCCTTGTAAGCTTTGTAATAGACAAGGTTAAAAAAGTAGCAAAAAGAATAACGCAGTAAAAACATATAGAACTGTTTTAAGCAGACTACAAAGCCAGCCAGAAAGTCCCCAATTACCAAGCAATTTATCTACCCAGTCCCAATTAACATCTTTACAAAGTTTAGAAACTCCATCTTCAAGTGTCTGGATACTGCGGTGGATGGATATAGAGTGATCAGAAAGATTCATACAGCACATGCCATCAAAATCCTCACAACCATGTCCTTGCGCTAAAAGTAAAAAATCAATTGCTACTCTATTCTGTAGTGAGGCATGGTGAACACTATCACCATCCAATAAAAGACCTGAGAGTGCAATACTAGTTGCATTATTCTGTTTAGCAAGACAACAAGCAAGTCTATCTAATGTAGACAGAGCCTTTGCAGCAGTGATCCATGGTACCAAAACAGAAGTTGAAATATGCACTCCTTTTGACCAGAATTCCACATCATTACATTCAGGGTTAAAAGCATGGAAAGCACGCTTTTGTCTGTGGTGTAAGTATTGTTGATACAACAAACAGTATTGTAAAATAGTGGAAACATTAGGGGTCAGGACTGAAAGACG
This sequence comes from Dryobates pubescens, assembly GCF_014839835.1. Classification (NCBI taxonomy): domain Eukaryota; kingdom Metazoa; phylum Chordata; class Aves; order Piciformes; family Picidae; genus Dryobates; species Dryobates pubescens. Next base: position 52,273,487 of record NC_071657.1, read on the forward strand.
CCTAAGACTACATGGGCCTTATTTTGGTTGGCAAAATACTTCTAAGACCATCAAGTCCGACAGTCAACCTAAGACCATCCTGGCAATTAAACAATGTCCTGAAGTACCGCAGCCTTCTGATATATCCTAAGTGATAATTAAAAATGCTAATGATAAAGCATTTCAGCTGTTCAAGAAGATAGTCAGTAGGACGCCCCTGGAAAATATCCTCAGGGACAAGAAAGCAGAACAGAGAGCACAAGAGCTTTTGGTACCCAAGTGTAAGAAATCAGAAAAAAAAGGCAAGAGGCTGGCATGGCTGAGTTGAGAAATGCTGGTCAAACTAAAGGGCAGAAAGGAACTGCTCAGGCAGTAGAAGCAGGGGCAAGTATCCTGGGAAGAATATAGATACACTACTTGGCAGTGCGCAGGTAGAGTAAGAAACACCAAAGAATAGCTGAAGCTGAACTTGTAAGATTTGCAGAGAATAATTAAAAAGTATTCTACAGGTATGTTAACCAGAAAAGGAACTGCTCTAGGTTTGGCCAGGATAGGATTAATCATGGTGCTTGATGGCTTGAAGTCCAGATGGAGAGCAGTGACAAGTGGTGTCCCTCAAGGTTCTGTACTGGGACCTGTGCTCTTTAATATTTTTATTGATGATATAGACAGTGGGACTGAGTGCACCATCAGCAAGTTTGCAGATGACACTAAGCTGAGTGGTGGTGTTGATACACCAGAGGGATGGGATGTCATGCAGAGGGACCTGGACAAGCTGGAGAGGGAGGCCTAGGTGAACCTCTTGAGGTTCAGCAAGAGTGATCAGAGGACTGGAAGACCTATCCTGTGAAGAAAGGCAGAGAGACTTGAAGTGGTTTATCCTGGAGCAGACAAGGGTCAGGGAGACCTTATTGTGGCTTTTCAATCCTTTAAGGGGGCTTCGAAGAAAAATAGAGACAAATTTTTTACCAGGGCCTGTAACAACAGAAGAAGGGGTAACGATTTTCAACTAAATGAAGGTAGATTCAGACCAGAGATAAGGAAGACATTTTATACAATGGGTGTGTACTGGAATGGGTTCCCAGAGGAGAGTTAGAAGCCCTGTCCTTGGAAGCATTCAATGTCAGGTTGGACAGGGGCCTGAGCAACAAGGTGTAGTTGAAGATGTCCCTGCTCACTGCAGGGGATTAGAATAGATGACCCTTAAAGGTTCCATCCAACTCAAAACATGCTATGATTCTATTCCATGGCCCTCATAGGCATTTGCCAAATATTTGTCATAGTAAATTAACATTGCAAGAGATTAAATATATATTATAATAAACATTTTTCACACAGCTGAAGATGATACAACTGGCAAACACTATGCTTAAATTAGGCTTCCCTAAAAGGACTTATTCACAACAGCACAAGATTCATGATAAGGGAACTGATTGCCATTTACACCCATACATTAACATACATTTAGTAATTCTTGTTTGAAGTGCTCTGCATTGTGTATATATTTTATCTAATATAATGTAAGTTAATTAATTGTAAGACACTTGTAGTTCTGAAAAGAGAAATCTGTGAAACATGATTGATCTGCTCCTAGTGTCATATTATACTAGGAATACTTACATAAAGTCAATGACAGCGAAACAAGGCCGACTACTTCATATGCTTAAGTTATTATTGCTCTATTTTATGTTTTGACTAAAAAGTATTTATAAAAAAGTGCTTTACGAAACACAAGAATTGCAATACATAAGCCATCAGGTACTGTATGGGAAGGGGCAGGTGTGGGTGTATTTTGCTAACACTTAAATATTTAGCACGATCTTTTTTACATTGCACACATGCATACATTTTCAGCCCAGTGAATGAATGCAATAGAAATCTCAGCACTTGTCCCACATACTAATTTTTGGAGAATCTGCCCCTTGTTGGTAGTGAATGAATAAGTGAATGAGCAAAAAGCAGCATAAGCATGGATGCTGCATCTGAATCAAGTGATCTTTGGGAAAGAATAAAGAAATGGAGATGCAAAAGTTGCTGTTCCTTTCTGACTTTTTATATCACTGCCTCCCTTCTTGGAAAACATTTTTAACTCTTTCCTTAGTGCATTTTCAGATGGTTTCCTTTTCATAAGATATTGCTTAAAACTTTAGAATTCTTTAAAAAATATTTGGAATATGAATGCAGATTTATATATAAGATAGTTCCTCAGATTTAACATCTCTACGTTGTTTGATTCAATAGCAAAAAATAATTTAAATCCATGGTAATTTAGAGTTTAGGCTTTATGAATGTAATTTAGTAACAAATTCCAATCAGAAAGTTCATAGACTGAGAATCTTTGGTTTCACAGCTCACAGTCAGATTCATGTGGCTCCAACAAACACGTAAAGTCTTATTCTTTCCTTTCAGTAGTCAGGTCCTTCAGTGGATGCCAGAAAGAAGCCAAATATATTTTCTTCACAGCAGCAGAAGAATATCATTCTTTTTGTACTGCAGTCCACAAAACACACCCTGAGGCTGCATCTATACTTAGTCTTGAAAGTTTCCTAACACCTGGATGCAGATCGAGGTGCTGTGAGAGGTAGCTGCATCTGCAGCTTCAGAGATATCACAACTAGTTAAATAAGAAAAAACAGTTTATACATTAATGGAGAAATCCTCTTCTAGTCAGTACAACAAAGCAGGAAATATTCAGAGGTAGACACAGAAAATGACTCTTTTTTTTGTGCCTTACAGGACTGAAAACTGAGAAGCTTATTAAAAACGACAATCTTGGAAATTATGATCTGGGGTCCATTAATAACACTTGAGTATGGGCTGCAGGTTGAGGGATGTTCTCTTAACCCTCTTCTATGCACTGGTGAGGCCACATATGGAATATTACATCCAGTTCTGGGCTCCTCAGTTAATGAGACAAAGAACTACTGATGAGAGAGTCCAGCAGAAGACTACAAAGATGAGTAGGGGAGTGGATTATCTCTCTTATGATTTTTTTCAATGACCTGTTAAAAGGCTGGTACAGAACACAGCATGGTAGAGGTTGAACAGGTCCTCTGAAGATCATCTAGTCCAACACTTGAAGCAGCTGCAGCAGCTCCTGCTACCCAGTGGCTTCATGTAGGTGGGCTCCCAGGCTGTGCACAGGCTTTGAAGGCAAGCAGACAGGACCCGTGCTTTCCAAATCTCCTTGAGTTTATTTGCCTTCAGGATTGGCACCATGTCTCACAGCTCTGAGAAACTCAGCTGTTTCAGGAAAGATATAAAAAAAGCTGAGAGACCTTGGGCTGTTTAGACTAAATGAAAGACTAAGAGGGGATTTTATCAATGTTTATAAATATCTAAAGGCTGGTTGTCGAGAGTGTGGAACCAGACTTTTCAGTGGTGTCCAGTGACAGCACAAGGGGCAAGGGGCACAAACTGGAACACAGAAGGTCCTATCTGAACATAAGGAAAACTTTCTTTCCTTTGTGGGTGACAGCACACTGAAACAGGCTGCTCAGACAAGGTTGTGGAGTCTCCTTCTCTGCAGATATTCAAAACCTGCCTGGATGAACTCCTGTGTAACCTTTACAAGTGAACCTGCTTTAGTAAGGGGGTTGAACAAGGTATCACCAGAGTTCTCTTCCAGCCCCTACCTTTTGGTGATTCTCTATGATTCCATGAAGCTGTTTTCACATTCAGTATAAGGGGCTATTTATGAACAAATCTGCATAAGCCATCCACTTAACTATGAGCTGCATGAAAATACTCTTCAGATGAAGATTCTTGGACAAATTATCAAAGGACAAAGCAGCCATTAAAATAATATACATGAAGATTTTTTACATTTTGTTCCTGATCATTCCCATCAACTCTGCATAGTAGTTTTGGTACCAAAAAATACTTTTTGAGTTTCATAAGAAGGTGTGACTTTTGCTTTGATTTTAGGATCAAGATGTAAATTAAACTTAGTGTCTGTTATTTCACAGCACTGGTTAGGCCACACCTTGAATAGTGTGTCCAGTTCTAGGCCCCACAACTTAAGAAGGACATTGAGACTCTTGAACTGGTGAGAGAATAGAATAGAATAGAATAGAATAGAATAGAATAGAATAGAATAGAATAGAATAGAATAGAATAGAATAGAATAGCATAGCATAGCATAGCATAGAATAGAATAGAATAAACCAGGTTGGAAAAGACCTTTGAGATCATTGAGTCCAACCTATCATCCAACACTATCTAATAATCTAAACCATGGCACCAAGTGCCCCACCCAGTCTCTTCCTAAACACCTCCAGTGATGGTGACTCCACGACCTCCCTGGCCCTACAAGGTGAGGCTGAGGGAGCTGGGACTGTTTAGCCCGGAGAAGAGGAGGTTCAGGGGAGACCTTATTGCTGTCTACAACCACCTGAAGAGAGGTTGTAGCCAGGAGGAGTGTGGTCTCTTCTCCCAGGCAATCAGCACCAGGACAAGAGGACACAGCCTCAAACTGCACCAGGGGAAGTTTAGGCTCGAGGTGAGAAGAAAGTTCTTCACAGGGAGAGTTGTTGGCTATTGGAATGGGCTGCCCAGGGGAGTGGTTGAGTCACTGTCCCTGAAGGTGCTCAAGAGGGGATTGGACATGGCACTTGGTGCTATGGTTTAGTAATCATGAGGTCTTGGGTGACAGGTTGGACTTGATGATCTTTGAGGTCTTTTCCAACCTTATTGATTTTATGATTCTATGATTTGGTTGAGGTCCTTAATTACAAAGTCACAGGTATAAGAGATCACAGTAAATTAATCTTCTGAAATTGATTTGAAGTTTGCTTTCTTTCCAGGTTTAAAGGATCACTGTTTTTCCCTAGGGCATGTGTCAGAAAATGTATGTAGAACACCTAACCATGTAAACCTAAACATGCACTTACGAAATTTTTAATTCCTAGGCTAAATCATGGGATTGTACTTTGATATTTTCATTCACTAAAAGACAAAATTCACTGTAAATAATACTGAGGTGGAAAAAAAAAATCAGCAATTTTGCAGATTCTGCTATTAATATCAGAGGCAACTTAAGGTCTCTTAAAACTGTTAACCATCAGAATGCAAGCTGTAACAGCAGTCCATGACAGTAGAAAACACTACTGAGCACTTTAAGATCACTACATTTTATAACAACATAGAGAATTCTTCTATAGCACTTCAAACTTCCAACCACCACATGACCTCAGGATCCATTAATAAAATTTCCATTGCAGCCCTCAAAATTAGAAACTCTTAATTTTCAGTAGGACTTAAAAATCACAAAAAATTCTCTCACTGAGAGAAGAAGAATCTATTGCACAAGATTGGCATAACACAATGGAAGCACTGGACAGTAATTCTCTTGAAAAATCATCCAAATAACCATATGCTCCAGTGTCATGCTTCTGGTGCCAACATAGACATGCCTGGATTAATCTAGCTCATGCAGTTATGCTGTATATATTCAAAACTTCAACCCTGTCCACTGAAAACTAGACTTCCTTCATATTCGGTCCACCATAGCAGAAAGGAGGAAATGTGAAACACAAACTACCAATTGAAGCCGCATGGAAATGAGCAACTCATCAGAAAAATGGTGCTATATTAAAAAAAAAAAAATCACTAGAAGATCTACCAAAAGTGACATTTTTTCACTGAATGGTGTTACTGGGATGTACTCTCTGTTAGAACTGTAAGGCTGGTATGGTACAACACAAATCTATGACCTCTGATACAAAGAAACTTTGGTTTTAACTCTAGAACTTCCTTCTATATTCTTCCAAGGTCCTCCCAACACATACAGTCAAAGGCAAATTTTCACTAGTATTTTCCTAAGCATTGTGAATTCATATTTGGTGGCTGAATCATACCAGCAAACATCTACCAAATGGCAGGGGAAAGGGAATAAACAATACAGTATATGTGTAATTTTCATTAATGTACACAAAAGGCTTCTGATATTTAACATAAAAGGCACTGATTTTTAGAGGTAATAAAGTATGAAGTTCACTTTTGCTTAACCAAAGGCACTGGTTCCAGCTGTTAAACTAAAGCTCTTTCAAGAATGCATCTTGCCTTCATAAACATTTTTTTTTCACTGTAGAAAGCTAGAATGTGATTGAAAGACACAAAAAGGCTTGATATATTTGTAAATGTAGATTGCTTCTACTACTTTTTCTTCTCCCAAAATTAAGATTTTGTGGATGACTTTAAGACTTGAAATCTATAGTTGCCTAGCTCTTTATTTCTTCCTCTGCCTCTCACTGGAGTTTGATTAACCTAAGAAAATGAAAGTTTTGATCACTATAATAAAGTCTCTCACATTTTTATGAATTTGTTGTTGTCATGGAAATATGTGATTGATTTTTACATAATGGAAAATTATGGATTGATTCAGTAAACATCAATACCAATCTGAGTTCACAAAGTCAGACTTCAAGATTAAATGCAGTGATTTTACTGGGCAATTAACACTGTGCATATATTTCCTATCAAGACTTCTTAAAGATATAAAAGTATGTAGTTTCTTTCAGACCCATTAGATGAAGAAATTGGTGCAAAGAAGTAGCCATTCTGAAATTTGCAAATATTTCAATTCCATCTACATTATGAATTCAAAGTTGCAACTTTTATTAGAACTAGAATCAGTATTTCTTCATAATTCCTTTATTGTTCTTGCATCACACTAAGCTGTCAAAACAGAAAAAATATTTTTAAAAAAATTATTTATGATTATGTAAAGTGTGCAGTTCACAGTAGTCAAACATCAATGGTGAAAAAACACGTCACCTGTAGTTCTTCATATTCTAGTTGAAATTAAGATATTCATAATCACAAGCCTTTTCAAATCAGTTTTCTCATGTTCCATTTGTCTTACTACTTGTCTCTTTTTATGTTTTCACTTTTTGAAAATAATCAGTACATATTTTCAGGAATCTATCTTTCATTTTGCTTGCAGCTGGTCAACGATGGAGCTAATAGAAATGATCCCATTACAGTGAAAATTTATTTGCATGTATGATTGTGATAGGGTTGAGGCAGACCCCCTCCCCACCACGAGCAGAAATAACGACTCAGACAAACCGATTGCAAAAGTGATGGAAAGTTTAAATGGAAAGCAGTGAATGTTTACAGAGAGCCAGAAGTGCAGTGACAAAGAAGATCCCAAAGCAGACCCAGAAACATCCCATCCCCACCTGAAGGTACACTCAAGACCCCCAGGGCTCCTTCTTCCCCCTGCCTCCCACTGCACTGCAAGGCTAGTCTCATCTGGCCAGATCTGAGACTGCCCATCCTCCCCCGGCCTTGGGCCTAGCCAGCCCCAAAGCCTAGAAACATCTCCCCCCGGTACTGGGTGGTGGAGGAGGAAGAAAGAGGAAGTGCCAGACCCCACAATGGATTTTATCGTGGTGTAGGGAATTATGGTAGGAAATACCTAGTTTCCTGTGTCCACCCTCTGGGCTGGACTTCTGAACACAGGAAACACTCCTGTAGAAGAGGGCACCCAGCCCAAACAGCTACAATGATATCCAAATCCATAGCAGCGTACTTCCTTCAAAAGAGTATATAGCTTCTTTGGAAAGGTCACAGTCCTTAATCAGAGTTCTAGCTTCATGCATAGTATCATAGTAGTATCATAGTATCAGTCAGGGTTGGAAGGGACCACAAGGATCATCTAGTTCCAACCCCTCCGCCATGGGTAGGGACACCCCACACTAGATCAGGGTGGCCACAGCCTCGTCCAGCCTGGGCTTAAACACCTCCAGGAATGGCGCCCCAAACACCTCCCTGGACAACCCATTCCAGGGCTTCACCACTCTCATGGGGAAGAACTTCCTCCTCACATCCAGCCTGAATCTTCCCAGCTCCAGCTTCATTCCATTCCCCCTAGTCCTATCACTACCTGATATCCTGAGAAGTCCCTCCCCAGCCTTCTTGTATGTCGCTTTCAGATACTGGAAGGCCACAATTAGGTCACCTCGGAGCCTTCTCTTCTCCAGACTGAACAGCCCCAACTCCTTCAGTCTGTCCTCATAGGAGAGGTGCTCCAGCCCTCTGATCATCCTTGTGGCCCTTCTCTGGGCATGTTCCAGCACGTCCATATCCCTGTTGTAATAGGGGCTCCAGAACTGGACACAGTACTCCAGGTGGGGTCTCACCAGAGCTGAGTAGAGGGGAAGAATCACCTCCCTTGACCTGCTGGCCACACTTCTCTTGATGCAGCCCAGGATCTGATTGGCTTTCCGGCCTGCAAGTGCAACTGAGAGCTCATGTTGAGCCTCTCGTCCACCAGCAAGAGTGATTTTCTGTGTGGCAGCTTCTTTTTCAGATATATTCTTTCTTAAATAGTCCTCCGTATCAAGACTGTTATGTGTTTGGAATTTCTTAAGGTGGATTGATGGAAGTGAAAAAAATAAATTCTGGAAAATAAGATACAAAGTATGGAAAAGCCCTTAAAAACTCCTGAATTACTTTCTCTATAATGTACATATTATAATTATATTATAATGACCCAGGGCTCAGGATAAATGGAGGAAAAAAACCCAAGCGTTGTACTTTGCTTTGAATACAATGAAGATCATAAAGCCAAACTAAGGTTAATATGTACACATTTATTTTCAACATAATGAGTTAGGACAAAAAGATCCCAAACCTAGATGTTTTCTTCACCTTATAGAGTAATGGTATTATGGCTTGCTTTTAAAAAAAAAAGCTCTAAAATCAAAGATTATGTGTAGTTGTAAATACCAGATTACATTAAAACTCTCATAGATCAGGACTGAATCTACAAAGATAATTTTGAAGGTAAAGATTGAAGTATAACAGTAATATTGCATTGGTTCACTATGACTTGAATATTAAATGTTTTGAACTTGGACTTTTATTTGGGTTTGGTGTGGTGTTGTTTGTTTTTTTTTTTTTTAATTTCAGTAATAATCTTTAGTCTCATTGAAGAATAATTGCTAGCAATCTCTGGAAGAAATAGAAAAACTGAATAGATTAACTAAGCTTTGAGGTCCCTCTATTTCAGTGAACTCTGCAAATGTTACTTAAAAAAAACTTGCAGACTTCAGTCATAACTTTATAATGTTTTACAATCTATGGAACTACATAAGCAGAATTACAAATGGAGATTTACTTGCTGGTCTTTATTATCACTGTCTTCTTTGTGAGAAGAAATTTTATTTTTCTCTTGCCATATTTTGCTGATGTGAAGTTGCTCTCTATAAGGAAGGAGAGATGTGAAACTAAAAGACTAGATAATTGTTGAAGTCAAGCCAATTTTATTCTATTCATATTTTATTTTATGCTCTGGGAGTTCATTAAGTGTGTGTATTTTAGTACAGTTAAAAAAAAAAAAAAAAGAAAAAGAGAAAGAGAAAGAGAAAGAGAAAGAGAAAGAGAAAGAGAAAGAGAAAGAGAAAGAGAAAGAGAAAGAGAAAGAAAGAAAAAAAGCAAAAGCAAAAGAAAATGAAAATGAAAAGGAAAAGAAACAGAAAAAGATGAAAAAGAGAAAAAGAGAAAGAAAAAGAGAAAGAAAAAGAAAGAAAAAGAGAAAGAGAAAGAAAAAGAAAAAGAGAAAGAAAAAGAGAAAGAAAAAGAGAAAGAGAGAGAAAGAAAAAAGAAAAAGAGAAAGAGAAAGAAAAAGAAAAAGAAAGAAAAAGAGAAAGAGAAAGAGAAAGAAAAAGAGAAAGAAAAAGAAAAAGAGAAAGAGAAAGAAAAAGAGAAAGAGAAAGAGAAAAAAAGAGAAAGAAAAAGAGAAAGAAAAGAAAAAAACAGAAAAAGAAAAAGAAAAAAGAAAAAGAAAAAAAGAAAATTAAAAAGAAATGAAAAATAAAAAGAACGAAAGAAGAAAAAGCAAGGAAATGGAATGGGAAAAGGGAGAAAAGCAGGACAAGTGGGGCCAAGAGGGGCCAAGAAGGGAAAAGAAGGGCCAAGAGGGGTCAAGAGAAAAGGGGTAAAAAGAGAAATGGAAGGAAAAAGAGAAACAGGGGGAAGAAGAGAAAAGGGGGGGGGAGGAAGGGAAAGAGGGGAAAAAGAAAAGGGGAGGAAAGGGTGAAAAGGGGTAAGAAAGAGAAAAATGATAAAATGGGGAAAGGGGAAAAAGGGAAAAGGGGGAAAAAGGGAATAAAGGGAAAAAGGAGAATTGGGAAAAGGGAGAGAGGAAGAAGAGAGATCAGTGAAGACAGGAGCAGGGGAAACGACTAAAAAAAAATAAAAATAAAGAAAAGAACAAGAAAATGAAATGTTCTAATTTCCAGGAGCTGCTATTATTACTAGGGTGAATGTGGAGATGAAGACAAGTAGGCAACAGAATAGAATAGAATAGAGTAGAGTAGAATAGAATAGAATAAACCAGGTTGGAAGAGACCTTCAAGATCATTGTGTCCAACCTACCATCCAATACCACCTAATCAACTAAACCATGCAACCAAGCATCCTGTCAAGCCTCATCCTGAGCACCCCACAGCGATGGCGACCCCACCACCTCCTCAGGCAGCCCATTCCAATGGGCAATCACTCTCTCTGTGTAAAACTTCCTCCTAACCTCCAGCCTAAACCTCCCCTGGTGCAGCCTGAGACTGAGTCCTCTTGCACAAGACACTTCAGTATAATGGCGACAAAGATGTACTAAATTCCAGTTTCTTACTGAGTTTTTTTTAATCTCAGTGGGATGGTATGAATCAGAACTAAGTTCAGTAGTATTTCAGAATTGACACAGAAAACCAATAAAATCTGTATTTTTTAATAGGTTTTTGAAGTATGAAAAGGTATTGAACTTTATTCAGATTCCTGAGACTAGATTTCTGATATTCAGTGGCATTCTGAATGACCACAAAAAATGTCATTTTCATTATGTAATATGCATTCATGACGTCCTTATGAACCACAATAAATCTCTAAATCTAAATTTCAGTGATCAATTACATGCAAAGATAAAGGAAGGATCAAAAGCAGGATGAAAAACACAGCAATTCACTCTTGTATATTACTACTAGATCACACTTTACTTAAAAGCACAGAAAATGTTTCAAATTCTGAAGTTTAAAGAGACACTGCAACAATCACAATATTTTGAGGGTTTTTTTTGGTGGTTGGTTTGTTTGTTTGTTTCGTAAGTAGCTTGTGCAAGTACCATTCACAGACCAATTCAGGGATGACCAAAAGCCAAAGTATGTTATTTAGCACATTCTCCAAAAGTTTCTTTAACATGGACAGGCTTAGGGCTTTGACATCCCCTCTAGAAAGCCTGTTCCTGTGCTTGACACCCTCTTCAGTTAAGCACTGTTTCCTAATTTTAGATTAGAACCTCTCCTGGTGCAGCTTTAACCATTCTCGCAAATCCTGTGTGGTAAACTGGAGCCAGGGGGGAAACCAGCAGCCCAGTTGAAGTGCATGGACACCAATGCATGCAGTATGGGCAGCAAACAAGAGGAGCTGGAAGCCTTGTTAGAGCAGTGTGATGGTTTAACCCATGCCCATCAACAAAAGCACAGCTGAACCTAGTCAGAGAAGTGAATGAAGCTGTATTTTACAAGCAATAATGGAATGCAATGAATATGTACAGAGTATACAGTGTTTACAATATTATACAGGTATTTACAAAAGACAAACAGCAGAGAAATCCTCCCTGGGCAGGAAGATTCCACCTTGCCTGTCCCCCCAACCTCTCCCTCCCTTTTCCCTCTAGTTAATTAGAACAGAAGAGAACAGGAAAGATGTTAGAGGGATTTTTAGTTAGCTCAAAAATGCCACTAGTAAGTCACTAATGCTTATCTCAAGTTTTGCTGATAAGTGGTCTGACTAATGAAATACATTTGGAACAATCTGTTTTCCTTTTTACACCCAAGTGTAGATTTGCTCAAAATTTTTTTTAACGGCACAGCTTAAAATGTCACAAGCAGGAAAGTTATGATGTAGTTTCCATCACAGAAATGTGGTGGGATGACTCACATGACTGGAGAACAGTAACTGATGGCTACAGGCACATCAGGAGAGACAGGTGCAGGAGAAGGGGTGAAGGGCTGGCCCTGTACATCAGGGAGGCTCTAGAGGACATGGAACTAGAGATTAAGGATGATCAAGTTATGTGCCTGTGGGTGAGAATTAGAGGGAATGCCATCCTGGCATGCCAGGCTGACATCCTGGTTGGAGTCTGTTATAGACCACCCAACCACGATGAAGAAGTTAATGAATTATTCTGTAGGCAGCTAGAGGTTGTCTTAAGATTACCAGACCTTGTTCTTATGGGCGATTTTAACCTGCCTGATATCGGCTGGGAACTTAACACAGGACAGAGGAGGCAGTCTAGAAGGCTCTCAGAGTATATGGAGGATAGCTTCTTATCCCAGCTGCTGTATGAGCCTGCCAGGGGTAAGGCTTTGCTTCACCTTCTTTTTACAAGCAGAGAAGGGCTGTTGGGAGATGTGGTGGTTGGAGGCTGTCTGGGGTCCAGTGACCATGAGATAATTGAGTTTTCAATACACTGTCAAGTTAAGAGAGACAGCAAGAAAACCTCCATGCTGGACTTCTAGAGGATGGATTTTGGGTTCCTTAATGAACTAACTCAGAAGGTACCTTGGAAAACAGCCCTTAAAAACAAAGGGGTCCAGGAGGGCTGGATCTACTTCAAGAAAGAAATCTTGAAGGCACAGGAACAGGCTGTGCCAATGTGCCAGAAGATGAGCCGCTGGGGTAGATGGCCAGCCTGAATGGGCAATGAACTTCTGAAAAAATTAAGGGAAAAAGAGAGGGTGTATCATCATTGGAAGGAAGGAGAGGTTACCCATGAAGTGCTTTAGGATGTTGATAGCTCATGTAGGAAAAAAATTAGAGAGAAAAAAGCCCATCAGCTAGCCACTGCTGTGAAGGACAATAAAAATCCTTCTACAAAAACATTAGTGGCAAAAGGAGGGGCAAGGACAACCTCCACTCATTAGTGGACATGGAGGGGAATATTGTAACAAAAGATGAGGAAAAGGCAGAGGTACTTAACACCTTCTTAGCCTCAATTTCTAATAGCAAAAAAGGTTGTCTTCCTGGCAGCTGGCCTCCTGAGCTGGCAGATGGAGGCAGGGAGCAGTATAGTTCCCTGTAATCCAGGAGGAAGTAGTTAGAGACCTGCCCAGCCACTTGGATCCCCATAAGTCCATGGGACCAGATGGGATCCATCCTAGGGTGCTGAGAGAGATGGTCAAGCCACTCTCCACCATTTTTCAACAGTCCTGGCTAACTGGAGAGGTCCCAGATGACTGGAAGCTGGCCAACGTGATGCCCATCCACAAGAAGAGCCGGTTGGATGAGCCAGGGAATTACAGACCTGTCAGCCTGACCTCAGTGCCAGGCAAGATTATGGAACAGGTCATCTTGAGTGCAATCCCACAGCACTTACAGGATGGCCAAGGATTCTGGCCCAGCCAGCATGGATTTAGGAAGGGCAGGTCCTGCCTGACCAACCTGATCTTCTATGATCAGGTGACTGCCTGGTGGATGTGGGGAAGGCTGTGGATGTAGTCTACCTGGACTTCAGCAAGGCCTTTGATACTGTTCCCACAGCAAACTCCTGGCCAAGCTGTCAGCCCATGGCTTGGACAGCAGCACTCTGTGCTGGGTTTGGAACTGACTGGAGAGTCAGTCCCAGAGAGTGGTGGTGAATGGTGCCACCATGAATGCAGCTGGCAGCCAGTCACTAGTGGTGTTCCCCAGGGATCAGTACTGGGCCCCATGCTCTTAAAGATCTTTATTGATGATCTGGACAAGGAGATTGAGTCCATCATCAGTAAGTTTGCAGATGACACCAAGTTTGGGGCAGGTGTTGATCTGTTAGAGGGTAGGAGAGCTCTGCAGAGGGACCATGAGAGTCTGGACAGATGGGCAGAGTCCAACGTCATGAGATCTAACACATCTAAGTGCCGGGTGCTGCACTTTGGCCACAACAACCCCATGCAGTGCTACAGGCTGGGGTCAGAGTAGCTGGAGAATGGCCAGGCAGAAAAGGACCGGGGGGTACTGGTTGATAGTACGCTCAACATGAGCCAGCAGATATAGACCAGCTAAGAGGGCCAATGGCATCCAGGCCTGCATCAGGAAGTGTGGCCAGCAGGTGCAGGGAGGTCATTCTGCCCCTGTACACTGCACTGGTTAGGCCACACCTTGAGTCCTGTGTCCAGTTCTGGGCTCCTCAGTTTAGGAAGGATGTTGACTTGCTGGAACGAGTCCAGAGAAGAGCAACAAAGTTGGTGAGGGGTTTGGAACACAAGCCCTGTGAGGAGAGACTGAGGGAGCTGGGGTTGCTTAGCCTGGAGAAGAGGAGGTTCAGGAGAGACTTTATTGCTGTCTACAACTACCTGAAGGGAGGTTGTATCCATGTCGGGGTTGGTCTCTTCTCCCAGGCAGCCACCTCTAGAATGAGGGGACACAGTCTAAAGCTGCACCAGGGGAGGTTTAGGCTGGATGTTAGGAAGAAGTTCTTCACACAAAGAGTGATTTGCCATTGGAATGGGCTGCCCAGGGAGGTGGTTGAGTCACCATCACTGGAGGTGTTTAAGACAAGACTTGATGCCATGGTTTAGTTGATTATATGGTGTTGGATGATAGGTTGGACTTGATGATCTCAAAGGTCTTTTCCAACCTGGTTAATTCTGTTCTCTCTTCTCTATTCTCTATTCACTATTCTCTAGCTAAGGGCTTTACAAAAGTCCAGGGAAACACCATCCACAGTCTTTCCCTAATCCACTGAGTGCCTAATCTTGTCATAGAAGGAGATCAGGTTAGTCATGTGAGACCTGCCTTTCATAAACCCATGCTGACCAGTCCTGATCACTGCATTGTCTTATGTGCTATCTGTGTGATGGCTATCCAGATTCATAGCTTTCCTTGTCACTGAGATCAAACTGACAGGTCTGTAGGTCCCTGAATCCTTCTTCTAGCCCTTCTTGCAGATGGTCATCATATTTGCTAATCTCCACCTAACTAGAAACTCCTCAGTTAGCCAGAACCTATAGTAAATATTAGAAAGTGGCTTGGTGAGCATTTAAGTCACTAACAATTTCCCCTTGGATTATGAGGACTTCAGTCTGCTCCCCAACCCTGTCTTCCAGCTCAGGGAGCTGGGTACCCCAAGTACAACTGGTCTTACAGTTAAAAAGTGATGCAAGGAAGACATTGAGTACCTCTTTTTCTTTTTCTTTTCTTTTTTTTTTTTTTTATCTTTAGTCAATATGTTTCCCACCACATCCAAAAAAGTGTCGTAATTCTCCTTAGCTTTGTCCTTGAAGCAATTTTTTGTTCTCCTGTTTCTGGAAGACAAATTTCATTGTATTATTTTTTTTTTTCATTATCTCTACAACGCAAAATAAGTTAAGCAACAAACATGAATCTTAGTGTAATCTTCCTCCCCATAGGTTCAGAAATGCTGTTTGACATTTCAAAAATCTTGTACTCCAGACACCAGGTTTTTTTTCACTAGATCTCCCTCTCCCACATGTTGCACTATGTCTTTCCATTGTTCATGGATAGCACTGTGAACTGGGAGTTGCAAGCACCAAAATACGATGTGCAGCTCATAATTTCCTTTGTAATCTTCTATTTTAAATCCCAAGGCTGAGATAGGATTTACTTTCATGTAACTCATATGCATGGTGATAAACCAGCAAACAGGAAGACAGTAGAACCCAGAAATACTTTTTCACATGTTAGGAGGATACGTGACATTCTTTCTCAAGGCCAGTGCTAAGTGAGCTCCTGATGCTAGTCAGCTCCTGATGCTCTCAAGTCAAACATATTATAATGGAGGTAAGTGGGAGCGAGGTCACAGTTACTTTACAATACTACTTCTGTCTAGAAGATCAGATTTTACTTTTCTTGTAGAAGCAACAAATGTAACAAATGCTTGGAATAAAAGGCTAAACCCACTGTGCATGTATCTCCTGTACAGTTCACTTCTTTATTTCTTAAATTTCCTTTTATAAAAGAATTGCTTTTCCAATGGACATCAATGATCTTGTAGTTATTTTATAGCCAGCAGCTGTAGTTTCATTTTCTTAAGCAGTGTGCTGTGGTGTGACTGCTGCCTTTAAATTAATCTGTTTATTGAAAATATAGGAATTGTGTGTTAATACGAATCCCCCTATAAAGGCTTAATCTTTTTTTATGGGAAGATCAGTGAGGTGTTGGATTGAGCTGCCCAGAGACGTGGTGGAGTCGACAACTCCGGAGATGTTCAAGAAGCATGTAGATGTGATGCATCAGGGTGTAGCTCAGTGGTCATAGTAGTTTGATTAATGTTGGATTTGCTGATCTTAAAGGCCGTTTCCAATGTTAATGATCCTATGATTAATTAACCATCTCTCTGCCACAACATTAATAGTCTTAATTCCTTATCAATAGGTTTATAGTCCATGATTGGCACCTTGACTATCTGACAATATCTCCTGCTGGATACAAATAACACCTCTAGCTACCTAGAAAGCCTCAGAGAGGTATCTTCGCAGGGTCAGACGCATGAGAAGGGGAAAACTGCGTCTGTTCCTGAACCAAACCTTGAAATCTGAACTTTCACAAATGGCTTCAGAAGATTGGTCAAAGTAGTAAGACAGTGTATTCAACCATCATGACAGAGAAAAGGACCTTGAGGTCAAAAATCTCTATCTAAAGTTCACAGTATCACAGTGTCACAGTATAACCAAGGTTGGAAGAGACCCCAAGGATCATCAAGTCCAACCTGTCCCAACAGACCCCACAACTAGACCATGGCACCAAGTGCCACGTCCAGTCTCCTCTTGAACACCTCCAGGGACGGTGACTCCACCACCTCCCTGGGCAGCCCATTCCAATGACGAACGACTCGCTCAGTGAAGAACTTTTTCCTCACCTCGAGTCTAAATCTCCCCTGGCACAGCTTGAGACTGTGTCCCCTTGTTCTGGTGCTGGTTGCCTGGGAGAAGAGACCAACCCCCTCCTGTCTACAACCACCTTTCAGGTAGTTATAGAGGGCAATGAGGTCACCCCTGATCCTTCTCTTCTCCAGGCTAAAAAATCCCAGCTCCCTCAGCCTCTCCTCATAGGGCTTGTGCTCAAGGCTTCTCACCAGCCTTGTTGCCCTTCTCTGGACACCTTCAAGTGTCTCGATGTCCTTCTTAAACTGAGGGGCCCAGAACTGGACACAGTACTCAAGGTGTGGACAGTACTCAAGGTGTTATCTAATCCTCTCATGAATTGATCACCACATAAGTTACTGTCAGAAATACTGTCATCATTCTTGTCCTTTAAGTAGATGAAAATTCCCACAACTGCCATTAATTTATGCATACATTCTCTTTCTTTTCAATAAAAATGATAATCTTCATAAGAGAAAAAGCAGAATTCTGAACTGTGACTGTGTGCATCAGGAATGCATTTATCCAAATTGACAGTGTGAAAATGAGTAAAAACACATCTTCATCTGTAAATATATTGGGTTATTCATGCTGTAGCAGTTTTTAGAAAGTTTTGTTCAATTTTGAAAAAAATCTTATGTATATAGTTGTTCCATTAATTTTAAATAGTACTTTGTCATTAAAAAGCACCCTAACAACACCTTTAAATATATTTTTATGTGGGTGTTTTTTTCTTCCTTTATTACGCACACACACACACCGATAATGGTATCTATATTTCTGTTTTTCTCTCCCTTTTGGCTTCTTAGTAAAGTCAGAAACCCAAAAGCTGCAATAATCACATGAACTCTATTCTCATTTATCCCTGCAGTTCCTCAGTATGTCTTCAGAGCACCAGCTATTTTCTTGGTGTGTTGATATTTGGTTTTGATTTCATTGTGATGTTCTTTATTTTTTTTTTTTTTTGTAAAAACAAACATACAGTTATAGTATGTTGAAGCTATACATTGGAGGAAATGTTTCCTGCCTGAATCAAATTTCTAAGTTTGTAAGTATGATAGCTAATATCTGCCACTACTCAAAACCACTATTGAAACATTTTTGTGTGCCTATCTCTTAGAGGAATTAAAAAACCCGCAAAAGTAGGACTACGACTTTTTTTTTTTGTGTGTGTTAGAAAAATAAAATAAAAGTCATTCACTAATTGTGTGAAGTGGGGGTAAATTCAGTAAGAGATTCATTCCTTCGTGTTCTTACCTTCAGAGATTAGAGGGGCTAGGGGTGGCTGGACTTATCCCAATTGGCATGGGCTGCTGTAATTCCAATACCAGGCACATTAACAACCCAGTTTTGCTGTACAGCCAGTTGCCTTCAAAGTGAGTAGTCAGATGCATGAATAACAATGCAGTTTCCCATGACTATAGGTCCAAAACCAGAGGCACAAACCACCCAGATTGCTGTAGGTCCACTTGTATTTAATCAGTCAGATGCAGGACTAATACAGTTTATTTACACTTACAACATATATACAGACACTGTACAATTGCTTGTGATAAGAACTTAACAGCAGAAATTGCTGTAGAGTTTTAGGAAAATACAATTGCAATTACACCACCAAGGGCTCAGCTCATCAAAAGGCATCCCTTCAGGGGAGGAAGAGGAAGACAAAAGCTATTGATTGGTCCACACATTGGGTTCCAGAAGGGCTGATATTTATACCTCCATTTTCTGCTATGTAAAGTGTGGGGGCAGGACTGCAGCCATGTCACTAAACTGTTTTTTTCCCATTGCGCAAACGTTTCTTGATGGGCCTTTCCTTCTGTCTGGAAATAATCATCTTCTGTCAGAAAAACTTGATTGTGGGAGACAGTGTCAAAGGCTTCACTAACAGGTAGACAATATCCACAGCCCATCTCCCATCCACTAGGTGGGTCATCTTTTTGTAGAAGGAGATCAGATTAGTCAGACAGGACCTGCCTTTCATAAACACATGCTGACTGGGCATGACGACCTGGTTGTCTTGTATGTGCCGCATGATAACATTTAGAATGATCTGCCCTTCAATGTTTTATGGCACAAAGGTGAGGCTGAGAGGCCTGAAGTTCAGGCCTGTATCATCCTTTCAGCCGTTCTTGTAGCTGAGCATCACGTTAGCTTGTCTCCAGTCATCTGGGACCTCCCTTGTGAGCCAGGAGTGTTGACAAATAGTGGTGAATGTCTTGGTGATCATGACTCCCAACCCATTAAGTGCCCTTTGGTGGATCCCATCAAGTCCTATGAAGCTGTGCACATCTAAGTGGCACAACAGGTCACTGAACATCT
Organism: Dryobates pubescens; assembly: GCF_014839835.1. Classification (NCBI taxonomy): domain Eukaryota; kingdom Metazoa; phylum Chordata; class Aves; order Piciformes; family Picidae; genus Dryobates; species Dryobates pubescens. The sequence continues at coordinate 52,292,653 of NC_071657.1, forward strand.
CCTTCTGGACTGTGGGGGCGAAATGTGGCTCAGTTGGTAGCACATAAGACCCTTAATGGGAAGGTTGTGAGTTCAAGCCTGCAGTGGCCAGTAGTGGCCTCCCTACTCTAGCCATGAGGTCTGTGGTGACAGGTTGGACTCGATGATCTTTGAGGTCTCTTCCAACCTTAGTGATACTGAACCCTGCTCCCCATGCCTGTCCTTCAGCTCCAGCAGAAGAACCCTCAAGGAGCAACTGCTGTCACTGACAAGTATGGAGACAAAGTGTCTTTGGTCACCAAGATCCCTCCTACATACAATATTGGGTGGACATCTGAAATGATCAGTAAAAAGGCTACTAACATTTGATAAGTGGGATGATTAATAAAAATATTAATAAATTCATTAATAATGAATTTCTGCACCAAACGTCAATACACTTATTTACCATTTATTCAGGTTCATGTATCCATTGGGGAATTGCTTACAAAAATCATTGGTAATACTAATGATATGAACACTTTAGATAGAGGAAGCATTTGATTAAAGTAACTACACTTCTGATATCAAACTCAAAATTGAAGGGAGAGCAAGGAGCTGCAGTTCCTCACTTGGTAACAAGGTGGGTCTCTTTTACTCCCTGATGGAGCAAAGGCAGAAAGAAGGAAATTAATGTCCAATATGCTTTTATGAAGTCAATAATCAGGATCACTTATGGAAGCAACATTCAGTCCAGAAAATTCTGATCATTCCAAGAAGTGGTGTTGAGAGCATCAGTCAGGAAAATTTATACTCCAGAATTCTGTTCTTGGTATAATTTTGTAAAGCCAAGGAAAAGTAAAATAGGATCCAAGCATGTTGTCCAAACTGAAAATAAAACTGGAACCACGTGGTGAGTGCTGGAGGGCCAGTAGCACAGAGCCAGCAGGTTGGGAGACGGGCAGGAGCCAAGAGGAAAAAGGGAAGGGTTACCAAAGAATGCCTCTATTTAACTGCTTTTGAAACAAAACTGACAACTGGCAGAAAAGTGATTTTAAGCTTAGCCAATCACCTTCTGAGCATCAGGACAGCGCTGAGTGGTCAGGGTACCTGCCAAACAGGTTTGCTGATCTTATGCTGCCAACAAGTCTGGACAAGTGTCTGTGCATGTTTTCTTATGTTTATCTCCCCCTGCTTCTTAGGGGCTCTTACTGAAACCTGTTTGGGCCTGGTCATGCCCAACCAGGACAACATCCTCCCTAGTTCTTCATTTACTGTTAACATATTTATAGAAGCAGGATTTTTTACCTTTAATGACACTGGTGAGATTCAGTTCTAGCTGGCCTTTGGCCTTTCTAACATTTTTCCTATATACCCTTGCAAAAGCTGCATACTCTTCCAGACTTGCTGGCCCCTTATTCCTATTCTTAGACTTTCTTTTTCCTCCTGAACTCTACCTAAAGCTCTTGATGTTAGTGGGCCAGTCTTCTGTCCTGCTAGCTCATTTTCTGATGCATGGGGACAGTTTGTTCCTGTGCCTTGTTGATTTCCCCCCTGAGGAACATCCAGCCTGCCTGTCCTTCAGGACTACCACCCAGGGGATGCCATCAACCTGTCTCCTGAACAGGTTGAAGTCTGCCCTGTGAAAATTTATTGACTCCCTTTCTAATTTCACTAAGAACTGAAAACTCCACCATCTCATGGTTACTTTGTACAAGACAGCCACCAGCCTTTACAACTCCTACTAATCCTCCTCTGTTTACAAAGAGCAGTTCTAGTAGAGAGCCATCCCTAATTGTCTCATTCACCAGTTGTGCAAGGAATTTATCTTCCACACACTCCAAGAACCTCCAAGGACCGTTTCAGGTCTGCTGTATTGTATTTTCAGCAGATACACAGTAAGCTGAAGTCTCTGACAAGAACAAGACCTTCCCCAGACACCTATAACACACTTAATCAACCTCCTCATCCTGGTTGGGTGGTCTATGGCAGACCCCCATCATGGCATGTATATTCTTGGCCTTTTCCTTAATTCTTACCCACAAGCATTCAGTCTGTCACCATCACCATCATCATCATGCTCAAGACAGATGAAACCTTCCCTAATATTCAGTGCTACCCTGCCACCTATCCCCTGAGCCTTCCCCTTCTGAAGAGTCTACAGCCATCCAAGACAGGACTCCAGCTGTGGGATTCATCTCACCATGTTTCTGTCAGGGCAATAATATCCTAGTCTTCCTGATGGATAATAGCTTTGAGCTCTTAGAATTAACCATGTTGGAAAGTCCATGCATTGACATCGATACACTTCAGTTGGGGGCCCTTTCTGAGGAGCAGAGGTCTACTTACTGCTTGATACCAGACACTACGATAGGTCCTAGCACATAAATGGCCCTCACATCTTTCTTATCACATGGGCCACTGTTCTCTACCTCCCTTGAGATAACAGTGGGGCTCCACAAGGGTTTCAGGTTTGTCTACAGTGATCCTGGTCTTTCCCATTTCCCCCTTCCAATCCAGTTTAAAGCTCTGTCAATGAGCCTGGCCAACTCCTGTGATAAAACCTTTCTCCCTTTTTGGTAGGGCTATACCCAGTCTATTGGTTTAAGTTACCCATCAAAAGCATATTTCAACACAATGAATGCATTTTGATTATGCCATGGTCTGCTCACTCTGCTTTTCCCTAGCTGAAGAGGAGCACACTGAAATGTTGTGCTATGATGACACTGAAGTAAGTAGAACTGTACAGGAATTGTTGAGGTGTTTTAAGTGAAACAAGTTTCTCCAGATTTGGGGATGCCTGTGCTTCCTACTTATTTAGATTTGTAGTGTGGTTTGGGTTGGTTGGTTGGTTTGAATAATAACAATTATAAAAATAATTAGAGAATGTGTTTAAACCGTAATTTGAAAATAATTTCTTCCAATGATTTGGCTTTATTTCAAGCCTTTTCCACATGACTAGATGAAGTGATAATTTACAATACAAGACACAGCTCTATGACCAGGCTGTCTTGCAAGATGGCACTATAAACCTCCTTGGAAGAAATCAGCTGTTGGAATGTTTAAAGATGTTGCTAGGGCATGTAGGAAGAAAATTAGGGATGCAAAAGCACATTTGGAACTTAAACTGTCCTCTGATGTGAAGGACAACAAAAAGTCCTTCTATAAATATATTAATAGCAAGAGGAAGGGCAGGGACAACCTCCACTCCTTGGTTGACATGGAGGGAAATGTTGTATCACAGGATGAAGAAAAGGCAGAGGTACTTAACACCTTCTTTACCTCAATTTTTACTAGCAGGAAAGAACGTCTACCAGACAGCTGGCCTGCAGAACTGGCAGAAGGAGCCAGGGAGCTGCATAGCTTCCCTGTGTTCCATGAGCAAGTGATAGGAGCTCTCCTCAGCAGCTTAGACCCCCACAAGTCCATGGGACCAGATGGGATCCATCCTAAGGTGCTGAGAGAGCTGGCAGATGAGCTGGCCAAGCCACTCTCCATCATTTTTCATCAGTCCCGGCTCACTGGAGAGATCCCAGATGACTGGAAGCTGGCCAGCGTGGTGCCCATCCACAAGAAGGGCCAGCTGGATGAGCCAGGGAATTACAGGCCTGTCAGCCTGACCTCAGTGCCAGGAAAGATTATGGAACAGGTCATCCTGAGTGCAATCACACAACACTTAGAGGATGGCCAAGGGATCAGGCCCAGCCAGCATGGGTTTAGGAAGGGCAGGTCCTGCCTGACCAACCTGATCTCCTTCTAGGATCAGGTGACCCGCCTGGTGGATGTGGGGAGGCCTGTGGATGTAGTCTACCTGGACCTCAGCAAGGCCTTTGACACCGTTCCCCATAGCAAACTCCTGGCCAAGCTGTCAGCCCATGTCTTGGATGGGAGCACACTGCGATAGGTTAGGAACTGGCTGGAGGGCTAAGCCCAGAGAGTGGTGGTGAATGGTGCCACATCCAGCTGGCAGCCAGTCACTAGTGGTGTGCCTCAGGGATCAGTACTGGGCCCCATGCTCTTTAACATCTTTATTGATGATCTGGACGAGGACATTGAGTCCATCATCAGTAAATTTGCTGATGACACCAAGCTGGGGGCTGGAGTTGATCTGTTGGAGGGTAGAGAGGCTCTGCAGAGGGACCTCGACAGGCTGGGCAGATGGGCAGAGTCCAACGGCATGAGATTTAACACATCCAAGTGCCGGGTTCTGCACATTGGCCGCAACAACCCCATGCAGAGCTACAAGCTGGGGTCAGAGTGGCTGGAGATCAGTCAGGCTGAGAGAGACCTGGGGGTGCTGGTTGATGGTAGACTGAACATGAGCCTGCAGTGTGCCCAGGCAGCTAAGAGGGCCAATGGCATCCTGGCCTGCATCAGGAACAGTGTGGCCAGCAGGAGCAGGGAGGTCATTCTGCCCCTGTACACTGCACTGGTTAGGCTGCACCTCGAGTACTGTGTCCAGTTCCGGGCTCCTCAGTTTAGGGAGGATGTTGACTTGCTGGAACGAGTCCAGAGAAGAGCAACAAAGTTGGTGAGGGGTTTGGAACATAAGCCCTACGAGGAGAGGCTGAGGGAGCTGGGGTTGCTTAGCCTGGAGAAGAGGAGACTCAGGGGTGACCTTATTACTCTCTACAACTACCTGAAGGGAGGTTGTAGGCAGACGGATGTTAGTCTCTTCTCCCAGGCGGCCAGTACCAGAACAAGAGGACACAGTCTCAGGCTGCACCAGGGGAGGTTCAGGCTAGATGTTAGGAAGAAGTTCTATACAGAGAGAGTGATTGCCCATTGGAATGGGCTGCCTGGGGAGGTGGTGGAGTCGCCATCACTGGAGGTTTTCAGAAGACTTGATGGGGTGCTTGGTGCCGTGGGTTAGTTGTTTGGGTGGTGTTGGATTGGTTGATGGGTTGGACACGATGATCTTGAAGGTCTCTTCCAACCTGGTTTATTCTATGTATTCTATGTAAATAATTGGTTTCTGCAGGCATTAAGCCATAATATGCATGATGTTGTTCTATTTTATTTAATTTTTTCATTTTTAATTTTCCCATTATTTCTGAATTAGTTGTTGTCACTCTGGTAGTTTTAGGCTATTGTGAGAGTCTAAACTCCTTGTGTGACTCAACAAAGATAAAATCACTTGCTGCTTGCCCAGACAATATGCTGTTGGGCAGAGCCACCGGAAAGAAGGTGCAAAGACCAATCCTGGATGCAAATCACCTTGCGATTCCATCGTGATAACACTGGACTGCAGCCTTTAAAATTTTCACAGATCTTGAACAGAAAAGTGGTAAAATGTAAATAAATCACTATTGGATGTAAAAAGGAAAATAATGATAGTTTTAAATAATCCCATTGGAGACTTATCTACCATAAGAATTTTCAGGTATGTTCATGTTTCTGATACTCACAATTTTTAGTTCTTAAAAATTACATTATATTATTTCATTCCATTCTCCATCACAATATTTTTTCAAATATTTTCCCAAAATATTTTTTCCATGGTGTGTTGATGGATAATTATTTTAGTTATTAGAGAAACAGCATACAAACTTCTTCCTGATTTTTTTTTTTTATCTTGGTTTTAATCACCTGTAATATTTTATAATAATAGCCTTCTCTAAAAATCTTCACATCACAAAATCTTATCCTTTTATGATGTATTTGAGTTTCTGGTCCTGTGTGATCCAGAAGGAGTATAATTCTTCAAATCTGTAGCAGGTGCTTGGCTATCTTCCTGCTTTGGCTAGACCCTGCTTCTTGTCTTAGAACAAAAACCAGTCTTTATCAGCTTTCAGTGTTTCCATTTTTCACTTTGCACTAATGAACCATCAAAAATTGTTTATCTTTCTTGGCTGCTCTTTCCAAACTGTTAAAGAACATCATAGTGAAAGACACTGGATACCAAAACTGGTTTATGCAACAGGTTCCTGAACTTTCTTTTTGTTGCATGTAACAGCCCATTAAAAGCTGCAGCATGACAAGCAAGTGGTGCTTCTCTTTTGATATAGCTTGAAAAAGATTCTGAATGAAATACTAACATTTTCAAATCACATAATATCTCTTGGTTTTGTACATTTTTCTACTTACTTCCTATATACTGGAACTTATATTCTTAGAAACAAACAAACATAAAAAAAGCAACAAAATGAAACCCAGACTCTTTCATCATTGCAAATCTTGTCTGCTGAATTACAGATAGTTAGATGTAACAGCATCAATTTTTTTTTTTTAATCTCTTTTTTTTTTTCAAACAGGAATTAAATTCAAAATCTTCAAACAATTTTTAAAAGGAGGATTTTCATCTTGGAAACTGCATGTATGGTAATATTGCACAAACTAATAATGTATCTTTTCTCTGTGAATTGCACCTAATTAATTATATGTATAGGCCAGCAGTTCATCGGGTTCTTGAAAGGAGCAGACGTTAGGTTACAACACATTTCACCAAGGTCTGCCCACATTCTGAAGTATAATTTACTGGCAGAGGTAGGATATTTTTTTAGATCAACTGATACACTATGCAAAATCTTTTTTGATCATATATTGCCATATAATATCTGTTAAAGAATAATTTAATTCAATGCCAAACAGAGTTTGACAACAGATACCTGTGTCTGTAACAGGTACTGGTTGAGGATAAGGAAGCAGATTTACTAAAAGGAGACTAAGTAAGCTCAGCAGCCCTGTACTTCAGAAAGGTCCCAGAAATTACTGTGTATAAACCATTGAAACTTTGTGAAGATAGGCTGTAAAATCAGTCAGGTTTGGGTCCTGTTCACATGGATTGTATGACTTTTCTTAGATCTTGAGAAACAAATCCAAGCATGCCTTTTATCTATTGTCAGATTGAATTAACTCCATCTCATAGTGGTTTTATTTATTTATTTTACTCTGCAGTTACCATGAGTGTATTTAGTATAATGTATTGCTCTAAAAGATATTTTAGAATCTAGTTTTAATAGCTTTTTTTTTTTTATTATTTGCTGCTCTGATGATGGCTGGTTTAACATATGTTTTTCTAGACCTATATCTGTTAATTTTGGTAGATGGAAATTAGGCTTCTAGTGAAATATCTCCCACCATTTAGTTTCTTTCAGTGGAGACTTTCATTGCTAGAGAGTAGTTGCCGGAGCAAATAGCTGCAAGACTGCAGAAAATGTTCAAAAGGAAGTGTTTAGAGGGTGATTTTTTTGCTGTACTTGAGAATATCAATAAAGGGAACTGCCCGTGTGTGAAACTAAAGCTGGGTAGCAGGTTCTGTGTTGTTCCACAGAAGCTGGGTATAAACGTTGTAGTTCAGATGCTGCTGTTTCCAGATGCTTTCTGTTCAGTACAGGGGGATTTTAAATGGTATATTGCTTCTCTGTATCAAGACTCATGTGCAATGTGTCGTAATATTTGGGAACACTAATGCTTGGGATAGAGCCTTTGTGGTTTGTTGTACTCTTTCAATTCCTGCTCACTGTAACAAAACTTGAGGCACTTGGCAGGTGGAATCAGCCAGAACAGATCACAAGCCACTTCATCTTCCACTTGACAAGTGGACCATTTCATATCAATTTTATGGTTCAATACATTCAGAGGAATTTTACAGTGCTCTCCTGTCCTGAAATCTTTTGTTCAACTGTTACTGTCTGGCCGTAGTCTTTCCAACTTCATTGTAATCTTATCTGCAAAATAATTACTGCCTTTAGGTTCAGTTCATCTATATAAATCATGATATTTTCTATAAATAGACATGGAGTTGTACAACTGAAAGGTGAAAGCAAAGCATTCAAAGACATTTTGTTATGTTGTGATTAAATATCATATACCTTCTGCTATTGCATTACATTACGAGTTGTTTCAGTAATAGAGGCTCCTTTTAAATATCACCAAGAACCATGAACATCAAGGAATGACTTCTAAAAATACACCAAGAAAGAACATAGCATTTTGCAAAATACTATTTGATTTACTCTTTCTAATTTTTAATTTTTACACAGTACATGAAACCATGATACTTCAACTAACAGTGCATTGTTAGCACACTTGATGCTGAAATGACTTTTTCAAATTAGAAATAAAATTGGACTTTGAATCTTAGTGGTAACTACTGAAGGTACTTTACACAATAGCAGGAATCTTATCTTTATAGACTTCTATGATTGTGACAGTCAGTGAAACAGGTAATTAATGAATATTATGTTGCACTCACCCATTTATTAAAGTCTAAAATTCTGTCTCTTCAAACTACAGTTTTCTATGAAATACCAAAAAGACCAATGGCCTTAGCTTATGATTAAAGATATTAAAATAATTAATTTATCAGAAAGGAATATTTTTTACTATAAATAGAAATGCTTGTATCTAATTTGTCTTCAAGATTTACACACAAAATTTATGAGGGTATAGCTTACAGCTTCATTCAGTCTTTAAGTGATAGAATTTATGTCTCTGAAGTTTATCCTTTTTCATAGCACTTGAGTGTAGTTATCTGACTAATATATTTGAGTTTCTAATATTGGGTTCTATATATGTTTTTATTATCTTATAATTAATTACATTTTAACATAAAAACATTCCAGAAGCCAAGAAAAGATTGATTTACCAAACAAACATAATTGGTGATTTTAATGTTAAATATATCCCCCCGCCCCAAATAATAAATTACAAAATTAAAAAGTTGTGCATTATTTTCCAGTTTTATTTATTAAAAATAAACAAGCAAACCTACATAGAATTACTTAGAATTAATAGAATTTGGAATTCTTCGTAGATGGGAAAATGGTTTCCCAAATGCCCTCAATTATACATTTACTATTCTATGGAACAGTCTGATCTTTGTTGGAAGGGCAGACAATCATAATACACCATAATGTTGAATAGTATTTTTTAAGACCATTCTCAGGAGCCATCTGTCTCTCCATTTGTTTGCGCTGTGGCAAAGTACTGACCTCTGAAGGTGTACTAGAGTCATCCAAAATTAGCTCCAACATTACACTCACTCCAGACAAGGCATGCAAATTACTGTACTGCAGTTTCCTATATTGGCAGGATGGTACAGATGTTAAGTAGCTATATGAACTGTAGTAATCTAAGATGCACCTGCAGCCAAAAGCATCTGGAATTGCATCTTCTTTGTGAAATCCATTAGGTGCCAGCCAGCCCTTTCAAAGTTGTTCCAATTTAAAAATTACCTTATTCACCAAAAAAATCCCAGGATATCTCATTAATTCCACCACTTAAAGCATATATTATGGTGTATCAGACTAAGATTGCCACCTTCAAGCAACAGTTGAATTTCTCTAATTTTCCAAAGCACTTAACACTAAATAGTAATCTCCCACCAGATATGGTGATGGAAGATTATTATCTAGTTCTATCTAGAGCACTAAGAAGAGTGCAATATCCATGAATGGTAATGGAAGCATTTTCTTTTTCTCTCTCACTGCCTTGATCACATGGGTAGTTTGGCCTTTAATATTTATTTATCTGGGTAATAAAGACAAATATATGAATTTGATCCTTCATTGCTAGAAGAAATCACGGAATCACAGAATTACAGAATGTTTGGGGCCGGAATGGACCTTGAGAGATCATCTAGTCCAACCCCCCTTCCAGAGCAGGATCACCAAGAGCAGATCACACAGCGTAATTGGTTGGGGCAGACCCCCTCCCCATCATGGGCAGAAATAATGACTCAGACAAATGGATTGCAAAAGTGATGGAAAGTTTAAATAGAAAACAGTGAGTGTGTACAGAAATCCAGAAACACAGTGACAAAAGAAACCCCAAAACATACCCAAAAACATCCCATCCCCAGCTGGGGGTATACCCAAACCCCCCAGGGTTCTTTCCCCCTCCCCCAACCCAGCCTTGGGCCTGGGCAGGCCCAAGGGAGGCGGCTCACACCGTTTAACCTAGGCAGCAGCAGGGGGCGAAAGAGGAAGTGAAGACCCCGCATGGACTCTTTATAGGGGAGCAGAGGATTGTGGGTGAAATAACCTGGTTTGCTGCGACCACCCAGTGGGCTGGACCCTTTTGGGACCTCCCAGGTGTGGTCTGTGCAGTGGTATCCGGGACAGCACCCAGCCTAAACCACCACACACAGGAACTCATCCAGGCCAGGCTTGAATATCTTCAGAGAGGAAGTTTCTTTTTATCCAGTGAGGCATACAAGTTTCAAGATATGTAGGAATTACCTTTGAAGATCTTCCTTGGAGAAGTCCATGTTAGCTACTTAGGAGAAGGAATCACGGTATTAATTTATAAAGGCACCCCCAATTCAAATTAAACCAGGCCATGTCTCCATCACATTCATAAATGTCACTATTCTACAGACACACTCTTACTGGGAGATTTCTTGTCTCAGCATTCTCAAGCAAATGAGAATAATGGCACAAATTGTGAAGAGGCTTGTACAAATCTGTTTCAGGTGGATATGTATCTCAATTAAGATGATCTCCTGTTCTTCCAAAATATAAACTAAAGTTTAGTGGTAAATGGATCATAGTTGTTTAATTACTCCAAAATAGAGTTTATCATGAATTTATGAGGAAAATAGTCATATTCTTTTAGTCATAGCAATAATTCAACCACTTGAGACGCAACTCATTTGTAAAGATATTGAATCATTATTCTGACATTTGAGAAACATATTCTGTGATAGCAGCTAAAGGAAAGTTTTACCTAAAGAGGTAAAAATTGTACAAAGCAACCTTGCAAAAAGTTTAAATAAATGAATAAATAAGCCTCTCTTTTATTCTCTACAGTTGTTACTAAATGGAAGAAATCTAACCTTAGTTTCTGCACTGCATAGTTCTATGATTTACATCGGTGTTTTATTAGTATATAACTCAAAATATCTTCATTTTGTTGAAGAAAACATTATCTTCCCCTGAAATACCATGTTTCTACTACAGCATACCCAGTCCCCTTGAGACAGAAGAAACTGAGATGCAGTTAGAAAATACTCTGACTTTTTTTTTTTTTTCATATTTTTCTCAGTACTGCTGGAAGATTTGCCATTAAAAAAATAAAAACAAGTTTTCTTTTTAAAGGTGTTGTGTTTTAAAGAAAGCAAATTATCTGCAGAGACTGAAAATATTTATTGATAGAAGAACATAACAGACTTTAATTTTTGAGTTATGGGCACTTCTAAAATACAGTTTCTTCAACTTATGAAAGTTTATCTTTTTTTTTCAATGCGCTGTGCTTTTGTATGGTATTTTAAGGAATTTTAAATTGGTATATTCAATTAATATTATAAGTGGCTTCACTAAAACATAAATCTATTTGCCAGCAAGGAATATTTGTAGTTTAAAATAAAGAAGTACTTTTCATATAGAATTGAATTCCTGTTTCTACCGCCAACTGCTAGCTGAAAGCTAGCAGCCAAACTTACCAGTTTTCTTCTCTATAGAATGCAGATATTTGTTTCCTGAACTAATCACATTTACTTTTTAACTCCTCCCTCATTTTCTAATTCATGTGGAAGGTTTGCAAGTACGTATTCTACTTTCTTTTTGACACTGTTATGACTTTTAAGTTAATGACAGAAGAGTTCTTTCTGATTGTGGGTGGAAGGATAACCAGTCTTTCCTTGCAGCAGTCTTCCTCCTCACTCAAAGTAAAAAGGAAAAGAAAAAATTAAGTGGAAACTATAATGATATCTTTTGAGAAAGTGTGATTCTAGTGGCAATGTTCAGAGGAATACATGCTGCAATACACATGCTGGGAAATACACATGTTGGTTGGACCAAAGTTACATATTAGTCCTGTATGCCTTGTCTTGTATAAATCAAGCCTGAAATACATGTCTTTTTATGAATGTGTGTGGTGGCTTGAAATTACTCCTCAACTGGATGGAAGCAAATGAAGCTATATTTACAAGGAAACCCAAAATCTAGAAATATGGAACACAATGAGCATGTGCAATATTTACACATATGTACAATTTATAAACAACACAAGAACCCCCCTGGACAAAACCAGAGGGTTATCAACATCTTCCTCCCCTCCCACCTCGTACACAAGAAAAAGAGAAAGAACAGATGGCAGCTTGTTACTAATTAGCCTCAACACTGCACTGGATGGTTACAAGCTCTTCAGGTGAGACAGGAGAGGGAGAAGAGGGATGGATTACCCTGTATATTAGGGGATCTCTCTAGGCCACAGAACTTAAGGTAGAGGATGAAAGGATTGAATGCCTGTGGGTTGAACTCAGAGGGAGGGCTAACAAAATTTACATCCTTGTTGGAGTCTGTTATAGACCACCCAACCAGGATGAAGAATTAGATTAAGTATTCTACAAGCAGCTGGAGGTTGTCTCAAGATTGCCAGCCCTTGTTCTTGTGGGTGACTTTAACCTGCCAGATATCTGCTGGCAACTTAACTCAGAAGAAAGGAGGCAGTCCAGAATATTCTTAGAGTGTATGAAGCACAGACATTTGGCGTAGCTGCTATTTGAGCCTACCAGGAGTCAGGCCCTGCTTGACCTGCTGTTCTGAAATAGAGAAGGGCTGGTGGGGGATGTGATGGCAGGAGGCTGTTTAGGGTACAGCAATCATGAGATAGTGGCATTTTCAATATGAAAGGAAATAAGGAGGAGCAATAACCACTTATTTAAGCAACTACTTCAGAGAGTACCCTGGGTAGCAGCCCTTAAGAACCAAGAGGTCCAGGATGGTTGGCCCTACTTCAAACAGGAGCTCTTAAAGGCACAGGAACAGGCTGTCCCAATGTGCTGAAAGATGAGCCAATGGGGAAGGTGACCATCCTGGATGGGCAGGCAGCTCTTGATAGAATTAAGGGAAAAAAGAGGGTGTATCACCTTTGTTAAGGTGGGGACGCAACTGGTGATATATTTAAGGATGTTGTTAGATCATGTAGGAGAAAAACTAGAGAAACAAAAGCCCAGTTAGAAGTTAAGCTGGCCATATCAGTGAAGGACAATAAAAAGCATTTTAATAAATATATTAATGCTAAAAAAGAGGGGCAAGAGGGACTTTCACTCTTTATTGGACTGGGAGGGGAATGATGCAACTAAAGATGAGGAAAAGACAGAGGTACTAAATGCCATCTTTGCCTCCATTTTCAACAGTAAGGCAGGAGGACTTCAGGATAACTGGCCTCCTGAACTTGTAGATGGGGTCAGGGAGCAGTATAATCCCCCCGAAATCCATGGGGAAGTAATTAGAGACTTGCTGAAACACCTGGATCCTCACATGTCCATGGGACCAGATGGAATCCATCCTACGGTACTGAGAGAGCGGTCAGATGAGTTCTCCAAGCCATTTTCCCTCATTTACCACCAGTTCTGGCTCACCAGAGACGTCCCACATGACAGGAAACTGGCCAGTGTGATGCCCATCCACAAGAAGGGATGGATAGAGGAGGCTAAAAAGTACAGGCCTGTCAGCCTGACCTCAGTGCCAGGAAAGATCTTGGCCACAATCACAGCACACTTGCAGGATAGCCAAGAGATTAGACCTAGCCAGCATGGATTTAGGAAGGACAGGTCCTGCCTGACCAACCTGACCTCCTTCTGTGATCCTAGGATGGATCCTATCGGGTCCCATGGACTTGTGAGGATCCAAGTGGCTCAGGAGGTCTCTAACTTCTTCTTTCTGGGCTACAGGGGAACTATACTGCTCCCTAACCCCATCTACTGGTTCAGAAGTTATCCTGGAGTCTCCCTGTATTAACTGTTGAAAATTCAGGTAAAGAAGGTATTTAGTGCCTCAGCCTTTTCCTCATCTTCAGTTGCAACATTCCCCTCCCAGTCCAATAAAGAGTGGAGGTTCTTCTTGCCCCTCTTTTTAGCATTAATATATTTATAAAAATGCTTTTCAATGTTTTTCACAGAAGTGGCCAGTTTAACTTCTAACTGGGCTTTTGCCTCTCTTTCTCCTTTCATGATCTAACAACATCCTTAAACATATCTTGAGTTGCCTCCCTCCCTTTCCAAAGGCAGTGTAACCCTCTTTTTTACGCTTAATTCCTCCAAGAGCTGCTTGCCCATCCAGGCCAGTCACCTTCCCTGCCAGCTCATCTTTCAGCACATTGGGACAGCGTGTTCCTGTGCCTTCAAGAGTTCCAGTTTGAAGTAGGTCCAACCATCCTGGACCCCTTGGTCCATGTACTTCCCAGGGTACTCTCCAAGTTAGTTCCTTAAACAAGTTGAAGTCTGCCCTCTGGAAGTCCAATTTAAAGGTTTTGTTATTGCTCCTCCTTTTTTTCCCTGCATATTGAAAACTCCACTATCTCATGATCACTGCACCCTAGACAGCCTCCTACCACCACATCTCCCACCAGCCCTTCTCTATTTCAGAACAGCAGGCCAAGCAGTACCTCAACCCTGATAGGCTCACATAGCAGCTGTGCCAAGAAGCTGTCCTCCATACACTCTAAGAACATTCTAGACTGCCTCCTCTCTGCTAAGTTCCCAGCAGATATCTGGCAGGTTAAAGTCACCCATAAGAACAAGGGCTGGCAATCTTGAGATGACCTCCAGCTCTTTGTAGGATACTTCATCTACCTCTTCATCCTGGTTGGGTGGTCTATAACAAACTCCATCCAGGATGTCAGTTTTGTTAGCCTTCCCTCTGAATCTTACCCATAGGCACTCAATCCATTTCATTATGTTAGTAATCAGACCAATGGATTATCTAGACCTTTTAATTATTTTCCTTTTTATATCCAATAGTAATTTATTTACATTATACTACCTTCAACTCAAGATTTGTGGAAAATTTTCCTAGGCACACCTTAAAATTGCTCCTACGTGTTTATCTCAATAACACTGTTCATACAGTAGTTGTGAACTGACTGCTGGCATTCAAAGGGAGACACAGTTTGAACATTGACATCATCAAGGACCACTGCACAAAAATTGAACATGAATTCATGCATACCATTGAATCAGTTTCTTTTTAGCTTTAGGAGTGTACTTTCCACAACTTTTTCAGAGAATTCATGAAAAGCCTAGCTGATACGAAAAGCCCAAAGGCATATTTGAGCTAATGTATCCTAAATGAAATCTTACCCTTCAAACTTAATTTTCAAAAAGCATAATCTCTAATTAGATAGAGGTCTTTTTATGCAAGTGAAAGGTATAATGCTGATCAGGTTATACGTGACTGAAGGAAATTTTGCCACTATCAGGTCAACATCTGTTGAGTTAGAAACTTCTGGTAGGGTTAAATAAAAATGAACTCCATTTCCACAAAAGTTGCAACAAGTGTAAGTATAATCCAAAGCTGAAAGATATTTGTTTTTTCACATTTTTGTAGGTACTGTGTATGTCCAGCCCACACAGCATGTAGGTTAACAGAGGTGCAATTGTGAACTCAGACACAGTCAGGTTTGATTTAGGATTTTCTGGGTTCATTCAGGTTTTGGGTTTTTTTGCCAGAAGTTTTATGTACTAGAATGCAATTATAGGAACAAAAGGCATAATGACATTGACTGGTACTCTAGTCTCAGAAATTGACAGTTTACTCAGAAACTCTGAATGAGGTTGTATGTATAAGTCCTTGTCAATACGTTTGCATTTCTCTTGCTTCACAGACGGTGCAACAACTCCTTAGCTGGACTCTTGAAAACAAAGAATTAAAATTCATACAAAGCATTTTTTCCCAAAGAACAATTAATTCTGTTTTGAATGTCCATGTAATAGCAGACGCATTTCAAAGGCATAACTGAGAATGTAAGATACTATGATAGTTTTTTCAAAATTTTGCTTTGCAACTTGTAAATAGTTTCATCTTAAGCAAATATAAACTTGTAAACATACAATCATAACTAAAAGAGATTTTGTGACCTCTACTGTAGAGGTCAATACTTGCTCATAATAAGGTATCAAAAGCACAGATGTGATCACTCAGCACTTGAAGAACTACTAATTAATAATATTATAAGATGTGTGTAGAATCATTAGTATGAAGAGTCCATAAGCGATAAGAAAAAAAAAAAAGTCCAACTCAGTAATATTAATATGTTCTTCACTGTTTTTCAGTGCAAACATAAGAACTGTTGTTTGTATTTAGTCTGAGGCTCAGTTACATGTATTTTGCCTTATGACTTCTGATCCAGTAAACTTTAGAAATTTTCTGGTTGTAAGAAGTTGTAGACTGGCATAGTCGATATTGCAGAAGAGGCGATGCTGTAAAATTGAAACCATGATTCAAGGCTATGATGAATAAGAGGTAGCAGCAGTTTTCTCTCCTTGTTGGAGAAGATCATGTAAATTGTTTCTATTCTGTCTTGAGAAACCTCATTAAACTACAGGATATTTCTTTGTCACCTGCAAACACACAGTTCAGTCATTGGGAAAGCAGCTCCTGAAGAACTTTCTTCCAAAGGAGTACAACTCTGTTACAGACAGTTCAAGCAGGGTTATTTGACCCAGTCCATAATGGGTTTATGAAGGACAGGTCTTGCTTAACTGATCTTATCTACTTCTAAGACAACGTGACCCAGCTGGTGAATGAGGGAAAGGCTGTCAGTTATATGTACCTGGACTTTAGTAAGGCCTTTAACACAGTTTCTTACAGCATCTTCCTGGAGAAACTGTCACCGTACATGCTTTGTACGGTGAAAAACTAGCTGGATGGCTGCACGCAAAGAGTGGCGGTGAATGGAGTTGAATCCAGTTGGTGGCTGCTCACCAATGTTTTTCCCCAGGGTTCAGTAATGGGACCAGTTCTGTTTATTGTCTTTATCAATGATTTTGATTGAATGAACTCTCAGTAAACCTGGAGATGACACCAAGTTGAGTGTGTATCTCAAACTGCTGGAAGGCAGAAGGCTCTGCAGAGAGTTCTAGAAAAGCTGGATAGATGGGCAGAGGCTAACAGTACAATATTCATCACGGTGAAGTGTTGAGTGCTGCACTTCAGCCACAACAGCCCCATGCAATATTACAGGCTTGGGGAAGAGTGGCTGGAGAGCAGCTCGGCAGAGAAGGATATGGGGCTGTTGATTGACAGATGGCTGAAAATGAGCCAGCAGTGCTCATAATCATCCAGGAATATTGTGGCCAGCAGGTCTGTGGAAAGATTGTCCCGCTCTGTTCAGTACTGGGGATGCCACACCTCCTGGATAAGCAAGTTGCTCCTGGACACGCTGGCACACAAAAAAGAAACTTTACAAGGAGTGGAAGAAAGGACAGATAGAATGGGGGGCATATAAGAAAGCTACCCGAGCAGCAAGAGGCCTAGTTAGAAAAGATAAAGCTCAGTTAGCCAGGGAGATCAAGTGGAACAGTAAAAATTCCATAGGTATATTAATGGTTAAAAAGAAGACTAGGGAAGGTGTGGGCTCCCTCAGAAAGAAAACAGGTTAACTGGTGACAAGTGACATGGAGAAGGCTGAGGTTCTCAATGACTTCTTTATCTCAGTCTTCACTGGCAAGGGCTGCAGCCACACTCCCAGAATAATGGAAGACAATGGCAGAGACTGGAAGAAGGAACTGCTCATTGTGAATGAAGATCAGGTTCACGACTATCTGAAAAAACTGAAAGTGTTCCAGTCCAGGGGACCCAATGGGATATACCACATGTGCAGAGGGAACTGGTGGATGAGGTTGCCAGGCTGCTCTCCATCATATTCCAAAAGTCATGGCAGTCCAGGGAAGTCTCCACTGACTGGAAAAGGGGAAACATAAATCCCATTTTCAAAAAGGGAAAGAGGCATGACCCAGGGAATACAGGCCAGTCAGTCTCACCTCTGTGTCCAGTAAGATCATAGAGCAGGTTCTCCTGGAGGCATGGAGAGGTGACTGGGCACAATCAGCACAGCTTCACCGAGGGCAAATCCTACCTGACAAACCTGGTAGCATTCTATGACAAGGTCACAACATTAATAGATGAAGGCCGAGCCACTGACGCCTGGACCTGAGCAAAGCCTTTGACACTGTGCTGCACAACATCCTGGTCTCCAAGCTGGTGCAGTATGGGTTTGATGGGTGGATCATTCAGTGGATAAAGAACTTGCTTGATGGCTGCACACAATGAGTGGCTGTCAATGGGTCCATGTCCAAGTGGAGGATAGTGACAAGTGGAGTCCCTCAGGGATCAGGACTGGGACCAATCTTGTGTAACATCTTTGTTGCTGATATGGATGATGTCATTGAGTGCACCCTCAGCAAGTCTGCTGATGACACCAAGCTGTGTGGTGCAGCAGAAGCACTGGAGGGAAGGGACAACATCCAGAGGGACCTTGACAGGCTGGAGAGGTGCACCCATGCCAACCTCATGAGGTTCAGTAAGACCAAATGCAAGGTCCTGCATCTGGGTCAGGGCAAACCCTAGCACTGCCATAGGCAAGGCAGTGACTGGCTTGAGAGCAGCCCTGAAGAAAAGGACTTGGGGGTGCTGGTGGATGAGAAGCTCAACATAAGCCACCAGTGTGCACTTGCAACCCAGAAAGCCAATCACATCCTGTGCTTCATTATAAGAAGCATAGCCAGCAGGTTGAGGGAGGTGATTCTGCCCCTCTACTCTGCTCTGGTGAGACCCCACCTGGAGTACTGCATCCAGTTCTGGAGCCCCTATTACAGGAAAGGTCTGGCCGTGCTGGAACCTGTCCAGAGAAGGGCCATGGAGATGATTAGAGGTCTGGAGCATGTCTCCTATGAGGACAGACTGAGGGAATTGGGGCTATTCAGTCTGGAGAAGAGAAGGCTCAAAGATGACCTTATGATGGCCTTCCAGCATCATCAGGGGGCCTATAAGAAAGCTGGTGAGGGACTTTTTGGGGTGTCAGGTGTTTCGGTCCAGAGAGGGAAAGACACTCAGTTCTTTTGAATATTCCCATATTGTGAAATTAGAGGCACAAGCAAGGCCAAAATATCAACAGCTAGACTATTTATTACACCAATAAAGTGGATGGATCAGAAGGGGAGAGAGAGAAAATAGTGAGAGAGAGAAGAGAGATAGAGAGAAGAGGAAAGGAATTATTTTACCACACCCCTGACCCCGCAAGACAGTTTGAGTCTGTGGAGGAAAGGTGCTGCAGGAGATGTTGTCTCTGTAGAGAAAGGGTGTTGGGGCTTTGGCTGGAGAAGAGATGTGGTCCTCTGGGCAGCCTCTTCAGCTCCATGAGTTGCAGCAGGTGGAACTTAGGACACAGAGAGAGGGTTCTGCTTCTTCCAGGCTCCACGATGATGTCTTTGTCATTTTTCTTTCCATTTTTGTTCAGAGGAGCATTGCCCCAGGCTTTTTCTTCTTTTGTGTTTTCCTTCTTAGCAGCATTGTCCTTCTGTATTTTTCTTCATCCATGTTTTCCTTCTGTGTTTTCCTTCTACTGAACCAGTAGTTGCTCAAGTCTATACAGTTTTTAGGCCTTAGGTATGTGTCCAAGTATTGTCCCCAGGAAATCAGGGGCCTGGTGGTGAATCCATTGTCTCACCATCCTCCCTTTCAGGGTACTTGATGGGTGGAGATCATCTTGTTTTATGCATATTCCCGAAGGTGGCTTTGGTCCTTCCAGTGGCTCTGCCCAATACACATCAGATATTGCCTGGGCAAGCAGCAAAGGTGATTTTATCTTTGTTGAGTCACGTCAGGAGAGACAAGCTTTAGTCTCTCACATCAGGTAATGATAGGAGTAGGGGGAATGGAAAAGAAATAGAAATGGGTAGATTCAGATTGGATGTTAGGAAGAAGTTCTTCACCAAGAGGGTGAGACACTGGATCAGGTTGCCCAGGGAGGTGGTGGAAGCCTGTCTTGGTCCAGAGAGGGAAAGAGACTCAGTTCTTTTGAATATTCCTGTTATGAAATTAGAGGCACAAACAAGGCCAAAATATCAACAGTGAGGCAATTTACGAACAGAATAAATTGGACAGAACAGAAGAAGGGAGAGAGAGAGGGGAAAGAATAGGGAGAGAGTGAGAAGACAGAGAGAGAAATGGAAAGGAATTATGTTCCACACCCCTCACCCCCAAGACAGTTTGGGTCTATGAAGGAAGGGTGCTGCTGCTTTTCTGTGGAGGAGATGTCATCCTTGTTGGCTGTGCTGTCCTCTGCTGGAGGAGGGAGGGTGAATCTCAAAGTCCAAGTCCTTCTCTAAGCAGCCTCTTCAGCTCCATGAGTTGCAGCAGCCAAGTGAAGTTCAGGGTGGATATTAGGAAAAAATATTTCTTCACAGAAAGGATTATCAAGCACTGGAACAAGCTGCCCAGGGAAGTGGTGGAGTTACCTATTGACAACGGAGATTGGAATCAATACAGCTGACCAATATGATCGAGTATTGTTCCTTTATTGTTCCAATATTGCAGGCCTATGGTGCAGGCCTATGGTGTGAGCATAGCACAGTAAAGTAAAGCATGGAAGAAGAAGGGATAGGAAAGGCAGAAAGAGTGATTGGCCATTGGAATGGGCTGCCCAGGGAGGTGGTGGAGTCATCATCCCTGGAAGTGTTTAAGAAGAGACTGGATGGGGCATTTGGTACCATGGCTTAGTTGATTAGATAGTGTTGGATGATAGGTTGGACACAATGATCTCAAAAGTCTTTTCCAACCTGGTTAATTCTGTATTCTTTATAAACAAGAGGCGTAGGCACATCTGCAGGGCTATGATATTATTGGCATAAAGACATGATGGGACAGCTACTCTGACTGCAGTGTTGGAATGAAAGGACAGGTAAGAGAGATGAAGAGGAGGTGTCTCCCTCTGTTACAGTGATGGATGACCAGCTGACAGCTTATGGGTCAGGATTAAAGGGATGGCATTAAGAGGTGACATTATACAGGAGAACTGCTACAGGCTATCCAACCAGGAAGACTGAGTGGTTGAGAACTTCTATAGACAGATACATCAACCACGAGTTTATAAGTCATGGTTCTCATGGGAGTTATCAACCACCCCAGCCACTGCCCAAACTACAGAAGGCAAAGGCAGAAAATGGGAGAATGAACTGCCCACTGCAGAAAATCAGATCTGTGACCATCTAAGGAACCCTAATCAAGGTTGGAAGGGAACTGAAAGGTCCTCTAGTTTCAATCCCCCTGCAAGGGGCAGAGACACCTTCCACTAGAACAGGTTGCTCAAAGCCTCATCCAACCTGGCCCTGAACACCTACAGGGAGGGGGCATCCGCAACCTCCCTGGGCAACATTTGCCAGTGTCTCACCACCCTTACTGTAAAGAATTCCTTTATAATATCTAGTCTAAATCTACCTTTCTCAAGCTTAAATCCATTCCCTCTTATCCTCTTACAACAAAGCACAAGTCCATTGGACATGATAAAATGCATCCTGAGAGAACTGGTGAATGAAATTGCTAAGCCACTATCCATCACATTGAGAAGTTGCAGAGTCCAGTGAAGTTTCCACTAACCAGGAAAGAGAAAACAGAAGCATTATTCTTAAAAAGGGAAAAAAGATCTGGAGAACTACATGCTGATCAGTGTCACCTCTGTTTCTGGCAAGATCATGGAAAAATCCTTCTGCATATTATTCTAATGCACATGGAACATGAAAAGCTCATTGTTGACATAGCTTCTTTAAGAGTGAATTGTGTCTGACAAATTCAATGTCCTTCAATGGCAAAGTTACAGCTTTGGTGGATAACAGAACAGGTGTCACGTGCTTTGTTTTGTGCAGAGCATTTGACACTGTCCCACAAAATATCCTTGTTTTAAGTTAGAGAGAAATGGATTTGAGAGATGGGCCACCCACAGATGAGGAATTGGCTGAATAGTTACACTCAAAGAGTTGCACTCAACAGCTTGATATCTAAGTAGAAACAAGTGGCGTTGCTTAGGGGTTTATACTGGGGCCAGCATTATTTACATCTTTGTCAGCTCTATAGACAGTAGAACTATTATAGCCTTAACAATTTTGTTGACAATACCAAGCTATGTGGTGCTGTTGACATGTGGGAAGTAAGGGATGCCATTCAGAGGGACCTTGGCCTCATGAAGTTCAAAAAGGCCAAGCACAAGGCACTGTACATGAGTAAGAGCAATGTCAAGCACAAATATAGGCTGGCCAATGAATGGATTGAGAGCAGTCCTGCAGAGAAAGAATTTGGGGTACTGGTAGATCAAAAGCTGGATGTGAGGTGGAAACCTGTGCTTGCAGCCCAAAAAGGCAATTTCAACATAGAATCATAGAACCATAAAATGGCAGGGGTTGGAAGGGACCTCTGTTGATTATCATGTCCAACCACACTCAGTAAAGAAGATTTTCCTTATGTTGAGGTGGAATTTCCTATGTTCCAGTTTGTGTCCATTGCTCCTCATCCTCTCACAGGGCATCACTGAATAGATCCTGGGCTGTATTGAGAGAATTCTAGCTATCAGGTCAAGGGAGGTGATTCTCCTCCTGTACTCCACTCTTGTGAAAGCCCACCTGGAGTGCTTCATTTGGTTCGGGGACCCCCAGCATGAGGAAGATCACAAAGATGATCAAGGGGCTGGCGCCCCTCTCCTTATCAGGCTAAGGGAGTTGGAGCTGATTAGCTTAGAGGAAGCTCAGTGGAAACCTCATAGCAGTTTTCCAGTGCTTGAAGGAAGGCTGTAGGAAAGATGAGGAGGGACTCTGTCAAGGAGTATACTAATAGCAAGGGGTTTAAACTGAAAGAGGTTAGATTTAGATTGGGTATTAGATAGAAATTATTTACTGTGAGAGTGGTAAGGCACAAAAAAAGGTTTTCCAGAGAAGCTTTTGATACCACTTTCCTGGAAGCAGTCAGGACCAGTTTGGATGAGGTGTTGAGCAATCTGATCTAGTGGAAGATGTCTATGACTATAGCAGGAGAGCTAGAATTAAATTTCATTTAAGGTCCCTTCCAACCCATACCATTCTATGAGTATATGGGTACATATTTCTAAGGCTTGCAGTAGGACCTATAGAGAAATAACATGAACATATTTCCCATGGATTTGTAATTTCAATAAACTTCTTTCTGTCATGTTATTATGTTTCATTATGTCCTGCAAGTAATATGGAAGAAAGTAAACAATATTATGTTAAATTGCCCATCGGTCAGGGAATTTGGAAGACCAAATGTCATTCCAGAAGCAAACAAAAAGGAAATTCATGCCCAAAGTCTGAACACATTTTACATTTTTCAGGTAACAGAACAACTGCCTGCAAAAGTATGTTATTACTTGAGACCTTCATTGGGAAATGATAAGTCTCTCTCTCAGAAATTCAAAACTAATTGCACACTTCTATTAGAATGTTAAAAAAATATTGATCACAACCATTAAGTACATTGCACACTAGTTTGATACTGTCTACATTATGAGACTCTTTCAATCAAGATGTAGTAAAGATTGACTTTTTTTTTCCTGTACTGCAAACCTGCTATCACATCAAATTTAATTTTATAACATGGTGTGATAAGAGACATACCCTTCACAAAGGACTATATTGTAACTCCAAATGGAGACTACATATAGAAATTTTTGTTAATTGTCTGTAAAGCCGTTTGTAATATTTTATTTTGAGGGAAAAATATTAACAGCTCTGCAAGATCTGGGTCAGTGAGTCATCATATTAAGGCCCCCACATGGTCATGTCCAATACTGGGCCATCTGCCCAGTAATAACCACTTGGTCTGAATTAAATATAGTAAGAATACTAGCAGATCATATAAAAACAGGCATGTTTCTTGTTATACAATAAAATAACAAATTTCTGTCCTATCAGGTTTTGTTAGAAATTCCTTCATTTTTCATCCATCTTCCTCTTCCAATTCCAACTTTTAATTTGGCCCTTTAAGTCTTGACATTCTGAATTCTTAATGATCCACAGTTCTCATTAGTAACTTTCTTACTATTAGCCTTCTTTTTATGGCCATCTTTTCATTTTATTGCCTCCACTGTTAGTCTTTGCAACAGTTAATTCTCTTGTTCTTTTTCTTTTGATTCTACCCTTTCTTCAGTCTATGTCTTTATTAATATTTGACTTCTTTCTCTCCTTTAAATTCTCCAGAACACGAGAAAGTTTTACTATGCATTTCCTCTCTCTTCTCTTTTAAATGGCTTTATAGTTTTTAATTATTTAGGTTTAGTATCTTTCATCTGCTTTCATGGTTTTTTGTAAAGCCATGTTTGAGCAGTCTACCTTTTCAATTCTTTTCATTAATTTCCTTCATGAAAATACTGGCTGTGAATTTGGCCCTTTTCATTCTCTAAAGAACATTGTATAAAACAAAGATTTGGAAATTACATTTATTCCAGGCTTGTGGTTTTCAACCTTTTTCTCTGTTTGGATAGCAAGGTCTTCAGAGAGATTAATATTCTTAGCTTCATTTTGATTGTCAAAAATATTTTTTTCTATTTTTTTTTATATGGTTATAATAATTCATAAATAAAATGTTGATACAGATATCAAGGCTCAGAAGCAAGTATTCATTGTACATGGTACATCAAATTTTGATCTTATATGAAGGGTGAAATTTTACATACCTTACATAAAAATTTTTCTACTACTTTGTTACAAGGAACTTCAGGTTTATATTAGTGAGTAATGCATGCATAACTACATTACAAATTTTAAAGACAAATGAAGTCAAACGTTTTTTGTGTTCATAACTTCATGTCCACTATCACTGTTCTTTATAAAATATCCTATTAATTGTCCAGAATTTTTCTAAAATGTGACAAAATGTAGTGTTTATTAGGAAAAAACAAATACTACTTTTTCATCCCATGCCTATCTGAATACACAAATTAATGACTCAGAATATTTGTTTAACTGGCAAATGCAGGATAATGTGCCACACATCTCATATACCTTTGCTTTGCTGTTTGGATGTCTACTATATTAGTTCATGGAAAGGTGTGTTTATGTTTCCTGATTATGGTTCTTACATGTACTCATTTTTACTTTCTCTGAAGTCTTTACCAGCAATTCAGGAAAAAAGGGAGAGTTTTTTTACTTTTCCTTTCATGTCTCCCCTATAAATACACACTGGTGATACAGCTTTATATCACATCAGCTGAGGCTGTGCAGTGAATCACATCATCTCAAAATTGTATTTCCTTCCTAGAAACAATCAGCTGTACTAAAACAATTTGCAGTAATGCTTAGAATACTGTTGTTGAAATCCCATGACAGGTATAAAATTAGCATCAACTCACCAGTGTGTGTTGTACTAGCTTCTCTAATGGCCTGCAGTCAGAGTACTTTGGGTACTGATCATGTTAAATCTAAGAGGCTACCCAGTTTCAGGCTGATAATTTGATTTGGTGACCCCCAAGGAATATAAAGTGCCATAGACAACATTGTTAGTAGTTCTGCAGGAACTGCTCTTGCCCTCTTAGTCAACAGGGAACTGTAAGCTTAGCATAGGGCTAGAAGAGATACATGTTACTGGAGTTCTTTTTCTGGAAATTACATCACCCATTTCCTAACTTACTTGAAAATTCAAATTTTCATGTCTCTGTTTATTATACTGCTCAGTGTTTTCACAATTTGAATACATTTATTCATTGTTAAAATTGTCTTATAAACTCCACGTATAGTTAAATAAAAAGACCTGAAGCATGATGTGGTTAATGGAAGAATCTCAGGAATTATTCAGACAATACTAGTGTTCTCTGAAAGCATTGTGACAGCTGTTTTTTGGGGTTTTGGTTTGTTTGTTTGTTTGTTTGTTTCAGTATAAATCTTAATCCAGGAAATGAGATTACCAAATTTTAGTATAATCAGTTTTTCAAGCCTAGTTGGCAATACAAAAAAATCCTAGTTTTGGAGGTGGGATTACAAATCCTGCTTGCAAGTCCTACAATGAGTTATCTAAATATTGTCATTGTTATATTTTATTTTATTTGGCATTTTTTCATGAAACTAGACTACCTGGAGCATGTTTGTCACCTCAAAAATTCCTTTTAACTTTTAGACACTAACATCATCTGTTAAATATGTTCCAAACTTGAAAAGAGAGTGAATATATCTCTCAAATGTCTGGCTATGTGTGACTTTATTTATCAGCAAAACTTATCTCTTTGTGATTATGTACCAATAATGACTTTTGATAACATGGTGATCATAATTGCACATCATGTTTCTTACCCAGCTTTCCTCTATTAAACTGACATCATTACAGTAGTTTTTTATCTTTCAGGGTCTGAGAACAATCAAATTATACATTCAACAATTGTTAACACTCTCTGAAAAGAGAACAGATCACAGAAGTCAACTAGTATCTACCTGTCCATGGGTTTAGAAAAGTTTAACCTCTACCTATACTTTCACTCATCTATAAATTGGTAAAATGCTGAATATTTTTCTCCTCTGCTTTGGATTATTTTTTTCCCCATTATGGAGTTATCACTTCTTCACTATGTTACTTTATCCTCATTCATCCTCATGATACATTTCTTATTTTGAAGACTTTTATTGCTGTCCTAACTGTGGGCTATTAGTTTTGCCTGGTCTCCCAAGTAGGCCTTATTATCTCTTTTTCTGCATTTCCTGTGGCAAAAATACTCCTTCAGACCCTCACCATGCTTAGACAGAACATATTTCTGAGTCTTGCAGTACAACTTAACTTCTTTCATACTGAGACTTTGTATTGATAAGGACTTCTAGCAATTACCCCCTTGTGATAACCAGTTTAACAGTCAAACAAATTTGGACATGTTTCTTTCAGAATTATGTAAAGCCTTCGACATTGTTAGCACTATTTTCTTCTTAATTTTTCAATTAACACAAATCACTTGTGTGGTGGGTTGAGATTACCCCTCAACTAATTTGAGGCAATTATCCCCCAAAATAAAAAAATAATCACCAGCCTAGCTCAGAAGGTTTTGGAAGCAAATGAAGATATATTTACAAGGAAACTAAAATCTAGAAATATGAAATGTAATAAATATGTACAAAGTCTACAATATATGTGCTATACATATACATACATATATATTTACAATTTATAAACAACCCAGAAAGTTCACCTCCTCACCCACTCTCCCCCTCCTTCCCATTGCTTCATGCAGTAGTCAAAACAGAGATACCCTGGCAAAGCCGTGCAAGAGAGAGAAGTTGCAAGCAGAAGCAACAGAAGAAAAAAGAACTGTTTCTGCCACTACTCTGTATCTCCATTAGCAACCCAATTAATTACATATTATCATTATTTTTTCTTTTGTATCCAATGGACAGCAAGTCCTCTGCAGAATGTGGTCAGCTGATACCCAGATGTGGATGCAGCCAAGACTACAAGGTAGTTAACCTGATGGACTATTTGTAAATGAGACACACAGAAAGAATCTCAACCTTGGTAGCTGAGTTATTTTCTATGTCTGTATTTCTTTTGACTCTGACAAGTCAGAGGCTCAAGCAGTGACTACCAAATGTCCTCCATAAATTAAATTCTAGGAGTCTGAAGTTATGTTGTAGAATACATTCTCTTACATTCATCAGTAGAAATTAAGGAAACCTTTTTGGTGAAAAGAAATATGTCTCAGGAAAATAGAGTCCATCTTCATAGTACCAGCAGAACAATGTCACGATTGAAGAATTGAAAATATTAATTTTCATCACTTACTTGTATCTAAGGACCAATCTTTACGTGAGAGATACATACAAATGTCATTCCTGAGAGAGAAAAGATACTGAAGGAGGACCGTGTCTTCAAAGCTGTGGTTCTTGAGTTTGGAAGCAATTAGAAATGGGATGTGATTTAGGAGATTTAGTGGAGTGAAATGACTCAGGATTTTGGTTACGATGAGGGAAGAGCAGCTATAGCCTCAAACATTTTTGTTATTCCCAGAATGAGGAATTAGTAAGAATCATCCTAGTCACTATGTACAGTATTTGGCATCTATGGAAACTTGGTGGGATCACTCCTGTGACAGGAGTGTGGCTATCAATGGCTATAAGCTGTTCAGAAAGGATAGGAGATGACAAATGGGTGGAGGTGTTGCCATCTATGTAAAGAAGTGGAGAGAGTGCAAAGAGTTGTCACTAAAGAATAGCCATGAGCAGGTTCAAAGCTTATGGGTAGGCATTAAGGTTTGGGACAACAAGGGGAGGCTTGTGGTAGGAGTCTGCTACAAGCGAAGCCTATCGATGAATCCTTCTTACTCCAGCTTGAGGAGGTAGCACAACCACAGACTCTCATCCTTTGGGGGATTTTAACATGACATCTGTTGGAAAAGTAGCACAGCTGGCTGCAAGCAATCCAGAAAGCTCCTAGAGTGCCTGGATGATAATTTCTTAAGACAAGAAATTAACAACCCTACATGAGGAGATGTGTTGTTGGACCTGTTAGTCACAAATGCAAGTGAAGTCATTGGGGATGTCAAAGTCAAAGGCAGCTTGGGCTGCAGCAATCATATGCTGCTGCATGTCACAGTATCACAGTACATTAGAGGTTGGAAGGGACCTCAAGATATTATCGAGTCCAACCCCCCATGCCAAAAGCAGGATCACTTAGGGTAGTCTGCACAGGAATGCATCCAGGTGGATTTTGAAAGTCCCCAGAGAAGGAGACTCCACAACCTCTTTGGGCAGCCTGTTCCAGTGCTCTGTCACCCTCAGTGTAAAGAAGTTTCTCCTCATGTTGAGGTGAAAACTTCTATGTTCAAGTTTGAACCCATTGTTTCTCATTTTATTCCTGTGCACCACTGAAAAGAGCTTGGCCCCCTCCCCTTGATACCCATCCCTCAGATATTCATACGCATTGATGAGATCCCCTCTCAGTCTTCTCAAGACCAAACAGCCCCAAGGATCTCAGTCTCTCTTCATAGGGGAGGTGCTCTCCTTTGGATTCTTTCCAGCAGTTCTCTGTCTTTCTTGAACTGGGAGCCCAAAACTGGACCCAGCACTCCAGGTGTGACCTCACAGGGCAGAGTAGAAATGTAGAAGAACCTCCCTAGACCTGCTGGACACATTTTTCTTGATGCATCTCAGGATACCATTGGCTGTCTTGGCCACAAGGGCACATTGTTGTTCCATGGAGAACTTGCTGTCCACCAGCACTCTAAGGTCTTTCTCCATGGAGCTGCTTTCCAGCAGGGCAGCCCCTAACCTGTACTGGTGCATGTTGTTATTTCTCTCCAGATGCAGGCCCTGCACTTGTCCTTATTAAACTTCACGACATTTGCCTGCATCCAGCTCTCCAGCCAAACCCCCCAATTTTGTATCATCAGTGAACTTGCTGAGGGTACTCTCAATCCCCTCTGTTGATAAATATATTGGCTGTTGATAAGCTGTTGATATATATAGTGAACTAAACTGGATCCAGTACCGTAATGGGTTGGGGCAGATCCCCTCCCCACCACAGGCAGAAATAACGACTCAGGCAAACGGATTGCAGAAGTGATGGAAAGTTTAAATAGGAAAACAATAACAAACAACAATGAAAGTTTTACAGAGACCCACAAGCAGCATGACAAAGAGAGAGAGATCCCAAAACATACCCAAGAACATCCCATCCCCACCTGGGGGTACACCCAACCCCCCCCCCCCCCAGGGTTCTTTCTTCCCCCCCAACCCAGCCTTGGGCCTGGGCAGGCCCAAGGGAGGTGGCTCACGCCATTTTACCTAGGCAGCAGCAGGGGACGAAAGAGGAAGTGAAGACCCCGCATGGACTCTTTATAGGGGAGCAGGGCATTATGGGAATGGAATACCTGGTTCCCGTGACCACCCCCTGGGCGGGGCCCACCCCTTGGGACCTCCCAGGTGTGGCCTGCACAGTGGCATCTGGGCCAGCACCCAGCCTAAACCACCACAAGTACCCATCCCTGAGGAACACCACTGGCACAGGCCTCCAAGTTGACTCTGTGCCACTGATGACAAACCTCTGAAATCTGTTGTTGAGCCAGTTTTCAATCTACCTCACTGATCTGTCGTGTATGCCACATTTACTGAGCTTTTCTATGTGGATGTTATGGGAGACAGTACCAAAAGCTTTACAGATGTCAAGACATATGACATCCACTGCTCTTCCCTCATCTACCCATCTGGTCATAATTTCATAGAAGGCTATCAGATTAGTCAGACAGGATCTCCCCTTGGTAAATCCATGTTGGCTACTCCTGATAACTTTCTTGTCTTCCATGTGGTTAGAGATGACCTGCAGGATGAGCTGTTTCATTGTCTTTCCAGGGATGGGAGTGAGGCTGACTGTCTATAGTTGCCTGAGTCATCCATCTTGCCATTTTTGAAGACTGGAGTGACATTTGCTTTCTACCAGTTGTCAGGCACCTCACCTGTTCTCCATGGCTTTTCAAAAATGATGGAGAGAGGTTCGGCAATAGTATCAGCCAGCTATCTTAGCACTCATGGATGTACCCCATTGGGACCCATGGACTTCTTTGTCTTTAGTTGGCATCAGAGATCTCTAACCTGGTCCTAATTGACCAGTGGAATGTCCACATCTCTCCAGTTCTGCTTCCTTGTTTCTAGAGACTGAGTTTCCTGAAAGCTAGTCTTAGGAGTAAAGACTGAGGCATAGAAGGCATACAGCAACTCTGCCATCTCTGCATCATCAGTTACCATATCTCCCACATCATTCAGTAGTGGACTTACCTTTTGCCAGCTCTTCATTTTATCACTGATGTATTTGAAAAAACTCTTCTTGGTTTTTTTTGACCCCCCTGTTGAGATTCAGTTACGGAAGGATCTTGGCCTTGTTGCATCTCTACGTTCTCTGGTTATATCTCTATAATCCTCCCAATTGACTAGTCCTTTTTTCCACATATTGTAAACATCCTTTTTATTTTTGAGTTTTACTAAGAGTTCCTTGATTATCCATACAGGCCTTCTGCCTGCCTTACCAGATTTTTTTTTCAAGGGAATACATTTCTCTTGAGCTTGAAGGAGGTAATGTTTGAATATTAACCAGCTCTCCCCCTTCCTTCCAGAGCCCTAGTCCACTGGATATTTCTAAGCAGAGTCTTGAAGAAGGGAACTTTGGCTTCTTAAAGTCCAGGGTTGAAATTTTACTCATCACCCTGCTTCTTTTTCTCTTGATATTAAACTCTAACACATAATGGTCACTGCAACCAAGATTACCCTCAATCTAACATCTACAACTGGTTCTTCTTTGTTTGTTAATACTAGGTCCAACATTGCACTTCTTGTTGGTTCTTCAACTGCTTGCAGGAGAAAGTTGTCATCAGTGCACTGCAGAAATCTTTTGGGCTGTTTATGCTTGGCTACATGATCTTTCCAACTAATATCACAGTGGCTGAAGTTGCCCTTGAGCACCATGACACTTGATCTTGAGGCTACTTCAAGATGCGTGTAGAAAGCCTCATCAGTAGCTTCTTCCTGGTTCAGTGGTCTGTAGTAAACACCCACAACTGTATCATCCATGTTTGTATGTCCCTTTACTCTTACACATAAGCTTTCAATGCTTTTATCATCTCCCTGTGGGTTAAACTTAAAACATTCTAGTTCCTTATTCACATAGAGAGCAACTCCACCACCTCACCTTGTCATTCTGTCCTTCCTGAAAAGTACATAGTCATCCATTACCACTTTCCAGTCATGGGAGCTGTCCCACCATATCGCTGTGATTGCAACAAGATCATTACCATGCAACTTCACCCAGATTTCTAGTTCCTGCTCTTAGCACCAGTCTGCAGCCAGGCATTAATCTGCTGGATTTTCATGTTTATTCCATCATTAGGCATAGATAATGGGGGGGCAGAAGCAAATATTGCTTGTGCTCCTGACCTCTTAACCATTTGTCCCAGGGCTCTGAAGTCCTTCTTCATTGATCTCAAACTTCTTTTTGAATGTTCATCATTTCCTACTAGGCAATTATTTCATGGTCACTGGATGCCAGACAGCCTCCAACCACCACATCTCCCAACAGCCCTTCTCTATTGGTAAAATCAATGTCGAGCAAAGCCTTACCCCTGGTAGGCTCACACAGCAGCTGGGATAAGAAGCTGTGATGAAGAGGCTATTGCATTTATGAATATGAAATATTAGGAAAATATTTTTATTATCAAAATTATTAATAACCAGTGAATCACTAGTTTATATACATGTTCTAGTGCGTGTTTGTGAAATACATTCCATAAGTGGCTTAGTGTTATAATTAGAACTCAATTGAACTATTTACAGAATTATTTCTATATTTATATAACAAAGGGTGCAGTTCTACCACTTGGCCCCTAGATGGCGATTCAATGGAGAGTGGACAGCTGTTGTTTGTAGCAAGGTGAGATTCTGGCAGACTACTGTCACTGGATTGGTTCCTAGGCTAGTCTGGATGGTGGCACTGGATGGCTGTCTCCTCTGTCTGCAGCAGTGGAGAGGAAGGAGAACCCGGGCCTAGCTCTTAAGCAGGTTCCCTTCAGGACTCGGCTGGCTCCCTCCAGACAATAGGGAGCGGTCCTGGTGGAGTCGGACGGTGGGGCTGGCAAGACTGGTAGAGCCGGTCCAGGATGGTTTGGCCCTCGAAGTCGGCTTGCACGGCAGTGGTGGACGACCGTTCCCCATAGGCAGGCTTGGAGGTTTCTGATTGGGCGGCCTGGCTGCGATAGGCTCCAGGGCAGGCGCGGAGCGGCCCTGGGAAAGAAGTGTGGCTACATGAGTGGTGACTTCCCATTTGCTTGGCTTAAAGGGACAGTGGGACTCTTAGAGTGCTCTCAGCTTTGGTGGAGGGTAGGCATGAATGGTGCTCTGGATCTTCCCTGAGGTTTACAGGGCTCCTTTCCTGTGATAGCGAGGTTGTACATTTGTATGGACTGCCAGATTTGGTCAAGTCCCTTCTCCCCAGCAACTGGGTAGATCTTACCCTCGGGGGGGTCCAGTCCTCTGGAGGCACTGTGGGCTCTCCTAGTTGGTGTGAGTGACTGTGACGACGCTGGGCTTCTCGGGCTCAGCAAAGGTCCTCCCTGTGGAGATAATTCTCAGGGCTGCTTCTTGTCGTGCAGAGGCTTTCAGTATGCGTGCATGTATGACAGAGAAGCTAACAACAATGAGCTCAATGGCAAAGTCTATAGCTCGAGCATTGTCCTCTTGAGTAAGGACAGAGACAAACTGAAAGAGGGGGCAACTTTTTTACCAACTGGGGTGATACTTACAAGTTCCTCAAGGCTGGGTTTGACCAATGGGCACTCTTGTAAACAACTGGCTTCAGCCTATAGAAAGTGTAAAGCTAGAATTATGCCCATACTTGGTGTTAGCACAAGCACTGAGTGCTTGCAGTGGGCTGTACTGGCCTGGCTAATGCCTTGGCTTTTGTCTTCCTCATGAATGAGGAGGAACTTGTCCACATGCTGGGACAAGATTCATTTTTTGGGCATAATGTGCCCAAAAGCTATCCTCCATACACTCTAAGAACCTTCTATACTGCCTCCTCTCTGCTAATTTCCCAGCAGAGATATGTTATAGTCAGTAAAAAAGGCTATTTTTAATATTCAATAAGCAGAGTGGTTAATAAAATATTAATAATTTTATTATTAATCAATATTAAATAATATTAAATACTTAATATTAAATAAAACATATTTACAGGTTCAAGATGTTTGGTCGTGGAACAGATACCTCACCAGCAGGAACAAGTAACAATTTAAACAATATGTACAAAAATCCAGAAACAACAAACAGCACTTTAAACTGTAAAGAAAAAGGAACATTGGCAATGAAGCCGGCGATTGCCCACAAAGGGAGGGAACTCCAGAATTCCCTAGGGCAACAGACCTGCAATAGATGCTTATAAAAATCAGATATTGTAATTACTCACTGATCCTGATATGTCGTGGCACATGTTAAGATCTAGACAAAATCAAAATGGCATCAACCATGTGGAAGTTGCAGGAGCGCAGTTTCACTTTCTGTTGGTGTCTGCAGCTTATTGCTGAGGCAGGATTTACTCCCGAAGGTTTCGTAGCTGAAAGCTTTGTAGAACAGAGGTTCTTCTGCTGCAATCTTTTCACAGCGGTGCTCGCTCCTTGCTCCAGTCAAACAAAACTGTCCCGGGGACTCGGCTCCTCTGGGGTTTCACCTCGGCCCAGCAAGATGTGTCTATCTGCTTCTAGGCTTTACAACACTAAAATAGCGAGGGGTCTTTGCTGTCCTGTCTGGGTAAACTGAAACACAGTTTGGCTTCCAAGTGAAGCTTGTGGTTCCTTCCAGAGTGTGGACAATTGCAAGGCAAGCGTCTGGCTCTTTGAGCTGGTACTTACAGATTTCCCAAGACAATAATGGCCAGTGACAACACTGACTGAGGGATAAAACCCTGATATTGCAACCTATAGAAAGCCTTCTTTCCAAAAGTGGCCAAAAGCATGCCCACCTGGCTCATTTTCTGGTTCAGAGCATTTTTGAGGGTTCTTGTCCCTTTGGGACAATATCTGTCAGGTTAAAATCGCCCATAACAACAAGGTCTGGTGATTTTGAGACAGTCTCTATCTGCCTATAGAATAATTCATCAACCTCTTCATCCTGGTTGGGTGGTCTTCCCCCTTCAAATCTAGTTAAAGCCTTGTCAATGAATCCTGCCAAGTCCCTTCCTAAAACCCCTTTCCGTCTGCAGGATAGGATACTCTCATGTGCTAGGATCTTTCTGCTCCTCTGGGACAGGTGTACTCCATCTGTTGCTAGTGGACCCAGTGCCACAGAAAGTTCCCCAAGATCAAAACCCCCAAAATTCTGTTGGTGTCACCAGCCTCTGAGCCACTTGTTAATTACAGCTGCTTTCCTATTCCTTTCAGTATTCCTTCCTGCAACTAAATGTACTGATGAGAAAATTACCTGTGCCCCTGATTCCTGAACCAGTTTTCCCAGAGCCTTGAAGTCCTTTTTGATTGCTTTTGGACCTCTGGTTTCGACCTTATCACTCCCCACCTGCATAACTACCAA
The DNA here is from genome assembly GCF_014839835.1 of Dryobates pubescens. NCBI lineage: Eukaryota > Metazoa > Chordata > Aves > Piciformes > Picidae > Dryobates > Dryobates pubescens. The sequence goes on from NC_071657.1 coordinate 52,327,376, forward strand.
GGGATATTAATCAGAGGACTGTATCAAACTAGGCAGCTTTTCAGTAATATCTCTGACCTAGGCCCCAGGGAGGCAGCAGACTTCCCTGTAGGAAGGATCTGGCCAACATATGGGGCCCTCTCTTCCCATCAGGAAGGAATCACCTATAACAGTTACCCTCCTTTTCTTTTAAGGGAACAAGTCCTGATGCAGAGGGCAGGCTGCTTTGCTTTTGGCAACACCGTGGATGGGGTCTCTTCTGCTTTCTCATTCACCTCACTCTCAACTTCCAGTGCCCCATTGTGCAAGAGCAACTGGGAAGGTGAGGGGAGCTGTGAGGGTTTTCCCTTGCCTCTCCTAACAGGGATCTATATCCATTCCCCACTGCTTCTTGGGTACTTCCCTCTACTAGGGGAGTCTGCAGAGCCTGGTTCCTCAAATCAACTCGTTTTCACATTCCCTTACAATCCTAAGTCTAGCAACTTCTTCCTTGAGTTCAGCTACTAGGTTAAACAGATAATCAAGCTGCTCACATCTAATACAGGTGTTGTCTCCACAGCCCTCCATTCCAAGTGCCAGGCTCCAGCACTTTCTGCAGCCAGTTGGCTGGACACCTGCCTGCTTAAGTTCGACCTCAGTCTGAGTAAACACAGATCTTTTCAAAACAGCTTTACGTCGAGTTGCAACCATCCCGGTTCCTGGCCAAGTGACCTAACTGGAGAACACTTCAGGAATGTGCCCACGTGACTCAGCACCTCCCTCTGGTGAAAGCACTGCTGCTACAGCAGTCTACACCCACACTGCACTGGCCCCTCAGGAGAGAAAAGCTGGCTCAGAGGGATGGGAAGGGAACGTGCCACTCCACATAGTGTGCTGCCCCAGTCCTGCCTCAGTGCGCTGCAGTTGCAGATGTGCCCTGGCTTGTCTGCCTGGGATTTAAAGGTGCCGCTGTAGCAGTCTGCACCCATGCTGCATCAGCCTCTTGGGAGAGAAAAGCTTATTACAATACAAACAGTTTAGACTTGGAGCTTGTATTAAAAATGGATGAATCTTGAACTGGTTGACAATGGGATGTAAATAACCCAAATATAAGGCCAAGAAAATCCCTGTGGAAATTATTCAGAGTTAGCTTTTTGGATTAACTCTGGCTTCTCCATAGAACATGACTCTTGCAATTTCTTTTTGGTTTTACTCTACATAGTTGTTTTACACTAGTTCCTGCAGATAGTTGCCATGTTACAAGCTTTCATTCTAAGGACCAGGTGCTAAGGAATATATTTTGCATTTATAAACTATATGGTAAATATTAATAAAAATATTAATAACATTTTATTAATATTAAAAATTGCCAAAATTTATTAAATAGGTGTGATGTACAGTTAGAATATATATTTACAATGGGAATGTACAGTATTTAGGCAGCTATAACAATTTTAACAATTTTATGCAAACCAGTAGGAATATCAGAAAGAGAGAAATCCCTGGGAGCGAAATGGAGCTCAACCACACAGGGGAGAGACTGAACAACAACCAATAAGCCAAAGAGGATATGAATTAGTTACTCACAGCTGATTCCAACCAAGTGGGGAGTGCTGCTGCCATTAACTGTTGAGGTTTTGGGGCACTCTCGTGCACCAGGCATGGCTAGATGCCAGCAGGAATGCCACGTGGTCTTTGATAGCTAGTCTGGCTTCAGCAGACAGCGAGCAGATTTTGACGTGTTCTTCACAATGTGCACTTGCTTTATCCTGGGTAAACTGAGGCACAGCAAAATTCTGGTTGCAAGGAGAAGCAAGGCTTGTCTCCAGCTCCAAGGTTCATGGATTACCTAGCTTGCAGTGTTGTAGGCTCATGGCTTTATTCCAGGCTCTGGATCGGGCAGTTGAGGCAGTGCAATGCAAGGCAACTTCAAGCCAGACAGGTCCAAGTAGGTTCAAGCAAGGCAAGGCTTAGCAAGGCAAGGCAACTAGAAATCAGCCTATATATATATTTGCCTGAGATTCAATTGGGCCAATAGGGCAACTGAAGCCAGCGCATAGTTATCCAATGAAAAGGCATTCTGCCAGGCTGTGGTCATAAAAGACAGAAACATAGGCCTGGTCAGGCAGGAGCAGTGTCCAGTATACATACCCTTAACTCAGACACAGGGTTGTTTACCAGACACATATGGTCCTGTCTCCTTTGTTCCTTTTCCCATCTGCCTTTCTGCAGGAAGGAGCAGGGAGAGAGGGACCATGTTGTGGTAGGTTGAGAGAGGGCTTAGCTCTCCCTCCTCCACAGAGTAAGAAACCACAGCTAACTCAGTCGAAGAGCAAAAGCTATATATTTACAAGCATATATGGAAAGCAGGTTATATATAACACAATATATATAGGTATTTACAATATATACACAGAAATACCCAGCAAAGACAAATAACACAACAAAAATCCCTCCCTCAGGGAGGGATCCCCTCTTTAGAACCCCCTCTCTCCCCCCTTTACCTCCCTTTTTCCCCAAAAAGGGGTTAGAGAGAGAGAAAGGCAAGTTACTAAGGAAAAGAGTTGTTAGCAAGCTTCAAAAGCCCATGCAGGATTAGTGTTTGCTTATCTGAAGGCCAAGTCCAGCAGTTCGCAGAAGAAGCAGGCAGGGAGAACAGGCTGAAACACCAAACTCCCCCAACTCCCAAACCCAACTGAACTGAGGAAAAAAAAAATTTTCCAACCGCTTCACAATCTAAAGCTGAATTTTTGTTTATCAACCAATGAAATTCGTTTAGAATATCAGAATGTTTTGGTTCTAGTACCAAAAACATTAGCCAGTGTGTTCCAGCAGTGTTTGTTCTTAAAGGCACAGCCTCAAACGACCACAGTCCACCCCTTTCTAAACAATTTCATTGGCTGTTCGTACTGTCCATCCAATCCAGAACAATATTTACAGTTCGTAAGTTAAGTTCATCGTCCATTCCGGCTATACTCAGATGTAGATGATTCAGAAGTCCAAGAAAATCCAAAATCCAGAAAATGGAAAACAGTTTGTCTCTCCGCAGACGAAGCGAAGAAAAAGGGAAACAGGGACTCAGGGACTCTCAGTTGACTCAGGGCTCTCAGGGTTCTCAGGGTTCGTGCACCGTAGATTCCTCAGGGACTCTTTCCTTTGGACGCGCTGTAGCTGTACAACATTCTGAAATTAAACTCTCTCAGCTAAAGTTAAATCTCTTTGTGGAATACACTGAATTTCACCATTCTCTTGCATTACCCAATAAGTGTGACCCGGACCTTCTGCTGAAACCACCCCTCGGACAGGTTTAGCCTCTCCTGAGGGCGAAAATACCCAAACAGTTTTACCTAACAGATTCTTTTCTCTAACAACAGGAACTCTATCACCTTCTACTTTCTGTAGCAGATCAGAATGTGCAGGTCCAGCTCGGTTCACTGAACCTCTACTGTTCACCAGCCAGGTTGCTTGTGCTAAATGTTTCTCCCAGTTTTTCAAAGATCCACCTCCCATGGCTTTGAGAGTGGTCTTCAACAAACCGTTGTAGCGTTCAATCTTCCCTGCAGCTGGTGCATAGTAAGGAATATGGAAAATCCACTCAATACCGTGCTCTTTTGCCCAGCTCTTTACAAGGTTGTTCTTGAAGTGAGTTCCGTTGTCTGACTCAATCCTCTCTGGAGTTCCGTGTCTCCACAGGATCTGTCTCTCCAGACCGAGAATGGTGTTGCGTGCAGTTGCATGTGGGACTGCGTAAGTTTCCAGCCATCCAGTGTTTGCCTCTACCATAGTAAGCACGTACTGCTTACCAGAACGAGAACGTGGTAGAGTGATGTAGTCAATCTGCCAAGCTTCACCATACCTGTATTTGGACCATCTGTCACCATACCACAAGGGCTTAATTCTCTTTGCCTGCTTAATAGCAGCACAAATGTCACAGTCATGGATGACTTGTGTGATGGCATCCATGGAAATGTCTATGGATCTGTCACGAGCCCATTGGTATGTTGCATCTCTGCCTTGATGTCCTGACGAATCGTGAGCCCACCGAGCTAAGAATATCTCACCTCGGTGTTTCCAGTCGAGATCAAGTTCAGAGTCCTTGTCTACTTGAGAAACTCTTGCAGCTAGATCTGCCTGATGGTTGTGCTGCTGTTCCTCAGTAGCTTTGCTCTTGGGAATGTGAGCATCAATGTGTCTCACTTTCACTGGAATTCTCTCGATTCGATCAGCAATGTCTTGCCACAGTTCAGCTGCCCAGATGGGTTTTCCTTTCCTCTGCCAGCCATTCTTTTTCCAGTTCTTTAGCCAACCCCATAGAGCATTGGCTACCATCCATGAGTCGGTGTAGAGATAAAGCTTTGGCCATCTCTCCCGTTCAGCCACGTCGAGAGCTAGCTGGACAGCTTTTACCTCTGCAAACTGACTGGATTCTCCTTCTCCATCCTTCGCCTCTGCAACTCGGCGTGTTGGACTCCACACGGCAGACTTCCACCTTCGCTTGTTCCCGACGAGACAACAGGAACCGTCTGTGAACAAAGCATATTTCTTTTCATCATCAGAAAGGTCATTGTAAGGAGGAGCTTCCTCAGCACGAGTTACTCTCTCCTCTGGAGGTTTAGCACAGTTGGTATCTTCAGGCCAACTTGAGATCACCTCCACCAGACCAGGTCTTTCAAGATTTCCCATTCGAGCTCTCTGTGTTATCAGGGCCATCCACTTAGACCAGGTGGAATCTGTGGCATGATGTGGTGTGGAACCTTTGCCTTTGAACATCCAATTCAAAACTGGCAATCTGGGAGCTAAGAGAAGTTGTGACTCAGTTCCAATTACTTCAGAAGCTGCTTTCACTCCTTCATAGGCAGCTAGAATCTCTTTCTCTGTTGGAGTGTAATTAGCCTCTGAACCTCTGTAACCTCGACTCCAGAAACCAAGAGGTCGTCCACGTGTCTCACCTGGAGCTTTTTGCCACAAGCACCAGGTTGGACCATTGTCACCTGCAGCCGTGTACAAAATGTTCTTAATGTCTGGACCATCTCGCACAGGTCCCAGACCCACTGCTTGGACTACTTCTTGCTTTATCTGGTCAAAGGCTGCTTGTTGTTCAGGTCCCCAGTGGAAACTGTTCCTCTTTCGAGTCACATCATACAGAGGTTTCACAATCTGACTGTATCCAGGAATGTGTAGTCTCCAAAATCCCACTATCCCCAAGAAACGTAGAGTTTCTTGCTTGTTCGTGGGATTTGCCATGGTAGAGACTCTATTTACCACATCCACTGGAATGTGTCGGCGTCCATCCTGCCACTGCACTCCCAGAAACTGGATCTCTGTGGTAGGACCTTTCACTTTGTCTCTCTTGATGGCAAAACCTGCATTCAGGAGAATGTCCATGATTTTGTTACCTTTCTCGAAGACTTCCTCAGCAGTTTTACCCCAGACGATGATATCATCGATGAACTGGATGTGTTCTGGAGCACCACCTTCCTCCAGAGCATCATGGATTACTGCATGACAGATGCTGGAGCTGTGGATCCAGCCCATTGGCAGTCTGTTGAAAGTGTACTGGATTCCTCTCCAGGTGAAAGCAAACTGAGGCCTGCATTCCTCTGCTATGGGAATAGAGAAGAAGGCATTAGCAATGTCTATGGTAGCATACCATTTGGCCTCTTTGGATTCCAGCTCATACTGGAGTTCCATCATGTCTGGTACTGCTGCACTCATAGGCGGAGTTACTTCATTCAGGGCTCGGTAGTCCACTGTCAGACGCCAGTCTCCATTCGGCTTTCGCACAGGCCACACTGGACTGTTGAAAGGTGAATGAGTTTTGCTGATGACTTTCTGACTCTCCAACTGACGAATCAGATTCTGAATGGGCAACAAAGAGTCACGGTTGGTTCTGTATTGTCTGTGATGCACAGTCCGAGAAGCAACCGGCAACTTAATGTCCTGAATCTTGTGTTGTCCCACAACTGCAGATTCATCAGAAAGCTCAGGTCTAGCAGACAGCTTCAGTTTTTGTCCATCAATTTCTACAGAAGCTACTCCAAAAGCCCATTTGTAACCTTTAGGGTCTTTGAAACGCCCTTCTCTCAGAAAATCAATTCCCAAAATACAAGGTGCATCAGGTCCGGTCACAACTGTATGCTTTTTCCATTGTTTACCAGTTAAGCTTATATTAACCTCCACTTTACTTAACTCTTGAGATCCACCAGTGACTCCCAGAATAGTTATGGACTCTGATCCCTGATAATTTGATGGCAATATGGTGCACTGAGCTCCTGTGTCAACCAAGGCCCTGTACTTCTGAAAGTGTGAAGTGCCAGGCCACTGGATGTACACATCCCAATAGATTCTGTTATCTGTATTACCCCTCTCCTCCCCCTGGCGGGAGGCAGGGCACCCCTAGTTATGGGGAACATGTCCACAGGTGCAACGAGCACACTGTGCAGTGTTAGAACTGGAGCCACTGTTGGAGCTACTAGAGTTGTCCTGGGGAACTGTAGAAGTAACAGCTACCCTTCTGGTATTGCTACCTCGGGTTCTGCCACTTTGCAGTTCTCTCAGTCTCCTGAAAAGATTAGAAGTTGGTTGACCATCCCACCTGTTCATGTTCTCACCAAACTGATCACGTAGGGTAATCCAAATAGTCCTACGTGACTGCCTTGGTGGTCTGTTTTGGTTTGATCTGTTTTGGAATGACCTCCTTGGAGGATGTCTATTCCTCACAGATGAAACCTGTACCCACCTGGAGGAAGAATTGGAATCATCTCTTTGTGCCAATTGGGAGATGGTGTTTTTAAATTCATCCTTCAGCTCTTTCATGCAATTCTCCAGTTTTCCAGACAGAGTTTCAATGGCTGAAACCAAAGAAACACGTGTCATGCTATCATCCAATTGTCTCAATTGATCAGTGAATTGGCCAACCGTAAGAGGAGCTCCACCATAATTTCTTGCTACAATTCTGCTTGCCAGAATGTTTGCATAATTGGAAGGAGCAAGCTTGATGAGCTTTTTAGTAAGACCATTTCCTACAGGAACATCATCAGGATTCAGAGATTCATGTTCACCATAGAGTACCTCTCTAACAGCAAATTCTCTCAGACGCTTGATTCCCTCATCTATGGTAGTCCAGGGCTTAGGATTCCATGGAAGATCATCTCGGGAAGGGTATCTCATGAGAACCGCCATTAGAAGGCGTATCCACAGATTAACCTTACCAAGAGCCTTGCCTAGATGTCTATCTATTCCATTATCCTTCGAGAGAGTTCCTAGCTGGGCTGCTGACTTGTCTCCAACCATTAGAGCTGGAGCACCTGTATCATAACATCTACCAAGCCAAGCGAGAACTGGCTCCTTATCTGCTCTGAGATAGTCTTTTCTCACATTTCTAAGCTCCTCACGTGGTGAAGAGCAGTCGGTTATGTCATCTTGTTCTTGCTCCTCTGCCTCCTGTTCCTCAACTTGTTGTCCAAACAACCTTTCTGTCACTCTCTCAAGGATCCCTTTAAGCTGAGAGGCACCACCACTAGCTGCTGTCCTACCAAGAGATGCATCTTGATCCTCTGATGATCTCAATAACTCAGCTATATTTTTAAGACAGATTTTCTCTTCCTCCCCAGCAGAAGAACCTTGCTGTGCATCCCCGTCAGCTCCTGAATCAGCTTTAGTCTTACCCTTCCTTGTTGTTAAAACTGCTACTTGCTTTACTGGAGCTGTGTTTGGGTTTCCAGCTGCCTTATTATCAGAAGCTGATAAGCTTTGAGACAGATTAGCTGCTTTGGAGGACGCTTCCGCTCCTGCCATGGAAGAAGGAGGAAATGACTTTGCCTCGTTAATGGTGGCTGCTGGGGACACGGGAGCCGCCATGTTTGGGGCAACTGCAGCCCCTGGCTGCTTGCCAGAATCATTAGCAGTGCTATTCAGAGCTGCCTTGCCGATTGACTTTTTAGCTTTATCTTTAACTGACACAGATTCTCCATTATCATCCTCACTGGATGTTCCTGAAACAGAGCCAGGGTGGCGTTTTCGTCTCTTAACCCTCCGTTTTATAACAAAACATGCCTTGGACACTTTTTTCTCCCGGTACAGTGCTACCAACAAATACACATTAATTATCATCATCAGCAGGACTACACACATCAAGAAAATCAGCTTTGGATCCCAGCCATCACTTAAAATTACCCTTTCACCGAGCGGAATCTTAAACTCTTTTATCTCAATAGGGAGTGTGCTAGATGTAACATTCCTGTACTTTTTAACATAAAAGAATTCCAGGCACTGATCATACAGAAGCCGAATCTTGTACTTAAACCACAAATATAATTTTTGCATTATATATTTACCTATCTTATCGATAATCATACCCAGGCAATACTTGTAGATCAATACACCAAAGACCGAGAAGAACAGACGCTCAAAAAGCCAAAACACCTTCATGTTTGCTCGTTCGACTTAAGCAAGCAATAAATCAAACTAATTTGTCAGCAAGCCCCACGTTGGGCGCCAATAAATGTGGTAGGTTGAGAGAGGGCTTAGCTCTCCCTCCTCCACAGAGTAAGAAACCACAGCTAACTCAGTCGAAGAGCAAAAGCTATATATTTACAAGCATATATGGAAAGCAGGTTATATATAACACAATATATATAGGTATTTACAATATATACACAGAAATACCCAGCAAAGACAAATAACACAACAAAAATCCCTCCCTCAGGGAGGGATCCCCTCTTTGGAACCCCCTCTCTCCCCCCTTTACCTCCCTTTTTCCCCAAAAAGGGGTTAGAGAGAGAGAAAGGCAAGTTACTAAGGAAAAGAGTTGTTAGCAAGCTTCAAAAGCCCATGCAGGATTAGTGTTTGCTTATCTGAAGGCCAAGTCCAGCAGTTCGCAGAAGAAGCAGGCAGGGAGAACAGGCTGAAACACCAAACTCCCCCAACTCCCAAACCCAACTGAACTGAGGAAAAAAAAAATTTTCCAACCGCTTCACAATCTAAAGCTGAATTTTTGTTTATCAACCAATGAAATTCGTTTAGAATATCAGAATGTTTTGGTTCTAGTACCAAAAACATTAGCCAGTGTGTTCCAGCAGTGTTTGTTCTTAAAGGCACAGCCTCAAACGACCACACATGTCTAGACACATCAATGTCTGTCTGGGTTTGTGCTGGGGCTCATTTGGTCCTACCAGGACACCAGGTTAGAAAGGCAAGATGTATGCCATCTCTTACAGCATGATCAACTTAAAGAAAACTTGCTTTTCTCTTAGTACAAAGAACAGTAGTGTTTGTAGTATCTTTTATGTTTGTATGTTAACATATCCTAAATCCATTACCTCACACATACAAAAATTGTTACTGAACACTAAATAAGCAAGACATTAATAACTTGTCTTGAATGCATCTCTTTCTACTCCAAGAACAACATACACCTACTTTGTAATAAAAGTGCTTCAGTTTCATTGAATAGTGCTTAGCTTTGTCCAAATCATTTTTACTGTAAATAAAGCATAAGATGCTGCAAGTTAGTTCTAAAGGGAAAAAGCTCTTACAGTATATTACAATACATACCTGCTGCTTTTAGTGTCTGAAAAGTAGCATTGTGAGCAAGAATATTAAAGCCAGAATGAACTGTATATTTCCTAGTTAAAACTCATAAATTGTAATGTTTTGATTTATTTGATTAAACTTGAATAGTAAATTATAATGTGTGCTATTTGAGAATCACAGATGGACACATTTTAACAATAATCTCTGGCCTGTGGTGTGGCTCAGTTGGTAGCACATAAGACCCTTAATGGGAAGCTTGTGAGTTCAAGCCTGCAGTGGGCACTATTGTCCTCCCTACTCTAGTCATGAGGTCTGTGGTGACAGGTTGGACTCGATGATCTTTGAGGTCTCTTCCAACCTTAGTGATACTGAATACTGAGATTATGTGATCAGCCCCTTACTCAAATATGATCTGGATATATCATGCCCTGTCAGGCCTAGCTCATGGCCAACTGATACAGTATCATTAACTCTACAAAATTTGTGCAACTCCTTCCAGTGTCAACCACACAGATGGTAAACAAAATTTCCTAACATCTCACCAAAACATCCCATGATGTAGCTTCTGCTCACGGGCTCTCTTTTTTATGCATCTTGAAGAAGAGACTGACTGTCTACTTCTTCCCAACAGGTACTTGTGTATAGCAGTAAGATCTCTCCGAAAAGTCTTTTCTTCTCCAGGCGAAGAAATCCAGTCTCTCAAACTTTTTCTTGTGTGTATGCTAACAGTTCCATCTCACTCAGGATATTATGTTCTAGCACCTCTTGATGATCTTTTTTAGCCTGTCCTAGTTTGAGGCCAGCCAGATCCTCTCTTGCCCCTGAGAGAGGCAAAAGAATGACACTCACACAAATGGATTGCAGAAGAGATGGAAAGTTTAAATGGAAAGACAATTAGTGTTTTACAGAAGTTGCAAGCCTGGTGGCAAAAGAATCCCAAAAGTGTACAGAATCCCCTATAGCACACCCAAAATTCTGCCAAACACTTCCCTTCTCCCCACCTGAGGTTATACCCAAAACCTCCAGGGCTCTTTCTCCCACCCCTCCCCACCCCTCCACCCCCCCCACTGCTAGGCCAGTTTCAAGCTGGCCAGGCCTGAGACTGCCCCTCCTCCTTCTCCTCCTGGCATTAGGCCTAGCCAGGCCTAAGAGGTCTTGAGATAACTTCCCCACCATTACCTGATAGGCAGCATTTCCCATAAGAGCAGAGATGGAAGAAAGAGGAAGAGAGAGACTGTGCAGATGGATTCATAGGGCACAGGATATTATGGGTATGAAATATCCTATTTCCTGTGTCTACCTACTGGGCTGGACATTTGGGACACCAGAGGTGTAACTTATACATCAGCAACAGAATGCACCCAGCCTAAACTGCCACATAGAGACATGCACTTTCTTTGTGAATGACATGGGCCATCATCCAGTGCACTGTAAGAGAGGAGCTACCCTCAGTAGAGGGTAAGCCTGAAAAGCCAAATAGGCTTAAGCCAAACAGAGCTCTCCTTCCAGGCCACAGCCCCACATCAACCCTAACAGATGAGCTGAGCAGGGTGATGATGGAAATGGCTTCTTGACAGCCTCAGAAAAGAAGTGAACCAAGTCCAAGACCCATCCAGGGAGTCCAAAAAGAAACAAGGCATAGAGATAAGGATGGACATACCTCTAAGCCACAGGTTCGAGGTGTGTCCAGGAGACAGGTGTCCAGTACCAATGTACATAGAGTACATAGAATACATAGAATACATAGAATACATAGAATAAACCAGGTTGGAAGAGACCTTCAAGATCATCGCGTCCAACCCATCAACCAATCCAACACCACCCAAACATCTAACCCACGGCAATGGACATGAAGCACCCCACCAATCATAGTTCTCAAGCCCAGTGGACTTCCTCCACTGGTAAATACCTGTGAGGGACCTCCACCCTGGTAGGAAGAATGAGCATCTTTTACAAGTCCCCAGGGGAAGGAGAAGGCAATTTTGCACTTTGGAAGGCAATTTCATACCTTTGTCTTTCCCTATTCAAACCTCCACTGATGGAGGTCGGGGGAGAGGGGTTTGCAGCACCCCATAACAGTCAGGTTTGTGGCATATCTTTGTCTGCTGTCTGGTAGTTGCAGTAGTAAAGTGGCACTTTAGCACTTGCATCAGAATACCTACAGTTTCTAATAATTTGCATAGTTTAAATACTTTAAAAAATAAACTAGTCATATACCTAAATTCTTTACAAGAGTAATCCATTTATGGCAACATTAGAAAAGAACAGCAAAATCATGTGGTTGCCTAAAGAATTTCTACTGTTAGTGCAACAGCAAAGGTATTCTACTGTCTTTGCAACAGTAAACTGAGAAGGATGAGGTATTAATTTATTTTTTTTCCTACTTCAGTCTACTTCAGTCCCCCTCCTGAGCTGACAGACCACTGTGTGAATACCAGTGGGGTAAAGTTCCTCTCACTGTGATGGAAAACCAAGTTGAGGGCCACCTGACGAACCAGAACATACATAAATCTGTGGGATCTGATGAGATGCATCCCAGAGTTCTGAGGGAACTGGCTGATGTAGCCACAAAGCCACTCCCCATAGTATTGGAAAAGTTCTGGCAATTATGTGAAGTCCCTGGAGACTGGAAGAAGGGAAATATTTTTAAAAGGGTAGAAAAGAGAACCCCAGAGATTACAAACCTGTCAGCCTCACCTCTGTGTCTTGGAAGATCATGGATCAGGTTTCTCCTGGAAGGTTTGCTAAAGTGCATGGATGACAGGGAGTTGATTCAAGAAGCCATCATGGCTTCACAAAGGGCAAATTCTACATCACCAATATAGTGGCTTTCCACAATGGTGTAGCTACATCAATGGACAAGGGAAGACCAGCACATGTCGTCTATCTGGAATTTTGTAAAGCCTTTGACATAGTTCCATAGTTCCATATGACATCCTTCTCTCATCCCTGGAGGTGTTTAAGACCAGGCTGGATGAGGCTTTGGCCAGGGTGGGGTGTCTCTGCCCATGGCAGGCGGGTTGGAACTAGATGATCCTTGTGGTCCCTTCCAACCCTGACTGATACTATGATACTATGAGACTTTAAATTGAATAGATCGGGGTTTGACGGGTGGACTTCTAAGTGGATAAGACATTGGTTGGATGATTACATCCAAATGGTAGTGGTCAATGGCTCAATGTCCAGATGCAGATGGATGACTAGTGGTGTCCCTCTAGAATACAATATTGAGAATTGCCTTTGACTAGTTATCCCAGGTTATCATAAATCTCTCTTGATTTTCCTGCCAAGAAAAAATACTGGGGTATAATTTCTGGAAATCAAACATTTCAACTAACTGCAAATGCAAAAGGTTGTTGTTTCTTCATTTTAAGGTGGGTATTCTTCCTTTTTTATGAAGTATTGAGAACTCTAGATTCACAAAGAATGGAGCATTAGATACACAACAAAAATTAATAGAATTTCATGATTTAAGAGGATTTTTTTTTAAGTATTAAAACTCATCCAAGGACAACATCTCAAGTATTAACTTGACTTTCAAAAGTAGTGAGTCATACTAAGCATTTAAAAGTACACCTCTTTGCTTTATTTGATTTAAAGAATCATTTTAAAACAGATTTTGAAAAGTCTTCTTCTTGGAAGTATCACAGAGAAAACACCTCTCTTTTGAACTCTAGTTCATTTTTACATTGCTTCTTAAATCAGATTTCTTTATCATTTGGATTGGTTTTATTGCTGGGGGGGGGGTTTAGATTGTTTTGCTTGTTTGGGTATTTTGTTTGTGGGTTGTTTGTTGATTTGGTTTTTTGTTTGTGGTGGTGGTGGTTTTTTTTTTGGGGGGGGGGGGGTTTGGAGATTTGCCCCTCTTTGTTCTTTAGTCAAGAAAGACATTCATCCCAGAAGATTTCAGCTGTAGTCTGTAACCACCAGTCTCTAGTCAGTTCTGCATTTAAAATAGCTCTTATAGTGGTGTACATAGGTCCCAAAATGCAGCTGTCTTACCAGCTTTTGTGTAGGAATTAATTTGGTGGTTTGAATTAACGTGGGAAAAAAGAGAGAACATATGAAATGTTTCCCCTTTTTCCATAATTAATTGTCTGCCTACATTATACTTCTTTGAATAAATACTTACAGAGTAAGGCTGAAGATTGTATTCATGAAGGTCTGCTGAGAAACCATGGTGCTTCCTGTAGCAGGTGCTTTCTTTGAAGTCAGTGGGAGAGTTGTGATAGCTTGTGTAAATAATTTCACTCCATGGAAAATTTTCTTTAAATGATTTATTCATTATTTCATCTTTGATTTTTATATGTGCTTCCTGTATTTGATATACCAAAAGGTGCTGTCAAAGGAATAATAAGACACTTTATTGATATTTATATAATTAGGACTGCCTGCTCTGACTGCTAATAATACCTGTTTAACCTAACTCTCTCACATTTGTTTCCCTTTAGACTACAGCAGTAACCTTACTTTTCAGCTGACATTTGTTTATCTGCTTCATACAGTACTTTACTTACATTTGTTACTTTAGTATTTACTCAGGGTGAGAATGGATTTTGCATTTCAGAGGAGCTTAACCCTGCTATATTTATACCATTATTGAAACCAAGTGGCCTACATAGGACACATGGTATCTATTAATTTTTTTTTTAATTTTTTTTTTCCAAATCACTGAATCACAGTGTTAGGGATTGGAAGTTATCTCAAAAAATCATCTAGTCCAATGCCCCTGCCAGAGCAGGATGAGCTATACTGTATCCCACAGGAACACATCAAGACAGGTTTTGAATATCTCCAGAGAAGGAAACTCCACAATTCCCCTGGGCAGCTTGTTCCAGTGTTCCATCACCCCCACAGTGAAAAAAAATTACATTTCCTCATGTTTACACAGAACTTCTTATGGCTCAGCTTCCACCCATTGCCCCTTGTTCTGTCATTGGGCATCAATGAGAAGAGCCTGGCTCCATCTTCTTGGCACTCACCCTTTACATATTTGTAAACATTAATGAAGTCATCCCTTGGTCTCCTCCTCTCCAAACTAAAGACCCCCAGCTACCTCAGTCTCTCCTTGTAAGGAAGATGTTCCACTTCCTTAATCATTTCTGTAGCTCTGCACTGGACTGTTTCAAGCAGTTCCCTGTCCTTCCTGAACTGAGGGACCCAGAACTTGACACAATATTTGAGATGCAGCCTCACCAGGGCAGAGTAGAGGGGCAGGAAAATGTTTCTTGACCTCCTAACCACAACCCTTCTAATACAACTCCAGAAAGGCATTAGCCTTTTTGGCCACAAGAGCACTTTGTATCAGAAGTAAGAGCATTGCTTTCTCAGAAAATGTTTAGCAGGAGCCAGGAAAGGAGTTTGCTTCTTTGCAGAGCAGGAGTGTACTTTGAATCTGTTTGCTTAGTTGTGTTGTGCCTCTATATAAGGTTCATTAACTCAGATTACAACAATTCATTTAAACAATATTACCGTGCTAAAGAGAAGATCAATATTTTAAAGTTTATTTCTTCTGGAACTCAGGTTTAAAGGTGATGTATAAAAGTGTCCCTAGTACTGCAGTTTGTTAGCAGATTATTTTTTCTTTTAATTATTAACAGAAAAGTTTGCATTTATAAATGTGCTACTGTTTGTAATATATTTTTGTACATGTACACATTGATATGTTAGGGAGACTGTCAGTGAAAACATGTCTCTCATCTTGCAGTTCTGTGTGAAGGGCTGGTTTGCATTGCATTTTTGACCATCTGTACTGAAGAGTAATATCGTCATTTTGGGGTGGATGGAGTAATTAAGCAATCAGTTCAGAAGTGCAGTTTTTTACATTTGAAAAAATTCTCAGAACGTTAATGTGGATTACAAGATGTAAGCTGGACTATAAAATCTAGTTTTTCTGTTTCAAATCTCAGAAAAGAACATGCAGAATTACAATAGGACATTTTGCAGACAGTGTTTTCACATTCCATCTCAGATGCTACAATAATTTCTCAATAGGAAGAGCTTAATAGGGGTTTATGTAACTGTAAGATCAGTGAAAAAAAGTCCCAAATATCCTAAGTCATAAATATGCCAATAAGACTGTAGTGGAAATATGTATAATCATTCATTATTACAACTGAGTTTAATAAATGCTTTCTTAGAAGAGTTTGAAAATATGTGATCTGGTAGTAATGATACAATTCTAGCATCTGTCATACCAAAAACATTTCATATGCTCCCACTTTATGCTGAGCAAGCCTAGTGCAAATTAAGATAAATAATACATAACTGAAACTCAAAACGGACATGCTATGGCAGCATCTTAGGTTTTAAACCAAACTCATAGTAGTAGTAGCAGATGTATCCCATTTGATCTTTAAACATATCTTCAACAGAAGGCTGGAGGCTATGTTGGCTAGAGGAATAGCATCTTTAATGTGGCAAAACTACAGTGCCTGAAACATAGAATTCATATACCATTAATAAGATTTTTAAAACAATTAAGACCAAGATTACAAAGGTCAGCTAGTGTCACACAAATAATTACGTGTGATTATTTTTGTCAGGCTATCATACCTCATTTCAATGCTTTGGTTTAAATAGCTCCAGATGAACTTTGAGCAAAACAGATTACTGCTAGAATCTGACTAAATAACAAAGCACCCAAGTTCGGTGCTTTGGCATAGCTACAATTCAGTCGTTCACTTCTTTGAGGGATTGGCATGTACTTCATGCTTGATCACTCTCAGGCACTACCTTGAGTCCTAGCTTGTAATGGCCTATGTATCTTCCTTATCACATGGCCCACGGTCCCCTACTCCCCCTTCAATAACCATGGAGTCATTGCAAGTGTTCCAGGCTTGTCTCCAGTGAGCCTGGTTCTTCTGCTTTTCCCCCTGCAATCTAGTTTAAAGCCCTGTTGATGAGACTGGGCAACTCCTGTAATAACAACTTCTTAAGACAAGAAATTAATAGTCTTACCTGAGGGGATGCATTAGAGGACTTGTTGGTCACGAATGCAAGTGAAGTTATCAGGGATGTCAAAGTTGAAGGCAGCCTGGGCTGCAGCAATCATGTGCTAGTGCAGTTCACTGCCCTAAGGGTATGAAGCCAATAAGAAGCATAGTTAGGACTCTAAATTTCAGGAAAGCAAAATTCCATCTCTTCAAGGAGTTAGTAAATAGGATACCATGGGAAATGGCTCCTCAGGGACAAGTGAGCAGAACAGAGCTGGCAGATCTTTAAGGATGAATTCCACAGAGCACAAGAGATCTCAATCCCCAGGTGTATGGAATAGGGCAAGGAAGGCAAGAGACCTCCAAGGCTGAGTTGAGTCCTGCTGGTCAAACTAAAGGGCAAGGTGGGACTACGTCAGAAATGAAAGAAAGGACAGGCATCCTGGGAAGTGTAGGGATGTTGCCTGGTTGTGTAGGGACAAGGTCAGGAAGGCCAACATGCACCTTGAACAGAACTGGGCAAGGGATGTAAAGAAAAACAAGATTTCTACAGGTATGTAATCCAGAAAAGGAAGGTTAAAGAAGTGTACCCCACTTGGTGAGAAATGGTGAACTAGTGACAATGGACAGGGAGAAGGCCGAGACTCTCAAAAGATTTTTTGCCTCAGTTTTCACTGGCAAACCCTCTCCTCATGGCTCTCTTGTTGATAGCCTACAAGAGGGAGACCAGGGAGAAAAAGTCCCTTCCACTGTGAGTGAAGACAAGGTGCATGATCACCTGAGGAATCTGAAGATGTACAAGTCTGTGGGACCTGATGAAATGCATCCCAGAGTACTGAGGGAATTAGCTGATGTAGTTGCCAAGCTGCTCTCCATGATATTTGAAAATTCCTGGCAGTCAGGTGAAGTCCCTGGGGACTAGAAGAAAGGAAACATCACACCCATCTTTGAAAAGGGTAGAAAAGAGGACTCTGAGAACTACCAACCTGTCAGCCTCACCTCTGTGCCTGGGAAGATCATGGAACAGATCCTCCTAGATGCCATGCTAAGGCATGTGGAGGAGCAGGAGGTGATTCAAGACAGTCAGCATGGCTTTTCTAGGGGCAAATTCTGCCTGACTTACCTAGTGGACTTCTATGATAAAGTGACTATGATAAAATGACAAAGGATGGCCTATGGATGTGATCTACCTGAACTTCTTTAAGGCCTTTGCCATGATGCCCCACAATATCCTGCTTGCCAGGTTGGAGAGATATGGATTTGATGGGTTCAGTGCATAAGGAATTTGTTGGATGGTTGCATCCAGAGGGTGGTGCTTAATGGCTTGAATTCCAGATGGTGAGCAGTGACAAGTGATGTCCTTCAGGGGTCCCTACTGGTACTGTTTAATATTTTTATCAATGATATAGACAGTGGAATCAAGTCCACATCAGCAAGTTTGCAGATGACACCAAGATGAGTGGTGCTGTTGATATGCGAGAGGGATAGGAAGTCATCCAGAGGAACCTGGACTAGCTGGAGAGGTGGTGAACCTCATGAGGTTCAGTAAGAGCAAGTGCAAGGTTCTGCACCCTGTGCTGAACAATCCTTGCTATCAATACAGACCAGGGGATGAGGTGATAGAAAGCAGACCTAGAAAACAGCCTTGTGGTAAAGGACTTGGGGGTGCTGATGGACAAGAACCTGGACTTGAGTAGACAGTGTGTGCTTGCAGCCCAGAAGGCAAACTGCATCTTGATTTCCATCAAAATATATGTGGCCAGCAGATGGAGTGAGGTGATTCTGCCACTTTACTGTGCTCTGCTGAGACCTCACCTGGAGTACTACAACCAGGTCTGGAGCCCTCAATACAGGAAGGACATGGGCTTGATGGAGAGGGTCCAGAGAAGGGCCATGAAAATGATCAGAGTTGGAACACCTCTGCTACAATGACAGGCTGAGGGAGCTGGGGTTGTTCAGACTGGAAAAGAGGAGGTTTCAGGGAGTCTTAATAATGGCCATCCACCTACAAGAAAAACGGAGACAGACTGTTTACAAAAGCCTGCGGTGACGGGACAAGGGGCAATGGCTTCAAACCAGAGATGAGCAGGTTTAGATCAAATGATAAGCAGAAGATCTTCACCATAAGGGTAGTGTAACATTGGAACAGGTTGCCTAGGGAGGTGGTTGGGACCCCATCCCAGGAGATATTCAAAGTGAAGCTCAGCAGGGCTCTGGGCCATCTGATCTAGTTGAGGATGCCCATGCTTACTGCAGAGGGGGTTGGCCTAGATGACCTTTGGAGGTCAATTCTATGATTCTATGACTCTGATTCTATGTGTCTGTAAAATCTGTCTCCCCTTTTGGAAGAAGCATACACCATCTGCTGATAGCAGGCCTGGTGTCATGTAGATCAATCCATCATCCAAAAAACCAAAAATCCTGCTGGTGGAACCAGGCCTGAAGCCAATAATTAATCTGGCAGGTCTTTCTCAATCTATCTGGTTTGGTTCCTGCTTTCTAGGGTGATGGAAGAGAACACTCTCTGTGCTCCCACTTCCTTGACCATTTGACCCAGGGCCTGAAGTCTCTCTTCACAGCACTCAGTTTTGTTGGTTTTTTTTTGCTTTGTCATTGTCAATAACAGATCCTAAGGGATACAAGTCAGATATGGAGCAGATTCTGGATCATGGATTTTTTGAAAGATAAGTTACAGCTCTTCAAGGATTTTGTCAATAGGGCCCCTGGGGAAATAATCCTCAGGGACAAGGGAGCAGAACTTAGCTGGCAGGTCATTAAGGACACATTTCACAAAATCTGAGAGTGACAATTTCTGCGGTGGAGTGACTATATCAGTGGACAAGGGAAGAGCAGTGGGTAGACTGGTAGATAAGGAATTGATTACTTTCAGGAAATTTTACTAATCTGTTGATTGTCTGAAGTCAGTCTTTTTTTCTGCTTTTTTTCAGTCACAAGCCTAAAGATTAAAAGAGACTATTAATACTTTCTGTGCCTATATTGTTCATCATTAATTTAATTTGCTATTTTTTATAACTACATATTTTCATAGTTTACAGAAGGACAAATAAAGTGCATTGCATGCAGAGATTAATTTAACAAACTTCTGTAACACAATCCTTCTTTGAATCAAAGAAAAATTAAAACCCTGTGTTTTCTAGCACCAAAGATTTGTCCATATGTCTCTTTCCAATCACAACATCAGAGTTTGATAAAGTTAGATTTTGAGAACTTTGGAGAGTACTTAATCAGTATCCTATACCTTCAGGATATTTGATTAAACAGTGAATTCTAATGTAACACACACTATTTAAAACTTCAACTAACAGGCAGCCCGCCCCAGAAGCAGAATTTTGTTCATAGAATCACAGAATCAACCAGTTTAGAAAAGATCTCAGAGATCATCAAGTCCAACATGTCACCCAACATGTCATGACTGACTAAACCATGGCTTCAGGTGCCATGTCCAATCCCCATTTGAACAGCTCCAGGGACGGTGACTCCACCTCCCTAGGCAGCACATTCCAATGGCCAATTACTCTTTCTGTGAAGAACTTTCTCCTCACTTCGAGCCCCTGGCACAGCTTGAGACTGTGTCCTCTTGTTCTGGTGCTAGTTGCCTGGGAAAAGAGACCAACCCCCACCAGGCTACAACCTCCTTTCAGATCTTCCCGGAGCCTCTACTTCTCCAGGCTAAACAATCCCAGCTCCCTCTGCCTTTCCACATAGGGCTTGTGCTCAAGGCCTATCGCCAGCCTCGTTGCCCTTCTCTGGACATGTTCAATGGTCTCAATGTCCTTCTTAAATTGAGGGGCCCAAAACTGGACACAGGACTCAAGGTTGGGCCTAACCAGTGCTGAGTATAGGGGCACAATTACTTCCCTGTTCCTGCTGGCCACACTATTTCTGATACAGGCCAGGATGCCATTGACTTTCTTGGCCACCTAGGCACCCTGTTGGCTCATTTTAAGCCAACTGACAACCTGTACCCCCAGGTCCCTTTCTGCCTGGCTGCTCTCCAGCCACTCTGACCCCAGCCTGTAGCACTGTACAGAGTTGTTGCGGCCAAAGTACAGCACTTGGCACTTGGACTTGTTAAATGTCATCATGTTGGACTCTGCCCATCTGTCCAGCCTGTCAAGGACCTTCTGCAGGGCTCTCCTACTCTCTAACACATCAATACCTGCTCCCAACTCGGTGTCTTCTGGAAAGTTACTAATGGTGTACTTAATCCCCTCATCTACATCACACACAAAAGAGGCCAGCAAGGAAGCAGTAGACTAAGCAAATCAAGAAAATTTTGAGGGCTGATATAAATGCTAAGAGCTTTGTAATCAACAGCTGTACTGCTGCCATGGATAGATGCAGGATCTTTAAGAAAAACAGACTGGGAAGATAAGAAGGAAGACTTTTCCTTTATGTAGGACAGCAAATGGATTTGTGGAGTTGTCTTTACTTTGTTGATAGACCAGGCAAATCAATGCCCAGACCAAAGAGTGAAACTTTTGTGCTAGGTGTCTGCTACAAACTGTCTCAAGAAGGTAGAACAAGGAGACAAGGCCTTCTTCAGATAATTGAAAGAAGCCTTAGACTATGTATACTGGAGGGGCAACCCTGCAGCACAGAAGTACTCAGGTGATTTCTGAAGTGCAATTTTAACAGCTTCTTAACAAAGACAATCAAGGGAACAGCAAGGGAAGGTGAACTGCTGGACCTGGCAGAGAAGCAGAAAAAAGCAAAGGTCCCTCCTATGACCGCAAGCAGAAATACTGGGGGAACTACAAGCCAATTAACCTCACTTTGGTAAAAAAAAGCCGACAAAAGCAAACTCAAAAATTAGGCACAATATACTTCTAATTTTTATTTAACCTCTGTGGTTTACCCTATAATATTTTTTGAAGTCCTGTTTGGTGGTTTCAACAGAGGGCATTTGAAAAATGAAAAGTACTCTTTAACGAGTATGCTAAAAAATAACCCCCTTGGACATTTATATGTACATGTAAGCTATATGATTTCATTTTCTGATGGTTGATTGTAAATTCATTTGGATAGTACTTGAGGAATAACAGTGATGTTAAGCTATCAGTTTGGGGGCGGGTTGTTCTTTGTTTTTTTTCTGATATTAACTTAATGCTTGAAATACCAGAGATTTATTAAATAGTAAGAGTTACAAAGGTCTAGCAACAGAAAACTGCAACAACTCTCTCAGGAAATCATGAAAAACTAGAGCCCCTGTATTAGTCAGTGGTGTTCACAAAACTGGATCTTTTGCCTTCTGCCATGACTAAGTGAAACATTTGTATTGCCTTGGAGGCCAAGTATCTATTAAAATTGTGATAAATCAATCGTCACACTCACCTTCATCTGCAGAAGTAAAGCAGCTCAGAAATAGTTACTGATATTCAGTGACATCTTGGTGAGTTTTTCTGTCTCACATAATGAGACAGAAAACTTGGGTAGTTAATGAAAAC
Source organism: Dryobates pubescens (assembly GCF_014839835.1). Classification (NCBI taxonomy): domain Eukaryota; kingdom Metazoa; phylum Chordata; class Aves; order Piciformes; family Picidae; genus Dryobates; species Dryobates pubescens. The sequence goes on from NC_071657.1 coordinate 52,349,271, forward strand.
ATTATATATTTGAACACCTTGATAAAAAGCCAGTGAGTCAGATGACACAAATCAAGGCATAAATCCAAGACACTGCAGGTGGGATGAAATGCATAGAGTCTATCAAATCTCATCACATTTCAAAGTCAAAGGCAAGTCTTCCTCAGTTAGCAAATTCAAAATTATGTCTTCTTTTCTCCTACATCTTTATTACCTTTTTCTGTACAAGCTATGTATTCTGCAAAAACTATGTAGACTGAATGCATTTTATGTGCAACCATATTCTCATCTTTTAGGTTTACAAGAACAATTATTAATAGTATCCTACCATGTTTTTGTTATAATAACTCTAATTATGTTCTTTGCATTTTTTGATAGATGGCAGATTTTCATCCTGTTTGCATTACATTGATAGACACATAATATTGGATGAGTTATTAGTATACTATTTATTATACTGTTATCAGTATAATTTTTCCACATTTCAGAGTAAAGGAACTGTCCTCATAAAATGATCACTTAATTTAGTGAAGAAAAGGACCCTGATGAGGATAGTTTTTAGCCATTTATAATGTGGACATTTTTAATAGTAAATTAAGTGGGAATAAATAATTAATCTTTGGTGTCTCATTCTCCCTGGCCATTTGAGACTGGAAAATCTATCCACATCTGTTTGTGGGATTACAAAAAGCCTCACTAGAAGCAATATATGGATTTGGGACTCTCCTAAACATTTAAAACTGTTACTCAATAAATCCTCTGTTAGAATTTGCTGTAAAAATCTCTGAAGGACTGAAGAAAGCACAAGCAGCTTCTTTGGTTTTGAATGCAGCTCCTGAAGTGGACATCTTTTCTGTCTCACACACTAAACCATGAGATTGAACTACACCACCTGGACATGGTGTTCTGTTTCAGAGGCAGTCCAGAACAAAGGCTGTTATTATAATGTTGTCAAATGAACATTTACTAGAGGGAATTAAGATCCTCATGGCATAAAGAACTTAGTCCTCTGATTGCTCTTATACCATGTAATCTGTCTGGTCTGTAGTGAGCCTACGCATTATGGAACTACAGACAAACAGTAGCATTATTTTACTTCCTTTGGATGAGATGTTTCCCAAAATCCAAAACAGGGAGAGTTCTATAGATATGAATTGAAAATTTTTATTTTCTGCATTTACATAATTTTCATTTATTGCTTAAAAAATACAATCCAGTTATCTTCATGATAGAACGGTATTCCTTAGCACTTAAAACATTTTGTACTTCTGCCATTCTTCAGGCATTTCATCTAAGTGACCTCCTTTTTCCCAAAGACTGTGCATTCATTGTCCACATAATTTCCTTATCAATATGGCAAAAGACCTCCATAGGAGCCAAAGCACCACAAGGTACCGTTAGGGAGATGTCACCGTTTGCCAGCTAAAACATCAAATCCAAGGATGTTCTCTGGGTACGGACTCAGGGCAACTTCTACCAGGGTACTCCGCTTGTCGCCAGGAAGCCACAACCTTGTTTTGGCTAAATGGCATGTATGAGGCATTCCTGTAACACCCTGTATCTTTATCTTCTTGCGGGATGGTAAGATCCTCAAGCGTTTGGCTTGTTGCACATTCAAAACACTGATCTGTGCCCCAGTGTCAATAAGGAATTTTACAGCAGTTCGATCAGGTCCAGTGGGAATCGAAATGAAAGGCTCTGGATCCTCAGACCATTGACAAGTGTTAACAAAGCGATGAGTGAGGCCTGGACCAGTCACCGCTGTGTCTAGTTTTTTGGCTTTTTATCTGGGCTCTGGCGGCGAGGTATGAAGGGGTTAGCATCCTTGCTGGGTGAAACAGTTTTAGGACTGCTGCTTCCAGCTCCATTCTCCTTGCCGCGGCGATCACTTCTGTAGTTGTCCTCTTTCCAGCTGCCGGATTTATTTTGCAAGGCCAGCACTATTCCTTTTAACAGTCCCGTTTCTAATGGCGCTATCACGGATTCAGGTACATTCAGAGACTGTGCTAGTCGATACCATTTCTCTCTGGGTGAAGAGGTTCTCTTAGAAGTACGCTGTTTATCTCTCCGGCGGTGGGAATTTCTCCCTCTGGGACTTCCTGGATGACTGCGATCTGACTCCGTGCTGCTGCTTGAGCTCGCAGAAGTTGCAGTAGGGGATGCCTCAGTGTGGCGCACTTCCTGCTTCTTCCCCCGCGGCGTCGCCACGTGGTTGGTTTTGAAGCCGGTATGGCGTCTGTCGCTGGGAGTTTTGGCCGTGAGCGTATGGTCAGAATAGCCCAGGTCTCGGCCCTCGTGGGATAATGCCATTAGAAGCTCTTCCCAAGTCAAGTGGTGTTCCCGGGAATTAGCAGAGGCATTATTCCTTTCGATTACTCGTTCAATTTCCTCCTTTTTGGCATCACATACATTTTTTAGACCCGGCGGCAGACCACGGATTAGAATTTTGAGTCGCACTGGGTTAATTGGGGCATCTAATGGGGAAGAATATGCCCCGTGATCGTACATTGCTTGAACGCACGCCAACCTTTTAATTGCGACAGTAAGTTCAGCCGAACTTGTAACCCTCACTTCTGTTGGTTCATCTCTATCTATAGGGTCTAAACTTCCAGCCCAGTGAGCTATACGGGAAGTTAACGAGTGGTGTCCTTCTGGACCCATCCCCAAAAATACCTCATGACCCCATGAACAGCCTTTTGCTTCATTACGGTTCAAAATAATTGTATCCCCGCCCAATTCCATAACGCGATACAAAAAGTCTGTTACCGACTCGTCCGGTTCTCGTGCGAACGTCTCCTGCAGCTCCTGAAGCTTTGCTCCGCTATAGGGGCGAACGGAGGTAGTTGTTGTCCCTCAGCCGCGGTGGCCATCCATGTATTGCTCTTTAAGAACGGGACGTAAATACACGGCTTTGCTCCGTACGGGTTCGTCTTCCGAACTGTAATCCGTATCGCCCCGGTCAGACGGGTTTCTCTCCGTTTGGTAGCTCCGGTATTTTTTCCGGACTATGCTCCTTGGAGCACTACTAGCAGGTGGATTTAATTCACGCGCTGCTGCTGACGTGCTGGGCTGAACAGGTGAATCGGGACTCACTGTTTGGAGCGTCGGCAGCTCCAAGGAGACCGTGGGTCTAAAGTCTTGCGCTACGGTGGGACTCGCTATTTCTAAGTTCTTTCCGCGAGACTGCGGTGGGGGGAATTCGTAAAAGGACGGTACAGCAGATATGGGTCCGGGCGCAACATCGCGGCCGCGGGGCTCCTCAGGGCTAGGCGGCTGGGAGATCCCAGGGAGGTTTGAATTAGAGTCTCTGTCTGATCCCGCAAATGCCTTGAGAGTAGCGTTGCTTTCTTTAATTTGCAACGTAAACAAGTCATGAAGTTTACCATTTTGTGCCTCGGCCTTTCCTAACTCTCTTTCCAGGGAATTATTTTTTAGCTCGAGTTTTTTAATATCTTCTTGCAATGCTGTAAATTCGTCTTGTGCTCGCATTATGCAAGCCCCGATCACAGTAACTCTTTCCTTGGTTAGTGTGGTTGGGTCAGCGCATAGCTCGACCACGTATTCGGTTAATTTCGTAGTAATTTGGTCCGGATTTGTCAGATTTTCTATAGCCCATTGTATATGGGATCGTGTCACCACGTATCCCATTCTGTAAAGATAGTCACTTATTGGATAACCCTTGCACTGCGCCATTAATGTTGTGAATATGCCCTCAGAAAATGAGCGGCAGATACACCAATGAAAATATATGTTAAATTTATTTATAAACTCTGTAACGGGGTATTTACAGTCACCCTTCACAGGTATCAATATCCGGTTAGTGAAACAATATTTACAGAATGTTTAAATGTGGGCAATTGAATCAAACAATTCACAGAACCTAAAATCGAAACTAACTCAGAAAGCGGCGGGGGGAGGGGTTGGTTGGTGACCGGCAACCCTCCACTCGGAGAAAATCCAAACGCTACCTCAACTGGAAACTATAAAGAAAGGCTTGACTTACAAGCTGAGGGCTTCGTGAGATCTCTCCTTAATAATATTTATAGTCCAGAAACGTGGCACGGATGTGCCGTAAGACGGAGACAGGAAATGGTGCTGGCCGTGTGGCTGCACCGCGTGGCTGCTGCTTCTCCCAGGACACAAAGGTCTCCCGCTCGAGGGGGGGCTGTGGCAGGTCAGCGATGATGGTTCACACGGGCTGCTGGCGCTCCTCCTGCAGCAAGGGATCGCGTCGTGGTTGATCCCACGGGATACTGTCCACGGCACCGCATGCAGCTTGGTGACGGTGGCAAAGGAGCGTGAGGTCTCTTGGGGCACTGGCTTGAGTCTCGGGCAAGGTGGACTACGGCAGCACTGGCACGCACACACTCACAGGCTCCAGCGTGATGTGGGGGGGGGCTCGTTTACCAAACGATCCCTATTTACCATTTGCCCCAGTGAATACTGGCCCAATGAGCATTCTGTTGCTAACGCAAGGTTAACCAATGGACTAACACCTACCAAATATGGTGTAAGTATATGCTATGCCCAGGCTGTTTACCTGGACTCAGTGGCGCCAGGATCCCCCCTGTTGCCCCCAGAAAGAAGCGGGAAACAAAAAGGTTTAACACTCAGAAGAGGATGTTCCAGAAATGTTTGGGGCACAATCCTGACCATAAGCATCCTTCACTACACAGCTGCAGAGAGTGCTTCAGCCTGGCAGTTGGAGGATAGGGAAAGGGAGAGGACACCTATGTCAGGTGTGACCAGGTGAGCTTTCTCCTCAGCCTGGTGGCAGAGCTAAAGGACGAGGTGGCCAAACTCAAGGAGGAGGTATCTAGGCTAAGGACAACAAGGGAAAGTGAAAGGGAGTTAGATTTGTGGGAGAAGGCTCTGCAGATCTCCCCTGCTGAGGGAAGGGTTCCTGGAAACGGAGAGGGATGGATACAGGTCCCTGCCAAGGGTGGCAAGAGAAATCCACCCCGGCCCTCTCCTCCTCCTCCACTGCCCTTGCATAATAAGTATGAGGCCCTGAAGGCCGAGGGCAGTGGGGATGAGAGGGCTGAGGAGCAGCCATCCAGAGGGGAGACTAAGGCCAAGCGGTCCCCACCACCTGTAACGACCAGCTCCACAAAGGAGAAGGGTTATAGTTTTTGGGGACTCTCTCCTGGGGGGTTACTGAGGGACCCATATGTCATCCCGACCCATCCCACAGGGAGGTCTGCTCCCTACCCGGGGCATGGGTAAGGGACATTGCAAGGGGAATCCCCAAGATGATCCCCAAGCTGATCCATCCCTCTGACTATTACCCTCTACTGGTAATACAGGCTGGGAGTGATGAGATTGACAAGGGCACCAGGGCGAAGGAGGAGTTCAGGGCCCTTGGACAATTGATTGATGGGGCAGGAGCTCAAGTGGTGTTCTGCTCAGTTCCCTCAGTGGCAGGGGAGTACATTGAGAGGAACAGGAGAACCCACACCATCAACAATTGGCTCAGGGGATGGTGCCAGCATTGGAACTTTGGTTTCTTCGATCATGGGACAACTTTTACTGCACCGACCTGCTGGGTCCTGATGGGGTGCATTTATCTAGAAGGGGTAAGAGAGTCCTAGCACTAGAGTTGGCAGGGCTCATTAGGAGGGCTTTAAACTAGGTCTGAAGGGGGTGGGTGAGGATGTCGGTCCCTCTGCAGAGGAAAGAGTAGGGCACAAGGTAGGGTCAATTGAGACGTCGGGAGCCCAGCTGCAGTGCATGTACACCAACGCGCGCAGCCTGGGCAAGTAGCTGGAGGTCCTGGTCCACCAGGGCGACTATGATATAGTCACCATCTCAGAAACTTGGTGGGACAACACACATGATTGGAGTGCTCCTGTCGTAGTTTGGGCTGGGTGCCCTCTGCTACAGGGGTGTTTCGTGTGTCCAGAAGTCCATCCCAGTGGGTGGACTCAGGAAATTAGGTATTTCTACCATAGTTCCTTGCACCACTATAAATTTTGCGGTGGGGTCTGGCACTTCCTCTTTCCTTCCCTCTCCGAGACTTGGTAACTGGGGGAGAGATCTCCCGGCCATGGGCCTGATTGGGCCCAAGGCCACAGGGGGATGGGCAGTCTCAGGCCTGGCCAGCTGAGACTAGCCCAGCAGAGGGAGGGGGAAGAAGGAGCCCTGGGGGTTTTGGATGCACCCTCAGGTGGGGTTTGGAGTCTTTCTGGGTTTACTTTGGTTTCTTTCTTGTCACTATGTTTCCTTTTGTGCACACTCGCTGTTCTCTATTTAAACTCTCCACTACTTTTGCAATCCGTTTGCCTGAGTCGTTATTTCTGCGCGTGGTGGGGAGGGGGTTTGCCCCAACCCATTACAGCTACACTGGGGGGCTACAGGCTCTTTAGGAGGGATAGGCAAGGGAGAAGAGGAGGAGGGGTGGCTTTGTATATTAAGGAAACACTTTCTGCCACAGAACTCGAGGTGGAAAATGAGGGAATTGAGAGCCTGTGGGTTAAAATCAGAGAGCAGCCTAACAAATCTGACATCCTGGTTGGAGTCTGTTACAGACCACCCAACCAGGATGAGGAGGCTGATGAAATATTCTACAAACAACTGGAGACTGTCTCACGATCATTAGATCTTGTCCTTGTTGGTGACTTCAACCTGCCAGATACCTGCTGGGAACTTAATTCAGCAGAGAGGAGGCAGTCCAGAAGATTCCTGGAGCGAATGGAGGACTGCTTCCTGATGCAGCTGTTAAGTGAGCCTACCAGGGGACAGGCTCTGCTTGACCTGCTGTTCTGCAACAGGGAAGGGCTGGTGGGAGATGTGATGGTGGGAGGCTGCCTAGGGTGCAGTGACCATGAGATAGTGAAGTTTTCAATATGCAGGGAGATAGGGAAGAGCACCAACAGAACCTTCACCTTGGAGTTCCGGAGGGCAAACTTCAGCCTGTTTAAGAAACTTATTTGTAAAGTTCCCTGGGTACCAACCCTCATGAACCGAGGGGTCCAGGAGGGTTGGACCTACTTCAAACAGGAGCTCTTGAAGGCACAGGAACTGGCAGTTCCTATGTGCCGAAAGATGAGCCAGCGGGGAAGGTGACCGGCCTGGATGAGCAAGCAGCTCCTGGAGGATTTAAGGGGAAAAAAGAAGCTGCATCACCTTTGGAAGGAGGGGAAGACTTCTCGAGGTGTGTTCAAGGAAGTTGTTAGATTATGTGGGAATAAAGTTAGAGAGGCAAAGACCCAGTTGGAACTGAAGCTGGCCACCTCTGTGAAAGATAACAAAAAATATTTTTGTAAATATATTAACACTAAAAAGAAGGGCAAGAAGAATCTCCACTCCTTATTGGACCTGGAGGGGAACACAGTGACTGCAGATGAGGAAAAGGCTGAGGTCCTGAACACCTTCTTTGCCTCAATGTTTAACAGCAAGGTAGGAGTCCAGGATGAGTGGCCTCCAGAGCTGGGTGATGGGGTCGGGGAGCAGTGTGATGCCCCGGAAATCCATGAGGAATTAGTTCAGGACCTGCTGAACCACTTGGACACTCACAAGTCCATGGGACCGGATGGGATCCATCCTAGGGTGCTGAGAGAGCTGGCAGATGAGCTGGCCAAGACACTATCCATCATTTTCCTCCAGTCCTGGCTCACTGGAGAGGTGTCAGATGACTGGAAACTGGCCAACATGGTCCCCATCCACAAGAAGGGTTGGATGGAGGAACCTGGAAAGTACAGGCCAGTCAGCCTGACCTCAGTGCCAGGGAAAGTGATGGAGCAGATTATACTGGCGGCAATAACTGCGCACCTGAAGGATGGCCAAGGGCTCAGGTCCAGCCAACATGGATTTAGGAAGGGCAGGTCCTGCCTCTCCAACCTGATCTCCTTCTATGATCAGGTGACCCGTCTGGTGCATGTGGGGAGGCCTGTGGATGTGGTCTACCTGGACTTCAGCAAGGCCTTTGACACTGTCCCCCACAGTAAACTGCTGGCTAAGCTGTCAGCTCGTGGCTTGGACCGCAACACTCTGTGCTGGCTTAGGAACTGGCTGGAGGGCAGAGCCCAGAGAGTGGTGGTGAATGGTGCCACATCCAGCTGGCGGCCGGTCACCAGTAGCATCCCCCAGGGATCAGTGCTGGGCCCTGTTCTCTTTAACATCTTCATTGATGATCTGGATGAGGGGGTTGAGTCAGTTTGCAGATGACACCAAGTTAGGAGCAGATGTTGGTCAGTTAGAGGATAGAAAGGCTCTGCAGAGGGACCTCGACCAACTGGACAGATGGGCAGAGTCCAATGGCATGGCATTTAAGAAGTCCAAGTGCCAGGTGCTGCACTTCGGCCACAAAAAACCCATGCAGAGCTAGAGGCTGGGGTCAGAGTGGCTGGAGAGCTCCCAAACAGAGAGGGACCTCAGGGTACTGATTGACAACTGCCTAAACATGAGCCAGCAGTGTGCCCAGGTGACCAGGAGGACCAGTGGCATCCTGGCCTGCATTAGGAATAGCGTGGCCAGCAGGAGCAGGGAGGTCATTCTGCCCCTGTACTCTGCACTGGTTAGGCCACACCTTGAGTCCTGTGTCCAGTTCTGGGCCCCTCAGTTTAAGAAGGACATTGAGACACTTGAACATGTCCAGAGAAGGGCAACAAGGCTGGGGAGAGGCCTTGAGCACAAACCCTATGAGGATAGGCTGAGGGAGCTGGGATTGTTTAGCCTGGAGAAGAGAAGGATCAGGGGTGACCTCATTGCCCTCTACAGCTACCTGAAAGGTGGTTGTGGCCGGGAAGGGGTTGGTCTCTTCTCCCAGGCAACCAGCACCAGAACAAGGGGACACAGTCTCAAGCTGCACCAGGGGATGTTTAGGCTCGAAGTGAGGAGAAAGTTCTTCGTTGAGTGAGTCATTCGTCATTGGAATGGGCTGCCCAGGGAGGTGGTGGAGTCACCGTCCCTGGAGGTGTTCAAGAGGAGATTGGACATGGCACTTGGTGCCATGGTCTAGTCATGAGGTCTGTGGAGACAGGTTGGACTCAATGATCTTTGGGGTCTCTTCCAACCTTAGTTATACTGTGATACTGTCATATTTGTACATATTCATTGCATTCCATTGTAGAGTGTAGTTATTGCTTGTAAATATAGCTTCCATTTTGCTTCTGACTGCGTGAGCCAATCTTTTTGTTAATATGGTGGTAAATTCCAAGCCACTACAATGTGTATCTGCACTAAAATTCAAGAAAACATGCATGTTCAGTGAGGGAGATAGCGTGTATTCCAGAATGTTCCATGAATCAAATCAAGGAACCAGGAGTATAGTGCATCTGAGTTTAAAACTATGTGAGTTTAAGCCTAGAGTAAGTCTGTCACTCTCTATGAAGACTCAATTAAGCAGACACATGGCACCCTAAAAAAAACAAATTTTGAAGTTTTTTCATCCCTGTCTAGATAACACCAGAGACAAGAAACTTAAAAGCAGTCTCTGTCCTTAAGGATTTGTTAATTCACTATTCTGAAGAGACTTCAACTGAAGAAAAGGAGTCAACATGAGGCAGAGAGTATGATACACAAGGAAGGACCAAAATGAGACAAGATCAAAATTCTCCATGATTTAAACTTGTCATTATATTATAGGGAAAATCAAAATATCCAAGATTCTATTGCATTAGAAATTAAACGGTGTTTCATGTAGCCTTTTAGAAATAAAATATCAGTTCAACTCCATTGTAGGTTTCCTAGGTTAGAAGTTAAAATAAAAAGAGTTCTTAGAGATTTTATTTCTGTTTTACTTTGAAATATTTTATTACTCATACATGATTTTTGCTTAAATACAAACATATAGACACTTTTATATTTGTTATTATCATAATTAAGGTGTCTAAGTGCATAAATAAAAAACCCAATATAGTCTAATGACTCATGTTGTAGTCCATTGTGATACTTTATGCACAACTATTAACAAAAAGCTGTCTTAAAAAAATCTTCATACACCCTGAAACTTTGAGATTTTTAACACACAACATACTAAAATAATTCCTTTATATATAAACAACATTATTGTAAAATTGCATTAAGACAGCAAACTTGAATTATTTATTCAAAAAAGCTGACTGTAATTAATTTGAATAAATGTAGTAAAATTTTATAAATATCTTACTGATGGAGTGCATTTGAAAAAAAAAAAATGAACATGATGAAAAATGTTGTCTGGTAATTTTCTGTTCCCTTTCCTGCATACTGAAATTTAATTCTCATTTAAAAAAAAAAAAAAAAAAAGAAGAAGAAAGAGAGAGAAGAAAATGTATTACGTAATGTGAACAAAATAAAGTGTCAGCTCAACTAAGTCATTGTCAGTGCAAGGCAGTTTGCTTATGAGAAGTGAAGGGAACAAAAGAAGTTGTTGCCTCTTTGAAGAATATTTGTCAGTCAACACAACATGTGATTCAAAACCACAAGTTCTCAAGACCACCAGTACATGTTCATGCTTTAGTATAAGAGTTCCATTGCCTTGTTACACTTTTTATGGAGAAATTTTGTGACAGTTAACACAAGCTATTATTTTTTTAAAGAACTGTTAACTTTGGTAATCTAACCAAATTATAGATAGAATAATTACAGACTAGATAAATTACCTTTCTGGTTTTGATATGACAGTATTATCTTTAATCCCTTGCCCTAGATTTAGTGTTATTGCCAAAATAAACTATCTTTTGATTTTTTGCCATTTGTCACTGTATTACCCATGTTTCCCTGCGGAATAAATCACTCCTGGTAAGCATAATTTGAAATATAAAAACTATAATAATTTGTAAAATGTAAAATGCAACATTATTAATACAAAAACCAATATAGCAATAGAAAACTTTGTGTTGTAACTGTGGCCTAAAAGAAGAAAAGTTAAGTTACTATTTTATCACCTCTTTATGACAGTGCTTATCAGTATTGTTAGTCTGATTATTGTGAGCCCTACATCTGGCCACCTACATTATTTTTCATTTTCCGTTACTGTAATGGCTTTGGGGTAGAGTCAGCCTATTCAATCTTTATGGTTACTGATTTCCCAGTACAGTAGTTTACAGATGCAAAAAATTATTCTAACACCCCTTGAGAACAAATAACAGTTTGTATTTATCAGTTGTTAAACTGAAGTTTATTGTAAACTTTTGTTCCTGGATTAAAAGCACTGTATGTTCCAAGGTCTGTTTTCTGACCTTATTTATAGACAGGCAGAAATGCTAGCAAAGAAAAGAAAAAGAAAAAGAAAAAGAAAGAAAGAAAACAAAAAAAGTTGATTATTCAACAATCATTCCAAAGCTGCAAGTAGGTCGTATTATTCTTCTTTTAGTCTTGTGCCTTTAGTTAAGATGTGGGGAATTTTCTTGAATGGGTGAGAGGAAAGAGAAAGGGAAGGAGGATGGTAAGCGTAAGAGTAAGGCCAAGGCAAGGCAAAGGAGTTTTCTTTTCAACATCTAAAATATAGCATTATCTATTCTAAATATTTTTTCCTTATATTATTTACATCCTTGCGATCTGTCATTACTCTATAAGCAAGTATTTTAAAAATCTGTCTGTACTTGCAGAGTGAAAACAGAGTTCTATATAATACTTGCATCGGCCTTCCGAAATGCAAGTTTCCAATTCTCCGTTTCGGTCCTAACATACCTTATTTCCTTCCCACCCAAAGAACATACTCATGTATTCTGTGACTACCCTTTTGTGCTTCCTCAAGTCTTTTGATTAACTGTATTTCTTTTGGAGTAGAGGACATTGAGTTTATGTTACACAAGTGTCTTGCAGAAAAAAAAACCCTACACATTAATAAGTACTAGAAATTATCTGCTCTTTATAATTCTTTGCACAAGATGATCTCTGGTCCCTTCCAGACCTTAGCATTCTATAATTCTTCTTACAAGATTATAAAAAACATCACAATCTAATGCATCACTTTCAGTGAAATGATATTGCTAAAACAGTAAAGGATAAATAAAAAGCTTTATTTTTCATTGTTTTTAGTATAGAAAGAAGCAAATGATCACCTTGTATAAAGTTCTTAAAGACAGTCCTTTATGCTCTTTTCTTTTTTTTTTTTTTTAATTATGCTGGTTTTGTTTGCGTCATTGATTGGCTTGGGGGGTTTTGTGGTTGTTTATTGGTTTGTTGATTGTTGTTTTGGTGGTTCCTTGACAAGTTGTTCTTCAGCAGTAATACTTAAAATACCCTACTAAATGTGTGACAACACATTAGTGCGTAAAACCCAAAGCTACTACCAAATGTGATAATGATTTATATTATGTTCTGCACTTCTAAAGAATTATTATGTGTAACTTTTGCACAAGATCTCAAACATTGAAAGTTCATAGCCTTTAAACACATTAATAAATCAGACATTTCCACACAATAGTAAACTGAATAGATTGTGCATCTTTTGAAGTAAACATTCACATTTTTGGGGAGTTTCATAGTAAAATAATGCACTGCAATGTACATCATAGCCAAGATTAAGTTTTCTGAATGAAATGTATCTGTGGTATTTCTAGACCAAATTTTGATGACACAAAAGATTCAGCCTGAGAGAGTGTTTACTTCTGAAAATCATAGCAGAAAGTGACAGTCATTCCATAACAAAATTATTATTTATATTTTTCACATTAGAGTCATGTACAATATGAATTTGCCATGATAATGATTAAGGTAAACTGTCCATGTCAACAGCTATCAAAGAGAAGTAGTAATTTTTATTCAAATGAAGTAATTTCTCATACAAATATGGAAAAAATAAATAAAATATATTGCTTAGTACTTATTACAGAAAGATACCAGTATCAGCATCCAGCAGTAGCAGTCTTCTCGTCCTTAGTACTACTGCTCAGGATGACAGGGACTTTCTAATACTGTGGATAAAATACACCAGTCCAAAAAGCCATGCCATTCACTGTGTAATTCAATGAGGTTGTGGTCATTGGTGCGTTTTGTATATATATCAATTTTTATATTGCGCACTTGAAGTCCTAATCACATAAGTAAGAAAATCTGTGTAGAAAAATCACAGAATCACAGAATCATCTAGTCTAACCCCCCTGCCAGAGCAGGATCACCTAGAGCAGGTCACACAGGAACTCACTCAAGTGGGTCTTAAATAGCTCCAGAGAGGGAGACTCCTCAACACCCCTGGGCAACCTGATCCAGTGTTCTGTCACCCACACAGTGAAATAATTCTTCCTTCTGTTTCCATGGAACTTCCTATGGCTCAACTTCCACCCATTATCCCTTGCCCTGTCACTGGGCATCAATGAGAACAGCCTGGCTCCATCCTCTTGGCACTCACCCTTTACATATTTATAAACATTAATGAGGTCACCCCTTAGTCTTCTCTTCAAGCTGAAGAGCCCCAGCTTCCTCAGTGTCTCCTCATAAGGAAGATGTTCCACTCCCTTAATCATTTTCATGGCTCTGCACTGGACACTCTCAAGCAGTTCCCTGTCCTTCTTGAACTGAGGGGCCCTGAACTGGACACAATATTCCAGGTGCAGCCTCAACAGGGCAGACTAGAAGGGGAGGAGAACCTCTCTTGACCTACTAACCACACCCCTTCTGATACAACCCTGGACACCATTGGCCTTCTTGGCCATATGAGCACATTGCTGGCTCATGGGCAACCTGCCATCCTCTAGGACCCCCAGGTCCTTTTCCCTTTCACTGCTCTCCAGCAGGTCAGTCCCCACGCTATACTGATACACAGGGTTGTTCTTTCTTGGGTGCAAGACTCTACATTTGCCATTGTTGAGTTTCACTCAGTTTCTCCTTGCCCAAGTCTCCAGCCTGGTCAAGTCCTGCTGAATGGCAGCACAACCCTCTGGTGTGTCAGCCACTCCACCCAGTTTGGTGTCATCAGCAAACTTGTAGACCGTGCTCTGTGTTCACTCATCCAGGTCATTGATGAACACACTGAACAATGTTGGTCCCAGTACTGACCCCTGAGGGGCTCCATTAGATACAGGCCTCCAACTAGACTCTGTCCCATTGACCACAACTCCGTGACTTCTTTCCTTCAACCAGTTCCCAATTCACCTCACTACCTGATCATCCAGACCACACTGCCTCAGCTTAGCTGTAAGGATGCTGCGGGAGACGGTGCCAAATGCCTTACTGAAATCAACATAAATCACATTCACTGCTCTACCATCCACCTGGTTATATCCTCTTAAAAGGCTACCAGGTTGGTCAAACATGACTTCCTCTTAGTAAAGCTGAGGATAAGTTGCTCCACCACCTTTTCAGGGATGGAGGTAAGGCTGACCAGTCTTTAGTTCCGTGGGTCCTCCCTCTTACCCTTTTTGAAGACTGGAGTGATATCTGAATTCCTCCGGGCCCCACGCACCATTCCTGTGCACCATAACTTATCAAAGATGGTGGAGAGTGGTCTGTCAATGGCCTCTGCCAGCTCTCTCAGCACCCTTGGGTGCATTCCATCAGGACCCATGGATTTATGGATGTCCAGATGACTTAATTGTTCCCTAACCCAGTCCTCATCAACCAAGGAAAATTTCTCCTTTGTTCTGCCTTTCTCTAGGGCCTCAGGCTTCTGAGGACAGCCTCCAACAGTATAGATGGAGACAGAGAAGGCATTTAGCCCTTCTGCTTTCTCTGTGTCCTCTGTCACCAAGGCACCTACCTCATTCCAGCAGTGGGCCTGTATCGCCTCTGGCCTTAGCTTTTCTTGCAATGTATTTAAAGAAGTCCTTTTTGTTGTCATTGACCCCTCTTGCAAGGCTGAATTCCAAGGAGGACTTAGCCTTCCTAGTTGTCTCCCTACATCCTCTGACAACTGTCTTATATTCCTCCCAAGTGGCCAGCCCCTCCTTCCATGATCTTCCACCTGAGCTTGCTTAGCAGTTCCCTACTTAACCATGCAGGTCCTCTGGCTCCATTTCTGGATATCCTACCCTTTGGGATGTTCTGTTCTTGAGCTTGGAAGAGAAGGTCCTTGAATGTTAACAAACTGTCTTGGGCCCCTTTGCCTTCTAGTACCATGGCCCATGAGATTTTCCTTAGCAATTACCTGAAAAGGCCAAAGTTGGCCCTGCTGAAATCCAGTGCTGTAATCCTGCTTGATATCTTATTCCTACCATACATGACCATGAACTCCACCATGTCGTGGTCACTGCAGCCAAGGTTGCAGTCAACCTTCACTGCTTCAACCAGTCCCTTCTTGTTGATGAGTATCAGGTCCAGTAACACTCCTTTCCTGGTTGGCTCCTCCACTATTTGCATCAAGAAGTTATCATCAATGCACTGGAAGAACTTCCTGGATTGTGGGTGGCTGGCTGTGTAGGCCTTCCAGCAAATCTCTGAGTAGTTATAGTCCCCCATGACAGCCAGGGCCTGTGATTGTGAAGCTGCTGTCAGCTGTCTGTAGAAGGCTTCATTGATTTAATCATCCTGATCAGGTGGTCTGTAATAAACACCCACAACAGTGTCATCCATGCCTGCCTTAATACATAGCTACAAACTCTCAACTCACCCCTCATCCACTCCTGGGCTGAACTCAACACATTCTTGTTGCTCTCTCACATAGAGAGCAACACAACTACCTCCCTTAGCTGACCTATCTTTTCAAAAAAGGACATAGCCATCCACAACCACATTCCGGTCATGTAGTTGTCCCACCACATCTCTGTAATTGCCACCAGATCATGACCTCTTGACCACACATGGATTTCTTACTCCTCCTGTTTATTCCTCATGCTGTGTGCTCTGGTGTACAGGCAGCACAGGGAGTGATCTGAACACACCAATCTGAACACGGCTCTTAGTATAATAAATACAGATTTCTCTGAAAACACATGTGAAATTATAGTCCTCTTTGTTGACCAGGACTTACGGAATTGAATAACACTGAAAGTAAATTTATTTTGTGCTGCTTTCTGACTCTTCAAAATGTTTTGCATGTGTTTTAGTGGTACTTTTCAGAAAGAAGATCAAAACAAGCCATAATACAAGTTCTTTTATGCTCTGATAAAAAATGTGGGACTATTTTTACTATGGAAGTTTAGATGCTTTAAGATGAAATGTATGTTCAAAAATATTTATTGCTTACTAAGAAAGACACAGAGAGAACTATACACCATATTTTATATTTATTACTTAAAATTAAGCAGTGTCCTCTCATTTATTTTTACTTTTTGTGTGAAGAGTTTATTATACCTTAAACATTAGAATTATAACCACTTTACTGTTTGATCTGTGGTTACATAATAAAGCAATATAAAATTTTAATTAAAATCTGTTAGGGCACAAATTCCACCAGAACCCTTAAAAAAAAAAAATTAAAATCATATTATATTAACATATGAAAAAGAGAAAAAATACTTTCTGCTCTGTGGTTAGCCCTAATTACTGCAGCCTGCTTCATAAGTTACAAAACTTTTAAGTAAACTAAATCAATTCAGCTTCTTCTGTACCATGTATTATGTTGAAATTCAAATGCAATTCTACTTAATAGTTACAATATATAGAATTAAACTCATTAAAATATTATTCCTCACTTTCCGTTATGTAAAAGTTCATATTGCTCAGTTTATTAGAATTACCATATTTAAGGAAAGAAACCGAAATATCAAAGGTAAAATACAAAGCAATTTCTCTTTCTGTGAACAAACTATAAGACCCTCTCTTTAGTGTCTTGCAAAGAGATTAATATATTGTGCTTCTGTTCTAGAATGCAACTAGGATGTGTCTGGGAGATATTTTTTTTTCCTACTTAGTTTTAGATTTTTTTTTCTACTATAATGTGTAAAATGAAAATTAATATTTCTGTGAACCTCACAGATTTTTTTACCAAGAATCAAAGGGCCAGGCTATTCTATTGAAGGAAATTGAACTTGGCTGGTGATCTGCCATTCTTCTGCACAGACTAAAGAAATTCTGTTGCTTTTAAGAGACTTATCTTGTAAGAAGTCATCAATCTCTACAACATGCAGTAAATACTATAAATTTGGGTTGTTCATCTGCTATACAGTCATTCATGTAGCTGAGTACTCTATGGTACTTTCTTCTCAAGCAAAAATGTTCCCAAATGACTTTCCATGTGAGTCTTCTCATATCCCTTAAAGATAATATCATGTGCAAAATGGTCCATTCACAGACCGAATTTCAGTCACTTATGGAAGATGGTGAACAATACAGATTTTTCAGCAAAACTTTCTATTCAAATTTATCTGTGAGAAACACCCATACAGAATTCCATCCAAAATTTATACAAAGCTACCAAGTGTTAACTGACACTGCACATGTTGGTGATGACTGGGGAAAAAGAATGCACCCATTTTACTTTTTATGAGTTGTGTATATGATGCATACATATTTCAAGCATTCAGAATTTAGAATTCATTCATTGACATTTGTGAAAGCGAGTATTGCAGTCTGTACAACAAAAACAGCAATATATGGTATTTTTCTATTTTCTGTTTAACATATTTGTAACTGAGCAAGATACAAACAGATGCTTGATGCAGGTCTCAGAGATTACACAATGCATAAAGACAATTGCAAATTTATTTAGACACTTAGTTTCTGCCTTTTTGTGGAATATGTTGGATTTTCTAAATTAAAATTTCACCTTTTTAAAGCAAACCTTTTCTTTCCATCACAAACAAACAATAGGTGCTCATTACTTTCACAAACCATAGAACATTTCTCTTAGATACATTTTATTAAATATATTGAGCCTTATGGTACCAACAACTTTATATTGCTAAAAAAGTGATGGAAATTAACATAAAATAGTAACATTATATTTCTTCAATGATACACAACTCAGATGTATTTTCAGATGCATGTTTTCAACTATGTTGCACTATGACAGCAAGGTCATTTTTTCCTTTTTGATATTTTGCCACCTTCTTCTTCGAGATATTGCAATGCATCATCTGTTCTTTCAGCTGTGTCCAGTACCTGGCCATATGTGCGCTACATACTTGTTTTGTGAGAAATAAACCCTTATTGATGGTAAGTTCTTGTTACTATTGGAAAGGCATATGCAGCTACAGGCTGAAATTATATTAAAATATTTCATTGCAGTAACATAGGATGAATGCAAAGAAAAACAATTAACCAATTTGGTATAACCTGACCACCTACCATTATTTATTTATTCAAATCTTAGGTAAATGTAAATGGAACATCATCAAAATACTAGATTTGGATGATAAGGAGGATTTTTTTCTTTTTATTTGATTCTTTTTTTTTTTTTTTTTAAGAGAAAGGCTACTGTCATATATCATGAGTACAATTTTACTATCTCTGTGTAATGAATTTCTATAGCAACCTTTATAAGGCCTTTCATAAGGCTCTTATAAATTTGTGTTGGCCTGAATTTGGATGGCTCACTTCTACAAATATGACTGACAGCCTCATATCTTCTTAATAGCAGTGAGTGTATCTCGGTTATAATTCCATATTACTAAAAAGAAAGAAAAAAATCATGGTAACTGTGTCTGGAGTGACGACAAGCCCTTTATATATTTTTTTGTACTGGATTCTGCCAAGATTTCATTCATGTAGCATCCAGCTCTCTGGAAAGATTCCTGTCTCTAAAACCCTTCAGATTTCATCTGTCTCTGTCCTTTGTTATTGACTCATTTTATATGGATCCATTTATTATGGTCCATTCATTGAAGACCATGAACAGTATAAAGGTATTCTAATGCTTATTTTGAGTTTATTTTAAATTATATTAACTTCATTACATGGTTGCAATTTTAAATCATCATATACTTGGGTTTTTATACCAGCCAAACTCTTAATGTCTGTTCTGGCTCTTCTAGCTATTTAATGCTCAAAAAGTCACTCTTAACAAAAGAAATGTATTACTAGCTAGCTTGTGTCTGTGCTTTTATATAAAAACTTTCTTCTTCAATGTTTTCTCTGTCTTGTTAATTTTCACCCTCTTGAGGAAAGTCTGGAGTGGCTGGAAAGCTGCCCAGCACAGAAAGACCTAGGACTGTTGATTGACAGACACATGAATATAAGTCAGCAATGTGCCCAGGTGGCCAAGAAAGCAAACAAGTGTCTGGCCTGTATCACAAATAGTGTGACGAGTGTGACCAGTAATTGTTACCCTGAACTTAGAACTGGTGAGGCCACACGTTGAGTATTGTACTGAGTTTTGGGTCTCTCCTTACAAGAAAGATATTGAAGTGTGGAGAAGGTCAAGAGAAGGCGAGCAAAGCTGGTGAAGGGGCTGAAGAAGTTTTATGAGGAGGGTCTGAGAGAACTGAGAGGAGAACTGTTCTGGTTTTCTACAGCATGAATAGAGTAGAAGGCATCAGTTCTAAGTTTATACCAATGAAGTTTGGAAGCATCTGTTAAACTATCATAATATTTTCAGCATATAAATCTACAATGGTGTAACTAAAACTCAGACAAAATTAATAATTTTACTTAAATTTAGTAAAGGGAGGTTAATATTTTGAAAAAAATCATCCTGGAATGTCATATTAATTAACAGGTAAACATTGTATTTGTCTGCTGGAAGTGTTCCTTTGTGATTACTTTGTTGTTTGTTTTTCTGCAGCCAAAATGTGCATACTTATGTTATTCCAAAAATGTTTCAGTATAGCCTCTCTGGTAGCTACGATGTCTGTTTCAGGATTTACAGTAGTTAGAAGATAGTAGCCTTTTAAACAGGCAATTACCTAGATGTTATGTAATATTTTAAATATTAAAACAGCAGTTGTAACTACCAAAACAATTGGGATTATAGCTCACATTTTTAAGTCAAATATTATAACAGTTTTCCTTATTATAAACAGATAAACATGAAACCTTTTCAGTTAGCCAAATATTAGTCAAATTTAAACTTTCTAGTAAGTCTTGCAGTTTAGTACTCTCATAGGCTGAATTTTAATCTGCTGCTGGTATTCAAAACCATCCTGCCTCATGCCAGATTCAAAATTAAAGTTCTGGCTGGAGCAAGCAGAAGGATTCCTGCTTCTGGGTTTTGGGAGGGGGGGTTGGCTTTTTTTCCACTGAGATGACAGCAGGACAAAAAAGGGTGGAGGAATGGCTCCCTGGGTTGGGTTTTTAGCTCACTTGCTTCTGGTTACTGCTGCTTTCTGCTGTGCTTTTTCTGCAAATAGGCTAAGGCAATTGTGCATTTAGATTACTATCTCATTTATTCAGCAAATTTAACTCTCAACACTTTATCTCATCCAAAAGAGTTTGGTTTTGGTTTCTTTTTTGTCTGTGTGCTGGTTTTGCCTTACTTGTGTTTCAGGTGAAGTAATCAGGTAAACCCATTGGTTTGCTTTAACCCATTACAAGAACCAAAAAAAAAAAATTTTAAAAATATAAAAATAAAAATAATAAATAAGGAAAACAGCAACAAGGAATTGTCACTTTTAAATTCATTAAGATATGGTTATTGTTCATTGCTAATGTTGAAGTCCTCAGCAATATTGCCTTATTTTGAGCATTACTTATTTATGTTATTGATGCTTAAATGTGTATTTATAAACAGAAGTTAAAAATTAGATAGAAAATTTAAAGCTTTTTATTTTCCTCCCTAGGGCGAAATTAAAAAAAAAAAAAAAAGGAAAAGGGGAAAAGGGGAAGGGGAAGGAGAGGTTCGGTTTGGAAAGGTTTGGAGAGGAGAGGAGAGGTTTGGTGGGGTGAGGGGAGCAGAGGGGAGGAGAAGAGAGGTTTGGAGAGGAGAGGTTCGGAGAGGAGAGGTTCGGAGAGGAGAGGAGAGGTTCGGAGAGGAGAGGTTCGGAGAGGCTTGGAGAGGAGAGAGGAGAGGAGAGAGGAGAGGAGAGGAGAGGAGAGGTTCGGAGAGGTTCGGAAAGGTTCGGAGAGGTTCAGAGAGGTTCGGAGAGGAGAAAAATCCTATTTAATTATAAACAAGCATTACTTTTTTTCGGGATCCTTAAGTGCACAAAATAATATTGCTGCCTGTGATGCAATAAACAGCCACCAAAGCTCAGAAAATATCATAGCATCATAGAATCATAGAATCAATAAGGTTGGAAAAGACCTCAAAGATCATGAAGTCCAACCTGTCACCCAAGACCTACTAAACCATGGCTTCAAGTGCCACATCCAATGCAGTTTTGAACACCTCCACGGATGGTGAATCCACCACCTCCCTGGGCAGCACATTCCAATAGCTAACAACTCTCTTGGTGAAGAACTTTCTCCTCACTTCGAGCCTAAACTTCCCCTGGTACAGCTTGAGACTATGTCCTCTTGTTCTGGTGTTGGTTGCCTGGGAGAAGAGACCAACCCCTTTCTGGCTACAACCTCCTTTCAGGTAGTTGTAGACAGCAATAAGGTCTCCCCTGAGCCTCCTCTTCTCCAGGCTAAACAATCCCAGCTCCCTCAGCCTCTCCTTGTAGGGCTTGTGCTCAAGGCCTCTCACCACACTCATTGCCCTTTTCTGCACATGTTCAAGAGTCTCAATGTCCTTAAATTGAGGGGTCAAGAACTGGACACAGGACTCAAGGTGTGGCCTGCTGAGTACAGGGGCACAATGACTTTCCTGCTCCTGATGGCCAAATTATTCTTGATGCAGGCCAGGATGCCATTGGCCTTCTTGGCCACCTGGGCACACTGCTGGCTCATGTTTAGCCAGCTGTCAGTCAGCTCCCCCAGGTCCCTTTCTGTTTGGCTGCTCTCCAGACCCTCTGACCCCAGCCTGTAGCTCTGCATGGGGTTGTTGTGGCCAAAGTGCAACACCCGGCGCTTGGACTTGTTGAATGCCATCATGTTACTCCTGGCTCACTGGAAAGGTCCCAGAAGACTGGAAGCTGGCCAACATGGTGCCCATCCACAAGAACGGCCGGTTGGAGGAACCAGGGAATTATAGGCCTGTCAGCCTGACCTCAGTGCCAGGCAAGATTATGGAACAGGTCATCTGAAGTGCAATCACACAGTACTTAGAGGATGGCCAAGGGATCAGACCCAGTCAGCATGGATTTAGGAAGGGCAGGTCCTGCCTGATTAACCTGATCACAGTATCACAGTATCACAGTAACTAAGGTTGGAAGAGACCCCAAGGATCATCAAGTCCAACCTGATCCAACAGACCTCACAACTAGACCATGGCACCAAGTGCCACGTCCAATCACCCCTTGAACACCTCCAGGGACGGCGACTCCACCACCTCCCTGGGCAGCCCATTCCAATGATGAATGACTCTCTCAGTGAAGAACTTTTTCCTCACCTCGAGTCTAAACCTCCCCTGGCACAGCTTGAGACTGTGTCCCCTTGTTCTGGTGCTCGTTGCCTGGGAGAAGAGACCAACCCACTCCTGTCTACAACCACCTTTCAGGTAGTTGTAGAGGGCAAGGAGGTCACCTCTGATCCTTCTCTTCTCCAGGCTAAACAATCCCAGCTCCCTCAGCCTCTCCTCATAGGGCTTCTGCTCAAGGCCTCTCCCGAGCCTTGTTGCCCTTCTCTGGACACGTTCAAGTGTCTCGATGTCCTTCCTAAACTGAGGGGCCCAGAACTGGACACAGGACTCAAGGTGTGGCCTAACCAATGCAGAGTACAGGGGCACAATGACCTCCCTGCTCCTGCTGGCCACACTATTCCTAATACAGGCCAGGATGCCATTGGCCCTCTTGGCCACCTGGGCACACTGCTGGCTCATGTTTAGGCGGGTGTCAATCAGCACCCCCAGGTCCCTCTCTGTTTGGCAGCTCTCCAGCCACTCTGACCCCAGCCTGTAGCTCTGCATGGGGTTGTTGTGGCCAAAGTGCAACACCCGGCACTTGGACTTATTAAATGCCATCCCATTGGACTCTGCCCATCTGTCCAGTCGGTCATGGTCCCTCTGCAGAGCCTTTCTACCCTCTACCCTCCTTCTATGATCAGGTGACCTATCTGGTGGATGTGGGGAGGCCTGTGGATGTGATCTACCTGCACCTCAGCAAGGCCTTTGACACTGTCCCCCATAGCAAACTCCTGGCCAAGCTGTCAGCCCATGGCTTGGACAGGAGCACACTGCATTGGGTTAGGAACTGGCTGGACGGCCAAGCCCAGAGAATGGTGGTGAATGGTGCCACATCCAGCTTGTGGCCAATCACTAGTGGTGTGCCCCAAGGATCAGTGCTGGGCCCTGTGCTCTTTAACATCTTTATTGATGATCTGGATGAGGGTGCTGAGTCCATCATCAGTAAATTTGCTGATGACACCAAGCTGGGGGCAGGAGTTGATCTGCTGGAGGATAGAGAGGCTCTGCAGAGGGACCTCAACAGGCTGGACAGATGGGCAAAGTCCAACGGCATGAGATTTAACACATCCAAGTGCCGGGTTCTGCACATTGGCCACAACAACCCCATTCAGTGCTACAGGCTGGGGTCAGAGTGGCTGGAGAGCGGCCAGGTGGAGAGGGACCTGGGCGTACTGGTCGATGGTAGGATGAACATGAGCCTGCAGTGTGCCCAGGCAGCCAAGAAGGCCAATGGCATCCTGGCCTGCATCAAGAACAGTGCAGGATCAGGGAGGTCATTCTGCCCCTGTACACTGCACTGGTTAGGCTGCACCTTGAGTACTGTGTCCAGTTCTGGGCCCCTTAATTTAGGCAGGATGTTGACCTGCTGGAACATGTCCAGAGAAGGGCAACAAAGTTGGTGAGGGGTTTGGAACACAAGCCCTATGAGGAGAGACTGAGGGAGCTGGGGTTGCTTAGCCTGGAGAGGAGGAGACTCAGGGGGGACCTTATTACTCTCTACAACTACCTGAAGGGAGGTTGTAGACAGGCGGATGTTGGTCTCTTCTCCCAGGCAGCCAGCACCAGAACAAGGGGACACAGTCTCAGGCTGCACCAGGGGAGGTTTAGGTTGGATTTTAGGAAGAAGTTCTATACAGAGAGAGTGATTGCCCATTGGAATGGGCTACCTGGGGAGGTGGTGGAGTCACCATCATTGGAGGTGTTCAAGAGGAGATTTGATGGGGTTCTTGGTGCCATGATTTAGTTTTTTAGGTGGGTTGGATTGGTTGAGGGGTTGGATACGATGATCTTGAAAGTCTCTTCCAACCTGGTTGTTTTTTATTATTATTATTATAATTATCATTATCATTATCATTATCATTATCATTATCATTATCATTATCATAATTATTATCATTATTATCAGTATTATTATTATGTTGAGCTCTGCCCATCTGTCCAGCCTGTCAAGGTCCCTCTGCAGAGCTCTTTTACCCTCTAACAGATCAACACCTGCTCCCAACTTGGTGTTATCTGCAAATTTACTGATGATGGACTCAATACACTCAGCCAGATCATTAATAAAGATATTGAACAGGATGGGGCCCAGAACAGATCCCTGGGGGACACCACTAGTGACTGGCTGCCAGATGGATGTGACACCATTTACCACCACACTGTGGGCTTGACCCTCTAGCCAGTTCTAACCCATCGCAGTGTGCTCCCATCCAAGCCATGGGCTGACAGCTTGGCCAGGAGTTTGCTGTGGGGGATGGTGTCAAAGGCCTTGCTGAAGTTCAGGTAGACTACATCCACAGCCTTCCCCACATCCACCAGGTGGGTCATCTGATCATAGGAGATCAGGTTGGTCAGGCAGGACCTGTCCTTCCTAAATCCATGCTGGCTGGGCCTGATCCCTTAGCCATCCTTCAGGTGTGCAGTGATTGCCCCCAAGATGATCTGCTCCATAATTTTCCCTGGCACTCAGGTCAGGCTGACTGGCCTACAGTTTCCAGGTTCGTCCATCCAGCCCTTCTTGTGGATGGACATCATGACGGCCAGCTTCCAGTCATCAGTGAGCCAGGACTGGTGGAAAATGATGGAAAGCAGCTTGGCCAACTCATCTGCCAGCTCTCACAGCAGCCTAGGATGGATCCCATCCAGTCCCATGGACTTGTGGGGACCCAAGTGGCTGGGCAGGTCTCTAACTACTTCCTCCTGGTTTACAGGGGAACTATACTGCTCCCTGACTCCATCTGCCAGCTCAGGAGACCAGTTGTCTGGATGACAACCTATCCTGATATTAAAAAATCAGGCAAAGAAAGTGTTAAGTACCTCTACCTTTTCCTCATATTTTGTTACTATATTCCTCTCCTTGTCCACTAAGGAGTGGAGGTTATCCTTGCCCTACCTCTTGCTATTAAGATACTGGTTGAAGGATATTTTTTGTCCTTCACAGCAGAGGCCTGTCTAAGCTCTAAATGGGATTTTGCCTCTCTAATTTTTCTCCTGCATGACCTAGTAACATCCTTAAATATTTCATGGGTAATCTCACCTTTCTTCCAAAGATGATACACCCTCTTTTTTTTCCTTAATTCAATCAGAATTTCATTGTCCATCCAGGCTGTCTGTCTGCCCTGGTGGCTCATCTTCTGGCACGTTGGCACAGCCTGTACCTGCACCTTCAAGAATTCTTTCTTGAAGCAGGTGCATCCCTCCTGGACCCCTTTGGTTTTAAGGGCTGTTTCCCAAGGTACCTTCTGAGTTAGTTCCTTGAGTAACCTGAAGTCTGTCCTCCAGAAGTCCAGAGTGGAGGTTTTGTTGCTGCCCCTCTTAGCTTGCCTGCATATTGAAAACTTAATTATTTCATGGTCACTGGACCCCAGACAGCCTCCAAACACCACATCTCCCACCAGCCCTTCTCTACTGGTAAAAAGAAGGTCGAGCAAAGCCTTACCTCTAGTAGGCTCACACAGCAACTGCGGTAAGAAGCTGTCCTTCATACACTCAAAAAACCTTCTAGACTGCCTCGTCTCTGCTGTTTTAAGTTCCCAGCAGATATTAGGCAGGTTAAAATCACCCATAAGAACAAGGTCTGGTGATCTTGAGACAGCCTCTAACTGCCCATAGAATAATTCATCAACTTCTTCATCCTGGTTAGGTGGTCTATAACAGACTCCAAACAGGATGTCTGCCTTGTTGGTCTTCCCTCTAATTCTCACCCACAGGCACTCAGCTTGATCATCCTTGATCTCTAGGTCCATGGCATCTAGTCCCCTGATGTACAGAGCCAACCCTCCACCCCTTCACCCTTGCCTGTCTCTCCTGAAGAGCCTGTAGCCATCAGTTGAAGTGCTCCAGTCATGTGAGTCATCCCACCACATTCCTGTGATGGCAACTACATCATAACTTTCCTTCTGTAACAAGGCCTCCTGCTCCTCTTGTTTGTTACCCATGCTTCTTGCATTAGTGTCCATGCACTTCGGCGGGGTGCCGGTTTCACCCCTGATTCCAGCTTACCATCCTCAGACTCCTGCCTGGGGTGACTGCTTTCAGCCCCTTCCCCCTTTGAATCTAGTTTAAAGCCCTGTCATTGAGACCTGCCAACTCTCTTCCTAGAACCTTTTTCCCTTTGGGGGATAGGCCATTCTCATGTACTAAGATACTTCTGCCTCTCTTGGTCGGATGTACTCCATCTGTTGCTAGCTCACGTGGTGCCATAGAAAGTTCCCCAAGATCAAAGAACCCAAAATTCTTTTGGTAGCACCAGCCTCTGAGCCACTTGTTAATTACAGCTGCTGACCTGTTCCTTTCCATATTCCTTCCTGCAACTAAGTGTATTGATGAAAAAATTACCTGTTCCCCTGACCCCTCAACCAGTTCTCCCAGAGCCTTGAAGTCCCTTTTGGTTGCCTTGGGAGATCTGGTTGCAACATCATTGTTCCCTAACTGCATAACTATTAAGGGATAGTAATCAGAGGACTGTACCAGACTAGGCAGCCTTCTGGTAACATCCCTGACCTGGGCTCCAGGGAGGCAGCAGACTTCGCTGTGGGAAGCATCCAGCCAACTAATGGGGCCCTCTGTTCAGCTCAGGACAGAATCACCAATAACAATAACCCTCCTCTTTTTTTGAGGGAACAAGCCCTGATGCAAGGGGCAGTCTGTTTTGCCTTAGGCAACACCTCACATGGTGTATCTTCTGCCACCAGAATCACCTCACCCTCAATTTCCAGTGCCCTATATTTGTTTTGCAAGGGCAGCAGGGAAGGTGAGGGGAGGCATGGGGGGTTTACTTTACATCTCCTAAGAGGGACCTGTATCCATTCCCTGCTGTATTTTGGGTCACCTGCCTCTACTAGGGGAGCCTGCAGAGCCTGGTTACTCAAGTTGAACTCCCTTTTACATTCCCTTACATTCTGAAGTCTAGTAACTTCCTCCTTCAATTCACCACTAGTTAAGCAGATAGTCAATCTACTCACACCTAATGAGCTGCCCAGGGAGGTGGTGGAGTCACCATCACTGGCAGTGTTTAGGAAGTGACTGGTTGGTGTGCCTTGTACTATGGTTTAGTTGATTAGATAGTGTTGGATGGTAGGTTGGACACCATGATCTTGAAGGTTTCTTCCAACCTGGTTAATTCTATTCTATTCTAGTCTAGTCTAGTCTAGTCTAGTGCAGGTGTTGTCTCCACTACCCTCCATTTCAAGTGCCAGGCTCCAGCACACTCTGCAGCCAGTTGCCTGGGCACCTACCTGCTTATGTTCAACCCCAGTCTGGGTCCACACTGATCCTTTGAAAACAGCTTTACTGCAAGTTGCAACCATCCCTATCCCTGGCCAAGTGACCTGCTGGAGAAAAAAAAAGTAGTAAGAGCTCAGATGGTAGAAAACTGAGAATCCCTCCCCTCTCCCCCTTCCTTTTTTCCTGATAAGGAAAAAGGGGGAAAGGAAAAGGGGGAAGAAAAAAAAAAGGGGGTAGGGAAAAAAGGAAGGAAGTAAATCTACCAAAACATAATTTGGAGTTGGTTTGGAAATGGAAAAGTATATTTTTTTAACAAATATATATATATATATATAAGTAATAGGAAGGTTTTCAAGGGTAAGGTGTTATGATCATAAGGAGGCTATTAATATTCAAAAGGCAGAAAAATTAATAAATATATTAATAACTTTATTAATCATAAAAAAATCCATGGAAAATATTAATAAAACCAATCTACTGGTTCAAAATATTCAGTTGTGGAACAGATATCTCACCAGCAGGAAGATGTAACAATTTAAACAACATGAGCAAAAACCCAGAAACAACAAACAGCAATTTAAACAATGAAGAAAAAGGGAATATTGGCAATGGAAACGGAGATTGCCTGTAAGGGGGGAGGGGAGATCTCCAGAATTCTCTGGGGCAACAGACCTTTACTAGATGCTTATAAAAAAGTCAGATTTCATAATTACTCACTGATCTTGGCACCCTGCAGCATGCATAGGGGATTTAAACAAAACATACATGGCGCTGACCACGTGAAATCTGCAGGAACAGAGTTTCATTTTCTCTTGGCTTCTGCAGCTTGTTCCTGAGGCACATTCAGGATTTATCTCTGAAGGCTTTGTAGCCGAAAGCTTTGTAGCAAAGAGGTTGCTGCCGAGGCTTACAGGGTTTGCACCCTTTGCAGAAGTGCTTGTTCCTTCTTCCAATAAAACAAGGGGACTCAGCTCCTCCTGGGTTTTGTGTCTCGGCCTGGCGAGACGTGTCTGTCTGCTCCTGGGCTTTACAATGCTATACAGCAGGGGTCTTTGCAGTCTTGTCTAGGCAACCTGAAACACAGCTCAGATTCCAAGCAAGGCTTGTGATTTCTCCCAGAGCTTGAACAATTGCAAGGCAAGGCTCTGGCTCTTTGGGCTGGTATTTATAGATTTCCTGAGACAATAATGGCCAGTGACAACAAAGATTGAGAGATAAAAGCCTAACACTGTAACCGCTAGAATGAGTTTCCTCCAAACGTGGCCAAAGGCACACACACCTTGCCCACTTAGACTCCAGGGCATGTTCAGACAAGCCTGGGCTATGTGGGCATTTTCCTGGAAAACCAGATCTGCTGGCTCCTGCCCAATTGTCTGGTTCAGAGCATTTTTGAGGCTTTTTTGTCCCTTCAGGACATAAAAAATAACAATGAACAGGAAAATATACAAAACCAAATTTGGATGGCCTTATATCTACCTCAATGTATGTGGATTTTAGTCCTTTAGAGAAGTGTGGATGTGGCAGGGAGAAGACCAGGCCCAAAAACGTGGCAGAACCAGGAGGCTAGCAGCAGCTGTGGCTCATTTTGAACAGGTGAGGCAGGAGTAAATGGCAACAGCATTTTTCTTTTAATAGGAGTGCTGGACAGGAAGGGGGAGTGGAATAGACCACCTGTGAGCCGGGGGACCCCTTCTCCTGGGAGGGGGAAGCTAAGTCCCTCTCTGTTCACCTGGACCAGGTTTCTTTCTCTTGCAGCTGTTCCCCAGAATGGGTGCAACCCAGAACATTAGTTTATAACTTCTTTCATGATTCGTACCTGGGTGAAATAAATAAGCAAACAAACAAAACAGCATAAAAAATTATTCATACTCACTGCATTATCATATTGGTTTCTCTCCATGGAAGAAGGCACTGAGTTGGGTGATACAGAAATCAAGTGATTTTTTAACCCATCAAATAAAAACCAGTTCAAAATCTGCAATCCAATCTATCCTCATCTCAGTGACTTGTATTTCTGAATAAATATAGAAAACATAGGAAAATAAAAATATGTTTTGGAATGAAAGGAATGCACCATCTGAGAAGAAAAAAAGGTAGCTGCAATTACTTGTAGAAACTAATTGTCATTACATGAAGAGAAATAATGATGAAGTGATTACCCCAGTGTATTTATTTATTTTATAGAATGAATATAAACTAAAGACATCCACCTATTGAAGTTTCACTTAAATTGTGATAATGAAGGGTCACAACGACAAACATACTGTGAAGGTATAAAGTCAGGAAAGAAAACTGAGACTATAGACCTAAATTCGAATATGAG
The DNA here is from genome assembly GCF_014839835.1 of Dryobates pubescens. NCBI lineage: Eukaryota > Metazoa > Chordata > Aves > Piciformes > Picidae > Dryobates > Dryobates pubescens. The sequence continues at coordinate 52,378,979 of NC_071657.1, forward strand.
GACAAAATGGTGGCGCAGACCCATAGCAATAGGAACAATTCATTGTTCCTTAGTTAATCACAGGATTTGCATTGTTTTGTAACTTCATGCTCCATTAACCAGAGCAGATTGACAGTTTTGTGATCCAAGTATTGAGCAGAAGACAAGGCAGCATGCAAGATGACATCTTGCAAGGCCTCATTTTCTAGAAAACATAAAGACCAATATAATTTCAACCTCTTAAGGAAATTATTTCCAGACTTGCAATCCAGTCTCATAGGTAATGAAGCCCTGACAGTGAGTGTTCCAATAACAGAGGGAATACACTATTAAAATTGTGTTTGGAAAGGCTTGGAAAGACAAGTTTTCTTCTGAAGATAATTCAGTACCCTAGCAAAAGTTTCAGAAATAAGTGGAACAGTACAACATTGGAGAAGAAGTAGCCATTGCATGTAGGGGAAAAGCAAAGTGAGCCCCTCAGTTCAAGAATGACAGAGAACTATTTGAAAAAACCCAGGGCAGAGCCACAAAAATGATAAAAGGAGTAGAGCATCTCCCTTATGAGGAGAGACTGAGGGAGCTGGGGCTCTTTAGCTTGGAGGGAAGCAGACTAAGGGGTGACCTCATTAATGTTTACAAATATGTAAAGGGTGAGTGTCAAGAGGATGGAGCCAGGCTCTTCTCAGCGATGCCCAATGACAGAACAAGGGGCAGTGGGTGGAAGTTGAGGCATAGAAAGCTCCATGGAAACATAAGGAAAAAATTTTCACTGTGAGTGTGATGAAACACTGGAGCAGGCTACCCTGGGGAATTGTGGAGTTTCCCTCTTTGGAGATATTCAAAACCCACCTGGATGCACTCCTGTGTGATCTGGTATAGACGATCCTCTGGCAAGGGAGTTAGACTAGATGACCTCTAAAGGTTCTTTCCAGCCCCCAACATTCTGTGATTCTCTAATTCTTTGATTCTGTGAGTCACAATTAAGCCTTACTTCTGTGCTTTTCTTGTCTGCATCAAGGTAAGTCAAAACTAAACTACGTCATGGAGCAAAAAGGGAGGAAAAAAAGACAAACCTTCACTTGTTGAGAAGAGTTTCTCTCACTTCTATATCAAGAGAAAGTTTTGGATATGGTACTCAGCTCTCTACTTGATCTTTCAGTGGTTGGGATTCTTGCTGTGTGAGGATACACAGATAATTATCCTGCTTTGTACAGTAGCTAGTATGATACCTGTGTCCTGCCAAGAGTTCTCCACCTGCAATTTCTTAAACCTACTAGGGGATGTAGTATTGACATTAGTTTGGATGGGTATTAAGGGCTTTTTTTTTGCCTCTTATCAGCAATGTTATTGAACTTCCATTACAGAAAGATTTGTGGGTTCAGGATATAGGACACTACCAAACAAGACAATTTTTGTGCCTTTCTTTTATGTGATAATTTCACCTAAGTTGTTCCTAACTCATGTCATGACCCAGAATTCTCAGAGAATAATAATCTGCATTATGTGTGTATGTTCCATCACATTAATTTTGCAGTACTGACTCCCCCTGTCTCTGGATACAAAGATGAACAAAAGCTCATAAACTGGCATATTCTGAAGTCCAGGTAGCATCCCCCCTGCACTCCCCCCACGCCCCCCCCACGTAATCTTACCATCCATAAAAAGAATTAAAGCCTGAAATTAGAATTCCATAGGCAACAGGAGGAGAAAAAAAAACAAAAAAACCCAACAAGGTAAACAAAAAAATTAAAATTAATAGCCTTCTTCAGGATTTTAAATCACTTGTATGCTCTCTGGTGCAAAAATTGAACCTACCTTAGCAGGTTTATCCAAAATTAATGAGATGTAAATACATAAATATCTTAAAGACTCAGAAAAATACAATGGAGAGCTATTGTTAGGGGAGATATACAATAGCGTCTAAAAACAATTTGCATAAAAGTGGTAACATTAAATTTTAAAGATTAAAAAAGCAGTTTTATTATTTTTCCAATTGTGCAAATTTGTTTGTTTTCTTGATTTTTTGGTGAACTTTTCTAACACTGCCCATCTAGTTAGGTTAAGTAGCAGGAGGAGGTTCTTAGAGTGCATGGAGGACAGCTTCTTATCCCAGGTGCTGCACGAGCCTGCCAGGGGTAAGGCTATGCTTGACGTCCTCTTCACTAATAGGGAAGGGCTGGTGGGTGATGTGGTAGTCAGAGGGTGTTTAGGGGCCAGTGACCATGAGATAATTGAATTTTCAGTACTCAGTCAAGCTAAGAGGGGCAGCAAGAAGAGCACCACTCTGGACTTCCAGAGGGCAGACTTCAGGTTACTCAAGGAACTAACTCAGAGGGTTCCTTGGGATACAGCCCTTAAAAATAAAGGGGTCCAGGAGAGCTGGACCTGCTGTGCCAATGTGCCGGAAGATGGGCCGCCGGGGCAGAGGGCCAGCCTGGATGGGTGATGAACTTCTAATAGAACTAAGGGGAAAAAAGAGGGTTTATCATCTTTGGAAGAAAGGTGAGACAACCCACAGAACATTTAAGGATGTTGCTAGATCATGTAGGAAGAAAATTAGGGAGGCAAAAGCACATTTGGAGCTTAGACTGACCTCTGCTGCGAAGGACAACAAAAAGTCCTTCTATAAATACATTAATAGCAAGAGGAAGGGCAAGGACAACCTCCACTCCTTGGTGGACACGGAGGGGAACATTGTAACAAAGGATGAGGAAAAGGCAGAGGTACTTAACACCTTCTTTGCCTCAATTTTTACTAGCAGGACAGAATGTCTTCCAGACAGCTGGCCTGCAGAGCTGGCAGAAGGAGCCAGGGAGAAGCATAGTTTTCCTCTGTTCCAGGAGGAGGGGATAGTTAGAGATCTCCTCAGCCGCTTGGATCCCCACAAGTCCATGGGACGAGATGGGATCCATCCTAGGGTGCTGAGAGAGCTGGCAGATGAGCTGGCCAAACTGCTCTCCATCATTTTTCAACAGTCCTGGCTCACCAGAGAGGTCCCAGAAGACTGGAAGCTGGCCAGCGTGGTGCCCATCCACAAGAAGGACTGGTTGGATGAGCCAGGGAATTATAGGCCTGTCAGCCTGACCTCAGTGCCAGGCAAGATTATGGAATAAGTCATCTTGAGTGCAATCACACAGCACTTAGAGGATGGCCAAGGGATCAGGCCCAGCCAGCATGGATTTAGGAAGGGCAGGTCCTGCCTGACCAACCTGATCTCCTTCTAGGATCAGGTGACCCACCTGGTGGATGTGGGGAGGCCTGTGGATGTGGTCTACCTGGACTTCACAGTATCACAGTATAACTAAGGTTGGAAGAGACCCCAAGGATCATCAAGTCCAACCTGTCTCAACAGACCTCATGACTAGACCATGGCACCAAGTGCCATGTCCAATCTCCTCTTGAATACGTCCAGGGACAGTGACTCCCACAACCCTGGGAGGGAAGAATTGTCTCTCTCTCAGCTTCTCCACTTCCCCCTATTCTGGCTTCATGGGGTGGGAAGGGGCTTTAGATGTACTGCCACACCCTCTTGGCCACTAGGCACCAGGATTCCCAGGTAATTTTTCCCGGAGCTGCTATCCAACAGATCAGTCCCCAACCTGTACCAATACATGGGGTTGTTCTTCCTTTGACTCAGAAGTCAGTTGAAGAAGATTGGGTTAGAGATTAACTAAGCATACTGAACATCAACTAGACATTAAGAAAAACTCTTTCAGAGAAAGAGGGGTCAAGCATTGGAATGGGCTGCCCAGAGAGGTAGTTGAGTCATAAACTGTGGATGCTTGATTCACTTTAGGCAAACCACGGAATGGACCCTCACCCACATCCTCATCTCATGTCTCTTAGGTCCCTTCCACCTGCCTGGTGGCAATAGGGAAGAGGATCACCTGTTTTCTGTGTAGCCTCTATCTGCTGAATTGCCTCAGGGTGTGGTTCCACCAATCTTATCTCCCTTTCACAGTCCTTAACTTTTCCACTTTCCCTTTCAGCTCTGCCACCTAGCTAAACAGATCATTCATCTGGTCACACCACACACAGGTGTTGTCTCTACTGCCCTCTGGTGCAAGTGCTGGGCACAGGCATTCCCTGCATCCAGAGACCCACACAGCTGCATGTTTGCGTGGGAGCTCCATCTGCTACCACGTTCCTTCTGCCCACAGCTTCTGGCCTAGTGGTTACCATAGCTAGGTCCTCTTCCTGGAGGGTGACAATCAGTAGCCGTATTCACTCCTGTAGTGGTTTGAGCCTTAACTGGAGTTTAAGAGCTCAGATGGTAGCAAGAAATGGAGAAATCCTCTCCCTGCCCACAGAGAGACTGGAGGTAAATCTACCAAAAAATAACCTGCAGTTGGTTTGAAAGTAGGAAAAGTAATTTTTTTTCATTATATATATATAGAGAAAGAGAGAGAGCAGTAACAGGAAGGGTTTACAAGCATAAAGAATAAGGACAAATAGGAAAATACCCAAACCCAAACTTGTATCTCCCTTGATGTATGAGGATTTCAGCTCTTTAGGGAAGCATGGAGAAGCGTCAGGGAGAAGATCGGGCCTGACCACGTGGCAGAAACAGGAGGCTAGCAGCAGCTGTAGGTCCTTTCAAACAGGTGAGGCAGGAGATAAAAGAAAGATGGCTGCCACACCTTCCCCTTTATAGTCTTGATGAACAGGAAGTGTGAGTGGAACAGATCAACTTAGACATGGGGGACCCATTCTCCTGAGAGGGGGAAATCAAGTCCACATGGATCAGGTTTATTTGGTCCCCTGGGGGAAGCAGGGCTCTTGCAACTCTCCCCCTGCCCCCCAAACCCCCGGGTGGGTGCAACCCAGCAAAATCCCTCAAGCCCAGAATGGGGATTTGTTGCCAACAACAAAACTACCTTCTGCACTGGCATTGCTCTCAGGGCCATGCCTGTAGTGTCCTCCACGAACTACAATGTCCTGGGTGACACCCATTCACTGTGTGTTCAGAAGCTTGTGAGGGCTTCTTTTGTGTGGGTGGGGAATGGAGGGTGGGGAAGGGGGTGGTCTCAGAAAGTGACCATTGGTGCATTGATGCCTCATTTATATCTGATGTCAGTGGTGCTGGCTACCAGTACAGGCCAACCTAACAAACAAAAAAAACCAAACAAAACCCCCCAAAATAGCTCCTTTTCAGCCTTTTTCACCCGAGTTCTGTTCCCTTCCCCTGCCTGCTGTTTTCTTTGGTGAGGAGAAAGAATAGGTTTCTTACATGAAAAGTCAAGACTGTGTTTTGTGTACTATATAGTGCAGGAAGTTTTTAAGGGCTAAACAAATTTCAAATCATTTGGAAATCTCTTGAAATTTTTTGTGATCTGTAATAAAGAAATTTCATCTTGATGCATAATTTATTTTAAATGATATTTTATAATTTGTTTTTGCTGACCTTTGCACCCCACTTTTACAGACTTCCAATAGTGCTTTGCAAGCAACTAATGTAAAGTGTCTACAGACAGCAAGATTAGGGTACAAAGTAATACCAGAACTCCAGAAGCTAAGAATCAGGGAGTGGGATGACTAACAAAAAAAACTCGTTGAAGGAAATTTCATAGTAGTACACACTTACTGGAAAACTGCACATTAATTGAGAAATGTTGATTAATTTCGTTATGTGGTTCTTTTAAACTGACTTTTTTAGAAGTATGTTTGGACAGCAGTGTTCGTGTATTTTTTAAATTCCTTTTCTCATCTGTGAACTGGAACACAGATTGTCTTAGCTGTCATTCCTACCTATGTCTCATTTTATGCAGTAAGATGTAATAAAAAATGTTTTAATAAATTGTGAAGACTTCTCACAGCTAGAGACTACACCCAAAAAAAGGAAAAAAAGTATTTATTTACTTTGTGTCTATAAAAGGGGAAATTTTATTTGATGTAATTTGTCTTTTATCAAAGCTGTTGACTTGTTTTCTGTGAAATGTTTGCGAAGCAAAGTCAAACATCTTCATTTTCTCTTCCTTCTCTGAAAATTCACTTCTTTCTTTTATAACAGGTGTTGGAATTCACGAAGGTGAGGTAAGAAACTAATTTTTTTACTAGATAATTCAATTAGTTTACTCAAAGTCAGGAATATTAAAGCTTGATAATATGATTCTTATGATTTGTATCTAACAGCTATTCACTATAGTAGTTTACTGTGGTAGTTAATATAGAGAACTATTGTTAATTCTCCTTAATGGTGTGTTGGATAAAATGTTAATGCAAAATAATCAACTACGTATTTAAGCTTGCAAATAATTCTGAAGTATGACACCACATTTAAGACTTATCTTTCCATCAATGCTGGAGAAAGTTTTTAGCAAGTTGTAACCTGTCTCAGCAGTGGAACATACTCTTTTCTTTCCAGAATTCTCTAACTTTCTGTAAACCTAAGGAGAGGAAGTGAGGTACTTCTGACTAATGATAGTTCTTAACCCATTTTATATAAAGAGATCTGTGATAAAAAGGTTTATCAAGGCACACAAATAAAAGTCAACATGAGTTGTATTCTTGTCTCATTTTTTAATATTCAGCCATTAGCTACCATATCTTAGTGTTAAGTTCATAGAAAGAGGCATAACAAAATTATTTGTGTGCCTCTGTGTATTTGCATATTGGTGTCCTCTCTTCCATATATCAGCATCAGATCACCACATCAGAGATCTTCACATGTAACAAGGGGAGTTCTGACAGAAACTAACATGTATTTTGGTCAAAGTATTCCAGGATAAGCAGAATTTCCCTCTAGGTATTGGATAAGTAAATGTTGCCACTAAGTATTAGGAATAATAGATGTTTACAAGTAAGGGATTTAATTGTTATTTAAGACCTTCAGAACAAGACAGGGTTAGGTCAGACACTGGATTATGAGAATTAATATTCCCTAACTTTATAGGATTTGGAATTGTGTTTGGGATGGAAAATCATCCATTACAGTTGAAAAAATATTAGTATATGAATTATACACATATGAATTATACACTTAATGAGTACTGAGAGAACTGGCAGAAGTGCTCAGCAAGCCACTTTCTATTATTGATCAGCAGCCCTGGCTAGCTGTGGAGGTCCCAGCTGACTGGAGATTGGCAAATAAAACACCTATCTACAGGAATGGCCAGAAGAAGGATCCAGGCATTTCTAGAACTGTAGTCTGACCTTGGCGCCAGGGAAGGTCATGGAGCAGATCATCCTGAGTGACATTATGTAGCATGTGCAGCACAACCAGGTTACCAGGCCCACCTCATTAATTTCTTACCCTTAATTTTCAAACATAATGGAAATCATTAACTGATTTGGATAGCTGCTTGTCTTTTTTTTTGTTTTTCCCATAATCCTGCACATGACTTAAATGTTATCATTCTCAAAAATATATTTACAGACAGTCTGGCCAGATGTGTAACTGAAAAAGGTCAAAGCGAAATACAAGCATACCTAACAAATGTATTTTTGTACTTTGTCACAAAATTCCCTGTGGTTTCATAGCAACTGTCCTTTTAATTACTATTTGTGATCTCAGTTTTAATAATTTAATTAGTATTTTTCTTTATTAAATTGTTTCACCCAATAAATACAATGTATTACATTTATTGCTTGGTTTAAAACGGTCCTATTTACTGCCCTACCTCTATTCCTTGTCCTTCCAGAATCTTTGGCTGTGCAGTTCAAACTAAACATTCCTTAATTTCATGCAAAAGGCACAGTCAAAATGACTCAGCTTTATCCAATAACCAAGGGTAACCTCTCTAGGTAGCCTTTGTAGTTGAGGTGACTGGAGTTCAGGTAAGCATTAGTGAAGACAGTGGAGCTTCATGAAATTCCAGCATTACAATTACAATGTGTTCTTTGCACAATTGAAACTAAAACTGGGATTTTCAGAGGCAAAATTCAGAGCAACATGGAATGCTTATAGTAGCCTAATTTTAGAGATAGTGATTTCAGTACTTTTGAAAAAAAATGTTTACTTCATACTATTTAATCTCATGTAATCAGAATTATAGTCATAAAAAATCTTCAGCTATTGCTCTCTATTGCTGCTGGGAAGCTAAAGCCTCATAAAGGTCAAGTAGTACAAGGATAATTATGTGAGGGGGAAGAAGGTAGTATCTAAAGAGCTGTAGCTGCTTCACAGTGCAAATCAAAGCTGCCAACTGATCTGAGATGTCAGTACTAGTAGGCACACTAAGCTAGTGAAAATACATGGTGGTGTACACTGAATAAATCAATCTATGTATTCTGGATTCAAGGGAAGGAGATAAAGGAAACATTATTTCTTCATTTTTCTCATTTGGGAAATAAATTTTAATTGAGCAGGTGTGGTGGGTTGAAGGGCCGATCCTTCCTTCCCTCCCGCCACGGGCAGAATGGAATGAGACTTAGACAAACAGATTGCAGAAGTGGTGGAAAGTTTAAATGGAAAAGCAGTGAATATTTTACAGAGAACCACAAGCACAGTGACAAAAGGAGATCCCAAAGAATACCCAGAAGCATCCCAACACTTCCCTCTCCCCACGTGAGGGTACACCCAAAACCCCCCAGGGCTCTTTCTTCTCCCCCCTCCTCCACTGTTAGGCTAATCTCAGCTGGCTAGATCTGAGACTGCCCTTCTCCCTTCTCCTCCCAGCCTTAGGCCTAGCCAGGCCCAAGAGCCCGTGAGATGACACCTCACCCCCACCCCCACCCCCTTACCAGACAGGGACAATCTCCATGGGAGCAATGAGGGAAGAAAGAGGAAGTGCAGAACCCTGCTGACGGTTTTATAGGGAGCAGGGCATTATGGGATAAAATACATAGCTTTCTGTGCCCACTTACTGGGCTGGACACTTGGGACATTGCAGGTAAGTTTGTGTGGTGGCAACAAGAGGCACTCAGCCTAAACCACCACTATCTATGTGATAGCTTTTGGAAACTCAATGTCTATCTTCCTTCGGAGATATCATCTGTTAAAAACTTAAATATTTAAAGCTCTTAACAGTTATAGAAGACTCTATATTTCCTGTACCCATTTATGACTTGAAGAAGAATGCTTTTGTCTCATTTTCCTCCAAATCAAGCCTGCATAGAAATTCAAGTCTGTATGTGATAGACTTATATATCTGAGTATCTGAAATCTATACATGGGTTATAGAAGTGTTCTATATGTTTCACATTTGAACTATTATTAACTGAAATCTAAAAAGATATCATGTGCTAGGTGGCTTTGAAAACTGCTCCTATCTCCTCATGAGAGGCTGAATTTGTACTTCAGTGCTTTCTGCCCTATTTCAGTTGTCTAATGTACTTTTAATCATTTGTATGTAAAATCTTCACAATATTCATATCTTCCAAGTCATCCATGCATTTTCATACATGCACTTTGAGCTTTCCCACCTACACTAAATTGTCATAGCAACCACAAAAAAAAACAAAAAAAACCCCAACCAAACAAAAAACCCCACCCTTCTTGGTTCATTATCTCTCTCATGATATTTGCCTAAGCTGAATTAATAGAGTACTGTTTTGTGATGTGGGGGAAAACTTGATAAGAGTTGAATCCCCTCATGTTCTAGCCAAGTACTTAGAGATTAGAGGGGCTAGGGGCATCTGGACCTATCTCTGAATAGGGATGCCAGTTTGCATGTGTTGCTGTAAGTCCAACACCATATGCACTAACAGCCCAGTTTTGCTGTAGAGTCAGTTGTCTTCAGAGGGAGTAGTCAAATGCACAAACAATGCAATTTCCCATGACTTTAGGTCCAAAACCAGATGAACAAACAGCCCAGTTTGCTGTAGGTCCACTTGTGTTTAATCAGTCAGATGCAGGAATAACACAGTTTATTTGCACTTACAGCATATATAAAGATGCTTTACAATTGCTTGTGATAGACACTTAACTGCAGAAATCTCTGTATAGTTTTAGGAAAATACAATTTTAATTACACACCTGGGACAAAATAAACTAGGTAGCACAGAGGTCACAGCTTACCAAAAGGTGTTACTTCTGAGGAGGGAGTGTTGTTTTCCTTCCTGCTTCAGGCTGCCATTGGGTGATTAATGAAGGCATGAACCCCGTTGCCATATAGCAACAAGATTCCAGAAATGCAGAGGAGAGAAACTTAGAAGTCCTCCCAGAAGTCTTTTATTGCTGCATTGTAGAATCCCTAGCTTTACAGTCTCAGAGTCCCACTTACAGAAGTCCTGGAAGCCCTTAACAGATGAAGTAAGTAACAGAAGTCCCAAGCATATCCCTCACAGCATCCCTACACTGAAGCCCTAGCCAGAAGAAGTAGCAAAGTAACAGAAGCAGAAGACTCTAACAGCCCTGTCTCCCCAACCCATTCCTAACCTAAGTCCCTAACTGCAGGTCCCTAACCGAAGAAAACTATTGCTCAGAGTGGCTGTTTTTATGGTCTTTGTTATCAATTCCTTAACCAGTAAAATCCAACCACAGGTATAAGATGAAGTCTTCTCCCAATAAGAGGTGCCACCACATCAAGCAGGTGGCTTCTGCAGCATGTTCCAATCAAAGGGTACCAGCGTGAAGAAGTTGTTCTTGTGTGATGAAGAGGTTATTAAATTTATTAATATGAAATATGAATTATGAAAATATTATTTTTATTATAAAATTATTAATGACCAATGAATCACTAATTTATATACATGTTCTAGTGCATGTTTGTGAAATACATTCCATAAGTGGTTTAGTGTTATGATTAGAACTTAATTGAACTATCTACAGACTATTTCTGTATTTATATAACAAAGGGTGCAGTTCCACCGCTTGGCCACTAGACTCGGCGGGACGCGGGTGGCTCCTGGCTATATACAGCAATATTATAATCTTTCTATGTGTCAGCAATTACTCTGCTAGACACGGATACTTTGAACTGAGTGCTAGTGGATGGAAAGCACGTGGAAGATGCTCTGTAGCTGTTGTTTGTAGCAAGGTGGAGGTCTGGCAGACTACTGTCACTGGACTGGTTCCTAGTCGAGTTGGACAGCGGCGTTGTGTTACTGTCTCCTCTCTCAGCAGCAGTAGAGAGGGAATAATGGAACCTGGGCTTAGCGCAGAAGCAGGTTCCCTCCAGACAACAGGGATCGGTCCTGTCCGACCCCACGGGCTGACCCTCAGAGTTGGCTCGCACGACAGGGCAGGGCAACGGTTGCTGATAGGCAGGCTCTGATGTTTCCGATCAGATACGACAGCAGACAAAGGCTATGGGGTTGGCCTGGCTATGGTGATTCTTGGGGCTGATCTAAACGGCCTCGGGGAGAGAATGCAGCTGCGTTAAGCGGCAGCTTATCGTTTACTGGGCTTAAAGGAATAGCGGGATGCTTGGAATGGTCCCAGGTTTAGTGCAGTATAGGCATGAACAGTGCTTTAGTCTTCCCTGAGGTTTACAGAGCTCAGAGCAGCACACATGGAGGCTCCTCTCCCGCTATGGTGGGGCTAGGCATATATGGACTCGGTCTCGATCAAGTCCTTTATCCCCTGCAACTGGGCAGATCTTATTCTTGGGGGCTGGTTCAGTCCTCCGGTGGCACCGTGGGCTCTCTCGGTCGGTGCAACTGGCTGTCTCAGGCTCAACGAAGGTCCTCCCTCTGGAGATGATCCTCACGATTGCTTCTCACAATGCAAGAGGCTTTCACTATGCGTGCATATATGATAGAAGCTAACAACAATGAGCTCAATGGCAGAGACTATGGCTCGAGAGTTGTTCTCTCGAGCAAGTACAGAGACAAAATGAAAGAGGGGACAACTTGTTTACCAACTGGGGTGATACTTATAGATTCCTCGAGGCTAGGTTTGACCAATGGGCACTCTCATAAACAACTGGCTTCGGCCTATAGAAAGTGTGAAGCTATAATTATGCCCATACTTGGTATTTGCCTGAGCACTGCATGCACTGAGTGCATGCTGGCCTGGCTAATGCTTTGGCTTTTGTCTTCCTCCTGAAGGAGGGGGAACTTGTTCACATGCAATGTTATTGTTTTGCTCTAAGCAGTGTGCTAAGGAATTGATCAGTTAAGGAATCATACACTCTGCACACATCCAGCAGCTGCCCTCAGAGCAGTGGCTGCAATAAGGGAGAGGAAAACACAACCCAGGACTGGGTTCCAGATGGGCTAATATTTATACCTCAGTTTTCTGCTGTGTAAAGTGGGGAGGTGGGACTGCAGCCATGTTGCTTAGTGGGCTTTTTCAGTTGCACAAACATTTCTTGATGGGCCTTTCAGACTTCATGGCTTCTGCCTGGAAAAATCAGCTTCTGACAGTAAAAGCTGATTGTGGCAGGAACAGTTAATAGCTGTGATAAGCAAGATGAAAGGAATGCCAGAGTTACACCTGGTCCCAACCAGCATTCCAGTTTTGATCCCATCACATATAGCGTCAGCTAGGCCTTCACCCAACCAAAGTGTCTGGTTCAGACACTGTATGCTTATCAGCAAGTTATGCTCTCCTATTTCCAACACTTAGTAGATACCACAGATTTTCTGCCCTGATTGTGCATGAATTTGTGGATGTTAATATTCAAGGTCATTATAACCAAACCCAAAGAAATTAGATACTAAAAAAAAAAAAAAAAGGTGATAATTTAATGTTTTATCCCCTAAAATGAAATAAACATTCTAAAAATTAAGCCTATAAACATCAGGAAGATGGATAAGTTGACAAACCATTCTGTATATCTCTGTTTAATAATATTATATTTCATTCCCCACACTAAGAAAACTGCCATTACCCAAAGCAGCCATTCGTGAACAGCCATTGTGAACAGATTGCATCCTTGTTGGTGGTATGATAATTGAAATAAGTTTAGCAGTCTTTTATGAGGAAGCACCAGATGTATAAAATACCTATTAATCAACTCACTCACTTTTGCAAACAACAGTTTCAATACCAGTGGTTATGAAAGAGTAAGTGGAATAAGAAGAAAGATATAAGAGAATTAGCAAAATGACTCAGTGGTATTCCTTACAATGAGGGAGGCAGAAAAGGGAAGGCTGTAGGGGGAAAACTTTGCACCTTTTAGGCTGTGCTTATGGCCATTGGTTTCACTGTTCATACTTGTCTACATTTGGATCTCTGTAATGCCTCTCTTATAAGCCCATTTAAAAGTTACTTTGTGGAAAATAACAGAAAAGAGTCAGATGTCCATCAGGCTCTTATACATGTATCTGTGTTCTCTCTACTAAACTAATTTCTGAGTCACTAGTTCTGACAGACTACAAAGTTATTACCTGTCCTACAGTACACCAAGCTGACATAATTATATTTCCTCCCTTTTAAATAGATTTAAAATTTTCTGTTATTTTTGTTGGGGAGATGTGTGTTTGTGCTTATTTATATATTTATTTATTTATTTACTTATTATTATATGCTTTAGAAACTAAAGCTTTGGCAGTATCACAGAAACACATAAGAATCAGGGCAAAGATGGAATAGTGATGAATTTCAAATTCATCCCTGAATTTGTCTGTATTATTTTTGTGTAATTTTGCTTTTTATTCAGAAGAGAGACATTGATTTCATGGGAAGTTTTCCTGTTGTGATTGCAACAAATCTCTTCTGAGTCATGTACTCTTTCCATCTACAAACATTTTTGTCTGTACAGAAACTGCTCTTAGCTGGTGAAAGAAGTCATAGAACAAGAATGGATGCATCAGCTGTAGTTACTTAGATAACAGTGACAGCTGCAAGAGCTGTAAGATCCCTTGCTACTCTTAGGAACTGTACCAAATGTTGCATTCACCTTTGATAAGAGACTGCACATAAAGCCCCTTTGCATTGCATGAGCCACTAAAAGCAGTTTGGAACAAGCTGTTCAATGAAGTGACCAAATTACCTTTCTGAATCTAGTAAACTGATTTAGTTTATCACTTCTGACCCAATGGTACAGGCCAATAGGTCTGGCTTGGCAAAGGGAAACAGCTGATACTGAAGATTTTGTAGGCACTGAATGGGTCCTGACTTCAGAGCACCTCTAGTCAGTTCTTGCATTAGGTGCAGTCTTACAGAACATCTGTTTATTTCTAGTGAAAAGACTCTGATTTCACCACTCGGCAGATTCCAGCATGCAAAAGCATTGCTATGAGATATCAGACAAAGATAGCTGCAGTTAAGAACTTACTTTTACTTGCTACTGGATTAATAACACGCAATTGCAGACATGCAAGGGTGTGAAAACATTGGTTTACGTCTCAATCCCTGCTGTAATTTAGAAAACTATTTTGCTCATGTCACAGCAAAAAGCACAAAGACACATTAATGAGCTTGATTATGAATTGTCAACAATCCATGGCTAAATTAGAATATTTCTTTATTTTCACAATCCTATGTCTCAAAAGACAAACTACTGACAGAGTAACTGATACCGTTGATTCAGTGAGGCAAGAGAAGGCACATTTCAATGAAATACTTTTCTGTCAGGTGGACATTGAGAAGGAAAATTATATCCCCATTTAGCTAACTAATTAACTGATTAAGGCACTCGGATTAGCCAAGGACATGGAATGACAGGGAGTAGCCTTTGACAAACTTGTTGAGTGTCAATAAGGACTGGGTCTTTTTACTTCCGGGATTAAAATCAATACTAATCTGTTATTAAGGATCAGCTCATCCAGTCAGAAATTACATGGAAAGTTGATGGCTTATTTTTAAGCTATACCTAGAAAGTTCATTTTTTCCCTCAGAAAACATATCTATAGTTGTTATACAGAAAAAGCCTCTGCACCTCAAACAGCCAAGTTAGACAGTTAGTTGGAACAAGAAGTAAGCTGTGATTCAGAGTAATACTCGGAGTCGAAAGACATGACATAGAAACAAAGTCAATGCAAAAATCAAAGCCCGTCTATTCTCAAAATGCTGGTTTCTATCTAGTGTCTGGGTTGATGTTTACTAGTAACAACATGGAGATATGTCAAAGGCTACTGACAAATGCCTTTTGCATTCAATGAAAGAGATGAGAAAGTCTCCGGTTCTTTTTGAATGATAACAGAGCTGTATGTTCTTTAATCTCCATTTGTGGGCAACATTTACATGTCTAACAGAGTATCCACCTGATATTTTCAATAGTTTAGTGATGATTATGACAAAAGAGATAGAACACAAACCTAGATGACTTTTTAGTGAATTAGTGAATCTTTTAAAAACAGACTTTGCTAAAATGCCTAGTTTCCCTAGAAAGTAAGAAAAAATATCCTCCTTAATGTAGCTTCCATTTTTTCCAGAGTTTTTGTATCCAGCAATCCTGACTCTCTTCACCAAACCAAAAAATCCATCTCTGAAAAACATTGCTGCAGCTGGCAGGTGTAAGTGCTGCTAAAATCAACAGACAAATATGTTTACATGTAGAAGTATAGCCTTTGCTCTGTAAAGTAAAGCCTTGCTTTTAAGTGCTGTTTTGTTTCTGCTGAGTCACTCCACATGCTCCCTACGTGCTGATCTTTAAAGCACCAATATCTCTAATTTTCACATAAAATTTGAGACACAAAAGATAAATTATTGGTTTATTTCTTGACTTTCATATGTGAGGACAACTATTCAAATCCATATTTTACTATAATGTAATATTTCAAAGATAGCAGTAATTTTCTTATTAATTTCTCTGTCTCCATCTATAAATTTAGAGAATTCAGGAAACACCTTAATTACACATCTAGATAGAAATTTGTTAATCTATTTGCTCTGTTTTTTATGTAGGATGGGAATCAGAAGTGTCAACACACTCCATTTATACTATGTAGTTTTGCAACATTTTGCTACTTTATACAAATTTTCTTTGGTATGCAATTTTCACAGTTATGGCAAAAGAAAAAACAAACAATGGATGAGATTGCCAGATTCCTGCAAGTAAGATGCTGCTGATTTTAGACATCTCTGAATATTTCCCTTAAGATAAGAGGATCTCTTCTACTTATGTACTCAACATTACTCCTTGTGTAGGTTCACTGACTTCTTGGATGAGTACAGTTAATCATGCATATAAATGTTCACAGTGATATCATGTTAATCATTATTTGTGTCACTGCAAGACTATAATGTTCTCATAAGTTCGCCTCATTCATCTTGATATTAGTTATACTGTGGAACTACTTATAGCTGACCGTCAGAGAAGCAAGCCCAAACCAGGAAGCATCTTAAGCAATCAGAGGTGATGCCCTGGTCACAGAACAGCATCCTAGGTTGCGGCTGTCAGGAAAGAAATCTCAGTGACTTCCATCTAGGGTCTTCACCAGGCTCTTGGTGAACATGAACTCCTTATTTATATTACATCTTAATATCTTAGTGCCTTCCTACTAATTCCAGAAGGAGCTAATAAGCAATGTTATACCAGTAGGAATTTAAAGACACAGAAATTTCAGAAGCACATGCTACTAAAATGTATACCATATGAAATAAAGGACGTCTTAACATAAGTAAAGTTAGAAAAATCTGTTTGAGAGCTATCGTAATTTACTGGCCTCTGTGTGCATTCCACCTACAATAACATCATTTCTGTTCCCTAAGTGACATTACTTTTGCTCACCAGTGTTCTAGAGGCGTCCTGCTTGATGTCATGTGCAGTCATTGAAAAATATAATCCTTGCAATGAGTTAACTGAAAAACTAACCAGAAAAGCATTATGTGTTACAAGGATAATAGCTGGCTTGAAAGAATATCATGGGGTTTCAGATGATGTCATAATCTGCTACAGCAAATTTAATAGCATTGTTGCCTGGAAGCTAAGCCATTATACTATGCTTAATTTCATTAAGATGTAAATTACATAGTTTAGTATTGTATAGTACCGGCAACTGCCATTGCAGGTTCTTGTTCTTGCAGCTGTAAGGAATTCTAATGTTTATAGGATTTTGCTTAGCTGAAAGTCTTAAACTTTTGTAGACATTTTTAAAAACAATTATTTACCCATCCCTTATTTGTTATAAATCCATCTCAATTCTGCATTCATCTCTTTTCCACCAATATAATGCAATAATAGGCTGACTTTTTGAAATATAGCAATAAATATTCAGTCCTTCAAGAAAAGTATATCAATATGACTTGAAAGCAACTTCTTGCATGTTACAATGTTTGGTTTTAGTGAGCCTTTAAGCCAAAAAGAAAACATTTTTCTTATAGAAAAATAACCAGCTTGGCTGCTTATATTCTATTTTTTTATGGCAACTGCTGGTGTGAAATCTGAGGACATGTGCAGTATTACTACATAACTTTTACTAGAAAAGAATTTGCCCACAATAAGTACATCAGTACTTCTTTTATCAGCTGAAATTTCCAGCTGATTTGCATAAAAAAGTAGGTTAAGTGACCACACATAAAGCACAATAGATATAGTATACCATAGCAGTATACTGTGTTTTCTATCATTAAGAACTAATACAGTAATTGCTTGTTAGCATGCTCTTACATCACAGAATCATAGAATGTTTCGGATTGGAAGGGACCTCTAGAGATTGTTAAGCCCAGCCTCCCTGCCAAAGTAAGATCACCTAGGGTAAGCCATGCAGAAACATATTCAGGCAGGTTTTGAAAGTCTTCGGAGAAGGAGACTCCACAACCTCTCTGGGTAGCCTGTTCCAGTCACCATCACCATAAAGAGTTACCTCCTCATGTTGAAGGTGAATCTCCTATGTTCTAGCTTGCACTTGTTGTTTCACTGGGCACCACCAAAAAGAGACCATCACTTTCATCTTGACACCCACCCCTCAGATATTTATAGATATTGGTAAGATCTTCTCTGAAGCTTCTTTTCTCGAGACTTAACAGCCCCAGGTCTCTCAGTCTTTCTTCATGGGAGAGATGTTCATGTCTTTGTGATGAAGAGGTTATTAATTTATGAATACAAAATATGAATTATGAAAACATTCATTTTATTAATTATCAAAATTATTAATAACCTATGAATCACTATTTTATATACATGTTCTAGTGCACATTCGTGAAATGCATCCCATAAGTGGTTTAATAGTATAATTAGAACTCAGTTGGAAGATTTACAGAATCATTTTCTATTTATATTAACGGAGGGTGCATTTCCGCCGCTTGGCCACTAGATGGCGACGCGATGGGACGCGAGTGGCTTCTAATTATTAACAGAGAATGTTTCTATGCGTCAGAGGTTACTGCCAGATGCGGATACTTTGAACTGAATGCTAGTGAGTGGAAAGCACGTGGAAGGTACTTTGTGTCTGTTGTTTGTAGCGAGGTTGGGTTCCGGCAGACTACTGTCGCTGGACTGGTTCCTAGGCTGGTCTGGACAGCGGCACTGGGTGGCTCTCTCCGCAGTAGTGGAGAGGAGATGGAACCTGGGCTTAGCTGGTAAGCAGGTTCCCTTGCAGGACTCATCAAGTTCCCTCCAGATGATAGGGAGCGGTCCTGGTAGATCAGCCCGGCAGGGCTGGTAGGGATGGTCCCAGGATGGGGTCGGCCCTCAGAGTCAGTTCTCACAGTTGGCTCACACGGCAGAGCGGGGCGACGGTTCCCAATAGGCAGGCTTGGAGGCTTCCAATGTGGCACAGTAGCAGGCGGGGCCGGACCCAGTGGGGTAGGCGTGGCTACAACGGTTCTCGGAGCTGATGTGAACGGCTCCAGGGAAGAAGTGCGTCTGCATGAAGCGGTGGCTTCCCGTTTACTTGGCTTAGAGGAGCAGTGAGACTCTCACAGCGGTCCCAGGTTTGGAGGAGTGCTCCAAGTCTTCCCCGAGGTTTACAGGGCTTGGAGAGGCAGAGGTGGTGGCTCCTCTCCTGCGATAGCGGGGTTATGCAGATGTGTGGACTACCAGACGCGGTAGTCCTTTTCCCCGACAGTTGGGCAGATCTTACTCTCAGGGGTCCAGTCCTCTGGAGGCACGGTGGGCTTTCCCAGTTCTTGTGACTGGCTGTAATGATGCTGGGCTTCTCGGGCTCAGCAAAGGTCCCTCTTCTGGAGATAATTCTCAGGGCTAAGGCTCAATGAGCCTGCCTGGATATGGGCTTCTCGTCGTGCAGAGGCTTCCAGTTCGCTTGCATATATGAGAGAAGACTCAATAGCAAGGAGCTCAATGGCAAAGGCTATGGCACGAGCTTTGTTCCCTCGAGCAAGTACAGAGACAAAGTGAAAGAGGGGGCAACTTCTTTACCAGCTGGGGTAATACAGCTTCCTCGAGGCTGGGTTTGACCAATGGGCACTCTCATAAACAAATGGCTTCAGCCTATAGGAAGCGTGAAGCTATAATCATACCTATACTTGGTGTTAGCATGAGCATCCCATGTGCTGGGTGTGTGCAGGGGTCTGTGTTGGCCTGGCTAATGCCTTGGCTTTTGTTTCCCTCATGAAGAGGGGGAACTTGTCCACATGCTGGGACAAGATTCAATATCTGGGCATAATATGCCTTCACCACAGTCCTGTGATTATCCTTGTAGCTCTCCACTGTACCCTCTCCAGCAGATCCGTGTCTCTCTTAAACTGTGGAGCCCAAAACAGGACACAATATTCTATGTGTGATCTCAGCAAAGCAGAGTAGAGGGAAAGGATCTATATCTATGATTTCTTGAGACGGATATTAAAAATATCAATGATTTCTTGATATATTACAAGTACTGTGATACACATCAATGAAAATGCCATGGGAAGGTCATTCTTCCTTTCAAATATCTGTTAGTTATAAAATATCTTACTCATCCATAACTATCTATTTTTTCCTCTGTTCTGCCAGTCAGTGGATCTTTTGCTTACCTACATGGCTTGCCAATTCCATGTTTCTTACAAAGTAACTGATTCTAGGAAAGCTTATGTATGAGCAGTAAATCAGTGGAGACTTCAGAGTAGCTTTTAACAGCAGTTATTGCTAATAAAGTGATAATTCACAATAGAGGTATTCTTGGATGGTATAAGATAAATCATCAATAACTGACATCAGTTGTAAATCACACAATTACAAATAATTTTATCATTATCTTGAAGTCTTGACAGCAAAGATTAATATTCCAGTGACCCAAATTTACAGAAATGTGTTAATGTTTGCTGTTTTCAGTTGGCTTAGTTCCTATAGCAAAGCCATTGCCTGCATTTTTATTCTGTCTGTATTTGTTTGCTTATTGCAGTTGTTGTGATCTATTGGCACAAATTCCTGTATTTGTAGTACAGCTATTGTAAAGCAGCCATTCAGTGGATGTGTGAGAGAAGGTATGCTTCTGACAGTGCTTTGTAACATTTCCATGATTAATGGCCACTTAAAAGCAGAAATAAAATTCCTATACATCAGAAAAATGTTTTAAAAACCAGCTATATGATCTCTTTGAAATTGTCCGAATTTGAAACTGTCAAAGACAGAAACTTGAAATCATTTTATGGAAGAATTCATCTGCAGGTTAGTCACATATTTGAACAAAGAGAGAGACTGATGCTGTGTTTTGGGACCACTGTTAAGGGATTTTTTAGGCTGTTTGTTTTTAGAAGAACGTTAAGTAGCACAAAATCTAAAGATCGGATGAGCCTAACTGACACTTTTCCAACAGAAAAGTAATCAAGACTTTCCTCTCACCTTCACTTCTGTCATTTGTGAGTATTAATCAGCCTGCAGAGAAGAGTCCCAGATGTCACCCTACCCTAGGTTTCACTTCCTTCTCTGTGAAGTAGCCTAGATATACTTGCTTAAGGTGAAAAAAAAAGGTGCATGGAAACAGTAGCCTGGAAGTTTTTTGTCTTGGGACAAGTAACTCAGTTACAAACAAACAATTTCCATCAGGGTAGATTGAGACATGAGCTTCAGGTTCCAGAGTATTGTAAATATAGCTTTTGTGCTCTCCTTTCAATGAGGGAGCTGAAAGATGGGAACCAATATCTATATGAAAAATATAACATTAAGAAAACTTAGTTTTCTTCATAGTGCTCTAGATGAAAATAAATGAGAAAAGTACCAGCCCCTGAAGCTCAGAGGACTGTGAAACTTACTGTGCTAGATTCATTCCTACATTGCAAATGGATGGCAAATACCACTTCAAATCTTTCTGCTTTTCCCATGCCTCTAGACCTTTGATTTGGAAGAAAAAGCTATCAAATTGTGAAGCAAACAAAAATCATGGAACTGGTAGATTTTCTTTCTGTTATTGCAGAAGTTTTCTATATGTGATTTTATATGTAAATCAGATGTCTTTCCTATTCAGTTTATCAGAATTGTAGGAGATGTGGTGACTTAGTGCCTCTTGCTCAGAGAATATGCTATTCTAAAAGTAACATGGCAAATGAAAGCTAGGGAAGAGGTGCCTGGTTACTGGGAATTCAGCAAAAATGTCCAAATCTCCCTTTTTAATCTCCTTTTTTTTTTTTTTTTTTTCCCTTTCTGTTCTGGGAAAGCATTTGCTAAATGAGGGCCTCTTAAAGAATATACACTGCAGAGAATATTTTGTTTATTTCCCATTAAAACAGATACATTATTGTTATTATGAATTGCTGATACTTCTGTTACATGTAAAAAAAGAAAATATTTGAACTACAGAAATTCATTGAAAGGCAAATCAGTTATTGTGAGATTCTCTGTTACAGTTAGCTTTATATCACTCATGTGGAAATCTTTTTGTTTGGATGGAAACTCATCTCTGGTTTGTGTTTCTTTTGCTAGAGTATCCATCTGGAAAGACACTCACTTCCTTTCAGCAAAATATTCTCGTAGCCTAGTAGACTTCTGATGGTGGTGAAATTATATCTCTGGATTTTTATGAAAGTTTAAGAAATTCTTAGCAGGACTGTTTGTCCTTGAGAAGCACTTTACAAACTCAGATGTTACAATTTCTCCGGTATAACCCTTGTAGTGCTCTTGAGAGAGCCTTGTGACAATACTCACCCGCATCCTCTCAGTCTTCCATTGAAGTGAGTAGAAGACTTCTTCAGTGCATGCAAGGCTTCATAAGACTGTACTGGCAGTAAAAGCTTTTGAATTATGCTACAGGACTTAAGTAAGAAAACTTCTGCTCTACATTTTGCTTTGTGGAGTTACCCGCTTACTGCAGGCGTGCCAGCTTCCTACACACAAAATGGCACTTTCAATTTTTATAGTCCATTTTTTATTTATATATATGCTCTTTGGTTCCACTGTCTTTGGTCTTTTCTTTTCTTTTTTTTTTCTTTTCTTTTTTTTTTAAAGGTGAGTCTCAAAAAAAAATCAGTTTTTCATGTGACTCCCTGATTCAGCAGTTTGTGGTAACAGACGCCTCACATTCCATTGAGTTCAGCAGATCCCTCAGCAAGTTTGCAGACAATACCAAGCTGAGTGGTGCTGTCAACAAGACTGAAGGATGAGATGCCATCCAGAGGGACTTAGCCAGGCTGGAGAGGAGGGCTGAGGAGAATCCCATGAGGTTCAATAAGGAAAAATGCAAATTCCTGCACCTAGGTGCAGGACAACCATCGATATCAATACAGCCTGAGGGATTTGCAGGTGCTGGTGGATGAGAAGCTGGGCATGAGCCAGCAATGTGCACTTTCAGCATAGAGGGCCAGAAATTCTGAATGAATTAAAGGAAAAAAAGAGGGTGTATTATCTTTGAAAGGAAGGAGACGTAACCCATGGAATGCTTAAGGATGTTGATAGGTCATGCAGGAAAAAAAATTAGAGAGGAAAAAAGCCCATTTAGAGCTTAGACTGGCCACTGCTGTGAAGGACAACAAAAAATCCTTCTACAAATATAGTAATAGCAAGAGGTGGGGCAAGGATAACCTCCACTCCTTAGTGGACACAGAGGGAAATATAGTAACAGAAGATGAGGAAAAGGCAGAGGCACTTAACACCTTCTTAGCCTCAAATTTTAATAGCAGGTTATCTTCTGGACAACTGGTCTCCTGAGCTGGCAGATGGAGTCAGGGAGCAGTATAGTTCCCCTGTAATCCAGGAGAAAGTAGTTAGAGGCCTGCTCAGCCACTTGGATCCCCACAAGTCCATGGGACCGGAGGGGATCCATCCTAGGGTGCTGAGAGAGCTGGCTGATGAGCTGGGCAAGCTGCTCTCCATCATTTATCAACAGTCCTGGCTCACTGAAGAGGTCCCAGATGACTGGAAGCTGGTCAATGTGATGCCCATCCACAAGAAGGGCCAGAAGGAGGAAAAAGGGAATTCCAGACCTGTAAGTCTGACCTCAGTGCCAGGCAAGATTATGGAACAGGTTATCTTGAGTGCAATCACACAGCACTTACAGGATGGCCAAGGGATCAGGCCCATCCAGCATGGGTTTAGGAAGGGCAGGTCCTACCTGACCAACCTGATCTCCTTCTATCACAGTATCACAGTATAACTAAGGTTGGAAGAGACCCCAAGGATCATCAAGTCCAACCTGTCCCAACAGACCTCATGACTAGACCATGGCACCAAGTGCCACATCCAATCTCCTCTTGAACACCTCCAGGGATGGTGACTCCACCACCTCCCTGGGCAGCTCATTCCAATGACAAATGACTCGCTCAGTGAAGAACCTTCTCCTCACCTTGAGTCTAAAACTCCCCTGGCGCCGCTTGAGACTGTGTCCCCTTGTTCTGGTGCTGGTTGCCTGGGAGAAGAGACCAACCCACTCCTGTCTACAATTACCTTTCAGGTAGTTGTAGAGGGCAATGAGGTCACCCCTGATCCTTCTCTTCTCCAGGCTAAACAATCCCAGCTCCCTCAGCCTCTCCTCAGAGGGCTCGTGCTCAAGGCCTCTCACCAGCCTTGTTGCCCTTCTCTGGACACGTTCAAGTGTCTCGATGTCCTTCCTAAACTGAGGGGCTCAGAACTGGACACAGGACTCAAGGTGCAGCCTAACCAATGCAGAGTACAGGGGCACAATGACCTCCCTGCTCCTGCTGGCCACACTATTGCTAATGCAGGCCAGGATGCCATTGGCCCTCTTGGCCACCTGGGCACACTGCTGGCTCATGTTTAGGTGGTTGTCAATCAGCACCCCCAGGTCCCTCTCTGTTTGGCAGCTCTCCAGCCACTCTGACCCCAGTCTGTAGCTCTGCATGGGGTTGCCGTGGCCAAAGTGCAGCACCCGGCACTTGGACTTGTTAAATGCCATGCCATTGGACTCTGCCCATCTGTCCAGTTGGTCGAGGTCCCTCTGCAGAGCCTTTCTACCGTCTAACTGACCAACATCTGCTCCTACCTTGGTGTCATCTGCAAACTTGCTGATGACTGACTCAACCCCCCTCATCCATATCATCAATGAAGATGTTAAAGAGGATGGGGCCCAGCATTGATCCCTGGGGGACACTACACGTCTGCCAGCTGGATGTGGCACCATTCAGCACCACTCTCTGGGCTTGGCCCTCCAGCCAGTTCCTAACCCCACACAGAGTGTTGCTGTCCAAGCCACGAGCTGACAGCTTAGCCAGCAGTTTACTGTGGGGGATGGTGTCAAAGGCCTTGCTGAAGTCCAGGTAGACTACATCCACAGGCCTCCCCACATGCACCAGACAGGTCACCTGATCATAGAAGGAGATCAGGTTGGAGAGGCAGGACCTGCCCTTCCTAAATCCATGTTGGCTGGACCTGAGCCCTTGGCCATCCTTCAGGTGCGCAGTTATTCCCTCCAGGATAATCTGTTCCATCACTTTCCCTGGCACTGAGGTCAGGCTGACTGGCCTGTAGTTTCCAGGTTCCTCCATCCGTCCCTTCTTGTGGATGGGTACCACACTGGCCAGTTTCCAGTCATCTGGGACCTCTCTAGTGAGCCAGGACTGGAGGAAAATGATGGATAGTGTCTTGCCCAGCTCATCTGCCAGCTCTCTCAGCACCCTAGGATGGATCCCATCCGGTCCCATGGACTTGTGAGTGTCCAAGTGTCTCAGCAGGTCCCGAACTAGTTCCTCAAAGATTCTAGGATCAGGTGTCCCACCTGGTGGGTGTGGGGAAGGCTGTGGATGTAGTCTACCTGGACTTCAGCAAGGCCTTCGACACCATCCCCCACAGCAAACTCCTGGCCAAGCTGTCAGCTCATGGCTTGGACAGCAGCACTCTGTGTGGGGTTAGAAACTGGCTGGAGGGCTGACCCCAGAGAGTGGTGGTGAATGGTGTCACATCCAGCTGGCAGCCAGTCACCAGTGGTGTCCCTCCAGGAATCAGTGATAGTCCCCATGCTCTTTAATACCTTTATTGATGATCTGGATGAGTATATTGAGTCCATCTTCAGTAAGTTTGCAGATGCCACCAAGCTGAGGGCAGGTGTTGATCTGTTAGAGGGTGAAGAGCTCTTCAGAGGGACCTTGACAGGCTGGACAGATGAGCAGAGTCCAACGGCATGAGATTTAACACATCTAAGTGCTGTGATCTACACATTGGCCACAACAACCCCATTCAGTGCTACAGGCTGGGGTCAGAGTGGCTGGAGAGCAGCCATGCAGAGAGGGACCTGGGGGTACTGGTCAATAGTAAGCTGAACATGAGCCAGAAGTATGCCCAGGTGGCCAAGAAGGCCAATGGCATCCTGGCCTGTATCAGGAACAGTGTGGCCAGCAGGAGCAGGGAGGTCATTGTGCCCCTGTTCTCAGCACTGGTTAGGCCGCACCTTGAGTCCTGTGTCCAGTTCTGGGCCCCTCAGTTTAGGAAAGATGTTGACTTGCTGGAATGTGTCCAGAGAAGTGCAACAAAGCTGGGGAGGGTTTTGGATCATTAGCCCTATGAGGAGAGACTGAGGGAGCCGTGGTTGCTTAGTCTGGAGAAGAGAGAGCTCAGAGGAGACCTTATTGCTGTCTGCAACTACCTGAAGGGAGGTTTTAGCCAGGTGAGGGCTGGTCTCTTCTCCCAGGCAACCACCACCAGAACAGGAGGACAGAGTCTTGAACTGCACCAGTGGAGGTTTAGACTAGATGTTAGGAAGAAGTTCTTTATAGAAAGAGTGATTGGCCATTGGAATGGGCTGCCCAGGGAGGTGGTGGAGTCACCATCCCTGGAGGTGTTTGGGAAGAGACTGGATGGGTTGCTTGGTGTCATGGTTTAGTTGATTAGATAGTGTTGGGTGATTGGTTGGACTTGATGATCTCAAAGATCTTTTCCAATCTAGTTAATTCTATTCTATTCTATTCTATTCTATTCTATTCTATTCTATTCTATTCTATTCTAAAGTACCATGGCGAGCCAGTTGAGAGTTGTGATTCTGTCCCCTTGCTGTTTCCTGGTGAGACCTCACCTGGAGCATTGTGTTAAATTTTGGGGCCTGCAACAGAAAAGGGACATGAACCTGCTGGAGTGAGTTCAGAGGAGGGTCACAAAGGTGATCAGAGCGCTGGAGCACCTCTCCAGTGAAGACAAGTTGACAAAAAACTGGGGCTGTTCCTCCTGGAGAGGAGAAGGCTTTGAGGACACCTTATAGCAACATTTCAATATCTGAAGGGGACCTGAAGGAAGGCTGTTGAAGAATTTTTTGGAAGGGCTTTTAGTGATAGGATTAGGGGCTACAGTTTAAACTGGACTGGCATAGATATTGATAGGACGTAAGAAAGAGGTTCTTTACAATAAGATTGGTGAAATTCTTCAACAGGCTGCCCAGGGATGTTTTTGAGACCCCATCCTGGAAGACATTCAGAATGAAATTTGATATGGCCCTAGGCACATCTAGTTGGAGGTGTCCCTGCCCAGTGCAGGTGTGTTAACAACATAACCTGTGTGGATCCCTTCCAACCTAAGAAAAAATTTACAAAATAGATATTATTACAAGGCAAGCATATATTTTTATGCTTTACTGGTAATTGTATGGTGCTTTTCTCAATATTCATCCTTACTCTGTCTTCTGAAATCTCAAAATGTAAATTTTAAAGGTATGAAACATGAGCAGCCATGACAGGGTAACCCAGCAACCCACATCCATGTAGAGTAACCTTCTGCTCAGAAATGAGAATCGTGTTGATTGTGTCTAAAATCCAAACACTTCTGGTTCTTGCTTCTCTGAGTTGAAAGGTTAGCACATAAAGGTTAAAAAAAAAAAAAAAAAGTGTGATTTTTAACCCTGCACTATTTCCCAGCTCAAAGCTGAATCAATGACTTTTTGTCTGAGTGATTTTCTTTTGTATTTCAAAAAAATCACCAAACTGATACTGTATCAATATTGCATTCCTACATATTGAGACACTATTAAATTCTTAACATCAGTGGTAAACAGTGGATAATAATGGTAAAGCATTTTGGATTAAATGAATTGTTTATTCTCTGTTCCAGAGATGCTGAAATGCTGTTTCAGGAATGCTATTTAACTGTTTTAATTCAATGGACATATTGAGCCACCATTTTTATATATATATATATATATATATATATATGTATATATATATATATATATATAAAAATATATAATCTTAACTTTATTTTTGATCTTTAGAATTACCAATTTCAATTCAGAATATTTGAGTGTAGTTGGTGGGTTGGGCAATTTGTTATTATTCTGAAAATCCACAGTGACTTCTTTACAAAAATATTATAAATAAATAAATAAATAAATAAATAAATAAATAAATAAATAAACCCAACACCACAACTTTGCAAACATAAGCCAAATCACAAGCCCTATGTTTTATGTTTGCATTGCTAATTTATCCTTTTCTTATTGAAAATTCAGGAATTTTGCATATTCTTTTTAGTGTGTTTCAGCATCAACTTGCATTCAGTCAATGTCTCATTTGAGCCTAATGTTTTATTCAATATTGCATAAATAACACTATATAAATGTAATGATTCTAAAAGATGAGTGAAGTTAAAGCTATTTAGAAGTCTATTACGGATGTGATTTTATCTTTATTTCATATGTTTCATAATACAAATTAGTAGTCTAATTCTATTTTTACTAAGACCAGTTTGCTTTTTATTGCAACACCTGTTGCTTCTGGAGAAGTTTTGAAAAAGTATGCTAAAATCATCCAGAAAAATATCTTACTTTGTTACTACAGAAGAGCATTCCCAGTAAAGTTTTTCTCATATCAAAAGAATTCTTAAATTTTCACAGGAAATCACTAGAGAACTCCAAAATGAACAGGGCTTTTATATTAAGTCTACCCTTGGCCCAAGGAATGTAAAAATAAATAAAAGCGATGTTAAGGTACAATGAGGGAATAAAGATGTTAAAGATAGTAATGACAACTGCAGAAAATTAAATACCATCAGCAAACATGCTGAGCAGACACTCTGTCCCCTCATCAATGTTACTGATGAAGACAGATGTTGAACAAGACTGGACCCAGCGCTGATCTCTGGGGGACTCCACTAGTTACAGGTCTCCAGCTGGATGTGGCACCACTGACCAGCACCCTTTGGACTCTCTTTTGTAACCAGTTCCTAATCCATCTCACTATCTGTTCTTCTATCTCTCACCTCCTGAGCTTGTTCACAAGGCTGGTATGTGAGACAGTGTCAAAAGCCTTGCTACATCTACAGGTACATCTACTACATCTACAGTTCTCCCTGCATCTACCCATTCTGTTACAACATCATAGAAGGCTATCAGGTTGGTCAAGCATGATTTCCCCTTGGTAAATCCATGCTGACTGCTCCTGATCATCTTTTTCTCTTCCAAGTGCCTTCAGATGACCTCCAGAATGAGCCTCTCCAAGACTTTTCCAGGGATGGAGTGAGGCTCACTGTTCTGTAATTTCCTGCAACCTCTTTCTTGCCCTTCTTGAAGACTGGAGTGACATTGGCTTTCCCCCAGTCCTCAGGCACCTCTCCTGTCTGCCAGGATTTTGCAAAAATTATGGAGAGTGGTAAAGCTGGGGTTGCTTAGCCTGGAGAGGAGGAGGCTCAGGGGTGACCTTATTACTCTCTACAACTACCTGAAGGGAGGTTGTAGACAGACAGATGTTGGCCTCTTCTCCCAGGCAGCCAGTACCAGAACAAGAGGACACAGTCTCAGGCTGCGCCAGGGGAGGTTCAGGTTGGATGTTAGGAAAAAGTTCTATACAGAGAGAGTGATTGCCCATTGGAATGGGCTGCCGGGGGAGGTGGTGGAGTCGCCGTCATTGGTGGTTTTCAGGAGAAGACTTGATGGGGTGCTTGGTGCCATGGGTTAGTTGTTTAGGTGGTGTTGGATTGGTTGATGGGTTGGACGCGATGATCTTGAAGGTCTCTTCCAACCTGGTTCATTCTGTGTATTCTATGTATTCTAAAGTGACATCATCCAGCTGTCTCAGCACTCTTGGGTGTATCTCAACAAGGCCTATGGATTTGTAAATACTCAATGTATGTAACTGATCCCTAACCCAATCTTCATTGACCGGTGGAAGGTCATCCCTCTTCCAGCCTTATTCTCCTTGTTCCAGGGTCTTGACTTCATAGGGGAGTTTAGTCCTAGGACTAAAGACTGAAGCAAAGAAGGCATTCAGCAGCTCTGTCTTCTCTGCATCCTTAGTTATCAAGGCTGCTTCCTCAGTCAGCAGTGGGGCCACACCTTCCCTATTCTTCCTTTTCCGAACATATATATTGAAGAAGCCCCTCTTGTTCTCTTCTACTTCCTTTGCCAGTTTTAGATCCAAAAGGGCCTTGGCCTTCCTTGTTGCCTTCCTACATGCCCTAGCAACTACCCTGTGGTTCACCCATGTGACAAGTCCCTTCTTCCATGAAGTGCAAGTATCTTTCTTCCATGAGATTTCATTCAGAAGATCCTTGCTCTTCCATTCAGGTCTTCTGGTATGTCTGCTCCATTTTCTACTCATGGGAACACAGCTATCTTGGGTTTGGAGGAAGTGGCATTTAAAAACTGTCCAACTTTATTGGCTTCTTTACCCTTCAGAGTCTTAGTCCATGGGATCCCTGGAAGTCATAAAATCATAGAATGCATTGGAATGAAAGGGACCTCTAGAGGTCATCTAGTCCAAGCCCTCTGCAGTAAGCAGGGACTACATCAGGTTGCTCAGTGTCCCATTAGGATTGACCTTGCATGTTTCCAGGTTTGGGCCTTCACCACCCCCCTGGGCTATCTGTTCCAGGATTCCACCACTACCCTCAAAGTAAAGAACTTTTTCCTAATGTTCATCCTAAATCTATTGTATGAGACCATATCAAAGGCCTTACAAAAGTCTAGGTAGATGATATCAGTTGCTCTTCCCTTGTCCACAGATGCAATTACTCCATTGCAGAAGGCCATCAGATTTATCAGGAATGATTTGTCTTTTGTGAAGGTGTGTAGACTGTTTCTAATGGCCTTCTCATATTCTATGTATTTTGACATGTCTTCCTAGAGTATCTGCTGTATGATCTTACTGAGCATTGAGGTGAGACTGACTGGTCATTAGTTCCTGGAGTTCTTTTTAGCCTTTTAAAAAATGCATATGATGTTTCTCTTTTGCCAGTCACTGAGGACTTTGCCTGGCTGTGTCTGCTTTTCAAATACAATGGAAAGTGGCTTAGCAACTTTGATAGTTTACTCAGGACTCTGAGATGCATCTCATTGTGAGATTAATTCCTTACATTCCTCCCCAGCATCTACATTTACAAGATTTCCAAGACTTCATTGCTAATCTTATAAAAAAGCAAATATTTCTTAAAACTGGTCTTTTCCTTTTTCAAACTGGTATACCACTCTTCCTGCTCCTTAATTCTACTATTTAGCAAATAACAGCTTTGTCTTTAACTTATTTGCTCTCTTGCTCAATCACACCCAGCCTCTGTCTTTACCTCTTCAACAGAGAGATGCAGTCCTTTTAGCCTCTTCTTGTTAAGCTCTGTTCACTTTCTCATTTTAGCACTCTCTACCTTTTTACATCTACTTTACGTGTATCCACACTGATATCTATCACTTTTTTTCCTTTCTCATCCAATATTGTGATGTCCTTGAGGACTTTCTTGTCAGCAATATGGCATTTGGGTACCAAAGAGAGCTGAGTTTTAATGACCTCAAAAATCTTACAGGTCACTGAAAGACATTGAGCAAAGCTATTACCACTATGAATACTTTGAGAATGCCACAAGGAAATTTATCCATTCTGAACAGTGACTACTAAATCCCCTTTGTGTCTTATCCCTTAATTGTTTTCAGTCTATAAAAGGAAGAATACCTCCAATCTTGTAACAATTCAGTTTCTCTACAAACATTTTTCTGACAACAAAAAACTAAAGGTGTCAAAAATCCAGGTGTGTTACGTTTACTGTTAGACTTCATCCAAAAGTTGGTTACCAACTTTCCAGAGCTCCAGCATATCAGTGTGGACTTTTTGCCAGTACACCCATGCACTCTGTGACCTTTTTATTTACTGTAGACCTTTTGAAAGGTTGAAGTCAGAGTAATTTATCTCTAGTTCTTACAGTGTTCTCTAGATCTGTTCTGGTAGATGCAAGTGAATTGCAACATGGGTTTTTGTCATATGGAGATTGCACACCTTAGGCAGGAACTGGAGTACTTTCCAGTGAATGCCATCTGATCAGATAATCCAACTCTTTACTTGGTCTAATTAACCTGCAATTTCCCAAAGAAAGTGAGGGGGGTAAATATAGAAGTCTTTCCAATGTTTTCTTAAATAAAAACTAGTGGAAAGAACTCCATGAACTTATTTTAAAACATCTTACTTGAGTATCCCTTTTACACAGTTTTCACTGAGTACTGCTTCTGGTCTAGATGTCTTTCTTACCATATATATTAAACAAATTTTTTCACTAACACCTTAAATATTATTCTGATAACGTTATACTCTCCATGAGTAAGTAGTGTATCACCATATTTTTGTTTAAGGATCATTCATTGTTATACTACTCAGTTGAAAAAAGGTGAAGCATAAGGAATTATAAACTTTTCACACAGCCAAGTCTTGCACTAATTCTAGGATGAGTACCAAATCAACATTTTTTATTATTATTATGACATACTAAAGCATGGTTTAATTTCCTGAATAAATGTTATCCTTCTAAGATTTTAAATTAATTTGCAAAGAGTTTTGAATTTTGGGTAGAACATTTTATGGAATAATCCCTTTCAAGCTATTTCTACAGTGTTTTCTGATATAATTTGTGGTCAAGACCCTGTAGTCATTAAAAACAGCTCAAGAAAATCAGAAAACTAAAAATTGAGGAAAGTGGTGTGACAAAGAAAGACAACATATCTATAAAATAAACTTTTAAAAAATCACTAAGTGGAAGAAAAGGATAATTTATATGTATGGAAGCTTGGAAAAAGCATAGGCATTATGTTTTCTTTATTGCTTCACTTCAATCAGCATCACTAACATATACTGGAGAGAGCTAATGTGGTGCTAAATACCTCTGACTATATTGAAAAGACTACAATCATGTACAAGTATGTGTAATATTACTTAAGATTCTTCACATTGCATAGATGTTGCTTAAAGGATGATTGTTTCCCCACAGAAACCAAAACCAAAACCAAACAACTAATAAACCCCACCCCAAAACAAACAAACAAACAAACAAAACCCCCAACCAAACAAAAAACCACCAACAACCCCAAAAAAACAAACAAAACAATCCAAATGTGAGTGTATCAGCACAGTTTTATTCAGGATTTACATGCATCTATCACCAGCCAGTATCCCTGTTTCTGATAAATATTGCAAAAAAATATTGGAGATGTTTAATGTTAGGGCCTTTTGACTTGTCTTTGCTCTGCATCGTGTTTTGAGTAAATAGCAGGTAATAACCAGAATCTTCATGTTAAACATTTCATATTTCTAAATGAGCAGAGTAGTCCTAGACATTATGGCATCCTATCTGTGTATTTGAGATGTGTGTTGGCTATGTCATGCTGTGCAAATAGAAATCAGAAATAGAGATCAGAGAGATCAGAAATAGTCACCTGTCATGCACTTGAAATATCTGTTGTGTGTATATAGATGTAGGCAATTTTATGAAGATTTTCTTTTTGTCAAGTAATAGTAGGTTTTATAAGCTGCTCTTTATGATAAATTATTTTGTCATTTTCTCTAACTAGAAAATAGTGAATTCTCAAATTCTGTCTCTTTTGTACCTCTAGCCTTGTGTAGTGTTTTGCACATACAGCAACAGAAGTCCAAAAGGCATTTACTGCTATGCTGTGAAACATGTTCATTGAGCATCTGAGCCAAAAACTGTTGTAGTAGCATATAAAGTTCTGATTAACTTCAATAAGATTTTAGGTCAAGTCAAGTCAGTTAGTGTTTGCAATAACAAAACTAGGTGCTTCAACATTTGTGTAGTACAAATTATGCTTAACTGTGCAGTTCTTATGTGAAATCATTTGACTAGGTAATGATAGTATATTTCTCAGATGTTTATATCTAGATTACCAGTAATCTTTTTGAGAATAATAGGACATTTTCTGTCAACATATGTAACAAGTATAGACTTATATTGTTCAAATTCCCATTCCTTTTCAGCCTGTATTTCTTCTTGTAGTAGCCACTTGAGTTAACAATCATTATTTGTGGTAGTAGCACCAATACACAGATATACACACTTTGAAAATATATTATTTCATTTGAGAATCATAGAATCAACCAGGTTGGAAGAGACCTCCAAGATCATTGAGTCCAAACTATCACCCAGCCTTATCCAATCAACTAGACCATGGCACTTAGTGCCTCATCCAGTCTTTTCTTGAAGATCTCCAGGGACGAGGATTCCACCACCTCCCAGGGCAGCCCATTCCAAGGGCAAATCACTCTCTCTGTGAAGAATTTCTTCCTAATATTCAGCCTGAACCTCCCCTGGCACAACTTGACTCTGTGTCCCCTCATTCTGTTGCTGATTGCCTGGGACAACAGACCAAGGGGATGGACTACTTGACTGTTCAGAGGTCTTGCAAAATGTGGGACAAATAATATCTAAAAGTTGGTATCTAAAAAAGGAGAGAGGAAAACAGCTCAATTTTTTAAAGAGAATTCCATGTTCCTTCCAACCCATTAATTCCTTAAATTATTTTTCCATTCATTTTTCCCATGACAGATTCATCACTTTCAAAAAGCTAGAGTCCAAATGAACCAGATGTGCTGAACGTGCAAATAACTGAAAAATGGGTTTCCCTGGCAACCAGATGAAAGCCTTCAGAACAGCTCCACCTCCTGCTCAGCTTGCCTTTCCTTTTTAGCAGTTCAGTAATAGCAAATCAAGACTCTTATCCTCAGATTGTCCTCTGCACTTATATGAGCAGGGGGTAACCACTTCAGGCACGATTCAGAAAGGAGAGTCTTCCATTTCAGTGTTTTTCACTGTTTTAATCTCTGTAAATTTGTAACTCTTCTGTAATAGCAGCACATGGATTGGTTAGAATGGGCATTTTTGCAGATGGTATCAGACAACAGCTGCTTTTCACATTGTCCCTTGGCAATCCCATGGTTAACTGTGTAGAATATCTACTAGAAGGACACTCCAATTAGCACTCATTTATCCGGAATCCCTTCCCCGGAACTTTACACTGCTGTTGCAGAGTATTTTGAAATTCAGATGGGAACTAAATGACTACCCAGAAAACTCCTTTATCATAATCTGCTAGCTCTTTTCCACATATTTGGTACTGTTTTGCAGATACCAGAGGTGTAGCAATGCAGGCAAGCTTCTCTTTACCTTGACTATATACTGCCTATTCCCATAGATCTCAGTAGTTCAAGCCATTGAATTGCCCTGGTCCCTGCAAAACATTCAAAACTTCTAGTACAGCACTGATGTACAATTCAATTTCTGGAACACTCTAGCACAGCTTTGCCCCTTTTTGTGCCTTCTCATAGTACCAATGCAAAACAGTTATACAGTCCCAATGGATTTTCAACATTAAGGACTCTGTAACCAAGATCCCTTTCCCTTAATATAATTGTCTCATCTCACATATCTTTTATTTTACAGATCTAGATCACTACAATGTAACTAGAGAAATTCTGCTTCAACTATGAAATTTAATAGAAATTTTCATCACATTTTGTAGTAATCATGATTTACCCTGAGAATAAGGAGAGGAAATCCTTTAATGCATTGCGCCTGTTTTCTTTCCTCATCTGGCCATGGAGAGGTGAAATAAATCACGGTGCTTCCACTGAAACTAGAATAAATGTCTGTAGGAATCGCTCAGTGAAGTATACATATTAAAACCTGTCAATTCACATGAACACAGGACAACAAATAAAAGAAGTGTCTTACCCTGGTAACGAGTTGCTGCTATCTAGAGGAGCATGTATTTGCTGTATTCCTATTAATTTTTCATTGTATTAACATGATAATGTTAATATGATACATTATGTTCAGTCATGCAGGCACAGAGCAAATTTTTAGGAAAGTGGACTAGAAAACAAAAGTAGATAATCAAGGAATAAGTAGTTTACAAAACTATTCCATCTACATCCTCTACACTAGAAAGATGGAGTATATAATCCCACTTCTTTTTTTTTTCAGTATGCCATTATCATTAGACAATATACATTTGATTAGCATTAGCAGCGATCTCCTGTGGAAGCCATCAGCTATTTTTAATTCTAATCTTCTTTCCAGTAGAAGTAAATGTTATACCTGACTTTGTTTCAGTATCATTTCATTCTTTGAATAATAATACAGAGTAATTGATACATCATAGTGTGAGTGAAATGGGGAGACGCCACTTCTTCCTTGCCTTCAAAAAATAATAAACAACTGCAGAAAAGTAATTTCTGGGGAGTAAGTTCTGGTTCATCTGAATGTAAAGCACCTTGTTTAGTCGACAGCGTAAGTATTGCTGGACTTCGGGAACCTTCTTATTGATTCATGAATATTCTGAAGGGATAG
Source organism: Dryobates pubescens (assembly GCF_014839835.1). Lineage (NCBI taxonomy): Eukaryota > Metazoa > Chordata > Aves > Piciformes > Picidae > Dryobates > Dryobates pubescens. The sequence goes on from NC_071657.1 coordinate 52,414,591, forward strand.
ATTAATCTTTTGTGGACCACACAGCCCTGATGAAAATGCTGTTTAATATGCTAAAGTGCCAAATTCATCTTCTTGTTGTACAAAAGAACTTCCTATAATAAAGACTCTGTAACAGCAGTAAGGCGTCTCTGCAGGTAATGTTTATCACTATGTGTTTGCACTTTGAAATACTAGATATTTTGTCTTGTATTATGCAATTCTTTTAGGATATGAGTGTATGGCAATATCCAATATTTTCCATTCAGCTTTATAGCTTAATTATTACTTGAAACATTCTGCATACTACACATTTGTCTAATGTTTAATAATCAGTGCATTTATTAAATTTTGTTATCTGTGACATGACAGTTTTTGTGTTTCACATCTTCTGTTACTGGAAACAAACATCAAATGGCATGCCATACATATTATTGTAGATAAATAGGATCTTTTCCTGACAGTCCAGCACTCTGAGGGCTAGATATTAAAATGCTCGTGGTACTCAGTCAATGCAGTTTCTTAGTGGACAGCAGATCTGACCCTTCATGTTCCAAATGATTTACCAGGTTCAAGTATCCCATTCCTTGACTGATATAATGCATCATCTTTAGTCTTGTGGCCTGAATGCAGTGACTCTGTAATAACAGTTGTGCTTTTGCAAACAGATACTTTTTTCCACAGCTTAAAAAGATCTGTGAGGCTCCAGGGTCTCCAGTTTTAAAGCACTTGTATATACCTTCTTAAGTACAGTCAAATAGTGAGTATCTTGTCAATGTCATGAACCTAACAGTTTAATATCCTTTCATGTACATTGATGATGGCCAAATTGCTATTAATCTGCATAGTTTTATTAGTGAGAAGGATGCAAAAATAAATTTTAATATTGTTTTGTGCAATGATTTATGTATGCAGACTAAAACTTACACAAATATTTCTAGTTTCAGAGATGAAAAATGTCTGGGTTTTTTCCAGTTTTTATACTTTGAGAGCAGGGCCTCTTCCTTCCTTCCTTCCTCCCTTCCTCCCTTCCTCCCTTCCTTCCTTCCTTCCTTCCTTCTTTCCTTCCTTCCTTCCTTCCTTCCTTCCTTCCCTTTAACAATTTAATCACAATTTAAGTTAGAAATTGACCAGTTTAGTGTCTTATCTATTTGCTTCTGGAAGCACAGCCTCAGATTCTGAATTCCATAAATATTTAATTTGATGTTTGCATAGAATATTAAAGAAATATAGAGCAGGTGTCTATATATGTCACCAGCAAGACAAAGACTGATTAGGTTTAAAAAAAATAAATATAAAAAATAGAGATAGTTGTCTTGTGATGGAAACTTCAATAGATAGAGTGAAATCAGTAGTAAGTAGAAGTAAATTAACATTTCTGTACTATTCATAATTCACAAGCTTTCTACTTTTTGAGTAATATTCCGCTATTTCAATGTATAAACATAGCCAATCTTTAAGAGCTCTGCAGATAGCTAACTAAGCTGTACTGGAGGTAGGAGGAGAGCATTTATGAGCCACCTTCACATGTATAATCTCCGCCTTGTATTGTACCCATTCACAGAATCATAGGATCATTTTGGTTGGAAAACACCTCTAAAATCAAAAAGTTCAGCCATCAACTTAGCACCACCATGGACATAAAACCATGTCCCGAAGTGCCACGTCCACATCTTTCTTGGACACTCCACCACCTGCCCAGACAACCTATTCCAATACTGACTCTTTCAGTAAGGACTTTTTTTCCTAATATCCAACTTAAACCAGTCCATTTCTCTCATCTAACCTTCTTCCAAAAAGAAAGAAGACCTAATAGATATTATCTTACTTCTGAAATAGAACAAAGGCTTTACAGCACTCTAATACAGTATAATAAGCAAGAAAATTCATTAAAAAAAAAGTAACACTTTATGACTTTGCAGAAAACACAAGAATTTCATTTGACAGCTATATATAATCTGCAAAGAACATTTCAAGACCTTATCCAGGTTTGTTTTTTTATGAAACTAGAATAAGAGAACTTTAATCATATGCACTACATCTTTAATGAGGGAAACCAGTTTAGACTAGGAGGACAAACTGCAAAGAAGTTATAATTTCTGCAAATTTTCAAAATCTGTATCTGTAATTCTCAATGGAAATGGTGTCTTTAACATGAAACAGCTAACAGAAAAAAACAACACCCACATCTTCAAAAAACACAAGAGTGAAGACTTAGGCAACTATAAGTTAGCATCACCTCAATCCACAGGAAGATCATAGAGTAAATCTATTGGGATTTGTTTGAGTTGTAAGAGCAGAAGGCTCCTCAATCAGGAGAGACTTTATTGCTGTCTAGCTACCTAATGAAAGGATTTACAGAAGAAGCATGCAAACTCTTCTTGGAGACACGTAAGGGAAGAGAAATCTGACAGAGCTTGAAATATAAGAAAGATTGGGGTTCTTTTTCAGTTTTATTTTTTACAACAATGTTCAAACACCCAAACAAGTTAATCACATATTGGAAGAGGTTGACTAGGGATTCTGTGGAATTTCCATCTCTACAGATATTCAAAACTTCATTTAATGAGCAGTCTGAACACCCTGCTCAGTTCCTGCATATTCTTCTGTTCTTCAGCAGAGATCTCTTCCTGTATTTTATGATTCTGTATTCCTATGATTTCAATAGGCTATTGGAAAGACAAGGCCATGTAGGTTATTCACATGGGTTTTTTTCCTAGAATGCAATGCAAAGCTTCTGAGACATAATCTATGGGATTTTTATGTATTCACTAAAACAAACAAACAAACAAAACAAAACAACACAAAACAACAACCAAAAAGGCAACAAAACCAGAAAACATGAACAACCAACCTTTGTATGCTTTGCTAGAAATACTAAACCTCTAGCAATAATCAAGCAAGTATAATAAATACTATAGTAACCATAACAATGAGTTCAAAGTGGTTTGAGCATATGGAAAAAACACACAGCCCCAATTCCTCTTGCTAAGTGTCTTATATATAAAAAATTTTTGCTAGGTTAAGACGGAATTGCAGGCAACTGTACTGAGAAAGATAGCATAATGAGGTGCTTTCCACATTTATCACTACTGTGCTCCCAGCCTCCCACCCCAAGTCATTTTGGCTCAATAGTTTACTATACTGCTAAAGATTTTATTAATCATATTTCACACTGTACTAGCTTAACACTCAATGTGTTGTCCCACATAGTTTTACAGGACAGTTTCATAACTGGTACGGGTCAAACTGCAAAGCAGTGGAGGATTATACTCATGATCTCTGCAACTGTGACTTCCCAGAGACAGTCTCTGGTACTGTTCAATGCAAGCCAAGTTGAAAGCCAGCGTTACTGGTTTGAATCAGCTTTTTTCACCACTCAGTGTTAATTACTGTCCTGCCAGCCTTTTGCCATGCATGTTATAAGGCTGCAGAGGAGAGAGTGAGGAGTCATTGACAAGAAAGAGTATACTACAGACTGTGGTATCCCCTCCAATATGATTCTGGCTTGTGCATCCACACCCACTTTCAGAAACTGCAGGAGAAGCTAACATGCTTTGGTATGTTAGGGCAGAGGCATCTTAAAGCTTATCTTCAGGAAATGTTGAAAAGCACTATCTTACCTTTCTAGAAGACATACAGCACTATTTATCTTAGTATTCTCAGTTTTATAACTTTTTCCTTCCTTCTGAGCTTTCATTGTCTTCTACATTGCTGCCTTTTCCTGGTCCTCTCTCCTCACAGCACTTTGCAGTTGTATATGTGGGTGTTATTGCAGTCTTTAGACTGTGACATTATATTTTAGTTCTTGAACCTCAAACCTGATGCCTTCACAGTCTTTTGGCAACAAGTCAATTTGCCATCTATGCATTAAAGCCTAAATTTTAACGGCAGCTTCCACGTCTGAAAGGAACAACAGAAATCTTCAGTATTATACTCAGGAGCCACGTTAAATACAGATTTTTTGAGAACTGAGTCTAAGTTCATAATGATATTCCATGACGTGAAATAGAATTTTTTTACAAAATCACCAAAACCCCCAAACTTCTGAAAACTTCAAACATCCTTTTATCAAATTGGTGTCTTCCTTATCTGAAAAGGCTATTTGTAACCTCAAAAGTTATTTCTCTACTAGGCTGATAAAGAGGCTGACTTAAAGAAATAATTTTCTAGGTTTTCATTTGACTGCTTAAATAAATTTCTTTTAGAAGAAAAATCGATTCAACCCAATCAGTGCAGGAGTAATTGGATTTGTAAATATATTTAAAAAAAAAAAAGAGAGAGAAAGAGAAAAAAAAAAGAAAGAAAGATGATAATTGAAATAAGGTGTAACTTATCTTGGTTAGAGACTTTATTTTAAGGTAAGGAATTTTATCATAGAAAAGTTGTAATATTTAGGAATGAGAAAATAATTTTTTCTGCCTCATGTACAATTTCAATGTTGAGTTCATAAATGTTTACTGGTATAAATATATGAATAAAAACAGAAAATATTTATTTCTTCTGAGAGCATAAGATTCTGGATTTCTTGATACAAGCATGACTTAAAACTGCTTCCAGATATTTCAGTGCATCACATATTCAGCAGGAGACAGTCACACAGATACGCTTCTTGTAAATGCATGGAATGACGTTGCTTTATGTTGGATGACTTTTTAGCTCATGAATATCAGAATGCTGCAAAACTTAAGCACTAGGATAAGCATTTGAATATATTGATCGAAGAATCAGGAGAACCCTTGTTCTATCTTCATAGTAAACTGTTTCCAGATATGGCATACTAGTTTCTTCTGTGTTTTTGCCACTTGTTTAATGGTTTGCATGGATTTTAAATAACCTCTATACATCTACATACCTGGTTTCCTAAGTATCAAGATTTCTTCATGACATCCACCCAATTAGAACTTCAGAAATTGTTCTAAACATCATATACTTACCTACAGCGAAATAACTAAATAACTGAGCATGAATTTTGAAGTAGTATGAAAAGAAACAGAAGATTCCACATAACTTAGGAAGAAAATATAGGAATTGTGTTAACTATTTGTTATCAATATTTTTCTTGCTACTGATGCAATCAGATCCAGACCACACACATTTCAATATGTGATACTCTGAGGCCCAATTCTTTTATTTTAGGCAGCTTTGATAAGTTATGATGAATACTATGACACCATCTTCTTAGACAATAACCTTTCCCTGAAATTGCCTTGACAATCATAAGAAAAAAATTTTCCATTGTGATCCCTTCCAAGCTACTGCACCAGAACAAATTCAGCCCATCCTAATTGGGTGACATCAGGCAGCACTGAAAATGCAATTTGTTGTGAAATTTGTTTTTACACTTTGCTGTTAGAAGCCCAATATTCAGCTCTGTTGCATCTCTCTGTTGGACCTTATCAAAGAACATGCTAGCTGGAAGGCATAAGCAACACTGATCACTCAAAAGGAAACAGAACAGCTGTGCTCCTGACAGCTGGAGCAAGCATGACGTCCATCAGCAAATAACGGGCATATCTAAAACTGTTCTTCTTAGTAGGGTGCCCCAAATCTTGTTAAGTTGTAAATGAGAGTTCTCAGTGACTGCCAATTCCCACTATTATTTTTCCAATAGATGATAAACATTTCTTTTTAAATCTGTGTATTAGTTTGTCATGCTGTCATTCATCACACTTAAAGTAGCTTTAGGTAAGAATTATAAGATAAGCTGGTTTCAGAGAAGCTTGAGCACTAAGAATCCTCATATGCATCTAGATGCACTGCAAAAACTCACACTGCAAACATAAACAAAAATTTCACACAAGAAAGTGTGTGAAAAAAGTGCTACTTTTAACTCTAAAAATGAGTGAATATCTATTTCCCAAATCTTCTCTCTATCATTCTTTTTCTATTCTGTTACTGATATCCACACACCAAGAATCTTATCTTCATTGTCATCATTTCAAAGAAATTGGGATGTATCTGAATCATGTGTTCTGATATCCAGAATATATTAATGCAACACTACTTATCCTAAAATCTTACTTATCCATAAAATCTTATTTCAGACTGTCTACTAGATACCCAAAAAGACAAAATTAAATAAAGAAAAGAAAAAAAAACAGTACATATTTGATGTTCTAGATTCTGACCACTGCCACTGTGTGTAGTCATTAGAATTCACTGCAATGGCCTTTCATAACATTTTTTCTTATGTGAAAGTGACTTGCTATTTAGTTAACTTCCTATTCTAGTAAAGCTAAAGCAGACCTGTTGTTCTACTAAAGCAGATGTGACTGGTCAAATAAAAGAACCCAATACCTTATTTAGCTTTACTGTTGTCTAGTTTTTACATATTTCATCTTTTAAAAATCTGTAACCCATTCTTTAAGGCATTAGCATTATTTAGATGAATTGCAGCATTATGGGTGCAGCTTCAATGAAAGTAGCTCAAACTGTGTCATTCAAAATAGCTTTAGAACATGGCCAAAAAAGAATCATAGAATCACAGAATAGTAGAATGGTCCTGGTTAGAAGGGGCATCCTCAAATAGATCAGGTGTCCAGAGCCCTGTCAGGCCTTACCTTGAATATCTCCAGGGATGGGGTCTCAACCACTTCCCTGGGAAACCTGTTCCAGTTTTCCACCACCTTTGTTCCTTGATCTTGTTTCTAACATCCAATCTAAATTTACTCTTCTTCAGTTTGAAGCCATTGCCCCTCATCCTATCACTACAGGCATTTGTAAACAATCTCTCTCCATCCTTCTTGTAGGCCCTCTTCAGGTACTGGAAGGTCGTTATTAGATGTTAGGTGTTAGGTATTGTCATTAACCAACTGCTAATGATATTAGGTATTACCATTATTAGCTACAAGGATGCTGGCTATTGTCATATTCTTTCAAGTTATGTTTAATGGGAATAAATGGATATTGCATTTGGTATATTAGTTTATTAACTTTTAAACTGTATATGTATCTGTATATGAACACAAGTAGTAAGGACTCCCTGTTGTCAGCCTCCTAAAGCAGAAATGTACATAGTTCTTGCAAAAATGTCCCCCAAAACAGCAACAACAAAAAATATAATTGTGTAATGACAAATTCTCCACAACTACATATTCCTATGCATATTTTGTATGACCATATCTTTGCAAAAAACCAAAATGCAGTAATGCTATAAGAAAAATTTTGCCCAGAGAAGAAAAAATAATGCATTGATTAATGTGCCTCTTCCTTGGGTTACTAAATTTGTGCTTGTAATCAAGTCTTTAAAGAAGTGACAGTTAAATCATTAGTACTGAGAAATCTAAGGAATAGAAAACTAAAAATAAGTCTAAATAAAATGGTTTTGTTCTGCAAACACCTTAGTCTAATGTATTTATGTATTAGAGTGATAATGAAAATGTTCATGGGAGCATCACCCAGGCTGCAAACTCACCACATAGAACAGTGAATGAAAGTATCATCTATAATAACTGTCATGGGTTGAGTTGAATCTGGTGATGTGAGTATTCAATACCACGCTGCTGTCATACTAACTATAAAGTGGAAGTTCTGCCTGGAGCAACGTATCATAGTGTTTGAAGTTTAGACTGTAATGTGAGAGGCTTCCTGTTACAATTGTTACTTCCATGTTTGAGTTTTGGGGTATTGGTCTTTTCTGCTGGGTTGGCTGCTATGTGCTAGGGGGTGGGGATTTGGAACAGTTTTATCTCTGACTTCTGCTGCTAATTCTGCATTTTGCTGTGTTTTCTGCAGCATTTGGCTAATTGTGTGTTGTATTATCTCAGTAAATTCATCTTCTTAATCCAGGGATTTTCATGTTATCTTTGTCTCCCATCCATATGGGCTATGTTAAGCCAGGATACTAACCTATCTGAACATCTCATTTTTATAAAGTTATACATTTAATTCAAAGTAAAAATTGTGATTCATGCAGGTGAAACCTATTTATCAATCCTCTACATACAGATAACTCTTATTTATAGAGGTGTCATGTATATGTCTACATATGTGAAGAACAATCATTTTTCCTTCTGTAAGCACATATTGTGGCCTTTCTTAACATCTTACATGGGCCTGCAGGAACATTTCCTGCAGTGTCTTTTGGTGGGCTGACACACACTGGCAACAGCTTGATTGGAGGCTCTTGCATAGGTTTTATTTGGGGGGAAAAAGAGAATCTGAAAAGTTCATACATCTTTATAATGCCCATCAACAAACTGGTTATCCCACCAGATACATCACACCATCTTATACAGATGTGGACTTCATCAAGGCCTTTGATACCACCCCCCTCCCAGCAAACTCATGGCCAAGCAGTCAGTGTGTGGCTTGGACAGGAGCACTCTGTGCCAGGTTAGGAACTGGCTGGAGGGCCGTGAGGTTGGTGAGGGGTTTGGAGCACAAGCCCTGTGAAGAGAGACTGAGGGAGCTGCGGTTGCTTAGCCTGGAGAAGAGGAGCCTCAGGGGAGACCTTATTGCTGTCTACAACTACCTGAGGGGAGGTTGTAGCCAGGTGGGGGTTGGTCTCTTCTCCCAGGCAACCAGCATCAGAATGAGAGGACACAGTCTCAAGCTCTGCCAGGGCTTGAGGTGAGGAGAAAGTTCTTCACAGAGAGAGTTGTTAGCCATTGAAATGGGCTGTCCAGGGAGGTGGTGGAGTCACCATCCCTGGAGGTGTTCAAGAGGGGACTGGACATGGCACTTGGTGCGATGGTCTAGTAGGCATGAGGTCTTGGGTGACAGGTTGGAATTGATGATCTTTGAAGTCTTTTCCAACCTTGTTGATTCTATGATTCTATGTCTCCCCAGAACTGTCTACATTGCCTCCTCTAGCAGTGCTGCACTGTGCTTGCCCTAGCTCAGGGCTACAACTAAGTGTAGTAATTTAACTTTTACAGCTGCAATATGACAGACAGTGAGGCTATAGGCCTTAATTAACTGTGTTTATATATGTACAATACATGAAAACAAAAATTTACTTAACCTCATGTGGTGGGTTGAAATTCCCCCCTGACATAAAATTGCCAGACCAGCTCAGCTGAAAGCAAATGAAGCTATATTTACAAGCAAAACTACAAACTAAAATATGGAATGCCATGAATATGTACAGAATAGACAATATTTACATATATTTACAGTTTATAACACAAAAAGCCCTCTGGACATAACCAGGGGGCTACTAATAGCTTCCCCCTCCCCACTCTTTTCCCCCCTGAACAAGATAAAGGAGAGAGAAGAGCAGAGAGTTGCTGTTAGTACTGAACCACAACAAATAACACAGCCAAGGTCAGCAAGCCAGCAGAAGCCAGAAGCTAGTATCTGCTAGAGTGAAGAAGCAAAAGAGGAGTTAGTTTACAAACTAGTTTTATGTTTGTTTTCATACTAATGGGATTATTTACATCTTATCATTATTTTCCTTTTTATATCCTGTAGTAATTTATATGCATTCTATCACTTTCTGTTCATGATCTGTGGAAAACTTTCTAGGCACAGCTTAAATCTACCTCATTCAAAAACAAGAAGACTTCTTCCTACCTGCCTTTTGTCAGCTAAGAGGGGTTTTTGGTGGAATTCAATTTCTTTTAATTTAAAATAAGTGATTTACAGTCTCAGTAGTTCTAAGTTACTGTAAGCATAACATCTGATTGTTACTGTGTTTAAATTGAGTTATTAAATTTACTCTACACTAAATTATAAATTAAAAAAAAATCTAAATTAATTTGTGAAATATCTATTTCACCTACTTCTGAAAATACTGGTCAGTTTAAGGCTTGTTTTGCCACAATTTGCCTTGTCTTTATGCCACAATCAAGATGCGTATGTCAGATTATGTGCCCTATTCTTTAGGGTGAATATTTGTTTCAGAAGAAAATAATAAAATACAATGTTCTTTTGAGAGTTCTCTCTAAGCATAAATGTGATGCAATTAATTTTGAGAGTTCTTTGGCTGAGTGAGTTCTATTATAGAAGAACCTTCACAAATCATCCATATTTGCCTAAACCTTACTGGTCCAGGTGACAGGCTAGCCTTTTCCAAGAGTGTTTTTCTTATGATGCCCCCATTATTTCTTAATTGCAGCTTAACCTGTAAAGGAAATACCATTTCCAACCATTTTTAAAAGTCTTTTGTCAATCTTCAACACTGTGAAAAAAAATTTCTGCCCATTCTATATCTCAGATGAGTGAGCTGAGAAGTTTATTGTCCTGGGCTCCTTGGCTAATAGAGTATGATCTCAGAAGCAAGCCCACACACACAGGTGAGGATCATGATGACAATGTTTTCTTCTGTGGAGTGCGCTATGACTTCACAGAGTGACAGGTGTTCTACAGCAACTGCTCTCTAACACCATACACTAGCCATTAATATTCACAGTGAACATTAAAACCCAGAGTTCCTAATTACATTACAGCTAATGTAGGAACTGACTTACAGCTGACTCCATATAGATGTGCATATATGTGTCTATGTATGTGCTGAAAATTGTATGCAGTTACCTCACTAGCACCTTATTTAAACAAATCATTGTCAATTAAGTATTTCTTGATTTATGGTACAATATATTTCTTAAAGTTATGTCACTGTAAGTTGTTAGTGACATTGAAGCCTATTTTTGCATTTAAACCACAGACTATGGAATGCTTAAATGCTCTGTGTAATGTACCTTTGCCAATACTTTACACTTTTTAATAATCTTTATATGCCTTTGTCAAAATTATCAACCTTGTGTTAACAGTGAAGGTCTAACATGCATTATATTTTTATTGAGAGGAAGAAGTACAGGCCATACATTTGTTTATTTCTATTTTATTCTTATTTCTCCTTAAATGATGGAATGTATTTAAGACACCATGTTGCAAAAGAGAAAGATTGGGATTAAAATATAACCCTCTGTAACCTGAAAAATCCTTTAGAATTTGATTGCTTTAATCACAGAATCAAAGAATCACAGAAACATTCAGGTTGGAAAAGACCCTCAGGATCACCAAGTATAACCAATAACCCTACTCTACAAAGTTCACCCCTAAACCATATCCCCAAGCAGCACATCAAAATAACCTTTAAACAAATCCAGGGCTGGTGACTCAACCACCTCCCTGGGCAGCACATTCCAATGCCTGACAACTCTTTCTGTGAATTTTTTTTTTTCCTAACATCCAGTCTAAACTTACCCAGCTGTAGCTTGAGACCATTCCCTCTTGTACTATCAGTAATTACCTGTGAGAAGAGACGAACACCAGCTTCTTCACAACATCCTTTCAGGTAGTTGTACAGAGCGATGGAGTCTCCCCTCAGCCTTCTCTTTTCCAAACTAAACAGCCTCAGCTCCTTCAGTCACGCCTCATAAGATTTATTTTCCAGGACCTTCACCAACGTCATTGCCCTCCTCTGCACTCACTCCAGCACCTCCACATCTCTACTGTATTGATGTGCCCAAAACTAGACACAATACTCGAGGTGTGGCCTCAGCAGAGCTGAGTACAAGTGGACAATCACCTCCCTACTCCTACTGGACACAGCATTTCTCATACAAGCCAACTTTCTTGGCCGCCTGGGCACGCTGCTTACTCATATTCAGTTGCTTGTTGATGAGAACCCCAGATCCCTTTCTGCCAGACAGCTTTACAGCCACACTTCCCCAAGCCTGGAGTGTTGCTTGGGGTTGTTGTGACCCAAGTGCAGGACCTGGCATTTGGCCTTGTTGAACCCCATCCCATTAATTTGGCCTATTGACCCAGTCTATCCAAGTCCCTCTGTAGAGCCTCCCTACCCCCACGAAGATCAACACTCCCACCTAACTTCGTGTCATCTGCAGACTTGCTGATGACACGCTCTATGTCTCATCAAGGTCATCAATAAAGATGTTAAACAGAAGTGGTCCCAACACTGAGCCCTGAAGAACACCACTTGTGACCAGCCACCAGCTGGATTTAACTCCATCGACCACCACTCTTTGGGCCTGTTTGCCCATCCAGTGCTTTATCCAGCAGTGTGTGCTCATCCAAGCCAAGAGCAGACAGTTTGTCCACAAGAATTCTGTGGGGAACAGTGTCAAAAGCTTTTCGAAAGTCTAGGTGCACAATATCCACAGCCTTTCCCTCATCCAACAGTCAGGTCATCCTGTTATAGAAGGAGATCAGGTTTATCAGGCAGGACCTGCCCTTCATAAATCCATGCTGACTAGGCCTGATCCCCTGGTTGTCCTCTGTATGTTGTGTAATGGTGCTCAAGATGATCTGGTCCGTAACCTTCCCTGGTCCTGAGGTCAGACTGACAGGTCTATAGTTTCCCAGATCTGCCTTCCTTCCTTTCTTGTTGATGGGTGTTTCATTTGCTGCTTTCCAGTCCACTGGGACCTCCCTAGTTAGCCAGCCCTTCAGGTAAATAATGGAAAGTGTCTTGGCGAGCACATCTGTCAGCTCCTTCATCACCCTTGGTTGTAGCCCATCCACCCATTGGCTAACTTGAAGAATCTAAGGAATACAACAATGTTACTCTCTTAAAGGGTACTGGTTTTCTGTAGCTAATCATCATCATTTTGTAGAACCCTGATTAAAACTGAAGTCCTTCTTAAGAAAAGCTTTGAGAAAGATATAAGCCAAAACAAGTGAAGAAAGAAAACCACTGCAAGCACCAGTTATCTAGTTTCTTCTTCTCTGTGCTTCATTTATTAGTGCACTAATCCTCATCATATAATCTGTTCCATTTTAATATTTCTAAATGTATATTTATATAAGTTTTTGAGAACAAGAAGGACTTCTTATAGGGAAAATGTGGGCCCACTGCTGAATAAAGCCCTGATAACTGAGGATACAGAGAAGGCAGAGTTGCTAAATACCTTCTTTGCTTTAGTCTTTACTCCTAAGACCAACACTTGTGAACTCCAAACTCTGTATGAAGGAGTCTGGAGGGAAAACTCTCAGCCAGTCAGTGAAGACTTGGTTAGGGATCAGTTACATAAACTGAATATTCACATGTCCATGGGGCCTGATGAGATGCACCCAAGGGTGCTGAGAGAGCTGGTTGATGTCATTCTACCATTCTCCATCTTTTTTGCAAAATTCTGGCAGACAGGAGAGGTGTCTGAAGAATGGGGGAAGGCCAATGTCACTCAAGCCTTCAAGAAGGGCAAGAAAGAGGTTCCAGGAAAATACAGACCAGAGAGACTCACTCCATCCCTGGTAAAAAGCATGGAAAGGCTCATTCTGGAGGTCACTTCTAGGCACTTGGAAGAGAAACTTATCAAGAGTAGTCAGCATGGATTTACCAAGGGGAAATCATGCTTGACTAATATAGTAGCTTTCTATGATGTTGCAACAGAATGGGTAGATGCAAGGAGACCAAGTGGATCTAGTCTATCTTGACCTTAGTGAGGCTTTTGACACTTTCCCATAACATCCCTGTGAGCAAGCTCAGGAAGTGTGGGATAGAAGAACAGACAGTGAGATGGATTAGGAACTGTCTACAATAGAGTCCGAAGAGTGGTGGTCAATGGTGCCAGGTCCATCTGGAAAGCTGTAACTAGCGGCGTTCCCTAGCGATTAGTGCTGGGTCTGGTCCTGTTCAACATCTTCAACAATGACATTGATCAGGGAAAAGAGAGTCTGATGATACCAAATTGGAAGGCTTGGCTGATACACCTGAAGGATGTGTGCCCATTCAGCAAGACTTCAGCAGACTGGAGAGCTGGACAAAGAGGAAGCTACTGAGGTTCAACACAGATAAGTGCAGAGTCCTGTACCTGGGAAAGAATAATAAACTGTACCAGGGTAGGCTAGGAGGTGATCTTCTAGAAATCAACCCTGTGGAGAAGGACCTGGGAGTCCTGGTGGACAACAAGTTATCCATGGGACAGCAATGTGCCCTTCTGGCCAAGAAGGCCAATGGCATCCCGGGGTGCATTAAGAAGAGTTTGTCTAGCAGATCAAGTGAGGTTCTCCTTCCCCTCTACATTGCCCTAGTAAGGCCCCACCTGGAATATTGCATCCAGTTCTGGGCTCCCCAGTTTCAGAGGGACAGGGATCTGCTGGAGAGAGTCCAATGGAGAGCTACCAGGATGATGAAGGGACTGGAGCACATGACCTATTAGAAGCTGAGGAGCCTGGGGGTTATTAATCTGGAGAAAAGAAAACTAAGTTGGGATCTAATATATATATATATGTATGAAAGGTGGGTGTTAAAAAGGGACAGCCTTTTATCACTTGCTCCCTGTGATAGGATGTGGGGCAATGGACATAAACTACAATACAGGAAGTTCCACCTCAACATGGGGAAAATCTTCTTCTGGAGACTTTCAAGACCTGTCTGGATGCATTCCTGTGTGACCTACACTAGATTATATGGTTCTGTTCTGGCAGGAGGGTTGGACTCCTATATTTCCAGAGGTTTCTTCCAACCCCTAACATCCTGTGATCCTGTGATGCTATAATTAACATAGCTTGTGATTTACACTTGCCCACTTAAGAAACACTGACTTAAATATTTTGTTGAATCAGTATCTTTATGTAGCTTAGATAGCAAAGGACACATCTCTGAGGGATTATTTCTCTTAACTTGCTGTATGGTTTTGCATTGATGAGTCAGCCTGCTACTCTCCCATCTGTGACCCCCTTTCTACAGTCAGAACACATAATTTTGCTTCTTCTTACAAATTCTTAATGGATATATAATGGATACATAACACCACCAATACTGCTCTTTTATCTTGTTATAATCTAGAAACCCTTAGTTAATAAATTAATTTTATTTCTGAGTCCAGAATAAGGCATGAAAAAGAAAAAGCAACACCCATCTTAGGAACAGACACCATGGTCTTTATAAGCCTATTCGTATTTCCTATCTCTTTTGGCCACATCATGTTTTTGATATTTGTATGTTTTCTGCAACAGGAAAAAAAGCCTCATCTTTTTTTTTACTGCTAGTCCTATGGCAGAGTGATGGGAAAGCATATTTCTTCATGGCAACAATCCTTTAATGTCATCAGTGGCCTTCCCAGGATAAATTATTCAAAGAATAAGATCATCTTCTGTTGATTTCTCTAATGAAATACTGTTATATAAAAAATTGTTGACTTTGCAAATATCTGACCTTGTTTTGCATGTAGTATAAGGACAAAGATACATGGCACTCCATATTGAAAAATAGAGTGCCATTGAACTATAGCATTTTTTAATCACTCTATAATCTGTTTAGCTAATATGTATGAATGAGAAAAATTGAGGTTTGAACTTCTTCCAGTTTGCAACATCATAACTACTTATCTCTTGAAGAGTCTGAAAATTGAAATGAGCACATACACAAATCTTAGTTCTCATCATATATGGTACAAGCCTGTGGTCACCTTGAGAAGTCTTCATCCCAACAGAGACTCTCTTCTTAGAGTCACTATTCCACAAGAGACTTCTCATAATACTTTAAGAAATGGCAACAAAATGGAAGCAGACCGTAAAGTTGGATACATGAGTGGTGTTTCAGGAAATGCTGCCTCAATTATGTTTGTTTTCTGACAGTGCTGTACTCGAAAAATTTAAATTTAAAGTATGAAATAATATAAATTTTATTATTATTTTTTTTTTCTGTAACACTAGCAGCTAATAACTAACATATTTAGATACACTAATGTAAAAATTTAGATTTAAACTGAACAAAATGGAATTTTAACATTTAGGTCTAAAACTATTCCTTTAAAACCTATGTTCAGTCTTGTCATGGACTGTGTATCTTTTACATTGCCACAGTCTCTACAAAACTTATGCTGTGCTTGATTTTTCACATAAACAGCAAGTACGAAATTAGTTATAAGCAACAAACACAAAATACAGAAGACTCAGGAAAAATTATGTTGGGACTTGTAAAGATGTTTGTAAAGATGCTGGGGTCGGAGTGGCTGGAGAGCAGCCAGGCAGAAAGGGACCTGGGGGTACTGATTGACAGCCAGCTGAATATGAGCCGGCAGTGTGCCCAGGTGGCCAAGAAGGCCAATGGCATCCTGGCCTGCATCAAGAATAGTGTGGCCAGCAGGAGCAGGGAAGTCATTGTGCCCCTGTTCTCAGCACTGGTTAGGCCATACCTTGAGTCCTGTGTCCAGTTCTGAGCCCCTCAATTTAAAAAGGCCATTTAAACACTTGAACATGTCCAGAGAAGGGCAATGGGACTGGTGAGAGGCCTTGAGCACAAGCCCTATAAGGAGAGGCTGCAGAAGCTGGTATTGTTTAGCCTGGAGAAGAGGAGTCTCAGGGGAGACCTTATTGCTGTCTACAACTACCTGAAGGGAGGTTGTAGCCAGGTGGGTGTTGGTCTCTTCTCCCAGGCAACCAGCACCAGAACAAGAGGACACTGTCTCAAGTTGCACCAGGGGAAGTTTAGGTTGGAGGTGAGGAGAAAGTTCTTCACAGAGTGATTTGCCATTGGAATTGGCTGCCCAGGGAGATGGTGGAGTCACTGTCTCTTTAGGTGTTCAAGAGAGGATTGGATGTGGCACTTGGTGCCATGGTCATGAGGAGTTGGGTGATAGGTTGGATTTGATGATCTTTGAGGTCTTTTCCAACCTTATTGATCCTATGATTCTATGATTCTATGTTACAGGAAAAAAGCAAAATAGCAAAAGCTTGTAGCTAGACATTAAATGAGCTTTGACACAGGCTGTCTGGGAAGCCAGTGAGATACACCAAACTCCATTTGGATTGCATAAGAGGACCATACCTATACACAGATACTGGTTTTCATTCTTATACTTGGGTATTTCTAATTTGTCAACAGAAAATAGAGTTACAATATTTATGTGCTGTCCTATATTTTACTCCTATATTATTGGAACATTCTGTCTGCTAAGGTACTTAACTTCTATGTTTTGACTGTGTCTAAAGCAGCAGCATGTTGACAATCACATTAGATATCTGTTTGTTAAGTACATAAATACGTTTTGTAAATGTGACCTCAGGAACTGCACCACTATTAGGCTATGGCTGTCCAATAGTACTCTTAAATGATGTGAGAGTGTATATTAATATCAATACTAGGAATTCTTATAGGAATGTGAAAGGTTTTGGTCACGTTATTAAATGTGTGTGCATTAACTGCTCACTGCTCCTGGTTCTCATTTGGGAAAACCTTTTGTCATTATTTTTGTCACCCTGTGGCAAAAATACTGACATTGTGCATGTGTAATCAGATTTTACACACATCTGGGATCTGCAATATAGACTCTCTGAGGAAAGTATGCATTCTGCCACTTCCTCTTGATAAGAAGAATACACATGGAATAGACATAGAACACGTTCACTATATATCCATGCTAAGCATTAGGCTAAAGAAAACTTAAATCCCTGCAGCATTAAATTTCCTTTTTTTTTTCCTTATTGATAATATAATCTCAGATAAAACTGGTAAGTAATTACTTTTACTACTAGTTATATGATTGTTAGACATGTTATCTTTGAATAAAACACATCACCAAGGCTGTAAAAGTATTCCTCTATTTTAACTATTGAAGTTTCAACTTAAGTTGAAGAACCAGTTGTCAAAGCTTAATCTCTGCATATGTTAGCATAATTCAGGCTAAAGAAAACTCTAGTCCGACCTCTTGCCCAGAGAAGAGCCAGTTCTGGACTTATACCAGGCTGCTCAAGGATTCATCCAGATAGGATATGAAATCTCCCAAAGCCAGAAACAGTCCAACCTCCTTGGACCCCTGCCCCACTTCTTGGGCAAAAGGCTTTTCCTTATCTTCAGCATGAGCCTTTTGTATTCCAGTCTCTCACCTCTCTACAGTGCACCACTGTGAAGAGCCTCCATCTCCTCCATCCCTTCCCATCGATGATGAAGATTGTGTTGAGTGCCCAAAAAGTCATCTCCTCCCAGCAGAAACAGCTCTACCACTTCAGCATTTGCTCAAAGGGCAAGGGATCCAGCTTGCTTTTGGTCGCTTCTTCTGATTTTTCTTCCACTTTACCTATATTTTCCTCTTCTAAGAAGCCCAAAAATGGACACTGTGCCTAGAGGTGATTAGCAAGCTTTGACCGGATGCTGATCCCTCAATGCTATACCCTAGTTCACATCACCTTGGGTGCTGCTGGCTCTGCTGGCTGCAGAGCAGCTGGACTTCAGCTCAGCTCACTGCCCAGGAAGGCACAGCGCAACCTCCACAGAACTGCTTCTCAGGCCCACCAGACCCTCCATTGTTGCAGGGCTCTAGTACTAGGTCTTGCTCTCTGTCTTAGCTTAATTTCACAGGGTCACTATTTCAGCCATTGTTCTGAGAGCAGCTGTTGGATGTATCTAGAGGCAATGGGACTGCAAAATACTTTCTAGCTGACCAACTGCACACTGCAAAAAGCATAACAATAATGTTCCATGTGTGCCAAGAACAACATCCTCACGTGTTGGTACTGTTTGATTAGAACATGCTACAGGAGCCACCTCCCTGACACACTGGCACCTCTTACTGGGAAAAGATTTTGGCTTATATGAGTGGTTGGATTTTGCTGGTTGAATAATTGATAACAAAGAGTATATGAATAGCCACTCTGAGCAATAGTTACTTCAGATAGGGACTTAGGCTAGGAACAGCTTGAAGGGTTAGGGTTGCTAGGGACTTCTGCTTTTGCTAGTTAGCTGCCTCTTCTGGTCAAGGCTTCAGTGTAGGAATGCTACTACAGATATATTGAGATTCTGTTAGCTGCTTTGTCTGTTAAGGGTATCCAAGACTTCTGTAAGTAGGATTCTGAGACTGTAATGCAAGGAATTCTACAATACAGTAATAGAGGATTTCTGAGAGGACTTCTGAGATTCTCTGCTCTCTGAGTTTCTGGAATCTTGTTGCTATACGGCGATGAGGTTCATGCACCATTCATCAAAACAACCCCTGAATGAGGGGAACAACAGGTCCCTTGTTGCTCCTTCCTTTCACCTATCCAGATCCCCGGAAGGTAGCCTGGCTTTCAAGCATGTTGACTGCTCCCACCATGCTAAAACATGATTTTCACTGGCATAAAAGTGAAGGCAACCACTGTCTATAATTTCTATACTTGTTCCTTTTGAAGTTCACACAAAATGTATGCAATATTTACCTTCCTGCAGCAGCTGGAGATCTCCCCCAGTCTCCTTGATTTTTCACATATGCCAGAGAATGTCCTTGCCAAAGGCACTGCCTCATTTGCAGCAAAATAGACAGAGTTGTCAAATTGTCTCAACTAATCTCCTGTAGACTTATTCACTGCAGGCCAGTACCCTTTGGACAGAGAGGCGACCTCATTGGTGAAGACTGAACAAAAGAATGGTGGAAGGCACAGAGTAATTCAGCCTCGTCTGTATCTCCTGGCACTAAATCACATGCCCCATTCAGCAGTGAGACATTTCACTTGTTCAGTCCTTTTCTGCTAATGTCTTCCATGCCAATTCTGGACTTGGTTGGACATTGATATTCGTAGCACCAATCCTGCATGTCAATGCAGTGCTTCTAAAGTCCTCCTTTTTTTTTCACCCTGAAATCTGAGGACAGTGTGTAGAGAGGCTATATTCCACTAAGAATGTACATCACATTGTTTAGTTTCTCTTTCTGCATTATGACTAGCTATATTCTATGTGTATGCTTGTGAAAGTGCCTAACAGCAGGATTAAAACATTTCTGACCATGGAGGTAAAGAAGCTTTAATGTTTTGTGAATGGAGTGATAATACTATGAGCTAGTGTGTTCTGCAAAGTAAAAATAATGTCTTCCCTATTCAATTAATCTTATTTAAAAGTACTATATTACTGATCATGGGTCATTTCATGGTATCATAGCATCAGTCAGGGTTTGAAGGGACCACAAGGATCATCTAGTTCCAATCCCCCTGCCATGGGCAGGGACACCCCACACTAGATCAGGCTGGCCACAGCCTCATCCAGCCTGGTCTTAAACACCTCCAGGGATGGGGCTTCAACCACCTCCCTGGACAACCCATTCCAGGGCTTCACCACTCTCATGGGGAAGAACTTCCTCCTCACCTCCAGCCTGAATCTCCCCACCTCCAGCTTCATTCCATTCCCCCTAATCCTATCACTACCTGATATCCTGAGAAGTCCCTCCCCAACCTTCTTGTAGGCTCCTTTCAGATATTGGAAGGCCACAATTAGGTCACCTCGGAGCCTTCTCTTCTCCAGACTGAACAGCCCCAACTCTTTCAGCCTGTCTTCATAGGAGAGGTGCTCCAGCCCTATGATCATCCTCGTGGCCCTTCTCTGGAAGGGTGAAAACAACCCCATTCAGTGCTACAGGCTGGGGTCAGAGTGGCTGGAGAGCAGCCATGCAGAGAGGGACCTGGGGGTACTGGTCGATAGTAAGCCGAACATGAGCCAGCAGTGTGCCCAGGTGGCCAAGAAGGCCAATGGCATCCTGGCCTGTATCAGGAACAGTGTGGCCAGCAGGCACAGGGAAGTCATTGTGCCCCTGTTCTCAGCACTGGTTAGGCCGCACCTTGAGTCCTGTGTCCAGTTCTGGGCCCCTCAGTTTAGGAAAGATGTTGACTTGCTAGAATGTGTCCAGAGAAGGCCACAAAGTTGGAGCACAAGCCCTGTGAAGAGAGACTGAGGGAGCCGGGGTTGCTTAGCCTGGAGAAGAGGAGACTCAGGGGAGACCTTATTGCTGTCTACAACTACCTGAAGGGGGGTTGTAGCCAGGTCAGGGTTGGTCTCTTCTTCCAGGCAACCAGAATCAGAACAAAAGGACAGATTCTCAATGATCTCAAAGGTGTTTTCCAACCTGGTCTATTCTATTCTATTCTATTCTATTCTATTCTATTCTATTCTATTCTATTCTTTTTTTTTTTTTTTAATACTCTGCCCAGAGCTTGTTGAAGAAAGATAGCATTGCTGATATAGTACACTTACACTACCGGTAATGGTAAAGGGTTTCTTTTTTGGAATAAAGGTGTTTGAGACTTTGGCTTTTTATAAGACTGCTTCTTCAGGATTTCCAATTTTCCATTGAAAGTATATTAGTATTGCTAATTTGTGTATTGCAGAAAATTGGATCTTGTTGTCTTTCTGTTACTAATTTATAGATGCTTTCAAAAGAAATCCAAACTCTCTTTTGTATTTGTTATCTCTCTCTGTCTGTTTCTAGTCTTAAAATATGACAAGAAGCAGGGACATCAGGGCATCATGAGTCCTGAAGGAAGATTATTGAAATGTTGTCAAAATATTAACATTTCACAAACCTTTAAGCTCCTTATCAGACTCCATCTCTAAGGGTTTCCTTCTTAATAAAAGCTGGGGCTTGAATACTAATCTATTGGTAATGAGAACTGGATATCCAGTTAATCTCTTGCAGTCTATTCCTCATACTTGTTCTCACCTGCCTGCTATCAGATGCTGTGCAACTCTGACTACATGAACCCAGCTTAGAGAACTGCAAAACATACTTGGGGTATTTACTTTCCTTTTGGATATAGAATTCAAGTTATATCATTATAATTTTCAAATGTTGCCTTCTACTGTAGACATTATTTGGGGGCACATCTCATGTGAGTTTGATGTACATTGGTTATTCATTACTGGAAAAAACATCCACATTTACTAGATTCTTTAGTTTTTTAATTTACAGTAATTTGAAGCAGGACAAATGTAATGCAATATCTGTGGCTATGGATTATTATTTATTTACATCTCACTAAAGTTTTCTCCCTAGCATGCTGCAGTTGGGTCATATGCCTTTAAGTATGCAGGCAAAACACATGAATTGAAAATTCTGTTGACAGGTAAATGTGAATCATCTTTTTTCATTCAAAGGAAAATAATCAAGCTCTTTTCAAATAATATAAAATGTAAAATGATTGCCTTTTAGGGAGGAGGCAGGCTTATCAGCATCTCTTCTATAGAAAATGATTTCCATTTTGTAGCAGGAGGAACATATGCTGCAGCTTATCTTGTCACTTGACTGCAGTTTCTGATATTTATTAACAGTTGATTTCCTGTAGATGCTGTTCTTTCCTGTTTCTCTTCTCCCATCTCACCAATTATTTATTTTCCCAAAAACTACATCTGCCCTTCTTGTTCATTCTCATTTCCTAAAGATGATTATTTTATTACTAGTTTTCAAGAAGCATTTCTAATGACTGGTACAGCCTGATTCCATATATGATTTATAACACTCTGTATTTTGTGGCTTCACTTCCTCCCCCACCCAATGAAGGCCCATGAGACCAAATATCTCAGATCACAGTAAAACACAGAAATTATGAATTACGTGTTCAAGAGAAATCTTAGTATTTACTAGAGATTTACACAGAACAGGAACAAGGTTGTCTGTAAAATACACAACTGTATGCAGTTTCTTGAAGAAGCCTATTATAAAACTAGAGGCCAGCTGCACATTAGCATGATGTCCTAGGAACAGGGTTGCCCCACATCTATGACTGGCAAACTGAGGAGTCCTGTAAGCTATCGCTCCACAGCTAAGACTTCAATGATTCAGATGAATCTGCTTGCAATTTTCATAGTATCTTTCTAGTATCTTTCACTACTGTGGTTTAGCTTTTGATATGTTGGGTTTGCATTGTTCTTTTTCTCTCTGACTCATCTGGCAGGAACTGGAAAGTGTGGTTCCTAATGTATCTGCATTTTTAGTTAGGATCATAAGACATATAATAAAAGGTATCTTCTTCTGTCACTGGTTGATAAAGCATAACAAAGTCTTGGATAACTACTTAAGATTTTCTTTCCAGCCAGAAAATACAAGAGCTGTATCATAAAAAAAAAAAAAAATTCCTGGAGGTAGATCTCAGATCACTTGCTGTCGTGAGAACTGATTACACTAAATACTCTTGCTTTCCTGTTTTGCTATATTGCTTACCTCTTCAAGATGACATTCTAAAGTGCCTGTTGAGTACAAGTCTGTAAGAACAGTGAGTGACCCACAAAAGAAAAATTTTTGTTCAACCCTTGTAGGATTATAAAAAGCCATTGCTAGTAAATTATACCTATATTGTCCCAAAACCATGTGACAAGAGGTAGCAGAAGGTGCTACATGGCTGCTATTTGTGTAGAAAAAAACAGTAATAAGAAATCTATCAGGAAGAAGAAAACTCACAATAATTCTGACATTGCTGTTTGGATAACTGAAACCAAATCTTGGACATTCCTGAATTGTCTTGATGCTTGGAAACAGAAATATTCCTGCTGAGCTAGAATGGGAGAACCCTGTAACAATATCACATAGTAGCAAAGAAAGCATGAGGACATCATTATTCTTTGGTGTCAGAGGCACAGAGATAATGTAGATAAAGATGCAGGTTTCCAGCCTTTTAGCCACACTTGTTGCAAATATTTCACATACAGATCCACCTATATGAATGTGACTTCCTCCCTGCTACCTATGGAAGACTCTTGCTAAATCTGTGATTCCTTTGCTAAGGAAACACACACCCAGCTGTCTCGGTCCAGAGAGGGAAAGAGACTCAGTTCTTTTGAATATTCCCATGTTGTGAAATTAGAGGCACAAACGAGGCCAAAATATCAGCAGCTAGACTACTTATCACATAAATAAAATGGAAATAAGAAGGGGAGAGGGAGAAAATAGAGAGGGAGAGAGAGAAGAGAGAGAGAAGAGGAAAGGAATTATATTACCACACCCCTCACCCCACCCCCCCAAGACAGTTTGAGTCTGTGGAGGAAAGGTGCTGCAGGAGATGCTGGGTTTGTAGAGAAACGGTGCTGAGGCTTTGGCTGGAGAAGAGATGTGGTCCTCTGGGCAGCCTCTTTAGCTCCATGAGTTGCAGCAGGCGGGACTTAGGACACGGAGAGAGGGTTCAGTCTGCTTCTTCCAGGCTCCACGGCCTCCTTTCTCCGGAGCAGCATTGTCCCAGGTTTTTCTTTCCTTCTCAGCAGCATGGTCCTTCTTCTGCATTTTTCTTCTTCGTTTTTCTTCTCCCAAGCCAGTAGTGGCTCAAGTCTTTTGTACAGTTCTTAGTCCTTAGGTGTGTGTCCAAGCATTGTCCCTCAGGAATTCAGGGGCCAGGAAATCATCCTTAGGTAAATATCCAGGTATTGTTCCCCAGGATCTTGTCTTATGCATATTCCCTAAGGTCCATTGTTGTGAGGCCAGCTGTGGGCCAGTGATTGATGTTATCTTTTGCACCTTCCAAGGGTCATTCCAGTGGCTCTGCCCAACACATATCAGCTATTGTCTGGGCAAGCAGCAAGTGATTTTATCTTTGTTGAGTCATACAAGGAGAGACAAGCTTTAGTCTCTCACACCAGCTTTGCCTGTGCCTTCCCAGTGTTTAAGTAGTATTTGCAGCAGATTATTTGGCCTATCTGAGCAGTGACAGGTGCAGCACTGGAGGTAAGGAAGCAGAGAACTAGTGTAGCAGGCTGAACGGCTGTACCAAGTAGGAAGTTTTGATCATATCAACATGGGATTTCTTATTAGTATAAATCTAAGAAACAGATGAAGTTAGATTTGATGGAGCTCTGGGCAACCTGATCTAGTAGTGGATGTCCCTGTTCAATACAGTGGGGGTGGACTAGGTGACCTTTAGAGTCCTTTCCAATGCAAACCATTCTATGATTCTATAAATCATATCAGTTGACATACAATAATAATTCAGCTCTTTGGTCTTATGAAAGTGTAAAAATTCACAGTTTGCTAATTAAGATTTTGGCCTTAAACTATGTGTCATAAATATTCAGCAGTTTATAAGTATTTTCTTAAGTAAGTAATTTGTTAATCTAGTATTACAACAGACTGTATCCTGCTTTATCATAATCTGACTTCCTACAGTAGGTATTACAAGAACTTTCAAAATAAATTGCTAATTTTGAGCACATTTTTGTCCTGAAAAGTTTTAAGAAGGATATAATCCAAACAATTTTCTAAAAACATTATACTTTAACTAAAATGATTGCATTTAGGACTATCATCTTCCTTCTATTTTAATGTTTGCAAAATATTTTCTGTATTTAGTATCTTTTCTCTTTATCATCACTTAGAAAACACTGACATTAGAAAACCAAGTAATTTGATCCCATTGTCTGGAGTACTAGCTAAACAAAAGTTTTTGATATTTTATACAAATGCTGCTAAAGTAAAAACAATGCAAAATTTAATGTAAAAAACCTCCATGTGTTCTAGAATTTAATTCTCGTTGGAGACATACAAATGTCTAGTTTCACTTACCATCATTTCATTAATTTCATACATTTTAATGTCTCTTGAAAAATACTGTCTTAGAAGACTTCACAAAGGAAAAAGTAGGTAACACATTCTCTGGAAATATTAAAGAGAGTCAATAAAAATGGGTTTTGGTTGCAGTAGCTGCAAAAATAATAGGGAAAAGAGATTATGAAGACAAAAGTGTCTGAATATAAATTACTGACGTGATAACTTTTTATATGTTGCAAAAAACTTATTGTATTTTATGAGTATATTTTCTGTCAAGCAGAGCAGTTACTGCACAGTCATTGAAGCACTGAAAATGTTTTAAGTGACAAAAATGTCAAATTAAGCTTTCTCAGGTTTTCATTTAGTCTTCATCATCTGACTCATAAGAAAATAAAGCCATCTTGTGGTATAGATTTCTAATAAATCAAAAGTTTATTATTTCTTAGACTTTTTCTCACTAGATACATGCAATTAATTATTGTACATAGTATGAAGAAGAAATAAACATTTTATTTTGGCTGATTATACACTGGAAAAATATCTATGCTCTGTAGGATTTTAGTTTTCTTAAACCACAACTGTTGTGTAGACTTTTGGCAGAAAATGAAGAGCTGCAATAATCTACCTCATGAAATTCTGTTACATTTTGGTTTATTCCATTATCCACATGTGGCCTGAGCCATTTGCTGACATGGGACTCCTTGGTAATGAGCAATTACATGAATCTATCTTCCCTCCTCTCTGGCTTTAAGGATTTTGTAAGATCACTAAAAATACATTTGTGCAAATATTTCCTGTAAATAACACTCTAACAACTGGATTCATTGGTCTTCTAAAGTATAACTAAACTATAGACAGTCAAATTTTAGAAAAGCTATAGAAGATGTAGATTTAATCCCCTTTATCTGACAAATATATTCAACTTGTTTCTTGACAAAGTGCTTGTGCAATGTCCCTCTTATGTAGAGCTGGGGGTTATCAGCTGCTTCCTAAGGGGAGAGTGAGACAAGAAAGAGACTGGAGTGTACCGAAAGACTTTGTAACCACAGTAGATAAGGAGGAAGCTTCTGACTCTGAACATATGTTTCTAGTATCTCTAACATGCCATTGTCGAGGAAAGATGTGGTATTTTAAATCTAGCTTTCTTGTTATCTTTTATTGGCTAGCTTATATATCCTCCATTCCACTCAATCTATCTGAATTTGTGGAATGCCAGAAGTTTTATTTTTATTCTTCATATAAGAAATAAAAGGACTTTGACTTATTCTTTTCTCTTTAATGAAAACGTTTATTTCCTTATTGTAAATAAAAAATCAAAAAGCAAGATAAACCTGAGATGAACAGACATCTCACAGATGCAAACTGAAAGCAATGAAAACTAAAGAGTTAAAGTTTTTCAGAGAAGCAGCATATGTCTACAGATCTCAAGGTTGATTGAATTTATTTGCTGCTTTTATGAAATTTATTAGCCCTGGGCAGTATTCTCAACTACATCCTTTATTGCCAAGCTTGTGGAACAACACCACCATTTTTAATACATGAAATAAAACAAGAAAAGAAATCACCACATAGATTAAAGGTATTTACAAGCTCTCTAAATTATGTTAACAAACAGTAACTAAATTAGATAATTCATTTGCAGCATCTTTAAATCCTGACCCAAACAACAAATTGTCATGAGGTTGTGGCTGAACACTGTCTGTCTCCACTGTCCCTCTCCTCAGTCTGTAAGCAAAGTGTTTTCCCAACTGATATAACTTCGTGGCAAGTCTCATGCTATCAAACCTCCTTTGTGCTCTGCAGGTGTAAACTTTGTTCCCTCAGTTTGTGAGCAAGCTGCAGGTATATATTCCACAGGGCTTAAGTTATGAAAGTAGGCACCTAATCCATTTCCCCTGCAATAAAATATGACAACATTTGTGCATTACTGGCAGACATGACATAATTACTACAAAGGAATAGCCCCGTTTTGAATGTAATATGAAAGGTGGCTAAGACAGTCAAACAGACATCTGTGATTAGGCAAATGATTCCTGCCCATCTGTTTTTCTGTCATATAGAAACCTTGATTTCCCTGGTGCATGGATAAGATCTAAGGGACCCCCAGGATGAGTGCTTTAGGTATCCTGTGCTTGTAGCTCCCTTGTCCTAGCATGAGGGAATAAATATAGGTATATAAAAAGACATCATAACTTCAAAAATTATTAAGTCATTCTCAGTAAGCACTGTGTTAGACTGGATCCAAGTCTGACAAAATCTGTGAAGGAAGGGGAAAAAACAGAGGCATTGCCCAACAGTACAGCAAAACCTTTTTCTTGATCCTGGAAGACCAATGTTACCAATGATGACCAGAAACACTGATTTCATTCAAAACAGTTTTGATATATTTCCTGCTGCTCTTTATCAATCCTTGGTGTTGTTAACAATGATGGCGATTTAAATATAAAATTATATAATCTGACTATATTGAATTAGAATTCAGTTGTTGTTTGCATCCAAGATAGTTGGCTTCATAGCATCATAGGATCAGTCAGGGTTGGAAGGGGCCACAAGGATGATCTAGTTCCAATCCCCCTGCCATGGGCAGGGACACCCCACACTAGATCAGGCTGGCCACAGCCTCATCCAGCCTGGTCTTAAACACCTCCAGGGATGGGGCTTCAACCACCTCCCTGGACAACCCATTCCAGGGCTTCACCACTCTCATGGGGAAGAACTTCCTCCTCACCTCCAGCCTGAATCTCCCCACCTCCAGCTTCATTCCATTCCCCCTAGTCTTATCACTACCCGAGATCCTGACAAGTCCCTCCCCAACCTTCTTGTAGGCCCCCTTCAGATACTGGAAGGCCACAATTAGGTCACCTCGGAGCCTTCTCTTCTCCAGACTGAACAGCCCCAACTCTTTCAGCCTGTCCTCATAGGAGAGGTGCTCCAGCCCTATGATCATCCTCATGGCTCTTCTCTGGACACGCTCCAGTACCTCCGTATCCCTCTTGTAACAGGGGCTCCAGAACTGGACATAGTACTCCAGGTGGGGTCTCACCAGAGCTGAGTAGAGGGGGAGAATCACCTCCCTTGACCTGCTGGCCACACTTCTTTTGATGCAGCCCAGGATCTGATTGGCTTTCCGGGCTGCAAGTGCACATTGAGAGCTCATGTTGAGCTTCTCGTCCACCAGCACCCCCAAGTCTCTCTCCCCAGGGCTGCTTTCCAGCCAGTCACTGCCCAGCCTGGAGTTGTGCCTGGGATTGCCTCGACCCAGATGCAGGACCCTGCACTTGGTCTTGTTGAACCTCATGAGGGTGCCTTGTGCCCATCTCTCCAGACTGTCAAGGTCCCTCTGGATGGCATCCCTTCCCTCCAGCGTGTCTGCTGCACCACACAGCTTGGTGTCATCAGCAAACTTGCTGAGGGTGCACTCAAGGCCACTGTCCATGGCACCGACAAAGATGTTAAACAGGACTGGTCCCAGGACTGATCCCTGATGGACTCCACTTGTCACTGGCCTCCACTGGGACATGGACCCATTGACAGCCACTGTTTGGGTGTGGCCATCAAGCCAGTTCTTTATCCATCTAGTGGTCCATCCATCAAACCCATGTGTCACCAGTTTGGAGACCAGGATGTGGTGTGGGAGTGTTGAAGGCTTTGCTCAGGTCCAGGTAAATGACATCAGTTGTTCACCCCTCATCTATTAATGTTGTCATGTGTTCATAGAAAGCCACCCAGTTTGTCAGGCAGGATTTGCCCTTGGTGAAGCCATGATGACTGTTCCAAATCACCTCTTCACTATTCTTCTGTGTCAGGTTGAATTTTTCAATTTCTCTAAATTTCTGTGAATAAAGTCTGAAGTTGTAAATGTTTCATATTTTTTGCTATAATGTCACCATGCTTAATTTCCTTTTTTTGCACTCACTTAATGCATAGAACCATAGAATAGTATGGGTTGGAAGGAACACTAAAAATCATCTAGTTCCAAGACTCAAGGACTTGCTCAAGGACACCTTCCACTGAACTAGGTTGCTCAAAGCCTCAGCAGTCTGGCCTTGAACACTTCCAGGGAAGGAGCTTCCACAAGTGTCTCTGGGCAGTCTGTTCCAGTGCCTCAAAACACTTGCAGTGAAGAATTCCTTCTTTATATCTAGTTGGAATCTACCTTCTTTCAGTTTGAAAACATTACCCTTTTTCCTATTACTGAATTCCCCAATAAATAGTTGTGCTGGGTTGAAGTTTCCCACTCACATTAACTAAGCACGACTAACTCAGCTGGAAGCAAATGGAAGCTGTATTTACAAACAAAAACTATACTCTACAATGGAATGCAAGGGATATGTACAAAATATATAGTATTTACAATATATTACAGGCATTTACAATTAGCAAATAACAAAGAAACCCCCCTGTATCCCCTCTAGGATCCCCAGAAAGCAGGGAAGCTGCTTCACTCCACACCCCACCCCACCCCCCCAAAAAACCCCAAACCTCCTCTCCCCCCTGTAACAGAAGAAAAGAGGAGCTGAGAGGAAGGAGCGTTAGCTTATCTCTCTCAAGGCCAGCCAAAAGCAGTTATTATCTCCCAAGCAGAACAGCCAAGCCAGAGAAAAAGAAAGGAAAGGGAATAAAAGTGAAATGTAAAAGATGTCATGGAACAACTGCTTCTATACTAGACATTCTGTCCAATGAATTTGTTTTGTTTTCCTTTTCAGGCCCGATAGTCATTCATTTATGTTTTTCTACTTTTCTGCTCGAAATCTGCAGCTAATTTTAAAGGCGTAGCCTAAAACTGCCACATTTCCATCTTTCCCATACAACCCCTTCATAGAATCATAGAATTGTCTGGGTTGGAAGGGAGCTCAAGGATCATGGGCAGAGACACCTTCCACTAGATCAGGTTGCCCAGAATCACATCTATCTTGGCCTTAAAAAGATTCCAGGGATGGGGATTCCACTACCTCTTTGGGTGACCCATTTCAGTGTCTCACCACCCTTAAAGTGAAGAACTTCTTTCAAATGTCTAATCTAGATTGACGCTCCTCCAGTCTAATGCATTCCCCCTTGTCTTATCACTACCTGACACTCTAAAAATTCCCTCACCAGCTTTCTTGTAGGCTCCCGTAAGATACGGGAAGGCCACAATAAGGTGTCCTCACAGCCTTCTCCTCTCCAGACTGAACAACTCCAACTCTCTCAGTCTGTCCTCATAGGAGAGGTGCTCCAGCCCTCTGATCACCCTCACAGCCCTTCTCTGGACACATTTCACCACATCCATATCTTTCTTGTAACAGGGGCTCCAGAACTCAATGCAGTACTCCAGACGGGGTCTCACAAGAGCAGTGTAGAGAGGGAGAATCACCTCTCTCAACCTGCTGGCCACATTTCTGTTGATGCAACCCAGCATAAGGTTTCTGGGCTGCAAGTGCACACTCGTAGCTCATATTGAACTTCTCATCCACCAGCACCCCCAGGTCCTTTTCTTCAGGGCTGCTCTCAAGCTAGTCACTACCCAGCCTACATTGATGCTTGGGATTACCCCAACCCTGATGCAGGACCTTGCAACCTCATGAGGTTGGCATGGGCCCATCTCTTCAGCCTGTCAAGGTCCCTCTGAATGTCATCCCTTCCCTCCAGTGTGTCTGCTGCACCACACAGCTTGGTGTCATCAGCAAACTTGCTGAGGGTGCGCTCAATGCCACTGTCCATGTCACCAACAAAGGTGTTAAACAAGACTGATCCCAGTACTGATCTCTTAGGAACTTGTCACTGGCCTCCACTTGGACACAGACCCATGCAGCCACCCTTTGAGTGTGACCATCAAGCCAGTTCTTTATCCACCCAGAGGTCTATCAATCAAACCCGTATTTTACCATCTTGGAGATCAGAATGTTGTGTGGAACAGTGTCAAAGGCTTTGCTCACATCCAGATAAATGACATCAGTTGCTCTCCCCTTGTCTACTGATGTGACCTTGTCACAGAAGGCCACCAGGTTTCTCAGGTACAATATGCCCTTTGTGTAGCTGCATTGATTGTACTCAATCACTCTTTGTTATTCTTCTGCCTTGGCAGTGCCTCCAGGACGACCTCTTCCATGATCTTACAGGGCACAGACATGAGACTGACTGGCCTACAGTTCCCTGGATCTTCATCTTCCCCTTTTTTAGAAGGGGGTTATGTTTCCCCTTTTCCAGTCAGTGGGGACTTCCCCAGACTGGCACAACTTTTACAATATTATAGAGAGGGGTTTAGCAACCTCATCTGCCAGTTCTCTCAGTACCTATGGGTGTATTCCACTGGGTCCCATGGACTTGTATACTCTCAGGTTCTTCAGGTAGTTATGAACCTGATCTTCACTCTCAATGGGCAGTTCCTTCTTCCAGTCCCTGCCATCATCTTCCATGACTCTGGAAGTGTGGATGAAGATCTTGCCAGTGAAGACTAAGGTAAAGATAACATTGAGAGCCTCAGCTTTCTCCATGTCACATGGTCTCTGCAGCCAAGGCTGTCCCAGAGCCTCATACACATTACCAGCCCTTCCCTATTGATGAAAACAAGGTCCAGCATAACACCTTTTCTCGTAGGCTCTTCTACCATTTGGAAGAGGAATTTGTCATCTCTGCATTCCAGGAACACCCTGGATTGCTGGTGCCTTGCTGTGTTGTCACTCCAGCAGATGTCAGGGTGACTGAAATCTCCCATGAGGACTAGGGCTTGTGAACGCAAAGACACTTCTATCAGCCTATGTAGGGCCTCATCTGCTTGGTTTTGCTGTTCAGGTAACCTGTCAGAGACCTCTACAGTAACATCACCTTCCCCTGGCTTCCCTTTAGTCTTCATCCATATGCTCTCAACCAGTTTATCATCCTTCCCCTGTTGGAGCTCCACCAATTCCAGCTGGTCACTGATGCCTGATGCAGGGGGCAACACTTCCTGCCCTCCTACCCTGCCTGTCTTTCCTAGAGAGCTTGTACCTGTCTATCCCTACATTCCAGTCTTAGGAATCATCCTACCAAGTTTCAGTAATAGCCACTATGTCGTGGCTTTCCAGCAGCACAGTGGCGCTTAATTCACCCTGTTTATTGTCCAAGATGCATGCATGCACATAGAGTCACTTCAGCTAGGCTGGCTGTGTCACTTTCTTAGGTGAATCCCCCTTGATTCCCTTGGGGTGTCCCAGTGCTTTGTCCCTGGCCTACCTCAGGGCCACAAGTTGAGAGCCCTTACCAGTACTCGTTCCCTCTGCCCCACTGTATGTCGCAGGCAGGCACAATATTATTAACCCCTTCACCTTTCAAATCTAGTTTAAAGCCCAAACAATGAGCCCTGCCAGCTCCTGTACCAGATTCTTTATCCCCCTCTGGGACAAGTGCAACCCATTTGTTACTCACGGCTCTGGAACCCTGTATACTGATCTGTGATCACTGTCCTGGCAGGTGTTCAAGAGGGGATTGGACATGGCACTTGGTGGCATGGTCTAGTAGTCATGAAATTTTGGGTGACAGATTGGACTGACACTGAGACACTTGAACGTGTCCAGAGAAGGGCAGCGAGGCTAGTGAGAGGCCTGTGAGCTTCTATGAGGAGAGGCTGAGGGAGCTGGGATTGTTTAGCCTGGAGAAGAGGAGGTTCATTGGAGACCTTATTGCTGTCTACAACTACCTGAGAGGTGGTTGTAGCCAGGAGGCAGTTGGTCCCTTCTTCCAGGCAACCAGCACCAGAACAAGAGGACACAGTCTCAAGCTGCACCAGGGGAAGTTTAGGTTGGAGGTGAGGAGAAAGTTCTTCACAGAGAGAGTCATTAGCCATTGGAATGGGCTGCCCAGGGAGGTGGTGGAGTCACCAACCCTGGAGGTGTTCATGAGGGGATTGGATGTGGCACTTGGTGCCATGGTCTAGTCATGAGGTCTGTGGTGACAAACTGGACTTGATCTTTGAGGTCTCCTTCAACCTTGGTGATTCTGTGATTCTATGATCTTTAAGGTCTTTTCCGACCTTGTTGATTCTATGATTCTATGATACTCTGTGATAGTAAAACCCAAAGCCCTGTTGACAGCACCAATCCTGGAACTGGCCCAACAGCTCTTCCTATATATTCCCTCATCCATCACTGATGTCAGAGGGATGGATGACAACCCAACTAGAGCTCCTGATCTCTTTACCAATTGTCCCAAGGCTCTGAAATCTCTTTTATTTCATTGTGATCCTCTCATTGATACATCACCACTACCCACCTGAAAGACCAGAAGCAGGTGATAATCGGAAGGTCTCACAAGGGTAGGAAGTTTTCCTATGAGTTCATTTACTTGGGCACCAGGAAGCCAACAGACCTCCCTCTGGAGCAGGTTCAGTCTGCATATTAAGCCTTCTGCTACCCTCAGCCAGGAGTCTCCTACTAAGTACTGTAAGGCTGCTATAAGGTATCCCCAGAGCCTTCTTTGCTAGATTAAATAGCCTCAATTCTTTCAGCCTCACCTGACAGAGGAGGTGCTCCAGCCTCTATCCTACCCTACTAATATTTTTTTGGATTTGAAGAATTTCTTTTGAATAATAATTTTTCAGTTTTTTTCATGAAGTTCAATCTTAGCAAAGCAACATTACTGGTTTGAGGAGCCAACAAGATAGCAATTTCCATACAGTTTATCAGATCTGGATTAAGAGTAAATGAGAAAAACATAAAACTCTTATTTAAGCTTCCTATGATTTAATTTCAGTTGAGAAAAAAAGAAAGTAAATTATGTCTGGCTATATGTCAAAGCAAATAAGTTTAGGTATATAAATTGTCACTAACAAAAGTCTTCCTTTTGGAGGAAAGAGAAGACTTTCCTCAAATCTTTTCTCTTACAAGTTTATTAGATAGGTATGATAAGGAGGTGAAATGGTGACTCTCAATTATCTTACTAAATCAAAAAGCTGGAAAACAAGTTAACTTTTCTCTTCCATGTTAATTTTAAGAATGTTCAATGCTCTTGAAAATTTGACATCCTTAGGATAGACATATGTTTAGCAAATTTTTTCAGGCAGTAGTCTCAGTATGACTGCAGTCATAAGCTGCATTTCCTTTTAGAAAATTTCTTTTGGTTTCCAATCACAAAAGTAGTTGTATTCATTCCTTAGAGTAGTTTCACACAGTGACTATTTTATTTCTCTTTCCAATCCTATGCCTTCACCAAAAAAAAATCATAATTCAGCAGCTCTAGTATTGTGTCCAGGCTGTGCAAGTCTGGATATAAAAGGAGCCTGTTTCTTACTTCAGCAGCTGGCATCAACTATGTACTAATTATATCTCATATTTTGTTTTTTGTTGTTGTTCTTTTAATCAGATAACAATTCCAAAAGTTTTAGTTTCCTAGTTACTTAATCACAGCATTGAAACTGTGGAGCTGTTTGTTGTCTTTCACAAGAGATTAAGCTTTGGCCTTCAGCCAGACAGTCTGATCCAGCACTAATATAATTCACAGCTGGAAGAAGGCAATCAATTAATCAATACTATAATTTGGAACTGACCACAGCACTAACACTCATAGCTATTAGACTTACTGACTGACACCTTTTAGGATTAATGAGGTAGTAAGAGCAGGCAAACTAAAGATTCACTTACAGACTTTTTTGTTCTCAGATCAAGCTGCCCACTCTATTTTGTCATTTTCTAACTTGGATATGTCAGTGCGATATGCTAATGTAAATACAGAGTATTGAAAAGTGTAAATTACTTTATCACTGATGGATTAGGAGCTAACTCCTTCAGGGATCTACTTGTTGGTTTGAAGTAAGCTAATTCGATGCCAGACTCTACACTGTTTCATAACAAAATATAAAAAAGACACTTTAGAGAAAGATGGAAATTCCATTTTCCTTCCAGATTGCTTTTGATTTTTTTTTTTTTTTCCAGAAGTCCAAGTCAAACCTCATGGCTTTAGGACTTCCTATCCAAAAAGAATCCACAATATGACATATTACAGGGCTCTGAAAAGACACAACTCTTGTTCAATTTAACCTTTGAAGTACCATATATATTTCTTAGTTTCTCAGTAGAACAAATAGTGTTCCATCAGCAACACTGTAATTAGGTAAAACAAACCCAAGACTGGATCAAAACTTGACTTTCACATCTCAATCCTGCAAAATTATTCAGTTACCAAGGCTCTTTTATGCTTCCATCATTGATTTGTCTTCATAGGGATGACAATGTAAGCAATGG
Source organism: Dryobates pubescens (assembly GCF_014839835.1). Classification (NCBI taxonomy): domain Eukaryota; kingdom Metazoa; phylum Chordata; class Aves; order Piciformes; family Picidae; genus Dryobates; species Dryobates pubescens. Next base: position 52,449,884 of record NC_071657.1, read on the forward strand.
GTTCATAAGACATAGCTTTAGGAATAGTTACTAAAGAATTTTCATATCATGGCCCCTTTTATCTGTGTGTTTTGAGCCAAGCTCCACAAGGGTACACACAAAATGCATACCTCCAATTCAGTGTTTCTCCAGTGGTGCAATATAATGCATAATAGATTAGAAACTGCTGATCTTTCATTTTGCAATGCAATGATCTGAACTTCATTCTTCTTTGGTTTCTGGATATTAGTTTTTTAATTACATTTCTATTTTAATAATTTTATGCAGCTAAGTGATATGTTTGGGTTAACAAAACCCAAATACAGAAGCAGGGATGGGGACAGAAAGGAAATAGTCTAGGCACAAATTTTAACTAAGACTTAATAGTTAACCTATACATAGTTAGTTTGGATAGAGTTTAGATATACTGATAGATATATCAAACAATCAACTAGTCAGTCACACATTTCTGAAATACATGCCCTTTGCCTTATCTCCTTTTCCTCTCTCTAAGAATGTATATATTTACCTATGTATAAATGTGAAGCACAGTCACTTACTGATTGCCAGTACCATCTGTAATAGCTGACCAGAAGAACAGCAGAATATAGAGCAAGTATGCATGACGAGGGCATCAGTACTTCCCCGATACAGATTCATTTCTCAATTATTCCCCTTGGTGTGCACGAGTAGTTTCTTGGGACTACTGAGGGAAACTTTCTCTAGGGGATGACCCTCTTTCAAGTTGCCATTCATCCAAACCTGTCATCCTGAGCCATAGCGTGTTTCTTCATTGGTCACCCATTGTGCTTTTTGTATACCAAAAACTCACCCCACTCTCAGGATTACACAAATTTGATAGCCAGTAACAGGTCACTCAGGAGCTATCTGCAGCTGTTCTTGGCTGTTCAAAGTCTCATCCCATATCTGACATTTTTTTATTCCATTTTTATTCTAGGGTCATATGTCATTCTACACAGAACTCCTTGCTATTATTGTCTTTTAGACCCTATGTGTGTATGTATTCCCACAGTGTTTTAACAGTCGGTATTGCACAGATCCATAGGGCTGCAACTCAAAACAAATTTATCCTGTTACACTTAAGTATCATGAAAATATCAGTCACAAGATTGTTTAAGTGTTAATATGAGAAAGTTATGTGAGCTAATTTGTCTTAAGCTGCAGACTTGTAATATAAGCTTTTTGATGCTGGAGTGAGCTGCTTTGACTTCACATAACCAAAAACACATTTACATATAAAAGTAGTAGCTGGTTTTGGTAATACTTATTAATAGAGTGGCCAAACCATCCAGCCTAGAAACAGAAACATTTCATACACATATGCTGTACACTGCCACACATCCTGACTGGATTTTTTTTGTTAAGACTTACAATCTGATTTTAAAAATGATTAAAGGTTTATGTCTTAGTTTCTGTGTTAATGCAGCTGATGATTCACTTTGTCAGGGAGTAAGTAGTGTTGTAATAATGGGCTATAATTGCTCTGACTACTATTAGTTAGTACAACAGGGGTGTAGTATTCTTTATTTTATCATCATGCTGAAACCAGTCACTATGAAGACCCTATTGTAACAGGTAAAAAGAAACTTTGATGTGGAAAAAGTTGCTGCTGTCAATGACAACCATTGACCAGTTCCCTGGATACACTTAGATACACCTGACTAAAGCTTTCATTGGAAAATGGATTGCTTCAAGTAACTCAGAAGGCCTAATATGTAGCCTACCTCATTTATTTTTTCAAACATAGTGGAGACAATCATCCAAGCAAAGTGGAAGCATTTTTCTCTCTGCATACAAGGAAGAAAAAAACCCTGTCTGACTCTGCTGGTAATGTATCGAATATATTCAGCCTGTTTTTCTTTTCTCCAGAAAGCAGAGTAGGGAAGCCATGTGGCCCAGTTCAATTTATCTGTCCTGTTGTCTCGTCATCTTTTCCCTCCAAAATATGTTGGTTCCCTGAGGAGGAAAATACATCTATTACCTCATAGCTTGGTAACTTAAAAGAACAGGCAAAGCAGGGCAGAGACAAGTGTACCACAATAAAAAGTCTTTATGCAATAATCAAATTAGCATTCATTATAGCCATATGAATGATAGGAATAGTTTTACTAGGAATATGCACTATATCTAATTTTAAATAATAATCATTATTATAATCATTGCTATTGTTTTAAGAAAACCTCTTCTGTTTTTATTTTTGTCTCAGTCCTAAATAATGGGTATCCAGAAGGCCTCTATCTATTCCACAAGTATACTCATGTCTTCCACCAGCTATTATGTCCTCTGAGTGCAATTCCCCTTTAAAGACTGACTCAGAAAAATGTGGCATTCTACTTACTGTGCCCAAATGACTGGATATGTAAAGTACATGATTAAAATACATTTAACTATTTTTCCTTTCCTTTTTTATTTTTTTTTTAATCCAAAGTTTATTTTGGATTTTTTTTTTTTCATTCGCATTGCAGTAATCTGCAGGGAAAGATTTGCAGGACATACATGCTATTAGTGATGCAATTCTATTTTCACCTTAATCCCTGATGACACCTCTCATTTCATCCTGGGGGGAGAAAAGTGAAAAGAATTACATACCAGAACTGACTGACGTTATAATTGGAATTCGATAAACAATTCTGTTGGTGATAGAGAGTCAGGAACAGACTCCAGCTTGCTCACTTTTCACTGTGCTGATGCTGTGTAGGGCTAATCAGAATTGCTTTTTAAAAAAGATCAGCTCAGAATATAAAATCAAGGACAGAGTTCCATCAAATATGATGCCACTATTACCACAGAGACTGTTCAATATACAAATAGGCTTTAAAATTATACTAACAGTTTTGAGTCCTGGGACTAGTTCCATCAAATCAGAGATTTTACTGCATACATATTTCTGAATCCAATTTTTGTTTATTTGTTAGGGGGGGTGGGGTGGTTTTGATTTGGTTGTTGGTTTTTCTTTATCATTTTGTTGTTTTAGCTTTTTTTTTTTTTTTTTTTTTTTAAATTATGACTGTATGGTTAAGCTTCTGTGAAAAGCTTGAAGAAAAGAGTGCTATGTTGCACCTGGCCCAACAGCTGCTGTATATGATTATCTCAAGTGCCTATATTTTCAAGTGCATATTTTCAATGGTATTTGGTAATAAATCATTCTCTCACTAGTTTTAATACCTTATTAAAGGTATTAAAATACATTAGCACTTTCAAATCCATTATTATGCAATGTGTTTTTCAAAAAATGCAGAGAACATTTGAAATGTAAAATAAATGGTGATCTTACTACAGATATCCTTAGACATTCATCCCATAACACACTCAATGCAACAGGGAAAATAGTGTAGGACAGACGGTTTCCAATGCTGAACTAGAAGCTGAATCTTCCAGGTACATTTTTATGAATTTTATATTTTTATGTCTTTCTACTATGGCTTTGCTTTAAATAAAAACCTGTCCTGTTAGCATTAGCAAGCTAACTCATACACACTCATCTGTACATTGAAAAAAATAAGAAATTAAAATTAAAATCCCAATGGAAATAACTTCCAAGCCATGTACATTGTCTTCTCTCTCCTGCAAAGAAAATAATCAGTGTGGATTAAAGCTGTATCTATGAAGTAAACAGAAAATATTTAACTTTATTAAAGGTTTTCTACTTATTTTTATTATTATTTTGAAATTTTTAAGAATACTGTGCCTTTCAGAAATCTGGGTTTATTTGTGTTTTTTTCTCTTTTTGTCCATGCCATTCACAAAACTAACATTTACATACTAAGCAAGCTATTAAAAAATATGTGTGTAATGGTGAATTAAAAATTGCCTTTTTCTGCTAATAACAAATTTCCAGTTTCTGTGTAGAATGATGTCCTTTCTGAGGAACCTCTTGAAGGGAAAAAATGAGATATTGCTAGATAGTTAGGAGTTGACACTAGAATGAATTAAGAGTAAGACAGATGACAAAGAGGTTGTTCCATACAGACATTTTTTCAAAACCAATTTATTTATACTATTATAGGTTTGGGAAGTCAATAATTTTCTAGGAAAAGGGCCATAAATGTTTGGCTTTGCAATTAAAGCACTATCTCTTTTTGAAGCACTTTGGAAACACATTTCAGTTTCTGAGCTATGACATTTTCATCAAGATTTTTGTCTGATTCAGAAAATTATTCTGGCCATTATCAAAGTAATTGGATCAGTTGAGGTGACTCTCCTTTATGATTTGATAGAGTATGTAACTGAACAGTAGTTCAGAGGACATCATCAATGATGTTTTAACAGTCATTTAAAAAATAAATAAATAAAGTGCTTTGGCACTTTTTCTCATTAAAAGACAAATGCCACTAAATAGAATGAGGATATAGAGCATATAACCATAAAACCGGGATAGAGAAAGGTGTAGCTACAATAAGCAATGAAAGAAAGGGAGAAATCATAACCTGTGGCTTCATACTTACAGTTCCTCAATCAAGAAAATCTGCAGGTGGCTTTTTCCTCTTTTATACTAAAAAATGTATCACCAGATGGATGGGCTTCCTGTACAAATCACCAATATTTCTCAGCTATCATTTGACTACTAAATAGACTTGACTACACCACTAACCTTCAATGTTACACCAAGTAACATCTTTCTACAGTATTGAAAAACAAATATGGAATCACAAAATCATAGGATTGTTAGGTTTGGAAGGGACCTCAAGGATCATCCAGTTCCAAGCCCCCTGCCATGGCCAGGGACACCTCACACTAAAGCAGGTTGCTCACAGCCACATCCAGGCAGCCTTAAAAACCTCCAGGGGCTTCTACCACCTCCCTGGGCAACTTGTTCCAGCATCTCACCACCCTCATGGTGAAAACCTGCTTCCTAACATCCAATCTGAATCTACCCAATTCTAGCTTTGTTCCATTCCCACTAGTCCTATCATTACCGGACACACTAAAAAGTCCCTCACCAGCTTTCTTGGAAGCTCCCTTCAGATACTGGAAGGCCACAATAAGGTCTCCTCAGAGCCTTCTCTTCTCCAGACTGAATAGCCCCACCTCTCTTAGTCTGCCCTCATAGAAGGCATGCTCCAGCTCTCTGATCATCCTCCTGGTCCTTCTCTGGACATCTAGATCCTTGAAATGAATTGTATTGGAATTTGTTAAAGTTTGGGGGCGAAGAAAGCTAAAAGGATTTGGCTATATCTTTATTCTGACAGAAATATCTTGAAAAAGTATTTGTCTGATATTTTAAAACTAAAGGTATTTTATTAAATATTATAATGTTTACTTATGTTTACATGTGTAATCATGTACCTACAACAAATAGTGTGCTTGTGTACTTTGACAGTACTTGTACTTCGAATATATTGCTATAAATTCTTCAGAATTATATAAAAAGGTGGTGAAGAACAAACTTTGATACATTTTGAGTTCTGAAGGCTAAATCCTGTCAATTGAATGTCTGTGTCTGACTAGCCTGAAGCTCTGGGCCTGAGGAACTTCTAATATATTCCTGAAAGAGGATTCAATCTTTTCAAGTTCTCTGAAGTCTTGGTGCTGCATTATTCCCCCTACTATTCTCTTGAGTGTTGAAGACCTTTGACATTGTGCATGTTTGGGTCTTTTACACAACAAGCTGTGTGGAAAGTGTATAACTAATTAAAAAAAACCCCAAACCAAAACAAAACAGAACCAAAGAAAGACAGAGAAAAAAATAAAGAGAGAAAAAAAATCATGAACCCAAACAATATGATACAAACAAAGCAAACAAAATAAACCAAAACTAAAAGTAAAATTAAATTAAAAAATCCAAGAACACAAACATGCTAATAATTTCTTGCTTTCCACAATTGTCTCCAGCTTCAAACTGTCAATCTGCTGAATGTTTAGCATGGCTAATCAGATAAATTTTATGAAATCTATGTTTAGTGAAAGGGTCAACTTTCAATTATATAAATTTTTCTCTGTGTCTTTCTATTTACTTACACAGATCTAAAAGGCATGCATACATTCACTTCAGTGAATGATGATACAATTACCAAGAGTTTATGGTGATTGCTAAGGATGTGTTCAATGTTTCAATAAAAAGAACTTAAAAATACTTTATCTACAGTTCAGTGTACTTGTTTTCAGAATTCTTTCTTTTAAACAAACAGAGTAAATATATTATACTTTAATGAACATACAGTAGTAGAATGCACATGTTGAACATGGTTCAGTTCTTATAAAAATAATTCTCTATACTGTGGCCTCTTCTTCCTATTTCTCTCTTCCTATTGAACATGCCTGTTCAAAGACTGTGTCCTTTATCATTAGGGAGCATAAAAATGAGTTTGCTCATCTCAATAAAACTTTATTTTGGGGTAGGAGAATTTTTCTTGCACGGCATAAGCTGAGCTCAGACTTCAAGTAATGTCTTTAGATCACAAATGCCACTTATATAGAGCTTTCTTTTTGATTAAAATCACCAGATTAATTTAAAGAAACTGTATTAAATTTTCTTATTTTTATGAAAATACCCAATATCAAGCATATTAGGCTGTTATTTCTCTGAAAGAGTTCAAGTGAGTGGAAGGACTTCCACCAGCATGCAGAGGTATTGGTCAGTATTGGAAGAAGTATAGACATAGGATATTACCCCAAAAGTAGAGTCCTTGTGAAGTTATAACATTTTACGTATGCTAATCTCCAGAAGTCCTGGAATACTAAAAATACCAGGAATACTAAAAATATTAGGAGTACTAAAAATACTAGGAATACTAAAAATACTAGGAATGCTAAAAATATCTTTTTGCATCCCATCAACAATGGGCTCAGGGGATGATGCCAGCAGCGGAACTTTGGTTTCTTTGATCATGGGACAACTTTTACTGCACCAGACCTGCTGGGTCCTGATGGGGTGCCTTTATCTAGAAGGGGAAAGAGAGTCCTAGCACTAGAGTAGGCAGGGCTCATTAGGAGGGCTTTAAACTAGGTCTGAAGGGGGTGGGTGAGGAAATCAGTCCCTCTGAAGAAGAAAGATTAGGGCACAAAGTAGGGTCAATTGGCAAGTCGGGAGCCCAGCTGCAGTGCATGTACACCAATGCACACAGCATGGGCAATAAGCAAGAGGAGCTGGAGGTCCTGATCCACCAGGGTGACTACGATATAGTCGCCATCTCAGAAACTTGGACAACATGCACGATTGGAGTGCTACACTGGGGGTTACAGGCTCTTTAGGAGAGACAGGCAAGGGAGGAGGAGGGGTGGCTCTGTATATTAGGGAGTCACTTTCTGCAATGGAACTCGAGGTAGAAAATCAGGGAATTGAGAGCCTGTGGGTTAAAATCAGAGGGCAGCCTAACAAATCTGACATCCTGGTTGGAGTCTGTTACAGACCACCCAACCAGGATGAGGAGGCTACAAACAACTGAAGGCTGTCTCAAGATCATCAGATCTTGTCCTTGTGGGTGACTTCAACCTGCCAGATATCTGCTGGGAACTTAATTCAGCACAGAGAAGGCAGTCCAGAAGATTCCTGGAGAGAATGGAGGACTGCTTCCTGATGCAGCTGTTAAGAGAGCCTACCAGGGGACAGGCTCTGCTTGACCTGCTGTTCTCCAATAGGGAAGGGCTGGTGGGAGATGTGACCATGGGAGGCTGCCTAAGGTGCAGTGACCACGAGATAGTGAAGTTTTCAATATGCAGGGAGATAGGGAGGAGCACCAACAGAACCTTCACCTTGGACTTCCAGAGGGCAAACTTCAGCCTCTTTAAGAAACTTATTTGTAAAGTTCCCTGGGTACCAACCCTCATGAACCGAGGGGTCCAGGAGGGTTGGACCTACTTCAACCAGGAGCTCTTGAAGGCACAGGAACTGGAAGTTCCCATGTGCTGAAAGATGAGCCGGCGGGGAAAGTTGGATTCGATGATCCTCGAGGTCTCTTCCACCCTTAGTTATACTGTGATACTGTGATAATCTTTTCAAAAATTCAAACATATTGACTCCAAATGTTGCTTTGCTTGGTGCTGTTGAAAACACTCCTCCTGAATAAGTCTTTCAATTATCTGAACACTCCCTTTTGTCCAACCCAACCTGGCAAGATACTAAAATGTCTTTGAATCACTCAGAAGAATAATGGTATAGTATGAGACATTTACCTGCCACACGGCTAAAGGTGATTCCTCTTTTAGACCTTGGCCATTAAAACATGTTAAAGAATATTAGTGTTCTTTACCTGTTCTGTGGCATTCAAGTATAACTTTTTTTAAATGGTAGTAGTTTAGTGAAGTCTTGGCCTATCAAAGCCTAAAAGTACACACAGAGGAATAATTTTACGAGGAATAAACCTGCCATAGTCTACAGCTGTCTTTTTTGCATACGCAAAAAGAGTAAGTTCTCTCACACAAAGCCCCTTAAAAGATTACCATGCATGAACCCTTTGTTTTTCTTATTCATTCCTGGTTTAGGATTTCTGTTTTACACAATATGCTTTGCATCATCCCTTCTTTAACATAAACAATAGCCAAGGAAATACTGCTTTTAAGTCTCAAAAGCCCAAAACATAGAACTTCTTGAAGTATAAATAAATTAGAGGATGCACAATTCTTCACACATCATGGATCACATGCAGCACATTCCAGTCTGTGCTTCTGTAAAAACTGAAATGCATAAGCTGAGCAATGTGGGACCAAATATGGAATGAGGAAATCTTCCTCTGTGATTGGAAAGAGTCTATCATTGCACACATCAAGATTTATTGGTATTTTCCGGGTTCTGATCAAAAAAGAACTTTATTATACAAGGGAACAAAGTTTTGGAGGGCATGGTAAGAAATGCATCTTGACCCTTTATGCTTAAGAAAGTGTCCTAGAAACTTAGTTTATTTTCATTATATCACTTGCCTATCTATAGTATGGATTCTCAATTTGCTGTAGAAAGGTCAAAAGACACAGGTTTACAAAGTAATCTTTGACATGAAAGGAAAATAATTTTTTTTTCATATATTTTCCTGTCATAAAACCAGAAAAATATTCTGATAAAAACCTACCTGTTATCACCAAAAATTAGTCTACATTTTGATTCACATAATCCTTGACAAAAGTACAAACCATGACAACAGCAATCTTTGCTCAAATCCATGCCAGGGCATTGAGAGCTGTAAAGCAAAAAAACCCTTGCATGGCCCAAAACATTCTCAAAAATACAATACTGAAAATTGAACAACTTTCCTTTTTAAAGGAGCCACTTTATTTCATATCTCTAAAGAAGCAGCATTATTTTAATAAGAATTCCTTTTTATTTATAATATTGTGTCACTTCTAAAGCAGGCCCTGGCACTGAAAACAGGTTTCTAATATATTTTTTAATTTGAAACAATATAATATGCTATTGTATTTACAGGCATCAATCACCACTTCTAGGAAATACAGAAACTATTGAATATGAGAGCCTGTAACAAAAGAGCCCTCTAGCCTACTCAGTAGGATGCCATTTCTTCATGTGCACCCAGGTGACATCTTTTTCCCCACAAGTGCTGCTTGTTTGCCTTCACTTATCACAAAAGAAGTTCAGTACTGGACATATATATTTTATGAATTTTTATCAACTGAAAAGTGGCTAAAAATAATATGTGACCATTAGTATTTGCCACATTTTCTGGAGGCTGGAGAGTAAAGTGATTTAACACAGGAAAATATTTTATCCCAAAGTCCCTAACATAGATTTAAAATTTAAAATAAATAAATGGATAAATGAAGTTGAATTACATTAATCTTATAATGAATTATTGTAATTGTTTATCAACCCTTAGACTGACTTCAAGTGCTAATTCCTTTTCATTGCACTGCAATGCATCTGTGAGTGACAGGTTCAGAATTTTTTCAGCTTCTTAGAGTATGTGATTTTTACGTGCTGAAAGCATACTCTTATACTTTTAGAAATATGTCAGTTAAGGTAGCCTGTTCTGATAGGTAAAACTGCATTTATTAACAACCTGCATCCACAGGGCTTTCCCATACTGCCAGATGTGCAGCATAAACACTGGTAAGGGTACAGGTTTGCACTTACACATATATTCTTCCTGCACTTACAGTGTAAAGGCAATCTAACTTGAATGCACTCATAATAAATGCTTAGAAAATGAAAATATCTTTATCAGCTGCAAACTTGTCTGCGAATTGAGTAGAAACTGCCCAGCCCATGCAAAGGAATGGAAGCACCATTTTTTATAATGATCATATTGTTTTGTCTCTAAGATAGCATTTAGATGGAATAATAAATTTTGTAAATTATTGATGGATTGTTAACATATCCACTGTTTAAAGGCTTTAAAAGCACTTGCACTTTTATTTACAATTGATTATTAATTGCAATATTTTTAATATTATTTGTTTTTTAATGTGTATGTATGCAATATCAGTCTCTTTCTGTTTGTTATTAACCACCTTTGCCTTTGAAAGAGGTCCTTTGCTCTACTGCAATTGTACTTTTAAAGTGATAGATTTTACTAGCAGTGCTACTACAAACACAGAGTAATATAAATAATTTCAAGATGTGATGGAAATATTTTCTTATCTTCTTAATGACAATGTTATCTATGCAGTGTGCCAAATTGCCATTAAGAGATATTTCTAAATAACTTCAATAAATCTTAAAATTATTTTCAGATACCACTCAGTGCCTTCCAGTTGACGTAATATATGAACCATTTCAGATTTCATTGAAAGCTCTTTAGTATATGTTACCAGCCTGTTTTGGAATAGATTCAGATTGTGACAAATTGCAATAAATCATTCTCAGATAACCAACAACCCTTTCAACAATTATACAGTATTAAGAGAAGCTTTGTAAACCATTGAAGATTGCATATCAACTTGTGGCTTTGTCACATAACAGAAATCTCTTTTAGTGAAGCATTCTCTTTTCCATCATATCATTTGTCTAACAGTTTCCCATGTGATGAAAAATTATGAATCTGTAATAAAGGGAAGAGCTAGTTTCTAAATTGTCAGAAATTTATATTGAGTGATATGGTATCATTGCGCTCATGGAAGAACTGACCACACTATTGTTGCCCACGGAACAATGCTAGCAGTCTTCAAACACGGAATAGCTATGGCCAAGAGGAGGAAAGCTTTTTCCTAAACTGGTGAAAGCCTATTAAAAAGCATTTGTAGTCAATAAATACAATATAAAAAAATCCTAACATTTATATTCTTTCCATCTGGACAACCTATGCAATAGAGTCTAAGAGACTTGAGCATTTTTAAAATATAGTATATCAGCTTCCCTCTGGCTTCCGAGTATGACTTGCCACTTATTCAGAGCACAACATGCACAGATCAAGTGCAAAGAGGGACTGAAAACGTCATAAAGTGAAATCACATGCAGTATTCCTGAAAAATAAAAATATAAGAAACACAATAAATATCATAAATTAGAATTTTAAGATTACCATTCAAATTATGATACATGACATTCGGTAATAATACCCACTTCAAAACCAAAATGTTTTCTGGGTCTATTTTTATTCCATCATCTGCCCACAATTTAATATCCATGTTTGTCTTTTCTTGAGCTAAAAGTCTGATTCAAAGGTCAAAACTGACTGAATTTTACACATATTATTTTATTGATGACACTCTTACTGAAGAACAAGTTGTGAAAATTCTTTTGAAAACTTTATGGCTGTATCAGGAAATAAGCACTGCTTCTTCTCCAGACTCCAAAGAATGTCTTCAAATAGAGAAGCACTCTATATTAAAAGATGTTAGCAGAGACAAATTGATAGAACACAAATTATACCAACAAAGGCACATATGCCTTATAACCATTTCCTGGATAGAGAAGCCTCAGAAGATAACAATACTACAGTCTACATTCATTACTAAAATAATCACAGAATGAAATGCCAGGTACAACATAATTTGTGCTAGACCATCTTTGTTTCACAACCCTAAAAGTGTATTTAATTTCAACCTTTGAACCCTTATGTTTCCAGTCCTAAGACTCTTGTGAGTACAGATTATCAGTTATGCAGAAATACATTATGATTTTGTGATACAGACAATGACTAGTTTTTTTTCTTTTAACTACATTTTCTCTTCTGCTGCTTCTCTGAGAGCAAAAGTAAGGATCTCACGTATACCAGTATTTTTAATGGGTCATATCAGAGGTAAGACTGAACACAGATAAGGAAAAAGGCTCAGCATCCATTTCTATGTGAGGAGAGACACTCTTACTTCTTAGAAAGAAAAGAGACCTTCCAGGTTACTTTGTCATCACAGACAACATTCAACTGTATGAATGGACCATTTTCTGACATTTGAGACTTAGGAAAAGAATAATATGTACTGAATTCAACTTCCATCAGAAGTGTTTTATTAGGCTAGAGGAAGAGTAATATGTTTGCTCCCTAGAAGATACATCATGTTCTTTCTTACAGAAATCATTTGTACTGTGAGAAACTACTAAGAGAAGGGTAGCTATCAGATCAACAGTTTCTTTTCAGTATCTTCTTGTAGAGTAATTGGGAAGGAGCAAGGAAGGCAGAGGTAAGTGATTTTGAATTAAAAGATCCATCAAATTTGAGTGAAAAAAAACATAGAAAAGTAAAAGTGTGGTAAGAAAACTTAGTCTTCCGATCAATTCTTTAATAACAAAACTCTGTAATACCACATTCCTTTCAGTAAACATTGGATTCAGCATAGTCCATGCACATACATTTCTTTTTAATCCATTTGACATACTTGATGTCTAGTTACTGCTTATAATGTGTATGGTATCAGTTGTCTTGAAAATCACTTACCCAGTCAATTTGTCCATGATATCTTTCTAGTGATATCTGGTTTGCTTTCCATTTTCTGAAGTTATTTACCTTCAGGTACTAACTATTTGATTTTAAAAATAACTAATTAAATATATAAATATATGAATAAATTCCATCCCTCTTTTATAAATCCAAATGCATACATTTCACAGACTAGCCAAAATCCAAGGAATATGATATTACAGTAACCACAGACTGAAATATTACAATATGTTCATTATTGGAAGAAACAGAAAGAGAAGATTTGATTTCAAAATTAGCTCTGTTTAAAATCTTAAATTAATTTTGTTCAGAATTAAATAGACACTGGTAAAATTCACAGGCAGTGTTAGTTTGGAAGGTTGTGAGTTGTGAACATGAGTCAGGACAGAAATTATGAATGTTGAGAGAAAACACAGTGTGGTAGTGAGAGAATGTTCAGTTCTCCCACACACACAAAGAAACCACAGCTAACTCAGTCAGAGAGGCATAAATTAATAAGCTATATTTACAAGCAGGATGAAATGCAGATTAATATATACACAATATACATTATTTACAATATATTCAGAAATATACAGCAAAGAACGTAGCACAGAATAAACTTTCCCTCCTCCAGCCAGAGGGGTTCCCCCCCCCCCAACTTTACCCCCCTTCTCTCCCTTCCTCCCTTTTTTCCCAAAAAGGGTTAGAGAGAAAAAGGTAATTATTAAGGAGGAAATTCTGTTAGCTCAAAGCGTATGCAAGAATTAGTTTCTTAACTGTTAGTTGAAGTTCAGCACCTGACAGAACACAGCTGTTGCTAAGAGAGACTGAAACAGACAGACTGAACTGACTGAGATTCAAACTGAACTAAAGCTAAAAATTTAAAGTTGCATTCTACCAATCTACCAATGAAATTTGTTTAGACTTACCTTTATTTTCATTTTAATACGAAAACATTCAGACGGAGTGTTCCAGTAAGTGTCCCCTTCTTAAAGGCACAGCCTAAAACTGTCACACACAGAGCATATAGCAAAAATTATTGTGGAAAGCATAGTATGTCTAATTATAAACAATACACTCCTGAAGATTTTCAGCCAAGGAGGCAGATTTGTTTGATACAAAGTATCAAGGTTCTGCCTGGATTGTGCTCCTCATGTACAATTACAAAGGCAACATTCCTGTGATTACAGTTTTTTGGTTTGGGGGATTTTTTTCTAAGCACATGTCTTTCACCAATGTGGTAGTTTTAGGCTGCACCTAGAAAATTTTCCACAGATCTTGAACAGAAAGTGATAGAATGTAAATACATTACCATTGGATGCAAAAAGGAAAATAATTGTAAGGTCTAAATAATCCCATTGTTCTGACTGCAAATATAAAGTTAGTTGGTTTCTTTTCACTTCCTTCGCGGATACTAGCTCTGGCTTCTGCTGCCTTTGCTGACCTTGGCTGCATTGCTTTGTTGTGGCTGACAAGCAACTCTGCTTTTCTCCTTTCTTCTCTTGTTCCATGTAGAGGGGCAGGGAAGAGAGAAGGGAGGGGGAAGCTGTTGGTAAACCCCAGATTTTGCCCAGAGGGGTTCCTGTGTTGTTTATAAATTGTAAATATATGTAAACATTGTATATTTTGTTCATTTTCATTGTGTTCCGTACTTTAGATTGTAGCGTTGCTTCATTTGCTTTCAAGTGAGCTGGTCTGGAAATTCTATGTTGGGGGGAATTTCATCCCACCACAACCAAGAAAGTTAAAATGAATTTAAGTTTTTGGCCACTGGTGTGTTTGCTTAGTTCAGGAAAGGTTGTGTAACCTCCAGAACAGTATTGTGTGAGAAGTTAAACTTCTGCTGCCCATTTTTATTAATTTTAATAGGTTACTTTTAGTTTTTTACAATACAAGAAGTATACTCAGCCTTTTCATTTCTTGTTTCATATCTGCCAACAGACTAAGCAGGTCCTCAACCTGGTCTCACCTCACATGTGTGTTATCTCTGCTGCCCTGCATGCCAGTGACAGGGACTCCTTGAATCTGAAGACCTAGGTGGCTGCATAGTAGTGTAGGAGCTCTGTCTGGGTCATCACATCTCTTCCGGCAATAGCTTTCATTTAAATGGAACCATAGTTAGGGCACTTCTTGAGAGGGTAGTGGCCACTAGTTGAGCTCGTTTCTTGCACTCACCAGATGACTGTGTCCTTCCTTCACAACCTGCCTGTGGACTGCTGAGACAACATGCAATGGGCTGGCTGATGTACCATGCCCTGTTTGCCCACTTTGTTCATGGTGCTTCTGGTTTTTTCTTCTCCCTGGGGCAGCTTTTTTACCCATATGGGTTTAGCAGACTCCTCTCCAAACCCTATCCTCATAAAGTCATATCTGCCACTTGTCAGGGGCTCAGCATTTCCTGCTTTGGGGCTGGAAGGCTGGGTCACCTTATCGTCTCACATTTTTACCTTCAGTTTTGCTGAAAGTTCCCCAGTCAGAATCCTCCACTCCAGAACACACTTGCCAGAGCCATTCACCTCCAGGACTTGATCTGATGAAGCCCATCAGCTCCCAACACATCTATCTTCTCTAAGGCAAATGTATGATCATAGAAAACCAAACCTTAAGTATGACCCTTGCTACTGACTGAGGGAGATAATGGAGAAAACCGCCTGTGTTCCTGATACTTTTAACATTGATTCAAAAGACGTGTAGTCTTTTCTGATAATCCTAAATTGTCTTATCACAGATTTGTTACAGCCTACATGGAATAGTAGAAGTAGACAATATGTAGGGATCACTAGGCTTCACATCTTCTTAGTGGCATCATGAATGCAAACTCCTGTCAGGAATAAAATTTCCCTGGAGAAATTGTCTGGATGATAAATTGGTGATTCCATGCCTCTCAGCAATGAGCCTTCAACTATTAATACTTTATGAGCATTTCTGGTGGCAATGGTTCTAATGTGAGTGGGTAGCTGGATGAACTTTGTATTGTACACTTTTCCTGGATCCTCTCTCTGGTTCATGCGCTCTTCATTTTCCAATCCTTGTGTTGACTCTTATGTTGGGGCACTTTAGGATGCAGGAAGAGTTTCTTCCTTCAGCCCCAAGTAGACACAAGCGTGTCTGGGTTCATCCCGTTAGTTACCGGAGTCATCAGCTAGAGGCTGAATTCAAGTTTAAATTCTTGTTTTATAGCCTTAAAATAAGGCTGTTGCTCAGATCACAATAGTGAACCATGTCATGTATTGATCTCCTGATTAAATAATAAATAGATGAAAGATGTTTGGGGATCTTACATGTAATTTTCTGAGTTTAACAGCTTAAAAGCTACTTTTTGATTTTTTTTTCTAATTACAATGTTGTTTTAATCCAATATTAAAAATTAATCTGACAGGCAAAGCACTTTCAACAGTGGTGCCATTGTCTCTTGCTGCAACATGAGCATTGACTTCTTGCCACAGTCAATTACTTACAATACAACACTAGATGAAGTTGTGAAAGCTGAAAATATGCCTCTAGGCATCAAAACATCATGGGATTAATGCTAATGTTTCATTTTCATGCAAGAAATGAAATGTTATGTTGCTCAACTTTGCAGAGAAGAGAAGGGAGAAAGAAATCTATGTTCCCTGCATACATTTAGAAAAAGAAATAAAATAATTTTGCAGATCTGAAAATATTACCTGCAGCAATTTGAATTCATACAACAAAAGTACTCCTACACTGAACTCAGATCTCAGGTTAAATACTAAGGATCTTATAATGTATTTTTCTGAGGGATATCACTTTGGCACCACTACATTCTTTCTGTTTGAGTAGTACTGCATCCTTTGTCTTCTTTCCCAGGCCTCGTTAGACAGATCACAATGTCACCAGTCACAATATATCCCTTTTAATCTCTGGTGTAACAGAGGAAATGTGAGCAAAATAGAATAAGTGTTTTGTTTTAGGGAGTTTTAAATAGGTTAAAACAGAGAAAAGCTCTTTTGTCCCATGCCTATAAAAACTCTTCACTAGATTATTCCTGAAGGGACTAGAAAGCAGACTGTCTGGGGTTTTTCAGCTAATGCTCTTTAGCAATAGCTTTTTCCCCATGTGACAGTCAGATTATGGTCTCTAATACAACATTACAATAATTCTGAGTTCTCATTTTAGCCCCTAGATCCAGAAAATGCATAGCTAATCATACTTTCCTGTCTTAAGAGGATCTGGGTGTGTGGGTTTATTCTGCCCAAAGACCACCAACAGACAATGTGACTGTAATGTTCCCTCTCTTTGGAAAACAGTAGTAAGTTAAACACAGGAAGTTAATTTTAATTTCTGATTTTGTTTTGTTGTGTTCCAATTAGACAAAATAATACAAATTACTCATGAGAAATAACATGATTACTGTAATCTCCGTTATCAGGTAGATCTACATCTGTATCATGAAGTTTTTTAAGATCTTTTGCCTCAAAAGGTTGTTGTCAAACATTTTCTAAAATTTTTAGTTGTTGTTTTGAACTGTTGCTTACACTATCACCTTAAAAGCTTGAAGAAGAAAGTCCCCCATATTATGCAAGTCTGCCAGTTTTACATATCTCTGTTTGACTTTTTGAGTACTCCTATATTTGACAGTGCCATTTTATTTGACAATGCACATTTCTATTTCCAGATGCACAGAGTGCTGTTTTAATACAAAAATATCTCTGATCAACAGCTTGGCAGGTAGTTACAGAATGGGCTTCATGAACCAAGAGATGTTTTCCGTTTGTTTGTCAACAGCATCTCAGAAAAGCCAAAAGAGGGAGCACACCACATAAAAAAATGCAATGACTTTTCCATATCTTTTAATTTTTTATTTTTTTTAATTATAGCTACAAAAGAAATTGAGAAGAATACCTTCCTGTGGTAAATGCAACTCACTGCAGCTCTAAATTTAGTTCTGAAAACAGACTTTTAAGTGAACAAGTTTATTGTAGCTTACACATACAAAAAGAGAAAATATCTAGCAAGCATCTGTAAAGTTGACCTTTGATACAGAAAACTAACAAATAGTTTGTTACTTTAATATTTTTTTCCAATTATACACTAAGTTGAAAACAAATAACTAGGAATGGAGGCAGCAATTGTGGTTGGAAAATATCATCTTTCTTCCTCAGGGGAGGAGGGGGGAAAAAAAAAAAAGTAGAATTTAAATTCTGCAGTACGTGAAGCAGTAATCTTACATTTGGTTAAGTACAAAGAAAAAGCACTGAGGCATTCACAATCAAACATTTCAGTAATTAAACTAGAGTATCAGGGCTCTGTTTTCCTTCTGATATTGTTTGCTTTTTATTAATAGAGGGAGGATTTAGCACATTACAAAGATTAACTTTATATGAGAAGTTGATGCAAATTCAGTGTTTTTTTAAGGTCTAAAAAAAAAAATCTTAGAGACTGCAATAAAACATCAAACATATTTTTAACAGTACATAATAACAAAATGTATTCTAAAAGTAAACTGGGATTCTCAAAATTATCTAAATTAGGTCTGGAAAGGCCAATTTTCTTTATAAAATAATTTTCTTATTTCCATAGCTATTCACCATATCCTTTTAGTAGAAATGCCATCCTCTATCCCTGGCACAAAATCTGCAGATATATGATACCTCAAAGCCTAAACTCTATTTTGAAAAATTTATGCACAAAAATTCCAGTCACACAACTGGGAAGATTATTTTTTTATATATTCTGGGCATTTTGTAAAAGGTGCTAGACTCTAGAAGACTCCTAAATTTACTGTAAATTAAACACTTTAATTTTATAACATATTACAGAAGTTTTCTGATATTCAGGTTTTTGGGTCTGTTTTGTTTTTTTCTCATCTTACTGTTACACTGTTTAACAAATAGTTTAGCAATCTATACAAAGGAAATTGCTTTATGTTATCTTGAATTCTTTCATTTCTGTTCAAAAGCAGATGCACAAATCATTGAGAAATATGCAGGGAAAAAATGCTTACTTAGTATGCATGAAGAATAAGCCTAATATAGACACTTTTTTGAGTGTTATTAAGCGTGCCAACAGGAAAAAAGTTAAACAGCCAACAATGTAATTCATAACTGGAAGACCAGGATGCAGAATTTTTTAGTCTATGTTGCACATGATCAGAATATTCATTAGTATTCTGACTATTGCCCTGAATCTATTCACTGTCATCAGTCACTGATTATTTTGAAAGAGATCATTCTGTGTAGTCAAGGGGGAAAGACTTTTTAAATAGATGCTTTAGCCCCATGTTTTTCTTCACAACTGAAAGAACTCCCAAGTGAGCAGACTGAAGAATGGCAATCTTGATTTGGTTTTGAATGTTTGCTTTCTGATTTGGAATTAAATTGAAAGTTTAAATAAAAAGTAAAACAGAAAAGAGCTCTGCAGGGGTACTCTGCACTTTCTCCAGCCTGATGGTCTTTATATAAGACAGTTATACCAAGTTTCTTTTCTGCCTGTTATCCCAGAGAAAATTAATTTTCTGCCAGGGCACTCCCAGATGAATTATCTGAATGCCTACTTCATTGTTAGACTAAGCTTTTATGGTATCATCCTGAGAAGGCCAAATAATATTAGTAATAGTCTTCACATCAGACATGAAGCTTGTGGAAGCTGAAAGGATGACTGATAATACAAGTTAGATCATTTGGATGCATAATGCATTACAGGGCTGAAGAAAATAAACAGTATGACCAGGCATATTGTTGCCAATATTATATAACCCATGGGTTTTTTTTATTTACCTATACCAACATATAGACATGTACAACTTCAGTAAAGCTGTATATGACTGGCAGGTAAGTATCTGGAAAGAAGTCAGAACTCAAATGTGAAAAATTACTTTTGACCTTTTTATATTTTTAATTTCTAAAGTTAATAGTGACAAAAATAAGAATTTTAATATGCTTTTAAAGTAAACTTTTCAACTATATAAAATATTGGTTACACCCAGAATAGTCTACTCCAGAAAACAAAAAGAAACCCCCCCAAAAAAATGATATGGGTAATCATAATACTCTAATATTTGTGTGTCTCCATAATTTAAAAGGCTTTTGATCATGGGTGCACCTATTCTGTGTGTATTGTTATTTAGAAATCTAGAGTAATTTTCTAGATATATCATTACTAATAAAGGAAGGAGCAATTTGTTCAAAGCAAGGCAGGAGATCTGATTATTATTATTATTATTAATATTGTTAGTAGCAGAGACAGAATCTACATGTTCCATGATGTGTTTTCTCTCCACAAGCTTTTATGAGGCTTAGGACTACATATCATTTTTCAGAAGCAGGAAATCACCATAATTTAACCGTACTTTGCAAAGCGCGTTCACATAGACATAATAGTCTAAATGGATTATTAACTCACATGTCCAAATGAGGTACATTTATGTTTTTAAACAAATAATGATAATTCTTTCTTACTTTATTTTTTCCGGCAAATAGGAAGACTTTTCTGAAGTGCTGTGGAGAAAAGTATTGCCTAAAATACACAAAACTAAACCCTAACATTTAGAAAATGCACTTTATCTACCTAGTGAACAACAGCTACCTTCTTTACCTTTCTTATGGGTAATATGTCACTAGAGCTTTTTTTAAAAGCCTTCAACAGTTAGCAAGTTAGAGATATGGTTCCATATGCATCTATTTGAAGTATGTTTCCAGGGCAGTTCAAGTCAGCAAAATTGTTACTGGTCATCTTTTCAGATTTAAACTAACCTAGATGAAGTGTTTAAGGAGGGACACTCCATCCTATGAACCTTTTACACTCCTTTTATCTGCAGAAGAGGTGTCGAATAGAAAAATACTCTCCGTTTATATTCCAGGGCACTCATTCCACTTACAAGAGATAGTGACTACACTAATGCTTTATGTACAAGATCAAGTAATGTTGTTTTTTCACACTAAAAAAATCCAAGGGCTGGGCTTTGTATTTTTCTAATTTACAGATATTTATTAATTCCAGAATTTACTACCAAGAAAAAAAAAAATCACACTTCCTGGTTAAAACAAAAACTACAAAACCAAAGCAAACTAACAATAAAATCCCACAACATCAAGAAAACATCAACACAGCAGGCAGCAGATCTTTTTTGCAGATGTTATCAAATCTTTCTTAGGTCATGAAGGAGCTAGAATTAGGACATGGAAGGAAATGAAGAAAATATAGGGTTTTACACTACACTGAACTTACAAGACTTCATCGATCATCTTCCAAGGACTCCAATATTCAGTGTGCTTCAGAATTGGCTTCCAAGATAATTTCCTGTGTTTACTGCAGTTATTCATTGGGATTAATTTTTACCAGAGTAAAGAAATATTCAAGAATTTAACTGATTAATAAGACCTGTAGTTTTATCTATTTTATCATCCCACTGTGCCATTTAAACACCCATGAATACTCAGGAGTGGAGAGTGGGATTGAAATAGGTACACAGTCACCCAAGTCATGCCACAGGAAGAGGCACTTGTTTTACTACCAAGCCAGGGGCCAGCAGTTTTCCTGCACAGTTTGAAATTCTGTATAAGCCGTGACTTGTGCAAGGTACATCAGCAGGGGTGGCTAAAGTGAGAGCAGAGCTGGGATAGGTGTTTGGATTTTCATCTTCATCTAGCAGCTGCTGTGCATTAAGGCCCCAGAGGCTTATAGCTGCCTGTAAACCACATTCTTAAAAGCTTACCACAACCGAGACTAGGCTTCATTGGAGACCAGGAGATATATCACTAAAATTCCAGATTTGTAAATCCAGGGGTATTCTTTAAGATACTGGTCTGAGGAAGAGCTTCCTGAATAGGCCTCTTCTACGTACCCAGATGCCATAAAAAAAATAAGGGGGGATTGTGCATATCAATTTTTCTTACAGCACATCATAAGAGGGCAAGAAAAAGGAAAGTATGCAGTGGATTGGCAGGAACATGAGGACTACTGAAACATATTACTATCCTGAACTAAATGAATATACATGCAGGACAAACAGGATGTTGTAAAGAGACTAATTTTATCATAGCTGTCATTGAAAAGCAGTAGTACCTAAAATTAACAAGTCACTGCTGTTTTATTTTGCGCAGTTCTGTGTTGATTTCTGTGAAAAAGAAAAGCAGATATGATAGAATATGATTAAAAACTAAGTGTGTAAAGGTTATGAAATGGTATTTGTAATTTCTTAAATTACATATTAGAAGGTTAGTTTGTTAGCTGGTAGTTGATCATCCATCCCTGCAAGTGAAAGAGTGTTTAATGTGTAGTGAGCTGACTATGGCTGGATGCCAGGTACCCACCAAGACGACTTCATCAGTCCCTTCTTCAAATGGTGAGGGGTGCGAAAATATAATGAAAGGTTCATAGATTGAGATAAGGACAGAGAAGTAACCCAGCAGTTACTGTAATGAGCAAAACAGACTTGAGGAAATTAATTTAATTTATTATTTATTATCAATCAAAATTTAGAGTATAATAATGAGACATAAAAACAAATCTACAAATACCTTCCCTTCTCAACCTCCTCTTGACAGGCTTAACTTCACTCACTTTCCCCTAACTCCTCCCTCTGAGTGGCACAAAGGGATAAGGAATGGGAGTTGCAGTCAGCTCATCATGTGTTCTCTCTGTCACTCCTTCCTCATGCTCATACCCTGCTCCAGCATCAGATGTCTCTCATTGAGACAGTTGTCCACAAATTCTTCAGTAGAGATTCTTCCCACAGGCTGCAGTTCTTCACAAAATGCTTCAGCATAGGTCCTTTCCATGTGGTGCAGTTGTTCAGGAACGTACTATGCCGAAATTGGTCCCCACCAGGATTACAAGTTTTCCTAGCATATCTGCTCTAGTTTGGATTCCTTTCTCCAAAGATTCACAGGTCCTGTCAGGAACCTGCTCCAGCACAGTCTTCCAACAGGGTCACAGTCTCATTTGGGCATATCTACTCCCTCAGCACTGGGTCCTCCATGGACTGCAGGCATGATGAGCTGCAGGGCAGCAGCCTGCCTTGCCACAGTCTTCACTGATGGGCTACAGCAGAATCTCTACTCTGGTGCTTGGACCACCTCCTCCCCTTGCTTCTTCACTGCCATTGGTGTCTGCAGCATTGTCTCTCTAACACTTTGTCACTCTTTTTTTCACAGATGCAGTTGCTGTAATGCAGAAACTTTTTTCTTCTTAAATCTATTATTACAGAGGTGCTGCCACTGTCTCTGATGGGCTCAGCCTTGACCAGCAGTGGGTCTTGGAGCCATCTGGCACTGATTCTATTGGAAATGGGAGAAGCATCTATCAGTTTCTCACAGAAGACACCTCTGAAGCACACCCACAATCAAAGCATGGCCATGCAAACCCAATATATAATGTTTATGTATCATGTTCTTTCACTCATCTCCCAGTTTATTGCCTGAAATTATTATATGTGACATGATTTATCTGTAGCATACCACTTAAAAATATACAGATAATAATGTTCTGTCCTTTTTATCTACAGCATAACAGAATTACAACTACTTATCTAGTGCCCTTATTTTCACTGAAGTTTGCTGATAACTAGAATATTCCACACTTTGCAACATTCTTCCTGTTGTAAATATTAGTTATACTTTAGGTCTCCGAAGCTCACAGAAGGTGATTTCCTGTGTGCGTTAGGGTGCTACCCTGGAGACTTTTGCAGTATCTCATAACACTTCTCAATATAAGTTTTGTTTGTTTCAACATCGATCCTCATAACAGTGAGTGCTTGCAAAATAGAGCCTTTAGTTTATATTATCATTCATGTGCCTTTCAGTGAAGGCATGCTGCAGAAAAGCTGGTTAGGTAACAGCATATCTTGAGTTAAGCAAACAGAAAACTCTTTTACCACCACCCCTCAAAGGAGTGAAATAGACAAACCTCCCTGGCAAGAGATAACAGTCCTCACAGGGAGTAAAGGAGAGGAAGAACAGACAGAAGTGTCCTTTTATATAGGGGTGCAGGCTGATGGGAATGAAATAACAAAGATTAAACTTTCTGGTCCACTTCCTTGTACTCTCTAGCACTTCTGCAGAACCCAGGAATCTCTGTGGTTCTTAAACCCATAATACAGCAGCAACATATGTGATACAAAACACTAGTCAGACTGCTTAAACTCATGGGAAAAGTGAATACCCACTAATACTCCTATGGCAGGGAAACACATATTTTAAACTGTACCTGGAGCTGTGTGGAAACGTGATTCCAGCTAAAGGAAAGAAACTCATAAAGATCAGTGTAAGCAACTCTTTAGAATGTACAGCATATACCATATATGATGTCAGGAAAGAACAATGCCAAGTACATAAAATGTGACTAATACTAGTGTTACCTTTGTAGTAATGTAGTCAGGAGACATTTGAATTTCACTTCAAGTTAAGGAAAGCAGATAACACAAGAGGACACATGGGGTTAGGGTGTGTGTAAGGGAATTCAGAACAAAACAGTATGTAGGATTTAACCTACAGGACTGTCATCTTTTTCAATGACGTTACAGTGATTGTTATTGTATATTTCATTCCACTCAGGGGGAGGGGACATACAATACATCAGCTGTAAGTGTTGTTTAAAAGCAATGAAGAAAGAGTTTATGAATTTTTCATTCTTCCATGCACATTTATTTCTTATATTATTCTTATATTATTCTTATATTCTTAAGTATGGAAAAGATAAGAAAAAATTTTTATTGTAAGTCTATCATGATTTTTAATGTTAACATTCAGCAGTGTACACAGGTCAAGAGCATGGTATAGACCTCTTTGCAACAGCGTTGTATTACCTCTAGGTTCGTCTTGCTTGTCAGCACCAGAACAACAGTCTAAGCATAAAAGTGCCCGAACGTGGCATGTGCATATAAATATCCATAGCATATTTCATTAGTTTATATTTAATTTGTGATATACTTTGATTCATAAATACCTTGTGTTCCCATATGAGAACTCCATTCAGTTTGGCTTAAACATAAGCACACCGTTAGCTGTGTTAAACATTGGTCTGGAGGCAAATATGAATGTTCAGTATTAGGAACGATATTTTCCCATGGTTTTGTTCTCAGCCAGGATAGAACATTTTGCACATGTTACTAAGCCTCTTCCCTTGTGTAAGTATATTGATTGCATATGTGCTGCTCTTTATCTCTTTTGTAAATAAATCTCATGTACTGGAGAAATAGGAAATGCAAAAGACCATCTGGGCATCATTGACCCACTCTTCTCAAATCTGGCAGACAGTTACACAGCATACAGTTTATTTATTTCAGCCTACATATTCCACTATCCTGATACTTCCAAAAATATATTTAAGGGAACTCTGGTTTTGACTTGGTTTGGCTGGTTTTTTGTCTTGAATATCAGTACAGAATTTTCATCAGAATCATACTCCTGAATAGCCTTTTTATCCAAGCATGAGATTTCCACCTTTGTATTTCAAAGCCTTACAAATACTCCTCAAAATAAAGGGGTTTGGGTTTAGAAGATTGATATTTGAGACTGCTGAAAAATAAATGCTTAATACCCTGTCTAATCAGTCATTTGTTCTGGGGGGGAGGAAATGTGATTAAATTAGTATTGGATGACTGTATTTGGATTTAGCTTAAATACATACTGGTTTCACCATTTGCTGGAGGACCAGACAGAGTACCCCCGCATTTTTTCAATCAGATGCTTTAGTTCCCTAGGTAAGTTATATTTAGACAGAATTATTGATAGTAACATTAGATAAAATTACAATGGTGTGAAAAAAAACACAGAATGCAAGGGCTGGAAGGGACATTCAGAGATCGAGTCCAACCCTGCTGCCAAAGCAGCAGGACCACAGGAAAGAATCTAAGCAGGTTTTGAAAGTCTCCAGAGAGGGAGACTCCACAACCTCTCTGGACAGCCTGTTCTAGTGCTCCATCACCATCACCTTAAAGTGTCTCCTGTTGAGATTGAACCTCCTGCATTCTGGCTTGTACACAATGTTCCTTCTCCTATCACTGGGCACTACCAAAACCAGAATACCACCTTCATCTTGTCACCCACCCTTCAGAGATGTTCAAGTCCTGCAATTATTCTTGTAGCTCTCCATTGGACTGTCTCCAGTAGATCCCTGTCTGTCTTGAACTGGGAGCCCAAAACTGAACACAGTATTCCATGTGTGGTCTCACCAGGGAAGAGTAGAGGGGAAGGAGATCTTCCCTAGACCTGCTAGACACACTTAATGCACCCCAGGTTGCCATTGGCCTTCTTGGCCACAAGGACACATTGCTGCCCAGTAGAACTCCAATGAGTTTCCCCATGGAGATGCTTTCGAGCTGGATGCCTGTTGTTGTTCCGCCTGATATGCAGAACTCCATAAATGTCCTGGTCGAATTTTATAAGGTTTGCCTTCACCCAGCTCTCCAGTCTGTCCAGATATCACTGGATAGCAGCACAGTATATTAAACTGGATTTGTTCACCTGGAGGAAACAAAAATCATCTCAAATCCCACAACGTTTCAAACTATCTGAATATTCTTTTTATTTAATGATAACAAAAAAAACCTCTGAAAATAATTTTACAATAGTCTAACTTGGGGGGGGGGGGGGAATGTTCTATGCATAAAATAAGATAACTGCCTCTAAACCAAGGCAACCATTATTTGTATGCCTGTGATCATCACCATTGTTAGTTCACTGTCAGAAGTATATGCCAAACAGACATGCAAATAAGACTCTGGGATAGATTTTTAATTTTTATTTTTATTATTCTTTGTTACCTGCCTGTTTTTTTAATTACCTGCTTGTTCTGATTTTGGAAAGGAAATCAGTTCTAGTTGTAATGGTGTGCAGAAAATTCCCCTGAGGTGGAATAAAGCTGAGGCAAATTAATCTCATATGTGTATAGTGCAATGAGATACTGTTGGCCTCGAGTGCTGCACTTTGGCCACATCAACCCCGTGCAGCACTACAGGCTGCGGTCCTGTAAAAGTATAGATGTTTTATAGATGTTTTATAGATGTTGGATTTGCCTTGTGCAGTGCTTTCAGGATCGATATATGCAGGTGAAGATGTTTATTACATTATACAGCAAAGCTATATATACTGTGATTCTATCATAAGGCACATGTGTCACATCTGAATTGGTCATTTTCTACTGGCATGTGTGTAATTAAGGCATACAATATATCAAAATGACAAAACAATAATTTAACACATCAAAACAAATTCTGCCCAGCTTATCTTGTCTCACAGTCAAAGACAAAACAGCTTTCTCTAACTCAAGAAAAGGTAAATCTTTCCTATAGTCTTCTAAAGCTATCCAAAAACCTCTTCCCACATTGTTCAAATCACTGGAGACCAGCCAGGCAGAAAGGGACCTGGGGGTACTGGTTGACAGCTGACTGAACATGAACCAGCAGTGTGCCCAGGTTGCCAAGGAGGCCAATGGCATCCTGGCCTGCATAAGGAATAGTGTGGCCAGCAGGAGCAGGGAAGTCATTGTGCCCCTGTACTCAGCACTGGTTAGGCCACACAGTATCACAGTATCACCAAGGTTGGAAGAGACCTCGTGGATCATCGAGTCCAACCTGCCTCCACAGACCTCATGACTAGACCATGGCACCAAGTGCCACATCCAATCTCCTCTTGAACACCTCCAGGGATGGTGACTCCACCACCTCCCTGGGCAGCCCATTCCAATGACGAATGACTCGCTCAGTGAAGAACTTTCTCCTCACCTCGAGCCTAAACCTCCCCTGGTGCCGCTTGAGACTGTGTCCCCTTGTTCTGGTGCTGGTTGCCTGGGAGAAGAGACCAACCCCTTCCTGTCTACAACCACCTTTCAGGTAGTTGTAGAGGGCAATGAGGTCACCCCTGAGCCTCCTCTTCTCCAGGATAAGCAACCCCAGCTCCCTCAGTCTCTCTTCATAGGGCTTGTGTTCCAAATCCCTCCCCAACTTCGTTGCCCTTCTCTGAACTCATTCCAGCAAGTCAACATCCTTCCTAAATTGAGGGGCCCAGAACTGGACACAGGACTCAAGGTGCGGCCTAACCAATGCAGAGTACAGGGGCACAATGACCTCCCTGCTCCTGCTGGCCACACTATTGCTAATGCAGGCCAGGATGCCATTGGCCCTCTTGGCCACCTGGGCACACTGCTGGCTCATGTTTAGGTGACTGTCAATCAGCACCCCCAGGTCCCTCTCTGTTTGCAGCTCTCCAGCCACTCTGACCCCAGCCTGTAGCTCTGCATGGGGTTGCCGTGGCCAAAGTGCAGCACCCGGCACTTGGACTTGTTAAATGCCATCCCATTGGACTCTGCCCTTCTGTCCAGTTGGTCGAGGTCCCTCTGCAGAGCCTTTCCACCCTCTAACTGACCAACATCTGTTCCTAACTTGGTGTCATCTGCAAACTTGCTGATGACTGACTCAACCCCCTCATCCATATCATCAATGAAGATGTTAAAGAGGATGGGGCCCAGCACTGATCCCTGGGGGACACTACTGGCGACTGTCTGCCAGCTGGATGTGACACCATTCAGCACCACTCTCTGGGCTCTGCCCTCCAGCCAGTTCCTAAGCCAGCACAGAGTGTTGTGGTCCAAGCCACGAGCTGACAGCTTAGCCAGCAGTTTACTGTGGGGGATGGTGTCAAAGGCCTTGCTGAAGGCCTTGTTGAGACTCTTGAACGTGTCCAGAGAAGGGCACCGAGGCTGGTGAGAGGCTTTGAGCACAAGCCCTACGAGGAGAGGCTGAGGGAGCTGGGGTCATTTAGCCTGGAGAAAAGGAGGCTCAGGGGAGACCTTGTTGCTGTCTACAACTACATGAATGGAGGTTGTAGCCGGGAGGCAGTTGGTCTCTTCTCCCAGGCAACCAGCACCAGAAGAAGAGGCCAGGGGAGGCCTCTGCCAGGGGAGGTTTAGGCTCAAGGTGAAGAGAAAGTTCTTCAGAGAGAGTTGTTAGTCATTGGAATGGGCTGCCCAGGGAGGTGGCTGAGTCACCATTCCTGGAGGTGTTCAAGAGGGGATTGGACATGGCACTTGGTACCATGGTCTAGTAGTCATGAGGTCTTGGGTGACAGGTTGGACTTGATGATCTTTGAGGTCTTTTCCAACCTTATTGATTCTATGATTCTATGATTCCACTCAATAGTAAATCCAGGAAGGGTCTCAGGTTGGTTTCCTTCATACCCATAGTTGCCTTATTCAAGTTCTGCCTGGCATAACTTGGTTTGTAAAATAAGTTCACCTAAATGCTGAAATATTCTGATAATAGCCTTGTATCAGAAGATGGAAGAGTCACACTAGCACTTTATTTCCCCAATGTGTGGCAATAAATTGTTAGTAGATGATCCTAGATTACCATTTCTTCTTCTTTCACAATTTTTGCCAGAAGAACTAATTTATCATCTGCAAGGAGCAATAAATTAGGTCTTAAGAATTCTTGGATATGTGACTCCCTTACAGAAAATTAATTTATTAAATTTCATATTCAAATGTGATGAAAAAGTGTAAGTCAATGATTAGGAACACAACTGGTACAGTCATATTAACTCTGAATAGCATGAATTTAATTTCTCCAAGCCGACCTAAAAATTTAAACTGATACTCCACTGAATGCTTCCTGTGCATATCTGTAATCCTCCTACATATTTAATCCTCTCTCTCTGATCATTATTCCAAATATCTTGTTTCATGTCAGGAGAAATTTTTGGGTTGGCGTGGTGATATTCTTTCATGAGATTGTGAGAGCCACAGCGGACTACAGCCATAACTGATAGACTGTCCAGAAAAACAAACTTGGTAAGCTAAGAACGAAAACTGACATAATTTTTGTTGTTTTTTTTTTTACTTTACTGATAGAAATTATGAAGGACAACAATTTCAGACACAATTTATCTATTGTAATCTAAAGGATCATTAAAGGACAGTGTTTTCACTTTGCTAGCACATGTTGCTCCCACCTAGTAGTCTTCTTAAGAGGGGTTAAGCAAAGTGTTGAACCAGACAGAAGGAAGTTGTGAAAGATTAGAAGAAAATGTTTTCTTCCACAGACTATTTTACATTAGTAGCTCTATTGGGTTTACATTAAAAAATACTACTTTTTTATTATATACTACATTAATAAAATATGGAATTTAATACTCCAGAGCACAGGTTTCAAAGTAGTAGCTGTTTTTCATTCTCATTTGACATCTTTGTAAGAAGCACCTGAGGAAATGTACTTTCTAGAGTCATTACCAAGATGTAACCCATGTAAATCTTGATAGTCTTGCATTTTTGATCATTAAATCATAGCTGTCATTTATAACTTCTGGGAATCCTGGAAATCCTGGAAATCTTCTCCATTGCCTTTTGTCATTATTGCTTGAAAAATAGCACTGTTGCAGGAATCCTGTATGTTCTGCCTTGTCTTTAACTTTGGCAAGAAGATTCTATTGGAACGTGCAGAAAAATAAACAATGTCACTGTTTAGATGTCACTGTTACATAGTTAAAAATAACTTGTGTAAAATAATACAAGAGAAGTGAAAGCACATTTTCTGTGCCTTATCCAAGAAAAAAAACACTCCTGAGTACCTCTACCAAGATGCAAAAGCAACAGTTCTTTTGATATAAGACATCACTTAGCCAATTGCCTGAAACCAAGATGAAAGAGATATTTAGCTGCTCTTTGCATATCTTCAACAACATGTAAATTTACAAGAGGTGTGATTCAAAACTGGACGCCATGTTTAGAATTTCAAAATAGATTTTGATGGAAGACAAGACTCCATATACTGCATATTGTCCTGAGGATATGCATCCATTTGTACAAATTAATACAGGAAAAGGAATGGTTTATTCCCATAGGTAGCTATTGCAATATCAGAGGACTCACAAGGCACAGTGATGACACCAAGTGAAGCAAACAGATCATTCTTATCAGCCTAAGAAAGAAAAAAAATCACTGTTCCAAAACAGGAAATCTGTGGAAGAATGTCACATGCTTGTTTTACTCTGAGAAGATTTAGTAATTGTTTTCATAACCATCCAGCAAGTGAAAGATGGAGAATAAGTTTAGGACTGCTTCCTAAGGTCTTCTTGATAAAATACATCATCTGGACATTCTGACATCTGACCACAGACCACACACTCCAGAAAGATCAACGCAGCATCACAATCTTCAGGGCAGCCCACTGAGCTGGTGGAGAGCTGCACACTGAAATTCTTGAATAGGCCTTGCAGAATGACTCCTTTTCAAAAAATCTGTTCAATGTTCCATTTGAAATTCAACATGGTAACATAATTTCAGTGGAATTTAGCCATGAAGTTTAATTAATCTGATCCATCTAGGGAACAATAATGAAGCTTTTCTTATCCCTTGAAAAACATTAAACATATAGCCTATGCAAGCTAATAAAATGACCTATCCAGCCTAGAATTACTTGTTAAACTAGAAAGATACACAGTGCTTAAAAAGCTAAAAAATAAATATTGGTTTTTAAGAAAATGATAAAATGAAACAAAATGCATGAATGAGACATGACCATACAGTATTCTATGTCCTTAATCATTTTCAAATTAAATGTGATGCACCATTGTCTCATTAGTGTACTTTCCTAAAAGGAAAAAGTGTACAGCATTGTAGAGCTTAGCATATTACATGTTCCCAGCATCTCTGCACAAAAATTGGAGTGTAAACCAAATTTTTGTTCTGCTGATAACAAGGAAAACAACTTCAACTCCCTGTTTCTTTATTAACATCAATCCTAATACAGACTTTTGCTTGCACTTGCGTTGTTTCTTGTTGCACTTAGCAACGTCATCTATTTTGTGCCATATAAGATCATGAATGTCTAGACTCTTCAATTTCCCTCTATAGATTCTGTGGAAAGTAACGCCTTTCTGCATGTGTTTCTGTGTAGCTGCTAACAAAAACTTCCTGATTTCAAGACTTTCATCTATCTCTTGTTATCAAAAGAAGACACTTGAGACATCATAGCACATGTAAGGTCTTTCTCTTACCCATATTATTTGCTGGGAGTAATAAGGTTAGAAACAGCACTGCAAGGGAAGGTGAAATGAGAGGTGAGGCAGCAAGAAGAAATCCCTTGTGCCTGCCCAGTATTAGTCAATCAGATCTTTGGCAGTGGAAAGGGTCACCAGGAGTCCAGCAACCATGAAGCATGTTTACAGTGAAGAGGTAGGTCCAAGCTCCAGCTAGGAACTCAGGTCCCTGGGTCAGCATCCAGGCCCCAGAAGTCATTACAGAGAATCCTATTTGAATGAAGTCTTCTCTGGATTTTCCTATTTCAATACATATTGCCAGAAACTGATTCTGCATTTTGAGTAATGTGGGGTTAAAAAAGATTAAGACATTTTCTTTGATACAACACTTGGATAGTAAGGTGGTTATTGTTTGTCTCATGCAGTCTAGTGCAAATTCTGTATATGCATGGAAAGTAAATTAAAATATTATTTGGTTAAAAGAATGTCTTCTTTATTATTATTATTATTATTATTATTATTATTATTATTATTATTATTATTATTATCATCTAAGGTATGGGAGATCCTTAAATGGAGGAAAGTAAAGAAGATTAAGAAGTAAACAAGACAGACTTAAAATTTTTAGTTCTATACAGAGAGAGTGATTGCCCACTGGAATGGGCTGCACAAGGAGGTGGTGGGGTCGCCGTCGCTGGGGGTGTTCAGGGCGAGGCTTGACAGGATGCTTGGTTGTATGGTTTAGTTGATTGGGTAGTGTTGGATGATAGGTTGGACACGATGATCTCGAAGGTCTCTTCCAACCTGCTTAGTTCTATTCTATTCTATTCTATTCTATGAGACTAGGGTAGAGAGTGCAAAAGCAGTGTTTGTTGAGGTCGTTGAGATATTCTATTAGGTTTCACCTACAATAGTATTATGTTTGGAGTGAACTAGAACAGCTTCTTGCTTTTATTCTGTGTATTCCATTTCCTTCATTTTCTCCATTTCCTCACCTTTTAGACCCTTGGGGAAGCCTGAATTCAGTAACTGAATTTCCTTTCCATTCCTTTCCATTTTTGGTAACAAAATCATCTGAGCTGGAAATATTTTCCTCTCACACGCTAATTTTTTTCTAGTCAGCTATGTAGTTTTCTGGTTGTGTGAGCTGATCAATTCATTTCAACAAATTTCTGAACTTTTCCAAAGTTGAAATTGCTTAAATCAGTTCTCATAACATATTTTTACTTTTCCTCCTTTCTTAATGCAGACTTGGTTGCTTCCAATCATTATTTTTTCTGCTTTCTTATTTTGAGATATAAATTGTAAAGTCAACTTTAAGAATACTGCTCTCTTCTATTTTCAGGAGACAGGAGAAGGCCAGAAAAGCAAAAAGAGCTCTCCAGGACTGTATATGAAAGAAGGAAAATGGAGCAAACATTGACCATTATGTCACCTTTGTATGACTTTCATATACAGTGTTCTCTGTCTTTTTTTATTTTTTTTTTTTCCAAAATCTCTTGTAAAGGGCTTTCTATTAGCTAAATGAATGCAGGAGAGGTCATAGCTATGCTTTGTATCTTCTTAGCCATTTTCTACAAGGTAGGAGGGAATTAAAGGTTGACTTCTACACACTCCCTTCCATGACATGCAACATCATGCAGTAAGGTGTACTTACTTTGTGTTCAGCAGAGTTCTTCCATTACATTTTGGTCCTGAGTGCATAGAAGCTTCTACAGTAAACAACACTAACCAGAAATGACAACCTTCTACTATCCCATGCCAACGCAAATTGTGCCCTTTCATTGCACTGTGAAAATGAATGCATATCACTGTTAAGGCAACACATTATCAAGGCTAAATTTCCAAGGCAACTATCTGAATCCAGTGTTTCTTAGTGCCCCTTGTTTGTGGGGGGTTTTGGGTTTTTTATTTTTTTAGTGAATTCTAGTGCCAAAATTCAGGAGCTGCAGAGTTGCAGTCATATTTGGGAGCAGATGGTCAAACTCACTGCTATGTCCAAGTAGGCTCATGGGCATAGTTATCTGATATGTTTAGAGACTTGATATCAAGCCAAGCATGTCTCTTTACTCAGCACCCACGATATATACTCAAGTAAAAGGAGACCCCCCTCTGAGTAGGCTAGTTGCCAGATTTAAAAACACTTGCTGACTGTTTGCCGAATTATATTTGTCCCTACAAATAATACTGTGTAATAGCCTATTTTTCACAGCTATTTTGTAAAAGGAATTCCTAAAAATATCTTAACTATAAATATGTAAGTTTCATATCTGCACCATGCTGTATTTTGAATATTTGGACAACTACATCTTCATCAACAACCTAGATGAAGGAACAGAGTGTACTATCAGCAGGTTTGCTGATGATACAAAGCTGTGAGGAATGGCTAACGCACCAAAATGCTGTGTTGTCATTGAGGAAGACCTGGACAGGCTGGAGAGCTGGCTGGAGAATAACTTACTGAAGTTCAATAAGAGCAAGTGTGCTGCACCTTGGGAGAAATGAGCCTATGCACCAGTACAGGTTTGCAGTTAACCTGCTGGATGAGAAAGGTGCCTAGGAATGCTGGTGGACAACAACTTCTCCTTGAGCTAGCAATGTGACCTTGTGGACAAGAAGGTCAATGGTATCCTTGAGTGCATTAAGAAGAGTGTGATCCACAGGTCAAGGCAGTTTGTCTGTTCGCCCCCTCTACCTGCCCTAGTGAGCAGACATCTGGAGTACCATGTCCAACTCTGGACTCCCCAGTTCAGGAGAGACAAAGAACTACTGGAGACAGTCCAGGGGAAGGATACAAAGATATTTAAGGGACTGGAGCATCTTTTGTGTGGAGATGAGAGACCTGTGGTTCTTTTGCCTGGAAAATAGAAGGCTGAGAGAACTTACTAGGGTTTATCAGTATCTAAAGGACAGGTGTCAAGAGGATGGGTCCAGCAACAAGAAAAGGGGTAATCAGGAAAAACTGGAACACCTGAAGGTCCACCTGAACTTAAGAAAAAACTTCTTTCCTTTGAGGGTGACAGAGCACTGGAATAGGCAGCTCAGAGAGTTTGTGGATCCTCCATCTCTGGAGATATTCAAAACCCATAAAGATGTGTTCCAATGAAACCTGCTTTAGATAAGCCTTCTTTAGCAGGGGGGTTGGAACTAGATGATCTCTAGAGGTTCCTTCCAGTTCCTTCCATTTCCTACCATTACAGCTTAAAGACCTTACCTAAGTCTCTGCCAGCATAAAAAGGATAGAGTGTGAAATAGTTGTGCTGAAGCAGATAGATTCAGGCTTCATTGACCATTACCAGACATATGCAATGTAATTAGCCTAGTGGCACATGCCTCCTGCAACAGTTAATCTAGCCCTTTGCTAGATGTTTTCTAATTTTTTTCAAAATACATTAATTATTTCTCATGTGCTTGAGAATTATTCTGACAAACCCTCTATCCACAGGCATCAATTACTGCAGTTGTTGGATTATTAGGGATAAATAATTATGGTTTGTAGTGTCAAAACCTGAATCATTCTGCTTGCAACTAGTGATTCATATAAAGTCAGATATTTTATATATCAATGCTTTGATCTTATCTCTAGATTCAAATGTTTCATTCTTGCAGCCAAAGTTTTTGTGTGCAAAGGCTATTAGGACAGAGCACAACCAAGGTATCGCAGATGTGTTGCATATCTAACTGGGTTTCTCAATAGGAAGCAGGAACTCCTGAATGTTTATTTCTTTCCAAAAGGGATACATTTGTATAGTATATTTATTATCTTTTGAACAGTTTAAGCTATCACTAGAATCATAGAATCAACAAGGTTGGAAAAGACCTCAAAGACCATCAAGTTCAACCTTTCACCCAAGACCTCATGACTGCTCGACCATGGCACCAAATGCCACATCCAATCCCCTCTTGAACACTGTGGTAGGTTGAAAGAGGGCTTAGCTCTCCCTCCTCCACAGAGTAAGAAACCACAACTAGCCCAGTCGAAAGAGCAAGCTATATATTTACAAGCATATATGGAAAGCAGGTTATATATAACACAATATATACAGGTATTTACAATATATACACAGAAATACACAGCAAAGACAAATAACACAACAAAAATCCCTCCCCGAGGGAGGGATCCCCTCCTTGGAACCCCCTCTCTCTCCCCCCTACCTTCCTTTTTCCCCAAAAAGGGGTTAGAGAGAGAGAAAGGCAAGTTACTAAGGAAAAGAGTTGTTAGTAAGCTTCAAAAGCCCATGCAGGATTAGTTTTTGCTTGTCTGAAGGCCAACTCCAGCAGTTCGCAGAAGAAGCAGGCAGGGAGAACAGGCTGAAAACTCCAACTCCCCCAACTCCCAAACTGAACTGAACTGAGGAAAAAAAATTTCCAACTGCTTCACAATCTAAAGCTGCATTTTTGTTTATCCACCAATGAAATTCGTTTAGAATATCAGGATGTTTTGGTTCTAGTACCGAAAACATTTAGCCAGTGTGTCTCAGCACTGTTTGTCCTTAAAGGCACAGTGTCAAATGGGCACAAACACCTAAACAGAAAGCATGAGAATAACAGAACATGAAGCATGAGAATAGATGAGGAGGAGTTTTATAGATGATGTTGCAATAGATACATTTGCATTTAGAAAAATGTAAGAGTTTCAATATATAGTAAAAAGAACTGTCCCACTATTTCTTCACATATCAAAAGGAAAAACAGCTGCAATTGGAAGTGCCTTGGTGTATTTGTGAGCTAAAAAGGCAGTTACAGAGAAAAAAATATTAGGACTAAATATCAAAATTAATGATCTCATTCAACTGCAGTACTTTTTTGTAAATGTCTTTGGCTCATATTAAAGTGCAATTGATAACGAGGTCATTATTTTTTTCAATTAACACGCAAAATGAAGGACTCAAAGATTTAGAAATTAATTTATGTTATGATTAGAAAAGAAAATCAAACACATTCTGCAAAAAGGACTTGTGCCTTCAGGTAGCTAAGAAATCATTTTTTGCTCTGTAGGCTCTTTTTTCTGAATGGAGCAGCTACATCTGGAAGTGAGAATCACTGCAGTGTATCTTTGTGTTTCTGAAAAATACTTAAAATGATTGTCACCATAAAATATTCTATCCCATTTTCACCCCTCACCAAATGCCAACTTATCAAACAGGATTTGAGAAAAGATTATGCTATTTCTTCTTTGAACTCCAGGGATATTAATACTTATTTTACCTGCCTCTGGGAACGCTGTGAGAGGTGATTATTAGTGTGGTACAGTAAGAGAAGGCATTGTAGTATTGAAATGTGAATACATAGGCAGCATGCACATTTCTTTACTATGGAAGTGTCACTTCCATTCTTAAAACTGAGTTGAAATTTGCATGTAATAATAACGTATGTCAGCAAATGTTGCTCTGTAAAGAAAACTTTTATGTGTGTTTTCTGATTCCTGTAAATAGCCATTTGCATGAAGGTATGTTTAGATAAATCAGGAACATCTCTCATTAGATTTGTGAATAAATCTAAAAGCTAATTTATGAACTTTCAATTTCTAAACTCAATCATTTCACCAGGTGATTTCAAGGTAGTAACCAATTAATTTATCCAAATTATTCAAACAGGAACTCTGTGTTTCTTGGATCCAGTGTTACAACTTAACACTGTTCTTGTAGGAAAGAAAAAAAAAACAATAACAACCAAACAACAAGGCATAAACATAATTCCTTTTTCTCTTTTCTCTCTGACTTGAATGAAAGGAGTATAGCAAAGCTTTCTGTAGTGTTTCAACAACCCCTGTCCTGAAGAACAACATAGAAGGAAAGAGGAGTGGAGTAACCACAGTAAATGACTGAGTTTTGAGCATGTTGTAACATCATAGAAGTATGATGTAAAGGGAGATATAGAAATCTACTATAAAAATATAAACTTCAAACAAAGAAAACTGCAGGCTAGAAAAGTAGTTTCAGAGACTCCCTTTACTTTCAATGCAGGGTAATAGCTATATACTGTTTCTTGTAACAGGACTAATGTAGCCTACTTTTGCCTGAATAAGGGTGTTATTTCCTCATCCTCTTGGGAAGAATTCTAACAGTTCAGAAATCCTTGTTGTATTTCACAAGGTCCTGTTAGCTAAGCACATCCGAGAGGTTCAGATGAAAAAGTCTTTGCATATTTCCAAGGTTCAGGCTTTGATTTTCACAAAGATATCTTTTGGAACATAAACGTGAAATTACTGTTTCACCAAATCAGAGATAAATACTAACACAGTACATTAGAGGTTGGAAGGGACTTCAAGAGATCATTGAGTCCAAACCCCCTTGCCAAAGCAGAATAACTTAGGGTAGTCCACACAGGAATGCATGGGTTTTAAAAGTCTCCAGAGAAGGAGACTCCCCCAACCTCTCTGGGCAGCCTGTTCTGGTGCTCTGTCACCCTCACTGTAAAGGAGGTTCTCCTCATGTTGAGGTGAAATCTTCTATGTTCAACCTCCTACCTGTTGTTTCTTGTCTTATTAGTGTGCACCAGTGAAAAGATCTCGGCCCCCTCCCCTTGATACCCACCCCTCGGATATACATTGATGATATCCCTTCTAGGTCTTCTCAAGACTAAACAGCCCCAGGGATCTCAGTTTCTCTTCACAGGACAGATGCTCAAGTTCCCTAATCATCCTCATTGCTCTCCATTGGATTATGAACTTAGTAGTTTACACAGCAGTCCAGCATTTCCCAGCTCATGATTGATGTCACAAGTTGTAGGAACACTGGAGAAAGCATTGAAAGAATGCTTTCTGTCTGAAGGAACTGATTGCCATTTTGCACTCATTAGCTCATGCCAGTTACAAGCATTCAGAGAGAATAATTCCTGTTCTTTGTTGCTGCCTTACCACTAATTCACTAGGTATTCATCTTTCTCACAGTTCTTTAATCTCTATTAGAATGTGTTCAGTGAAACTAAATGGTTTAAACTTTCTGTTTTTAGGTTCCTGCAACTTGTCAATTTATGCATAAAACTGTGCTTCTTGAGACCTATTTCATTCACATCTTTCATTTTCTCAGTCTGGCATCTAAACGTGGACCATTTTTTTTGCACTTCACATGATGTGCAGTTTTGTTCCTTCTTTATTAATCTTTGTGGATGGTTTTCCATAACAAACTTACAGTATATCCTGCTCATATGAAAGTAGCAGAAGTTATACACAGCAATACAATCTTTCTTTTTTTTTTTTTTTTTTTTTTTTTAGGAGGCACTGAGGATGAGTCCATTAAAAGTTATAGCAGAATAACACCAGTCTTTTTGGTAGTATATAGGCTGAGTTTGAGTGTCAAGACAAAAGTTTCACTTAGATTTTTTTTCATAGATCTTCCTAAGACTAGCAAAATACATGCAAAAGATCAGTTTCCAACTGTTTAAGTAGTAGCAGATGAGTACTCATGGAAGTCATTTTAGGTGCTTATTTCAGTATGTTCTGGAAAATGTGCTTAGTTTTCTTTGATATGAATATATTAATTGGATAGTAATCAAGATTTTTATATAGCTAATAATTTCAAGATAAAGTCACATTGTGATGCTCTCATAGAAGGCACTGGGAGTTTTCGGTTCTAGGTATTTTCTAGGTGGATTCATTTTAAAGTAGGTTTCAACCCTCCAGGCACAATTGTTGATTTCAAGGATTAATGACAATGAAAGTTTTCAGGCTATCATTTCTATATGTATGTGAAAGACGTAGCTTTATTTCAATCAGGTAATTATCCAACTTTAGATCTAGTATTTAGACTCCTCAGAAGTTTCACCTGAAACACAGATTATAGAATTATAGAATTTTATACTGCAGATGAATAATTTGTTTAGCTTTAAAGGAACACAGACATCTGTAAGACACTACCAAAAAGTTCTGTCATTAGTTACTTTTTCTTTGATGGGAAGTGATTATATTTTGAACTTGCTTCTTGATCTTCCAGAACTGGGATACGGTACTAATGAAATAAACACAGGAACTAATTTGAAACTTCTAAAACTCATGAACTCAGTTAAATTTGAGAGATTATTTATTTTTATATGAAAATGTGAAAGTAGGGAACAGTAAAACATTGTAAAGACAAAAGAGGAAATGTATTTTGTCACTTACAATTGTATGTGATAACTGCAAAGTAAATAAACACCATACCATCCTTGTGTTCACAGAAGATTTCCTGATTCAAGATGATCTTTAAAAGAAGCACACTGATCTAGGGTCTGACAAGCTGGCATCTCTGAATTATGAAAATTGTTTTTTAAATTCCTGTATAAATGTGACCAATGAACAGAAACAAAGAGATAAACTAGTTAATTCAGGCAAACATTTCATTGCGATGAAACAAAATATTGAAAGCCACACTGATTAGATGGAATTCTGTGATGGACTGCTGTGAAATACATTGCTAATCATCAAGGCCTTTACTGAAGGAATATTGATTATGAAACTCTTCCAAATGAGGAGCCTGTTTATAGGATAGAAACATTTTAGGGGAAAAGCTATACCATAAAATAATTACTTCATAGAAAGGTAGATGGAAGTAATGGATCTAGTATCATATCCACAGCTTTCACATTTTTCAATATTTTGCACTAGCTTTTAACCATTTTCCAGTGTCTGTGACATTAGCCTCAATATTTTCCACTGTTCCCCTCTAGCTTGCTCTCATCTGCATACTTAATGTATGACCCCACCATCCCCTTCTGCAAGTCATTGACAGAAATATTGAGGATGACAGGTGTCAGGATAGATAGACCCTGCAGAATCCTACTTGTTACCTCCAGAAAGAGTATGACCCATTTACTATGATACTCCTATACAGCCAGCCAGGTTTTATCCAATTAGTGTCCCCACATCCAGATTGTAATAAATTAAGTTGGAGCCTACCAGAGTATTATTGGAGATATTATTTGAAAAGATAGCTACAGTCTGCAAAAATTGATCTCCCCTTGTCACAAACTGAGCTATTGGACCACAGAAT
This sequence comes from Dryobates pubescens, assembly GCF_014839835.1. Lineage (NCBI taxonomy): Eukaryota > Metazoa > Chordata > Aves > Piciformes > Picidae > Dryobates > Dryobates pubescens. The sequence continues at coordinate 52,490,534 of NC_071657.1, forward strand.
ACAAACAGATAGTTCCATGCTATTCCTACTCACTTTCTTCTTCATGTGCCCATAAACAGTATTCAAGAATATTTGTTCCATGACTTTCCCCAGGATCAAAGTGAGACTGCCCTACCTGTAACCCCTGGTTTGTTCTTTTGGACTTTTTGGAACATGGCTGCTGCAATGGTGGCTTTTCTTCAGTTGTTGCAGACAAGGCATTTCAAATGACCAGTTACTACTACAAAACATTTATGAGAAATGTATGAGATTTATACTCAATAATTTCAATGATTCATATTTTTTCTAAATCTTCAGTGTAATTCTGTTCCAGAAATTAAATTTTACTTAATTCTTAAATCTGTATGTCTTTTGGCTCTTCTCAGTCTTTTCTTTTTTTTCCTTCAGACACGTCATGTCTAGTACAGACAAGCATTTCATTCACTGAAGGGCAGAGCCATGATAATAGCCTTTCTTCTGAGTGGCAGAAGGGAAAGATGAGAAGGCGGGTCAATTCATAGTGCTCCACACGTTGGGGTGTATGAACAGGCCTTACTCTCCTCTACATTTAGTTGTAAATGGAATTTTTAAGTAGGAAAAAACAACAAAAACAAACTTTGGAAAACAATAGCATTTGACAAGAGGGGCAATATTCATTTGATGCTCGTAGTAGGGATTGGTAGTTGTGGTGGGTTGAAATTACCCCCTAAAATAAAATTGCCAGACTAGCTCAGATGGAGCAAAATGAAGCTGTATTTACAAGCACACTAAAATATAGAAATATGGAATGCAATTATTTTGTACAAAACATACCACAGTTGCATATATTTACAATTTATAAACAACACAAGAGCTCCCCTGGACAAAACCAAGGTGTTACCAACAGCGTCCTACTCCCTGTTCCATTCCTCCACCCTACTCAAGGTAAAAGAGAGGAGCAGGCAGCAGTTTGTTAGTACTTAGCCACAATACAAAAATGCGGCCAAGGTCAGCAAGCTAACAGAAGCAGCAGCTAGTATCTGCTAGAGCAACGAAACCAAACACAGAAAGAGCTAGTTTACACAACTTTATGTTAGTAATCAAACCAGTAGGATTACTTAGATCTTATCATGATTTTCCCTTTTACATCCAATAGTAATTTATTTACATTCTACCACTTTTCTGCTCAATCTGTGGAAAATTTTCCTAAGCACAGCCTAAAACTACCACAGAAGTATAACAGAAAATATTTTCTCTCTGCAATCAAGACAACTTTTTGAGCCCTGCAATGCAGTACTGAACACAAGTTATTGCTTTATAGGTGAATTGTGCTACACAGGACACAGCTTGATAAATAGCTGTATTAACTTTAAGAAGTATTAGTTATTTGACTGCATCTAGGTTTTCATTTGATTTCACTGAAAACAATTATCTCCATTTCCAGAATCAAACACAGCACAGATTCATTGCAATATTTCAGCATTAAAGTTCATCTTCTTTTGATTTTTAGTTTCTCTTTTTATTTTGCTTGAAAGTGCTCTTGCTTTTTTTCACCTTTCTCTTGTGCCTTTCTTCTTCTTCATCATTTTCCAGTATATGTGTAAATGAGCCTCACTTTAAATAATCTTTCATCACTTGTTTCTTCAGTTCCCTCAATTCTTCTAATTACTTTTCCTCTTTCTTTCACTTTATTTTTCTCTTTTTCCTCCATTTCACAGTATCTCATTTGTTTATTCAGTTCCCCCTTCTAAACCTGGTTTTATTCTTTCCCCTGTCCTACTTCTCTTCAAACCCTTCAGTTTTATTCTTGCTTCTATTCTCTTTCTCCCTTATTCCCAGTTCCCTTCCCTTGCACACATACAATCCCTGTCCTCTTCCTTCATTAATAATTTATTTGTATATAATCATAGAATGTTCTGGGTAGACAATGTCCATGGCCCTATCCTCATCCACTAATAAGTCACCATATTGTAGAAGGAGATCAGATTAGTCAGACAGGACCCACCTGTGGGTGATCTGCTTGTCTTGTACGGCACAAGTAATAACACTAGAGAATGAACTGCTTCATAACCTCTCCTGGCACCAGTCTCAGACTGACAGGCCTGTAATTCCCTGGATCATCTTTTTGGCCCTTCTTGTAGCTGGGCATCACATTTGCTAGCTGAGATCCCCCACACACATTTAGTCACAACTGCTGACAAATAGTGGTGTCTTGGTCACCACATCTGCCAGCTACCCTTGGGTGGATCACATGAAAACCCATAGACTTCTGTGCATCTAAGGGGCACAACAGGTGGTTGTGGATTTCCTTCTGTGTTATGGGGAGTGCTTTCTGCTCCCATTAATGTCTTTCAGTTCCAGGGGCTGAACCTTCAAGGAGCATGGTGTTACTGACCAATACCAAGGCAAAGTACCCATTTGGCAGCTCAGTATTTTCTTCCACTTTGGTCACCAGGTTCCCTCCTGCATCCAGTAATGGATGCTCCTAGCTCCTTTTAGTGTTAAGATACTTATAAAAGTAGTTTTTAGAAGTGCTTATATACTGCATATCATGATTTGATCTGTGTCTTTCTTTCCCATCTCCCTGTGCTTTCTTGTGCTCAACAGCTCTCTTGGCAGTTCATGATTTGTTGCTGGTCTTAGAGCAGAGCTGTCTTGTAGAACACAAAGTTTCATAGATGCATATAAGAAATGCATAAGAAATATGCATATATGATGCATATAAGAAATATTGTTCTTTCTGTCTCAATAGGCCTAGAATTCCACTTATGGCATAAAACAGCACCTTTAATATAGCAAGTCTAATGTTAGAATTATTTCCTGTGGATCCAGGTTAAATACCTGATTTTCAATTTTCTTTTGGGACATTCTTGAAAAACTTTTTTCAAAAACTAGTGGTTAGATTAGATCATCTCTGAATAGCTGCTCTATTCTAGGCAAAATGTAGCAGAAAAGTGTCCTAAAACAAAATATGGAATAAAGTTATATGAGACATTTTTGGGGTCCCAAAATTTGGCTGGTGAGGTATGTTAAGCAATACTATGAAGGCAGGTGTTAATTTTCAAAGTTATGAGACTATCACAAGGGAAGACAGAGAGGTCCCTTTTAGGAGAGGCATGGGGAATCCATCCCGGCCTTCTTTGCCTCCCCTGTTGCCCTTGCACAATAAGTATGAGGCACTGCAAGTTGAGGTCAATGTGAATGAGAAGGCAGAAAAAGAACCATCTGAGGGCATGCCTAAAGCAAATCAGTCCCAGGTAAGGGACATCACTAGGAGACTACCCAAGCTAATCCAGCCCTCTGACTATTACCCATTGCTGGTAATCCAAGATGGCAGCAATGAGCTTGGGTAACCAGCTCCAGGACAATCAAAAAGGAATTCAAGGCTCTCGGACAATGGATTGATGAGGCAGGAGTGCAAGTGGTGTTCTGCTCAGTTCCCTCAGTGGCAGGAGTGTATACTGAAAGGAACAGGAGAACTCATGATATCAAGAAATGGCTCAAGGGCGGGTGCCAGCAGCAGAGTTTTGGGTTCTTTGATCAAGGGGCACCTGACCTGCTGGACTTGATGGGCTGAATCTATCTAGAAATGACAAAAGGACTCTGGCACAAGAATTGGCAGGGCTCACTGAGAGAGCTTTAAACTAGGTTTAAAGGAAGAGGAGGATGAAATCAGTCTCTCCAGAGAGGAGACGGAGGTAAACTAGAATCAGTGGTGAAATCAGCAGCCCATCTGCAGTGCATGTACACCAACATACACAGTATGGGTAACAAACAAGAGAAACTGGAAGCCTTGGTTCACCACGAAAACTATGATGTAGTAGTTATTACAGAAACATGGTGGGATGACTCACACAACTGGAGTACTGCACTGGATGGTTGCAAGCTCTTAAGGCAAGACAGGTGAGGGAGAAGAGGAGGGATGGCCCTTTACATTAGGGAATCTCTCAGTGCCACAGAACTTGAGGTTAAGGATGAACAGATTGAGTGTCTATGGGTAAAAATCAGAGGGAGGGCTAACAAAACTGACATCCTGGTTAGAGTCTGTCATAGACCACCCAACCAGGATGAAGAGGTAGATGAAATATTCTACAAACAATTGGAGGTCGTCTCAAGATCACCAGCCCTTGTTCTTGTGGGTGACTTTAATCTGCCAGATATCTGCTGGGAACTTAACACAGCAGAAAGGATGCAGTCCAGAAGGTTCTTAAAGTGTGTGGATGATAGCCTCTTGGCACAGCTGCTATGTGAGCCTACCAGAGGCAAGGTCCTGCTTGACCTGCTGTTCTCAAATAGAGAAGGACTGGTGGATGATGTGCACTTCAAACAGAAACTCTTGAAGACACAGGAACAGGCTATCCCAATGTGCTGAAAGACGAGCCGGTGGGGAAAGCGACCAGCCTGGATGGGCAAGCATCTTTTGAAGGAATTAAGAGGGGAAAAGAGGCTGTATAACCTTTGGAAAGGGGGGGGATGCAATTCGTGCTATGTTTAAGGATATTTTGAGATCATGTAGGAGAAAAATTAGAGAGGAAAAAACCCAGTTAGAACTTAAACTGGCCACTTCTGTGAAGGACAATTAAAAGCATTTTCGTAAATATATTAATGGTAAAAAGAGGGGCAAGAAGAACCTCCACTTTTTATTGGACTTGGAGGGAAATGCTGTAACTAAGGATAAGGAAAATGCAGAGGTACTAAATACCTTCTTTGCCTCAATCTTCAACAGTAAGACAGGAGGGCTTCAGGATAACTGGACTCCAAAACTGGTCAATGGGCTCAGGGAGTAGTATAGTCCCCCTGAAATCCAGATGGAAGAAGTTAGAGACTTGATGAACCACTTGGATATTTACAAGTCCATGGGACCCGACTGGATACATCCTAATGTACTGAGAGAACTGGTAGATGAGCTCATCAAGCCACTGTCCATCATTTACCAGAGTGGCTAGAGAGCAGAAAGGGACCTGGGGGTACTGATTGACAGCTGGCTGAACATGAGCCAGCAGTGTGCCCAGGTAGCCAAAAAAGCCAATGGCATCCTGGCCTGTATCAGGAACAATGTGGCCAGCAGGAGCAGGGAGGTCATTCTGCCCCTGTACTCAGCACTGGTTAGGCCGCACCTTGAGTCTTGTGTCTAGTTCTGGGCTCCTCAATTTAAGAAGGACTTTGAGATATTTGAATGTGTCCAGAGAAGGGCAATGAAGATGGGGAGAGGTCCTAAGAGGAGAGGCTAAGGGAGCTGGGATTGCTTAGCCTGGAGAAGAGGAGGCCCAGGGGAGACCTTATTGCTCTCTATAACTACCTGAAGAGAAACCTTATTGCTGTCTACAACTACCTGAAGGGAGGTTGTAGCCAGGTGGAATAATTGGCCATTGGAATGGTCTGCCCAGGGAGGTGGTGGAGTCACCATCCCTGGAGTGTTCAAAAAAAGATTGGATGTGGCACTTGGTGTCATGGTTTAGTTGTCATGAAGCGTTAGGTATAAGGCAATAGGTTAGACTGGAAGATCTCTGAGGTCTTTTCCAACCTGGTTGATTCTGTGATTAGGTAAGATAGGGGTTGAGATAGAGATGAGAGAGAGAGAGAGATGATGATAGAGATAGAGATAAAGATAAAGATAGAGACAGAGAGAGATGATGATGATAGAGATAGACATAGAGATAGAGACAGAGATAGAGGTAGAGGTAGAGGTAGAGATAGAGATGATCTAGAGATAGAGATAGGGGTAGAGATGGAGATGATAGATATATAGATAGAAATGATAGAGAGATAGATGATAGATATAGAGAGATAGATAATATAGATATATAGAGAGAGATGATTGAGCTAGAGCTAGAGTGATAAACAGGTAAATTTAGAAGGGTACTATGTATGCAGAGATTTAATGGAAGAGCAAATTAATTTTAAGACATAGCCTCTGAAACGAAAAGAAAAATAAATATTTGAACATTTCAAAAGTCCCAAGAACTACCATCTGCTATAGGTCTTTGTAACATATTAGTCTGTATATTTTGTTATTGTATTATGATTCTTTTTTATTTATTTCTTAAAACTATAAACAACTACTTTTTCTGGTGCTTGGAATTTCTTGTTTGCTTTGATGCCTTTGCCTTGGGCCTAGGGAATCTGGTTTTGGTTTATTTTGGTTTGATTATGGTAAGATCTCTGAAATCTATCTCCGCATGTTAAGGAAAATACAACATTCCATACATCAGTTGATTTATGTGGCATACATGCATAATTTTTATGCCCATATATGCAGTAAATATGCATATATTTAAAATATGTGTATGTGTCTTGTCAGAACTGAAAGTCTTACTCTGTGCATGATGAATGAGGGAGACAGGTATGTGTACTATCTTTTCACAAAAGAACATTAAAAAAGCTCTTCAGCCTTCTCTCCATGATATCCCTTCTTTGCCTCAAACTTGAATAGCAGGATAGGTTGTTTTCCAGACAACTGGCCTCCTGAGCTAGCAGATAGAGTCAGGAAGCAGTATAATTCCCCTGTGATCCAGGAGGAAGTAGTTTGAGACCTGCTTAGCCACTTGGATCCACAAAAGTCCTTGGGACTGGATGGGATCCATCCTAGGGTGCTGAGACAGCTGGCAGATGAGCTGGCTGGACCACTCTCCATTATTTTTCACCAGACCTGGCTCATGGAGAGGTGCCAGAAGACTGGAAGCTGGCCAACATCACACCCATCCACAGGAAGGGCCAGTTGGATGAGCCAAGGAATTCCAGACCTGTCAGACTGACCTCAGGGCCAGGCAAGATTATGGAACAGGTCATCTTGAGTGCAATCACACAGCACTTGCAGGATGGCCAAGGGATCAGGCCCAGCCAGCATGGATTTAGGAAGGACAGGTCCTGCCTCAACAACCTGATATCCTTCTATGATCAGGTGACCCACCTGGTGGATGTGGGGAAGGCTGTGGATGTAGTCTACCTGGACTTCAGCAAGGCCTTTGATCCCGTCCCCCACAGCAAACTCCTGGACAAGCTGGCAGCTCGTGGCTTCGACAGCAGCACTCTGTGTGGGGTTAGGAACTGGATGGAGGGCTGACCCCAGAGCGTGGTGGTGAATGGTGCCACATCCATCTGGCAGCCAGTCACTAGTGGTGTGCTCCAGGGATCAGTGCTGGGCTCCACGCTCTTTAATATCTTTACCAATGATCTGGATGAGTGGATTGAGTTCATCATCAGTAAGTTTGCAGGGGACACCAAGCTGGGAGCAAGTGTTGCCCTGTTAAAGGGTAGGAGAGCTCTGCAGACAGACCTTGACAGGCTGGACAGATGGGCAGAGCACAAGAGCATGAGATTTAACACATCTAAGCGCTGGGTTCTGCACATTGGCCACAACAACCCCATGCAGTGCTACAGGCTGGGGTCAGAGTGCCTGTAGAGTGACCAGGCAGAAAGGGACATGGGGGTACTAGTTGATAGTAGGCTGAACATGAGCCTGCAGTGTGCCCAGGTGGGCAAGAAGGCCACTGGTGTCATGGCCTTTATCAGGAATAGTATGGCCAGCAGGAGCAGGGAGGTCATTCTGCACTGGTACTCAGCACTAGTACTCAGCACTGGTTAGGCCACACCTTGAGTCCTGTGTCCAGTTCTGGGCCCCTCAGTTTAGGAAAGATGTTGACTTGCTGGAATGTGTCCAGAGAAGAGCAACAAAGCTGGGGAGGGGTTTGGAGCACAAGCCCTATAAGGAGAGGCTGAGGGAGCTGGGCTTACTTAGCCTGGAGAAGAGGAGGCTCAGGGGAGACCTTATTGCTGTCTACAACCACCTGAAGGGAGGTTGTAGACAGGCAGAGGCTGGTCTCTTCTCCCAGGCAACCAGCACCAGAACAAGAGCACACAGTCTCAAGCTGCACCAGGGGAGGTTTAGGCAGAATGTTAGGAAGAAGTTCGTCACAGAAAGAGTGATTGGCCATTGGAATGGGCTGCCCAGGGAAGTGATGGAGCATCAGTGGAGGTGTTTAAAAAGAGACTGGATAGGGCACTTAGTGCCATGGTCTAATTGATTAGATGGTGTTGGGTGATTGGTTAGACTCTGTGATCTTGAAGGTGTTTTCCAACCTGGTTAATTCTGTATTCTGTATTCTGCATTCTCTATTCTGTAATCATTTCCAGAGATAGGAATTCAGACTTTTACTCATGGAAATCCATTCTAAACTATGCTGGAGGACACTGGGAAGATATCTGACTTTTTTTCTACCTGATTCATTTTTAAAAGCATTAGAAACGGTTTAGTTGATTAGATAGTATTGGATGATAGGTTGGACTCAGTGATCTCATAGGTCTTTTCCAACCTGGCTAATTCTATTCTATTCTATTCTATTCTATTCTATTCTATTCTATTCCCTTGCTATCTTTCTAGACCATGTAAGAGTTCCTCCACCATGAACTTGATATTGGAAAGCATAGATTAAAGGGAGGGAAAATATTCAAATTTTGTGTTTGAAAATAGCTGACAGAGCTGGAGGGTCACGTGTTGTGATAATACATCTTCTTTCCCTTAAGATATTTCATATAAACATGACACCAGCTTGTTTCTGTATTCTGGGCAAAATGTTTCAAAGAATGGAGCAATTCTGAAAATCTCCATTGCGTTCACAAAAGCCCTACTCAGTTCTACATCAAGCAAGTATGAAGCATAGAAGGCAAAGAGCTTGAGAGTTACCTGCTAAAGATACAACAGGTTATTTGTTCCCTTCCGGTTGGTATGATTCAGTCATTTCAAAGTGTATTAATACTTCAGTATGTTACTTGGTGCAGTACTGATCTGTCATGTTTATTAGTAGACCTCTTTAGGGTTTGATAACTGCTTTCAAAGGACATCCAAAGAATCAAGGAAGAGGCTTAAAAAACAACTGTGCAGAGAAGTACCAAAATAAAAGGAAGTTTTTATTATTTCCATGTGCACATTAGACTCAGCTAAGATTCACAGTTCCAGAAACTGTGGATACGGTTTAACTCCTACAAGAAAGCATGAGTTTCTCAGTTAGCTCAGTACTTGTGGCAGCACATATTGATTCCTATTACCTGGATGAGACCTCTTAAGCTTTCCCAGAGTCCAGAGACTGAATGAATGAGTAAGGGTTTTGTCTCTCATCACCCTACCCTTGCTAGATAGAAAATGAAACAGATTTAAAGCTATTTGCTTTATTAGTGGCTTTCTCTTGTCAGGATTTCCACTAAAAAGTCCCTCTGTTTCTGACTTTAATCAACAAGTACTATAATTATATAAAAATTACTAATATATATGCACATCAGTAGTTTTAATTTTTTCCACACAAAAAATTGGAATATTACTCATAATAATAAATTATTCAAGGTATTTTATAATTTTTCTGTTTTGGCTTGGATATTTGGTACTTCTCTTCATCAGTTTATTTTCTGGTGGTAAGCTACAGAAATTTTTATTTTAAACCAGCACTTCCCCTCTACCCATTAGTAGTCCACTGATTTCTACAAGCTACCACAGAAGGACTCTGTTATTCTCCCCAGCTGTTTTTCCCTTGAGGGGCATAATTTCTGAAAACAGGAGAAACAAGTAAGAAGTTGGCACTGAACCTTTTGGACAGGAAAATAACAATCACATTCCAGATGTTACAAGAATTTCAGGGTTTTGTCTGGACTGGTCTGCTTTAGTGGAAATGTTGGACTATTAGCATGTGGCACTGTAAAAGTGACTTTTCTGTTGGTTCATATGTAACTATAAATACCTCCAAAAGAAGTACATGCATCCTCCTAGCAATTCAAAATTTCTAGATTCTCCAGGCTCCTTAACTACATGCATCACTTCTGTTCTTTGTTCAGGCATCAGTTGTTTCCAAGAGAACTACCAAAGAAAAAGTGGAACTGCCTTCCCAAGGATAAGGTTACTCTTTAAGTCCTAATCATATCTGCTACGTGTCTTGCTAAATAAACAGGTCAACTGAAAAGACTGGCAGCAATGAACACTGAGGTGTTCATGCCTATGCCTAATAAAAGCCAGCATATTTTCTTCACTTCAGTCACCAGACCGCAGGATTTGGTTAAGGCACAATGAAGTGAGGTGTAGGCCAATCTCAGAGTTGTTATTTGGGAATATCAAGCTGTGTTGTAAAAAAAAGATGACATGCATAACAGAATAATCAAAAACTGATTTGTTTATAAACTGAAAACAAAGTTTTATCTTTCCGTGGGAAACTTACCTACCCTAAGTTGATTTCCACATCAATGAGAAACATGATAATTTCTTCTATTTGAATCAAACATTCTGACTCAAATATTTCAGTGCAGTCACAAGGGTTTTGTTGTTTTCACAGATTTCTGATCACCTACTTTTTTCTCAACTGTTTTTTTTTTTTCCTTCACATAAATAACATTGTTTCCAGCATCCAACATCTGGCACTTACTGGCCAAAAGAATGAACAGTGTGTTACTAAGATTCCAGATCAAGCTGAGAAGGAGTATTTATACAGAATTTTGTAAAATTAGTGAGGCAGAAAATAGATTGGGGTGTGGAAAAGAAATAAAGTGTCATCCAAAGGTAAACATATAGCCATTAGTTTCCACAACACAAGAGCTGTCAGGTGCTTTCTTAGTTTTGAGTTTGGCCATAGTTAGTTCTGAGTTTGGCTAGAGGAGTAAATAGATTTTTTTTTTCTAAAAATCATACTCAGAAGAGAAAACTTCCTGCCCTAATTCAGCCCTTAGACTACTACCTATTAATAACTTTTCGGGTAGGCAGTGATGAACACACAGTGTGTACTTGCAGCCCAGAAGTCAAATCACATCCTTGGCTGCATTGAAAGAATCATGGCTAGCAGATCAAGAGTTGATTCTTCCGCTTTTACTCTGCTCTGGTGAGTCCTCACCTGGAGTACTGTGTCCAGGTTTGGAGCCCTCAGTATGGGAAGGATGTCGACCTGATGCATTAGGTCCAGACGAGGGCCACAAAAATAATCAGGGGGTCAGAGCACCTCTGCTGCAAAGACAGGCTGAGGAAGCTGGGGTTGTTCAGTATGGAGAACAAATTCTTTACAATGAAGGTGGTGAACCCTGGACAGGTTGCCCAGGGAGGTGGTTGAGGCCCCATCCCTAGAGATACTCAAGCGAGATTTTGCAGGGCTTTGGCAACCTAATGAATTTGAGGTTGCCCCTGCTAACTGCAGAGGGGTTTGGACTAGCTGACTTTTGGAGGTGCCTTCCAATCCAGGCCATTTTGTGATTCAATGATTCTATGAAATCAAGAAACCCAACTAGAACTCAGCCTGGTTACTGCAGTTAAAGACAATAAGAAAACGTGTCTACAAACACGTTAACAGCAAAAGGAGGACTAGGGACAGTCTCCATCCTTTACTGGATGCAGGGGGAAACATACGGACAAAGGATGATGGAATGGCTGATGTACCTAATGCCTTCTTTACCTCAGTCTTCAGCAAGAGAACTAGTTGTTCCTTAGACACCCATACCTCTGAGCTGGAAGACAGGGAGTGGGGAAGAATGAGACATTTACAGTCCAAGGGGAAATGATCAGTGATTTGCTACACCACTTAAACATACAGAAATCTATGGGGCTGGGTGGGTTACACCCAAGAACACTAAAAGAGTTGGCAGATGAGCTTGCCAAGCCTCTTTCCATCACTGACCAACAGTCCTGTCTAAATGGGGAGGTCCCAACAGACTAGAGAAATTAAAACACCCACATACAAGAAAGGCCAAAAGAAGGGTCTGCAGAGCTACAGACCTGTCAGACTCATTTTGGTGCCAGGGAAAGTCATGGAGCAAATCATATTGAGTGCTATTACCACTATACACAGGACAACCAAGCAATCAGATCCAGACAGTACAGGTTTATGACACACATGTCTTACTTGATAAAACTGATCTCCTTCTATGACAAGGTGACTTACTTAGTAGATGAGAGGTATTACGGATATTGTCTACCTGGACTTCCATAAACTCTTCAACAATGTTTCTCATAGCATTTTCATGGCAGTTCATGGCTTGGGTGGGGTCACACTCTGCTGTATAAAAACACTGACTGGACATCCAGGCCCAAAGAGTGTTGGTGAATGGAGTTTAACCCATCTGGCAGCCAGTCACAAGTGGTATTCCTCAGGGCTCTGTGTAGGGACCATTTCTGTTTAACATCTTTACCAATGATCTTAATGAAGAGATTGAGTGTACCTTTGTTAAGTTTGTGGATTTCACTATGTTGGGTGAGAATATTGATTTGCTTGAAGGTAGAGGGGCTCTACAGAAGGACTTGGACAGTCTGTATCGATGGGCCAAGGTCAGTTGTATGAGTTTGAACAAGGCCAAGTGCTGAGTTCTACACCGGGGCCACAACAACTCCATGTGGCACTACAGGCTTGGGAGAGAGTAGCTGGAAAGCTGTCCAGTGAAACTCTGATTTTATCTCAATATAACAAATTTTTCTGTAGCATAGTATCAGTAAATGCTTAGTACTCAATAAAGACAATTGAAAGTATGAATTTGTTGCTGGTAGTGTATTGTCATAAGCTTTATCAAGACAGGATGCTGAAACTTTTTCAGTCACTCTCGTGTAAATATTTTTGTCTAATGGCTTCTTCTGGTCTCTGCTCTCTATTTGATTTACAAGCAAAGAGATGCTCTCTGAATTATTAAGAGGAACAAGATTTTACAAGCAAGATTATACTACAAAGCATTATTTGCAACACTATACAAATTACCAGAAAGGCATTACACTGCCATTTAACTAGCACCTCAGAAAGAATGTCTGTTAGAATAGAATAGAATAGAATAGAATAAACCAGGTTGGAAGAGACCTTCAAGATCATCGTGTCCAACCCATCAACCAATCCAACACCGCCCAAACAACTAACCCACGGCACCAAGCACCCCATCAAGTCTTCTCCTGAAAACCTCCAGTGATGGCGACTCCACCACCTCCCCAGGCAGCCCATTCCAATGTGCAATCACTCTTTCTGTATAGAACTTTTTTCTAACATCCAGCCTGAACCTCCCCTGGCGCAGCCTGAGACTGTGTCCTCTTGTTCTGGTACTGCTTGCCTGGGAGAAGAGACCAACATCCGTCTGTCTACAACCTCCCTTCAGGTAGTTGTAGAGAGTAATAAGGTCACCCCTGAGTCTCCTCTTCTCCAGGCTAAGCAACCCCAGCTCCCTCAGCCTCTCCTCGTAGGGCTTATGTTCCAAACCCCTCACCAACTTTGTTGCTCTTCTCTGGACTCGTTCCAGCAAGTCAACATCCTTCCTAAACTGAGGGGCCCAGAACTGGACACAGTACTCGAGGTGCGGCCTAACCAGTGCAGTGTACAGGGGCAGAATGACCTCCCTGCTCCTGCTGGCCACACTGTTCCTGATGCAGGCCAGGATGCCATTGGCCCTCTTAGCTGCCTGGGCACACTGCAGGCTCATGTTCAGTCTACAGTCGACCAGCACCCCCAGGTCCCTCTCAGCCTGACTGCTCTCCAGCCACTCTGACCCCAGCCTGTAGCTCTGCATGGGTTTGCTGTGGCCAATGTGCAGAACCCGGCACTTGGATGTGTTAAATCTCATGTCATTGGACTCTGCCCATCTGTCCAGCCTGTCGAGGTCCCTCTGCAGAGCCTCTCTACCCTCCAGCAGATCAACTCCTGCCCCCAGCTTGGTGTCGTCAGCAAATTTACTGATGATGGACTCGATGCCCTCGTCCAGATCATCAATAAAGATGTTAAAGAGCATGGGGCCCAGTACTGATCCCTGGGGCACACCACTGGTGACTGGCTGCCAGCTGGATGTGGCACCATTCACCACCACTCTCTGGGCTCGGCCCTCCAGCCAGTTCCTAACCCATCGCAGTGTGCTCCCATCCAAGCCATGGGCTGACAGCTTGGCCAGGAGTTTGCTATGGGGAACGGTGTCAAAGGCCTTGCTGAGGTCCAGGTAGACTACATCCACAGGCCTCCCCACATCCACCAGGCAGGTCACCTGATCATAGAAGGAGATCAGGTTGGTCAGGCAGGACCTGCCCTTCCTAAACCCATGCTGGCTGGGCCTGATCCCTTGGCCATCCTCTAAGTGTTGTGTGATTGCACTCAGGATGACCTGCTCCATAATCTTTCCTGGCACTGAGGTCAGGCTGACAGGCCTGTAATTCCCTGGCTCATCCAACCGGCCCTTCTTGTGGATGGGTACCACATTGGCCAGCTTCCAGTCATCTGGGATTTCTCCAGTGAGCCACATATATGACACACAGCAATTAAAGAACTTCTACATCTGCATTTAAAGTATCTGTTTCATTGTATTCCTTGAAGAATATTCTTAGTTACTTTTGAGATAATGGTACAAAAATGTCATAATATTAAAGAAAAAAAAGAGCCTGGAAGGATCCATTTTAAAGGTAAGGGCACAATGACCATTTGTCTTTGATTGTCTGAACTACACACAGGCCTATCAGCTTATTTCAGTTATAATCCCTCAGTAACAACACAAGAGGTTCTACTGAATGCCTGATTATTAAGATTTATATTCTACAGAATACAATGTTAATGTAATAGTGCCATCGTTATTGTCAGGTATTTTATTGATACTTTTATGGGTTAGACCTCATGTGCACAAAAAAGTAACAAAAGTTAGTTCACAGTTATATGGTCATACTATGCGGCGGATAAGAAATAATAGATCATCCAATTTTTCTAGACATGTTTCTCCTATCTCTTAGCAGCACATTTCTATCAGCATATTTAGATATTTGTTGCAGGTTAATATGGGCCATTTTCACCTGGCAACAGCATCAGCCCTTAGCAACTAGTAACACTGAGCCAAAAGGGAAGATCAGACTAGAGAAACCTTTGGGCAATGTATGTCAGGAATTTTCCAGTATTATATCCCCTTAGCAACAGATTAATTTCCTTACCTAGCAACACAATATAAACTCAGTTTTGTTTTCCTTTTTAAAATGACCTCTTTGGAATAACTAAGAGGATGCCCTTGTTAATGTTAATGAAATTCAGTAATTCACTGTTTCATTTATTCCTAGTTAAAGATAAATGGCAGAATTTGATATTGCACAGTCATGCTCTAGGTCTATACAGTGTGTCACAACTTGACAGTTATGAAGATTAAGATGGTAGAGCTGTATTTTAGTGTTACTCTTCTACTTTTTTATACATAGTTGTATACAGACAGTATTTCAGAAATTTTTGTTAGTATTATAAATGTGCAAAAATTACCACTTTCATCCATCAAGCTTCTTGCATGTTGCCTGAGTAAGCTTTATATTGTTTAATAACAAAGGTCTACATATTCTTCTGCTGGAGTCTCTGCAGAGAAAATAACTTTGTCAGTGAAAGGAGTTGTAAGTTTCACTGCTATTTTATTGTCATTTGCATGTATCTCATCTACCTATCCATTGGTAGAGAAGTGTCAGCTAAAATCATACAGTAAATCTCTTATGACTATCATCCCCTGTTATTTGGTTAGATTTCAGCAGTGGTGTATAATTACCCAGTAACAGATACTTGTCTAGCAGTTGTTCCTTAGCGGGTTAGAATCTTGTAGAATTTTAATTTTTTTTATTAGTACCTCACTATATTGAAATTAGTCAGTTTATATTTTTCCATTTAAAGAGCTTTCTGTACCTCATAGTTAAATATTTAAAGAAATATTATTTCATCTACACTGTCTTAAGAGACATTCATTGACATTGTTCTAAAATGTGTGTGTCTATGTAGCAAATTCAAATGAGAAAAGGAATGAAGGAAATTAAAAGCAATGTGAATGAATGTAGACCTTGTTACATCCATGTGTTTCTTCTGATGCTACATGTTTCCTCATTCCTTTGCAATAAGAGATCAGTTTGGGTTTTTTTTCCAAACAAAAAAAATATAAACAGAGTATGCATGCTTGTAAGAAAGCAAAGTACTTTGTCTTGAAAGAAATAAGAAATTTGGCCTGCAAAGAGTAAATTTTCAGGATGTTTTGTAATCCAGTCTTTAATTCTGTGATTTAAGACTTGTCCACAAACTAATTCCTCTTGCCTCACCACAGAGCACTTACCTGTTTCCAGATCTTATGTATAAATTATATTCTTTCATGCACTATACAAACTGAAAAGGTATACAATTCTTTTTGACATACAAAGTAATTTCTACATATCCTTTCTGCATCATCAGCCAGACAGAGGGCATTGTTCATTGGTAAAATGGGCATGTTTTGAAATGTGTCTATTTGCCACAGTCATTTGCACTTAAGTAGACTTAATATCATCTGGTTAAAAATAACATCCTTCTGATCAAAAATAGCTCAATATCAACAATAAACTATAGCACAGGGAAAATTATCAACTGCTGTCTTAATTAAAATTAACACATTTGCCTGAATAAGAAAATAAATGACAAAATGTGGTGAAACAAATTACTTATTATCAACAATTTTTTTTTGTAGGCTGAAAATTGTGTTAGTGTAACAGAAAAAATGTGATTTCTTGTGTGACAGATCTGTAAACGTATACAGTGATAGTTCTATAAATGTCTACAGTGTTCACAGAATCACAGAAACATTCAGGCTGGAAAAGACCCTCACTAAAAGATCACCAAGTCCAATTGATGACCCTACTCTACGAGGTTTATCCCTAAACCATATCCCCAAGCACCACATCTAAACGACCTTTAAGTATATCCAGGGTTGGTGACTGGGCAGCCCTATTCAGCCAGGCCAGACACCTTCCCCGATGACTCATTTTTTGGCACACAGGGCCTTTAAGACTTCCCTCTTGAAGTATGCCCAGCCTTCCTGGACTGATTTATCCTTCAGGGTGGCCTCCCAAGGGACTTCATCACTGAGTCTCCTGAACAGGCCAAAGTTTGCCCTATGGAAGTTCAAGGTGGCAGTTTTACTAACCCCTCTCCTTGTTTCCCCAAGGATAGAGAACTCCACCATCTCATGATCACTGAGCCCTAGATGTCCTCCTACCTTTACTACCCCCACAAGTTCTTCCATGTTCACAAGAAGCAGGTCCAGGAGGGCACCCTCACTGGTTGGCTCCCTTACTAGTTGTGTCAGAAAGCTATCCTCCACACACTCCAGGGACTTCCAGGACTGTTGTCTACCTGCTGTGTTGTATTTTCAGCAGATGCCCAGGAAGCTGAAGTCACCAACAAGAACAAGAGAAGCAATTGTGGAACCTCTCTCAACTGCTGATAAAAAATTTCCTCTACCTCTTCATCCTGGTTGGGTGGTCTATGGCAGATTCGCACCACAATATCACTCTTGCTGGCCTTACTCCTGATTCTTACCCATAAGGACTCAACCCCATCATCACCTTCATTAATTTGCATAGTTTCATATGTTTCCCTAACCTAGAGGGCCACTCCACCACCTCTTTTTCCTTGCCTATACCTTCTGGAAAGTTGGTACCCATCAACTGCACCACTCCAACTGTGGGAGTTATCCCACCAGGTCCCCATGATGGCTATTATATCATAGTTTCCCTGTAGTACAATGGCATCCAGCTCATCCTGTTTTTTGCCCATGCTGCATGCATTGGTGTACAAGCACTTCAGGGAGGGAGTTGAGTACATAGTTTTCAGCCTTAGCAGGGAGCAGACCTTCTGGTTATCTATGATGCCAACATACTGCTCCACAAGTGTTAGGCTACTGCACCCAGATTTCATAGTGCCAAGGCCAGCTAGATCCCTGTTCCCCTCTAAAACTAGTTTAAAACCCTGTCAATGAGCCCAGACAACCATGTGCAAGGATTCATGTCACCTTATGGGACAGATGAACTTCATCTGTTGCCAGTAGAACCGGTGCCAAGAAACCTTCCCCACAACCTCAAAGTTCTGTTGATGGCACCAACCTCTAAGCCATGTGTAAATCACATGGATTTTTCTCTTTCCTTCACTATTACTTTCTTATTGGACCTGGAGAGTAACACTGTAACTAAAGATGAGGAAAAGGCTGAGGTCCTGACTACCTTCTTTGCCTCAATTTTCAACAGTAAGGCAGGAGGAGTTCAGGACAAGTGGCCTCCTGGGTGATGGGCTCATGGAGCAGCGTATTGCCCCAGAAATCCATGAGGAATTAGTTTGGGACCTGCTGAGCCACTTGGATACCCACAAGTCCATGGGACCTGATGGGATCCATCCTAGGGTGCTGAGAAAGCTGGCAGATGAGCTGGCCAAGCCACTCTCCATCATTTTCCACTAGTCCTGGCTCACCAGAGAGGTCCCAGATGACTGGAAACTGGCCAGTGTGGTGCCCATCCACAAAAAGTGTCAGACTGAGGCACCTGGAAACTACAGGCCTGTCAGCCTGACCTCAGTGCCAGGGAAAGTGATGGAGCAGATTATCTTGGTGGCAATAACTGCGCACCTGGAAGATGGCCAAGGGATCAGGTCCAGCCAACATGGATTTAGGAAGGGCAGGTCCTGCCTCTCCAACCTGATCTCCTTCTATGATCAGGTGATCCACCTGGTGGATGTGGCGAAGGCTGTGGATGTAGTCTACCTGGACTTCAGCAAGGCCTTTGACACTGTTCCCACAGTAAACTCCTGGCCAAGCTGTCAGCCTGTGGTTTGGACAGCAACACTCTGTGCTAGCTTAGGAACTGGCTGGAGGGCAGAGCCCAGAGAGTGGTGCTGAATGGTGCCTCATCCAGCTGGTGGGCAGTCACCAGTGGTGTCCCCCAGGGATCAGTTCTGGGCCCCATCCTCTTTAACATCTTCATTGATGATCTGCATGAGGGGATTGAGTCAGCTGTCAGCAAATTTGCAGATGACACCAAGTTAGGAGCAGATGTTGGTCAGTTAGAGGGTTGAAAGGCTCTGCAGAGGGACCTCGACCAACTGGACGGATGGGCAGAGTCCAATGGCATGGCATTTAACAAGTCCAAGTGCCGGGTGCTGCACTTTGGCCACGACAACCCCATGCAGAACTACAGGTTGGGGTTGGAGTGGCTGGAGAGCTGCCATACAGAAAGGGACCTGGGGGTACTGATTGACAGCCAGCTGAACATGAGCCAGCAGTGTGCCCAGGTGGCCAAGAAGGCCAATGACATCCTAACATGCATCAAGAATAGTGTAGCCAGCAGGAGCAGGGAAGTCATTGTGCCCCTGTACTCTGCATTGGTTAGGCCACACCTTGAGTCCTGTGTCTAGTTCTGGGCTCCTCAGTTTAAGAAGGACATCGAGACACTTGAACGTGTCCAGAGAAGGGCAACAAGGCTGGTGAGAGGCCTTGAGTACAAGCTCTGTGAGGAGAGGCTGAGGGAGCTGAGGTTGCTTAGCCTGGAGAGGAGGAGGCTCAGGGGAGACCTCATTGCTGTCTGCAACTACCTGAAGGGTGGTTGTAGGCAGGAGGGAGTTGGTCTCTTCTCCCAGGCAACTAGCACCAGAACAAGGGGACACAGTCTCAAGCTATGCCAGGGGAAGGTTAGACTCAAGGTGAGGAGAAAGTTCTTCACTGAGCAAGTCGTTCATCACTGCAATGGGCTGCCCAGGGAGGTGGTGGAGTCACCATCCCTTGAGGTGTTCAAGAGGGGATTGGACATGGCACTTGGTGCCATGGTTTAGTCATGAGATCTGTGGTGATAGGTTGGACTTGATGATCTTTGAGGTCTCTTCCAACCTTGGTGAATCCATGATTCTGTGTGATTCCTATCACTAGAGGGACTGAGGAGAACACCACCTGTGCTCCTGAGACCTTAAGTGATCTCCCCAAAGCCCTGAAGTCTTTTTTAATTACTATTGTACTCGTATGTATTGCCTTATCTCTCCAAATCTGCATAACCAGCAGCAGGTAATAGTCTGATGGCTGCACCAGATCAGGCAGTCTCTTAGAAATGTCCCTAACCTATGTCCCAGGCAGGCAGCAGACCTCCCTATGGAATGGATCAGGCCTGTAAATCAGGCCCTTGATTCCCCTGAGGAGGGAATCCCCTACTACTACTACCTTTCTTTTTTTCTTGTTTGCACTAGTCCTAAATTGTTAAGTGTAGCTAAGTGTTAAGCTATCTGTTTATTCCTATGTTCATGTTATCAGATGAAGGTCACATTTTTCAGTTGAAACAGGAAGTATACCATGCATATCAAGCCATGCAATTATGCACTCACATAAATATAGTCTCAGAAACCACAGTCTTTAGATAATTAGGAGGATTGGTCAACATATTGTGAAATCTAATCTTAGGAATTCCTCATGTGAAAATAGAGATGTAAGGTTTTAATGCCATCCTATTACTATATAACCTGATACTTCTTCTATTGTTTCCATAAACACTTTGTATTTAGCTCAGCTTCAGAATATTAAAACTACAAAATTTGCATGACAAGTTTTTGGTGTTAATAAAGCAAAGGATACGCAACCCCTTTTCTGGATATAAAGGTAGGTTAAGCTAAAATTAAATATCTTATCAACAGAAATGAATAAAACTACAACTGCTACAAAATGGTAGAGGTATTGCAGCAACACAGATATAAGTAAGATGCCACATTAAACATTTATCCTGATCAATTTATCTCTGAAGAAAATATTACAAAGAAATTATATTGAATGAGTGATTCGTTCATTTCTTTGGAGGAAACAGGTACAATGGGTTTAGACTTCAATAAAGAAACAACTGGGAAACTGTTATTTGGAGAGAGATTTGTGGCATGGCTGTGAAACAGAAAACTGTTATAAAATTAAGTTCTGATATTAATTAAAGGCCTAGTTCGAACTCCCTCTTGGGGTCCAGGGAAATTTATTAATTTATTGATTGCATTTAATAAATTTTGGGAACAATTCTATGACATCTCTACCACAACGGAAAATTGTTGAATATTGTCATTCAGGTTTTAGAAAGTAGTTGATGAATTTGTAAAAACAGGTGAAAAATTAAAATGATGATATCATGCATATGGTGATGTCAAGGTAGAATATTAGGGCAGGGTGCAGATATATAGATATATAGATGCAGTTATGAATAACTTCCCTAATTAGGAGAGGGTATTCAAAAACAGTTCTAAGTTTTGTCTTGATTACAAGTGTATTTGGGGACAACCATCACACTGGAAATTAGTCAAACAAAGGAATACAATGCAAAGATGCTGACCATATTAAAAACATAATTACATGACTGAAAACATTTGTAAGTGTAAAACATGATAAATATATTTTTGGGTGAAAATAGACTAAAATAAAAATCTTACACTGGGGGGAAAATTCTTTCAATGTTCTACATAATTCAGGGAAAAAACCAACTGCTGCTTTAAAATACTTACAGATATTTTTCCATAATGCAATATACCCAAGGAGACTTAAGGATTTAGTCACTGATCAGATTGGAACTAACACAAGTTAAACTAATTTCCCTGGAGACACTACATTTTCCCGCAGTGTGTGTTGCTGTTGTTAATAATTTTATTCACGGAAGTTTATCTCTGTGCAGAGAACATGTCCAATACCCATGGAGAGATATTAAAGCTTGTTGCTGTAAACTCTAAAGCATCTGCATATTTTTGGCATGTGTTAAGAGCTCTCCTCAATTTTAGCAGGCTTGAAAACATGTATAGGCTTCATAAATGCTGAATGTAACTGTCAAGAAATACTGTGTTCTAAATATGTAGTGCATGTATCTTGCACTGTACCTCAGTGTAACTGTAATTTGAATCAGTTAAAATGTTTGTTTTGCATAAATATAGAAAAGTCAGTTGCTTGATTGTAATGAATATGTATTACAAAACCTAAAAATTTAATCCTACAGTCCTTACTTTTGACTCAGAAAAAAGTAATTTACTGACAATAAGTGGACCAATATGTAAAAGTGCAATATTATTGAAATTAATGGAGTTGTAACTGGTATAACTAATACTAGTGCTAGACAAAACCAACAGAATTTGGTGCAGTACTATGAGTAAACTATTGTTTGAAGTGGTGCAGCATTTTCAGACTTTTCCAGTAGTGAAGATATAAAATTAATAGATTCACAGAAAATTTTAAAGTATCAGTTTTATGTGAAAAATCGTCATTTGAAGACTGAAAAAGTGAGTTAGACTGCTAAGGACAAGTATATTGATGCTGAAGACAAAATCTGTTTGTTTGTTTTAAAAACAGCATCATTTTACTGAGAAAGGAACAAAATTAAGGAACAGACTGAGCTGCTTCAAAGCCAATTAATATTTTTTAATGTTGGTTGCCATGCCTTGAGAGATGGAGACAACTATTGAAATATGAGATGAGAGAGAGTAAAGACTGATGAGTGATAGAGAGAACATATTATATCATTTTTGCTGGAAGAATTTCATATGAAGTAAACATCCAAGGGGAAAATTCTGAACCTCTTCATCAGTGGAGGTTTCCAAGAAGAGCTGAACGTAGAAGTGCTTAGAAACTATTCTGACAAGCAGAAGAGAAAATTCTCCATGAGAAGAGAATTCTTCAATTGTCTTGATTACATTTTAGCTCAAAAGTACAATAGTCTACCCTCTGTTTGCCCATTAGATACTTTAATTGTACAATGGCAGCACATTAAATTTACTTTTCTAAAAATATGCCTTTCCACTGAACTTTTTTTCTTTTTTTTTAATATATATGTATTATTTATTTTTATCATTTTGGAAATGCATGTTGTAAATTGCCTTAGAGCTCAGTGACATTCCTTGCTCAATATATTTAACACTCAGTTGGTCACTTGTATTGAATGTTTACTGAAGAGCTAAATCATGTATAATTTATGTCTCTTACCCTGTCAGTTGAATTGCATTTTGACTATTCACATATGAAAGGTTACGCATTCATCTAAGTATTTTCAAAATTCTTTCCTTTACATTACACATTGGAAAGCATTTTGGAGGTCAACTTTTTTCTCTCTTTTATTGGATGTACTGATAAAAGGAATAGCTAGGGGAGTAAATAGCACTTTTGTGGTTTTTTTTTTTTTTACTCTTTTTTTTGTCTTTAAATGAGAGCTACTATCTATTGCACATTTGACTAAAGCGTCTGGAAGCATGTGGCAACAGGACAGAATCTCCAATGAAATGAAGAATCATGTTACCATGCTTCCTGAAGAGATAATATTAAAAAATAAATTAATTACTCAGGTGTGTTGTTAACATTCTAATTCTTCTCCTTCAAAACAACAAGAACTAGTGAAATCTATCATAATAAATAGATCATATGAATTTAGAATATTGTTTCTTTAGATGTCTTTAAAAATACAGTAAAAGTATTGTGGAGACATACAATCAGAACTTTTTCCAGATCTACAAAGCAGAGCTATATTGAGGGACAGATGAAAATGAACCACAATTGAAGCAATTTTGTTGAGATTGGCCTGGCACAGAATCTTCCATCAAAAAAGAAACTATGAGAAACAAAAGAGAACAAAAAATATGTTGATGGTTTCAGCATCTCCTCTTGAGCCCCAAAGCATCTGTTTCACAGACAACAGATGCTTGGATTTACTCCTCTTGATTATCTTCCTTCCATTTTTGTGTCTGCTGCTACAGTCACACAAAGTGAATGAAAATTGGCTTTGACATTGGCTCTACTGTTCATTTCTCTTCTTTGGCCAGCAATGTGGACAGAATATGGAAGAAGGCCAACAGTATCCTGGCCTGTTATCAGAAATAATGTGACAAGAAAGACCAGCAACTCTGTGTTAGTGAGGATAATTCTTGACCACAGCATTCAATTTTGGGGCCACTCACTTCAAGAAACAAGTGTGGAGCAGGTTGAGAGAAGGGCCAAAAGCTGGTGAAGAGTCTGGAGAACAGGTTTTATGAGGACCAGCTGAGGGAACTGGGATTGCTTAGTATGGAAGAGAGAAGGCTGAGGGGAGACCTTACTGTTTTCTAGCAATACCTCAAAGGAGATGTTAGCAAGGTTGGTGATGGTCTTTTCTCCCTGGTACAAAGTAATAGGATGAGAGTGTAGTAATTTTAGCCTATGCCTTTAAAATTTAGTCACAGATTTTCAGTAGAAAAGAAGAAAAATATAAATAAATCACTATTGGGTGTTAAAACAAAATATTATTCTAAACAAATTCTTGGGTTTTTTATTTCTCAGATCAGCAGCCCAAATAGGCTTTTCTTTTCTCTGCCAACCATTCTTTTTCCAGTCCTTTAGCCAACCCCACAGAACATTGGCTACCATCCGTGAGTTGGTGTAGAGATAAAGCTTTGGCCATCTCTCACGTTCAGCTATGGCAAGAGCTAGCTGGACAGCTTTTACCTCTGCAAATTGACTGGATTCTCCTTCTCCATCCTTTGCCTCTGCAACTTGGTGTGGTGGACTCCACACTGCAGACTTCCATCTTCACTTGTGGCCAACAAGGCAACAGGAACCATAGGTGAACAAAGCATATTTCTTTTCATCATCAGAAAGGTCATTGTAAGGAGGAGCTTCCTCAGCATGAGTTACTCTGTCCTCTGTAGATTCAGTACAGCTAGTGCCTTCAGGCCAGTTTGTGATCACCTCCACCAGTCCAGGTCTCTCAAGATTTCCCATTCGAGCTCTCTGTGTTATCAGAGCCATCCACTTGGACCATGTGGCATCTGTGGCATGATGTGGTGTAGAACCTTTACCATTGATTATCCAATTCAAAACAGGCAATCTAAGAGCTAGAAGAAGTTGTGACTTGGTTCCAATTACTTCAGAAGCAGCTTTTACTCATTCATAGGGACCTAGAATCTCTTTCTCTGTTGGAGTATAATTCGCCTCTGAGCCTCTGTAGCCTCATGTGGTTTGAGCCGTAACTGGGATTTAAGAGCTCGCATGGGGGGGGAAGACTGAGAATCCCTCCCCTGCTTCCCCTCCTCCCTCCTCTGGGAAAAAAAAAAATAAAAAAGGAAAGAAAGAGGGATAAGAAAAAAAAAAAAAAGGAGGAGGCAAATACACTGAGAAATAATTTGGAGTCAGTTTGGAAGTAACGAGGTAAAATTTTCTTTAAGATATAGACAGATAGATAGATAGTTAGATAGATAGATAGATAGATAGATATAATATGTGTGTGTATATATATACAAAAAACAGTAACAGAAAGGGTTCACAAGGGTAAGGAACAAGGACAGACAGGGAGAATATACAAAACCAACAGTCCTTCAAACATGCAGCAGAGAGAAAGGCCAGGCCCGACCATGTGACAGAGAACCAGGAAGCCAGCAATGACTGTCTGCCTCATCCCAGTGAGGCAGAAGTAAAAGAGAGCAAATAGCTGCAGTGTCTTCCTTTCGATATGCTTGCTGGACAGGGAGGGGGAGTGGAACAGAATAATTCCATTTCCCAGGGGAAAAAAACCCTCCTGGGAGAGCAAGGCTCTCACAACCCCTACCTGCCCTGCTTTCAGTGTGGGCATTACCCATCACACATCAACTCCAGAAGCCAAGTGAACGTACATGTGTTTCACCTGGAGCTCTTTGCCATGAGGACCAGGTTGGACCATTGTCACTTGCAGCCATGTACAAAATGCTCTTAATGTCAGGACCAGTTTGGACAGGTCCCACACCCATTGCTAGGACTACTTCTTGCTTTATCTGGTCAAAGGCTGCTTGTTGTTCAGGTCCCCACTGGAAACTGTTTCTCTTTTGAGTCACAGAGGTTTCACAATCTGACTGTATCCAGGAAAGTGCAGTCTCCAAAATCCCACTATACCCAAGAAATGCAGCGTTTCTTTCTTGTTCATGAGATTTGCCTTGGTAGAGACTCTGTTTACCACATCCATGTGGTAAATGATGTGAATGATTTTGTTACCTTTCTCAAAGACTTCTTCAGCAGTTTTACCCCAGACAATGAAATTGTCAATGAACTGGATGTGTTAGGGAACACCACCTTTCATGACAGATGCTTGAACTGTGAACACAACCCATTGGCAATCTGTTAGAAGTGTATTGGACTCCTCTCCAGGTGAAGACAAACTGAGGCCTGAATTCCTCTGCTGTAGGAATAGAAAAGAAAGCTTTATCAATGTCTATGGTAGCATACCATTTGGCCTCTTTGAATTACAGCTCATACTGGAGTTCCATCATGTCTGGTACTGCTGCACTCATAGGTTACTTGATTCAGGGCAAGGAAGTCAACTCTCAGACACCAGTCTCCATTTTGCTTTCACACAGGCCACACTGGACTGTTGAAAGATGAATGAGTTTTGCTGAGGACATTCTGACTTTCCAACTGACAAATCAGATTCTGAATGGGCACCAAAGAGTCACGACTGGTTCTGTATTGTCTGTGATGCACACTTTGAGAAGCAACTGGCAACTTCACATCGTCTTTCTCATGTTGTCCCACAACTGCAGATTCATCAGAAAGCTCAGGTCTAACAGACGACTTCAATTTTCCTCCATCAATTTCTACAGATGCTATTCCAAAAGCCAATTTGTAACCCTTAGGGTCTTTGAAATGCCCTTCTCTCAGAAATCAATTCCCAAAATACCAGGTGCATCAGGTCCTGTCACAACAGTATGCTTCTTTTACTCTTTCCCAGTTAAACTTATATCAACTTCTATCTTAGTCAACTCTTGAGATTCACCAGTGACTCCCAGAATAGTTATAGGCTCTGATCCCTGATGATTTGATGGTATTGTGGTACACTGAGCTCCTGTGTCAACCAAGACCCTGCACTTGTGAAATTTTGAAGTGCCAGGCCACTGAATGTACACATCCCAACAGATTCTGTTGTCTCCATTATCCCTCTCCTCCCCCTGGTGGGAAGCAGGACACCCCTAATTATGGGGAATACATCTGCATGTGTGGTTAGGAGGTGTCCGAGGTGGAATCACTGTTGGAGCTATTAGAGTTGTTCTGGGAAACTGAGGAAGTAACAGCTACCTTTCTGGTATTGCTACCTCAGGCTCTGCCACTCTGCAGTTCCCTTAATCTCCTGAAAAGATCAGAAGTTGGTTGACCATCCTGTCTGTTCATGTTCTCAACAAACTGATCACACAGAGTTACCCAAATGCTCCCATGTGATTTCATCTGTTGTCTGGTTTGGTTTGACCTGTTTTAGAATAGCCTCCTTGGAGGATGTCTGTTTATAACAGCTGAAACTTGTATCCATCTGGCAGAATAAGAATTTGAATTCTCTCCCTGGGCCAATTGGGATATGGAGGCTTTAAGACCCTACTTCAGCTCTTTCATGCAATTCTTTATGTCCCCAGACAGAGTTTCAATGGCTGAAATCAAAGAAACTCATGTGAGACTATCCTTCATTTGTCTCATTTGGTCAGTGAAATGGCCAGCAGTAGGAGGCATTCCCCCATAACTTCTTGCCACAATACTGCTCACCAGGATGGTAGCATAAATAGGAGGAGCAAGTTTGATGAGCTTTTTGGCAAGACCTGTTCCCCACAGGAATTTCATCAGGATTCAGAGTACCATGGTCTCCATATATCACCTCTCTCACAGCAAACTCTCTCAAGCACTTAATTCCCTCATCCATGGTGTTCCAAGACTTAGGGTTCCATGGAAGATCATCTCTTCATGGGTACCTCATAAGAGCTGCTAGTAGAAGGCATGTCCACAAAGAAACCTTACCAAGACAGCTGTCTAGATGTCTATCTATTCCACTATCTTTTGAGGTAGTTCCAAGCTGAGATGCTGACTTGTCCCCCACTACCAAAGCAGAGGCCCCCAAATTGTAGCACCTGCCTAGCCATCATAGAATTGGCTCATTCACTCCTCTAATGTAATCCTTTCTTACATGCTTAATTTCCTGCCTGGGGGCATTAGCTGATTATATATCATCTCCACCTTCATCATTCTCATCCTCTTGAAGATGCTGTCCCAATAATCCTGATGATACTCTCTGTAGGACCTCTTTAAGTTCAGAAGCACCTCCATTAGCTCCTGACTTAACAAGACCTATATCCTGTCCTGCATGTCCACTATCCACTGATGGTCCTAGTAATTCAGCTATATCTTTAAGGCAAACTTCCTCTCCATCATCAGAAGGATCCTTTGAAACAGAAGGTCCCTGACCAGCAGAGGGATCTTGCTGTTCTTCTGCCTCTGCATCTGCCTTGTGTCTGCCCCTTAAATCCAAAGCTGTGATTTTTTTAACTTGAGCTGTGCTTGAATTTACAGCAGACCTTGCAGAAGCAGAAGGGGTTTGCAAGGAAACAACATCAGCGGGGGGACTGTGGAACCCAGCCACTGCCATGAGATTCACTTCTGCTCCTGCTGCTACAGGTAGAAGAGACTTTGCATCTCTAATGACTGCCAGTGAAGCCACAGCTGCCATCTTATCCTCTGGCACTGCTGATGTGGCCACAATCTTAGGTATTGGTGCTGCCGTTGTGGGCTGCATCTGATCCCCACTGGCTGAATGCCAGAACTGCTGCCAGTCTCACTCAGAGCTGCTTTACCATTAACTCCTGTCTGCCTGTTTCCCCCTTAATAGAATAGAATAGAATAGAATAGAATAGAATAGAATAGAATAGAATAGAATAGACCAGACCAGGTTGGAAAACACCTTAAAGATCATTGAGTCCAACCCATCACCCAATACTATCTAATCAACGCAACTGTGGTACCACGCACTCCATTCAGTCTCTTAGTAAACACCTCCAGTGATGGTGACTCCTCCACCACCCTGGGCAGCACATTCCATTTTTTCTGTGAAGAATTTCTTCCTAACATACAGTATAAACCTCCCATGGCACAGCTTGAGACTGTGTCCTCTTGTTCTGGTGCTGGTTGTCTGGGAGAAGAGACCAACCCCCACCTGGCTACAACCTCCCTTCAGGTAGTTGTAGAGAGTAATAAGGTCACCCCTGAGTCTCCTCTTCTCCAGGCTAAGCAACCCCAGCTCCCTCAGCCTCTCCTCGTAGGGCTTATGTTCCAAACCCCTCACCAACTTTGTTGCTCTTCTCTGGACTCGTTCCAGCAAGTCAACATCCTTCCTAAACTGAGGGGCCCAGAACTGGACACAGTACTCGAGGTGCGGCCTAACCAGTGCAGTGTACAGGGGCAGAATGACCTCCCTGCTCCTGCTGGCCACACTGTTCCTGATACAGGACATGATGCCACTGGCCTTGGCTACCTGGGCATACTACTGGCTCATGTTCAGCCTACTATAGACCAGTACCCCCAGGTCCCTCTTTGGTCCAGCCACTCTGACCCCAGCCTGTAGCCCTCCATGGGGTTGTTATGGCCAATGTGTAGAACCTGGCACTTAGATGTGTTAAATCTCATGCTGTTGGATTCTGCCCGTCTGTCCAGCCTGTCAAGGTCCCTCTGCAGAGCTCTGTTTGTCCTGTTTCTGTGTCTTCCTCGTCACTAGAAATTTCTGCATTTGAGTTAGAACTAGCCTTACCTCTGCTGTGTCTAAAAATAGAACACCTATTCGCTACACGTGTCTCTCAGTACAGTGCCATTAACAAAAACACAACTATTATCACCAATAGCAGATTCAGACATAGCAAATACATCATTTTGGAGTCCCAGCTGCTCACATAACTCTCTGCAACAGGAATGCTGAATTCATATATCTCTGCAGGAACAGTTACAGTCACGTTATCATATCTTTTAAGCCAAAGAAATCCTAGGCAGTGGTCGTACAGCATTTTCAGCTTGTATTTAAACCAAAGGAACAGTTTATATGTCAAATATCTTCCCAGTTTATCTAACATGAAGGCCACACACCATCTACACAGAATCACAGTCACAGCATAATATGCCACAAAACCCAAAACAGCTTCATTTTGCTTCCCTAAGCTGAGCAGGAATTAATCAATCAGCAATTGCCCCACGTTGACTATGTGACAATTATTTTTTTGTAATGTGGTGGGTTGAAGTTTCCCCCCAGCATTAACTTTGCCAGACCAACTCAGTTAGAAGCAAATGAAGTTGTATTTACAAGCAAGAACTACACTCTACAATGGAATGTAATGAATATGTACAAAATATACAGTATTTACAATATTATACAGATATTTACAATTAGCAAACAACACGAAACTCACCCTGGTGAGAGACCAGAAAAGCCATTCCATTGCCCTCTGCTGCTCCCCTGTTCCAAGAGAGAAAAGGAATGAGAGAAAGCAGTGATTTAGACTTAACTAAACAGCTCAGCCAAAGCCAGCTGACAAGTTTATCTCTCCTGATTCTAGTCTGAGGATCAAGCAGCATGAGTTACTTCTAAGTCAGCCCATCCTGCAGTCCTCTGCAAAGGAGGAGTGAAAATAGGGGAGGGAGGAAGATTTGATTTCTCTGTGTTGGACATAAGCACAGAGGTCTTCCACAACATCACTGCATAGAATTTTAATGTTCATTGTCCAAGTTTCATTAATATGACTTTAATTTTTATAGTTTGAAATTGGAAACTCTAAATATAAGCTTGTTTCTTTGCAAAATATATGAAGTAGAGGAGTTGTTCAACCAAACAAGGTAATTGTTCCAGATATGTGTCCAGCAAAAGTGTAACATTGAAGTAACAACTCTTCTCCAGGTTCTTTTTGACTCCAGTTTGACTAGGAAAACATTAATAACTTTGGTTGAAAATTGAGCATGAGTATGTCTTTTAATGTGCAAAATACAATCAAGGAAATATTTCCTTACAGTGTAAATCCTTGTCTATGCTACAAGCAAAACCACCCAAAAATGATGGAGAATAGTTCTGCAATTGTCTTTCAATGCAATAAACAAAATAATATTTATTCTAAAACCTTTAGCTGCAGTTCAGAACACCAAACTTCAATTTAAATTGAAGATATTATGATTCTGTGTCTTGAACATGGTTAAATCCTCTGTGATTATTAGGTCTTTTAGAAATAAATGTAGCTGCTTAATAGAAAGGCATACAAACTTTTAATATCAAATCACTTTCCAAGTTGCTTCCAGACCTCATAGCAGAAACTGTGCTACAATTTTGCACTACATTAGCTGAGTGTTGGATCATGTTCCTTATTCTACAACTATTCTTACATATGCATTGTTTGCATGCAAAGACAACCATAGTACATGATATATTCCAAGCATCAAGCTTATAAAAAAACCATTTCTTTTACCACAGATTAAGACACTAAATATGCATTTTGAGGCATTGGAAAACATTAAGTTTTTTGTTTTATAAGTGAAAATTTGAAGGAATCTTTTTCTATTGTCTTTTGCATTATATGGATTTACTGTTACATAGATTTAAACCACAAAAAGTACATTCTTTCAAACTGCATAGAACTTTTTGTTGCTATAGATTGAATACTCAATACACAGAATGTTCCCTATGGAATGTTCCCATCATGTGGATTCAAATTTAGAAAATAAATCTTACTTTTATCTTAAATTCTCTGACAGAATAATATATTATGCTTTTCACAAAGTTTCATTCTGCCCCTTTCTTTTCACTTAGGTGAGAAATTCAGTGGACAATAAAATCTACAAAAAAATCAAAGTAAGATTTCACGTATACTTGCTTTCTAAGTGTTCAATGTTACAGATGCAATGTTAGTTATTATTTTTTAAAAGGCTTATGACTCCCTTTCATTCAAGCTTTCTGTTATTGACCACATACTTCCTTCAACCTGGCAATATTTAGTGTGTCTGAGAAAATTCATCCCTTCTGAAATTCCAAGTGATTCTTGCAGTCAGGAAAGAAAGCATAATGCTTCATCAGTGGATTGTGTAACAAGCTCTGGTTATCTCCTGAGGGGCAGAAGTGAGATCATAGTTTGGATTTTGCAATGTTGGAATAAAAGAAAGTCTTCTTTCTATGTTGTTATTTCTGATGTGTGCTATGTATTAAATGGAAATTTAGGGAATGCATTGAATAAGTAACAGCAGTAACAAGAAAGGGTATCAAGTACTTGCAGCCTTTCTGTTTTGTGTGATATCTCACACTAGCTTTTGCACAGTGAATAATACCTGTAAAGGCAAAGTAAGACTGGAAAGCAGTACACGTTTTCTTTTAAGAAAGTACTTTACAAACTAGGACTATAGAAAATAAAAATCACATAAATACTTAATACTTCTTCTATGTATTTTGTATTAGGCAGTAAGATGTCTAGGTACATATGAGGTGTCCTATCTCTTTACAATATGTAAATCAGGATATTCACTTACCTGGCTATGAAGTAGATCAATCCTGTGGCGGTTTAGGCTGGGTACCTCCTGTTACTGCCACATAAGCTATACCTTCTATGTCCAGAGGGTCCAACCCAGTAGGTGGACACAGGAAATAGTGTATTTCATGCCCATAAAACCTATGCCCTATAAATCCATCGGCAAAGTCATTCTTTTCCTCTTTCTTCCCTCTCTACTCTTGTGGCAGATGCTCCCTGTCAGGTAACGGTGGGGGAGTATCTCAAGGCCTCTTAGGGCTGTCTAGGCCTAATGCCAGGAGGAGAAGTGGGGAGGGGCAGTCTCAGACCCGGTCAGCCTGAGACTAGCCTCGCAGCGGGTGGATGGGAAGAACGAGCCCTGGGGATTTTGGGTGTACCCTCAGGTGCAGAGATGGGAAATGTTGGTTGGGGACCTTTGGGTGTGCTGGAAGGAACTTTGTGTGCTTGGGGGTATCTTTGTCACTGCTTGTAGTTTCTGTAAAGCACTAATTGCTTTTCCATGTAAATTTTCCATCACTTCTGCAATCCCTTTGTGTGAGTGTCATTCTTTTGCCCCTCTCAGGAGCAAGGGAGGATATGCCTGACTTCAAACCAGGGCAAATCCCTAGCAAGAAAACACTTTACGGCTAGTAAAGCATGACAGTAAATGTGTGCCTATTTCAGATGTATATCTTATCTATGATAACGTATATTAAATTTGTAGTTATTGATAGTATTATGAAATAGCTAAACTCTGTATTCAAGGGGAGTCTTCAAGTTTAATACATTGACCCGTTATGTTTAACACCTTGACAGCAGAGCTGTGGTGAAAAAAAAATTATGTATTATTCTGGAAATAGAATGCTATTTAGAACAATAAAACTATTGGCTTGATTGTGAAAAAAGACAGAAGACTCCTAAGATTATCAGCTGACTGGACAGTAAATTGATATATGAAATTCAGCAGATAGCAGATGTGAAGTGATGCTCCCTGAGAAAAACAGTCCTAATATCACAAGGACTCACAATTTGCAGGTGATTAATTTCCAGTCAGAATTAGATAGTTAATCTCAGAAGTAAGTATAGCAAGACTGGTCAAGATGAGGTGCAGAACAAAAAAGGATAACCAAAATATTACTATCTTTTTAGAAGTAATGACTATATATCTAGCATTCTTCAATCCAGATAAACTGAGAAAAGATCAGTCAGAGGTGAATAGAATAGAATAGAATAGAATAGAATAGAATAGAATAGAATAGAATAGAATAGAATAGAATAGAATAGAATAGAATAGAATAGAATAGAATAGAATAGAATAGACCAGGTTGGAAGCGACCTTCAAGATCATCGTGTCCAAGCTATCATCCAACAACATCTAATCAACAAAACCATGGCACCAAGCACTCCGGCATGTTTCCTCCTAAACACTCCAATGATGGCAAAAAGTGTTTTATGTGCGTGTGTATGTATACATACATATATATATATAAAACCTAAAATGTACAATTATATCATAATCAATAAAAATATCATGTTATGAAAGGGCAAAAATAATTAGGGAAACAATATATAAAAGAAAAAAAACCTAGATCTAGGGAAAAAATGGTTAAATACCTGATCAATAAAGGAAAATCTTAAAATTGAGAGGTGTTCAAGAGGGGATTGGATGAGGCACTTGGTGCCATGGGCTAGTAGGTATGAGGTCTTGGATGACAGGTTGGACTTGATGATCTTTGAGATCTTTTCCAACCTTGTTGATTCTATGATGTTATGAATCCACCACCTCCCCGGGCAGCACATTCCAATGGGCAATCACTCTCTCTACAAAGAATTTCTTCCTAACATCCTGCCTAAACCTCCCTATTTTCCCTCCCTTTAATCTATGCTTTCCAATATCAAGTTCATGGTGGAGGAACTCTTCCATGGTCTAGAAAGATAGCAAGGGAATAGAATAGAATAGAATAGAATAGAATAGAATAGAATAGAATAGAATAGAATAGAATAGAATAGAATAGAATAGAATAGAATAGAATTAGCCAGGTTGGAAAAGACCTATGAGATCACTGAGTCCAACCTATCATCCAATACTATCTAATCAACTAAACCGTTTCTAATGCTTTTAAAAATGAATCAGGTAGAAAAAAAATCAGATATCTTCGCAGTGTCCTCCAGCATAGTTTAGAATGGGTTTCCATGAGTAAAAGTCTGAATTCCTATCTCTGGAAATGATTACAGAATAGAGAATGCAGAATACAGAATACAGAATTAACCAGGTTGGAAAAACAGCTTCAAGATCACAGAGTCTAACCAATCACCCAACACCATCTAATCAATTAGACCATGGCACTAAGTGTCCTATCCAGTCTCTTTTTAAACACCTCCACTGATACTCCTTCACTTCCCTGGGCAGCCCATTCCAATGGCCAATCACTCTTTCTGTGACGAACTTCTTCCTAACATCCAGCCTAAACCTCCCCTGGTGCAGCTTGAGACTGTGTGCTCTTGTTCTGGTGCTGGTTGCCTGGGAGAAGAGACCAGCCCCTGCCTGTCTACAACCTCCCTTCAGGTGGTTGTAGACAGCAATAAGGTCTCCCCTGAGCCTCCTCTTCTCCAGGCTAAGCAACCCCAGCTCCCTCAGCCTCTCCTCATAGGGCTTGTGTTCCAGACCCCTCACCAACTTCGTTGCTCTTCTCTGGACACGTTCCAACAAGTCAACATCCTTCCTAAACTGAGGGGCCCAGAACTGGACACTGGACTCAAGGTGTGGCTCAACCAGTGCAGTGTACAGGGGCAGAATGACCTCCCTGCTCCTGCTGGCCACACTGTTCCTGATACAGGCCAGGATGGCATTGGCCTTCTTGTCCACCTGGGCACACTACAGGCTCATGTTCAGCCTACTGTCAACCAGTAACCCCAGGTCCCTCTCTGCCTAGCTGCTGTTCTGCCACTCTGACCCCAGCTCATGTTTACTGTGTAGAACATAAAATGGAACAATCATTAATTTTTAATTCCGCTGCAAAAACTCTAGTCCAAAAATGGAAAGCAACAAGTGCAAGGTTCAAAATAAATACAGCTGGAAGGGAAGATATGAAGCTTCTTGCAAAAAAAAATGTATTGGTTTTTCAAGCTTTTCTCTAGACTCAAGTGAAAGCCAGAATAAAAGAGGAAGAAAAATCCCATACAGCTGCAAATACACTGATACTCATATCAGAAAATCCCTAAGGTACAATTATGTAGATACATGCCCAAGAGTATAATCACTGTATATTTGTGCTGTTCTTACATTTCTCAAAGTTTTTATTATTAGTGACTCAATACCTCAGGGGAGCTATTGAGTTACAAAGATCTTTGGTCACTCTTGCTTTTATGGTACAGTTTATAGAATATGCTTTCCATTGGAAACTGGCATGCAAATATAGTTCATATTTCACTCTCCTTGTTTTTATACAATTTTTTACTTTTGATCACTCTTAACCTTGTATTAATTAGCAGTGATAATACCAGAAGCTCAGAAAACACTTGCTGCAAAGTATTCAGTTTCAGCAAGATCCATCTTCACTTAGTTAAACTGTGTTGAGTCTTCAAAGCTTCAAATAAGCTATGTTTTGTATAGGACTCAATGGAGTGAGCTATTCTAATACACCAGAGACTTAATGGAATGTCGCTGTTTTCCTCTCAGACCTTCTGCACTGAGATGTATACATCAAGATGTCTTCACACAATAACACAGTGGAGAATATTTGATAGGAAGAAAAATTGACCATGGGAGAACAAAAGAAGCGTAGATTAGCAACAGCTACCTAAGACACCTCTTAGTATCCAAAATTCAACCCATATTTAATTCTTTAATAGAAAAATAATTCTTTAGATTTTTCTCTTTACAGAGTATGAAGCAACTGTTTGGTTTCTTATTTTATGGGGAGACTCTTTTCATTGTTTTTTTTCTGTGGAAAGAAGTATTAAAAATCACAGTATTAAAAAGAACCAACACATATCTTGGTTTTCATTTTTATTTTCCCTACTGGCATTAGCTACACAGGTTTCTATTGTTTTTTGGCTTATGTAGTGACAAAGGACTGATGAGCCCATGCATCATTGTCCAAGGGTTGTGTTTACCTGCATGAGGTGTTACTTAATGCATCAACCTTGATTAGTATTAGGAATTATTTTTAAATTTCCTCTTTCTTTCTCTCTGTATCTCTTTATGTTTCAACAAGGAAAGAAAGACTAGAGGCAAACACTAGAAGATGATGTCTAGAGCTAATTGACTAGCATATTTAAAGTGGGTTGTGGTTGCTTAGAAACATTTATAGCTTTTAACAGAAGCCTGATTATTAGATAGTCTGCAGGGCAATGTCGGACAATGTGTTTTCACAAGAGCAAGAATCACAGTGAAAGACTGTTTGTGGCTAAATATTAAAGGGAAACATATTTACAAATAACATTTTAATTTTTAAGTCAAATTAAACAATAATACTAGGCAAATTTCAAATAACCAATGCAGTAAACTGAAGATCAATCTCATGATGACTGTGGTCCAACTTGCTGCTTATTCTGCAAGACTCTCTGTTAATTCCTGAAGTATTTATTTCCCCTCTGTGCCTGATCTTGAGTGCTTGCAATTTAATTATAGTAAAGTGCATATTATGTAGGAAGAAGCTGATTACGGAGATCAAAGGATAGTGAGATGTTTAAAGTGCAATAGCCTTTGATTACATAACAGCTGTGAGACAAAAAAGTCTTTCGGTGAGGGAACACTCAAAGTCTGAATTCAGTAAGGACAGAGCAAGAAATGTACCCTACAAAGGAACTGATATCCATTATAAATTACTTATGAAAAATATTTAAAATAAGTCTAATGTATAACCAGATAGATTGATCTGTTGAAATCTCATTGTGTAGTGACATATCTCAAAACATGTAAATAATGCTCATGAAATAATTTGTTTCAGGATCCCCCATGAAAAAAATGTTCTGTCTCACTAAAGCTTATCTTAAATTTGTTCACAATGCACTGTTGAAATCTCAGGGAACTTTAATTCTCTAAGTAATATCTTTCTACTTCCCTTTTTTACAGCCAGAATTCATAAGAACATTATAGGAAGTCTCAACTATTGATTGATTATACAGTGATTTTTATAGGAACTTTCTTACTAGGCTAGCTATTGTACTGTTCACAATTTAAAAAAAACACTCTAGTTGTAGAATATAATAACAGGTATGAAACTCACCACACACACACAAAAAACCCAAAACCAAAACCAATAGATAAAGAAATAAAGACAAACACAAAAAGAACAAACAAAACCAAACAACCAACCAAACAAAAAAAAAAAGTGAAGACATGCAGCATAAATAATTAATAAGTCACAAGCTTCAGTATTAATCTATTAATCAAAACACACTGTCAGAGTTTCAAAGTAAATGCAATCATACAAATATAATTCTTCTAACCTTCTTGTGTACCTACCTTGAGAAAACATAAACTAAGAAAAATATTTCATGACATACTGATCAAGATTAAAATTCTCTGATTATTTCTTAAGCTTCTCTGGACATAACCATGTTTCTGAGCCCCACAAATTTTAGTGTAACCTTCCCTCTATCACTGCTAACTGGGACTAACTAGGAAGAATATTTAACCATAAAATGAGTGATAATAACTTCACACAAAACTCTGACTAACAAAATGCTGTCATGCAGATAGAGTACACCAGTGAAAAACTAGAATTGAAAACACCATCAAACATTTAAATAAACTAAATCATTATTTATTGCTGTATTATAGCCACAATATTCAGTAAGAAAGATTGTTATTCAAGACTATAGTGTGTCTTGAACAAAACATAAATATTAATTAAAAAATAATGTTATTCTTATTTTCTTAAAATTTAATTATTTTTATTTTATAATTTACTGGAAAGTCATTAAATAAAACTATTATTGGAAAATATATGCCAGGGACCTCTAGCTAAAGGAATTGTTATTAAAAGCATATTATTCCACTGGACAGAAATAAAGGAAATGGTCATAACTCTTTTAAGCTTGAGGAGTCATATATCCTTTTTGGTTTGAAAAAAATGATGATTTTTTTTGAGAATTAGTTAGGGGTGGTCATAAAGTTACTCACTGGGATAAAAACTTCAGAAAATAAAACTAGCTTTATCATTTTAGAGCATTTACATTGTATCTTCACATTAAGAAATTCATTAACATAGTTCATAGATGTAATAGGTGATTTCCATAAGAGAAGTTATTAGGCTCCAATAATTACAGTACTGTGATACCTGGAAGTTGCCAAAGAGGAAAAATACTTCACATAATTGCTATAATTTTACATAACATGGTCCTTAGTTTGCTACAGTTCAGTGCAGGATTTTTATGCTTTATAAGGGTGGCATAGTCAAAGCTGACAGGTTTTTTTAGTTATGATTCTATTGGAGCAGAGTAAAACTTTTCTCCCCCCCCCTTTTTTTTTTGTACTGAAAAAATAAAAATAGATAATAAATAAATAAACCCAAAGCAACAACCAAAAAAAGACAGTAGGAAATCAAGGGAAGAATATCCAGTTCAGATTAAAATGTTTGTAGAAGTGTTCTTAAATTTAATGAATGCTTAGTCTTTTCCTAACTATGAAAAAGTTTGTAAATTAATTACCTTCACAAATACTAAGAGTACAAATATCTTTGTATAAAATATTTCAGAGTTATCTAGAGATATTATTACATTGTTGTTTTCCACAACATGAAATAATTGAACTCTGCTAGAATGAACTGATAAAAACATATATTTGATGACTACTATAACAGTAAAATTCTAATTATCACTATTCTCTTAAAATCATGCAGTAATATTTTTTAGACTTAAAAGTGCACAGCATTTTACTCCCTTTGTCTTTAACTAGATGTTTAATGGAAACACAATATTAAAAATGATTCTGTAAACCATAGCACCATCCTGCAGAAGGGACATTAGCAATCCCAGCCCTTAATATTCACAGAAAGAGATTATTAGTTGGGCATTGAGAAGGAAAAGATTTCTGACTGATGTATTGAAAGGCATAGTTTGTGATTTATCATGCTTAAAAAGTGGTTGCAAAGGACCATTAGGTCAATTAAAATAAGTACACAAGAATGAAAACAAATCACAGATTGTGCCTTTTCTGATGTTATTGATTAGATCATTATATTATATTGAAAACAGTGCATGAGTATTTACTTAATTGAAACTTTGTATTTGTAGGTTATAGAAGGACAAAAGAGATTGTTTCTTCAACCATTGTCACTCTTATTACATGAATATATGAGCATGCATCCAAGGGATGGATCATGCTCTTCACACATGTTTAAGTTAAAGTGAACTGTTTCCATTTGCATAGAAGTAGAACTGAATTCCAGGAAGAATAAGAATTGGTGTGATTTTCCTTCATGTATGGATGTGTAACTTTCATTACTGGGAATATCTAGATTTGAATTTTGCTATTTTTTTCAGTGGATGAAAGCATGAAAGTAGGTCTGGAGATCTGGAGCTGAATATTTACTCCACTTGAGGAGTATAAGCACTGATTGCAGAATTACAAGACAGAATACACAGGTTCCAATTAAACAGAAAAGTTACCTTTGTGTTTACAAGAAAGAAAATTAGCTGAGGCTGTGAATCTAAAAATGTTTCTGACTGATTCCATGCCAGTTTCATTAAACCTGTCATTAATATGCTATTTTCTCTTTTTTTGGATGGATAAACTTGTGGGGACTAAAAACCAAATTATAGTCAGGACACTAGCAATTAATGTTGTGAGTCCTGTTCTCTTGCTGTGAGCACTCTGTATCTTAATAGCATGTTTAAAGTTTTAGCTTATTGTTTCACCTGGTTGGATACTATTATTGTACTATTTTTTATCCTGATGTAATAACAGACATTAGTTCATCGGACTTCTCAGCAATCCAACTGATTATTATTAGGCTGCTTAATAACATATATTAACACCTATGTTACTATTTGTTCATGGAGAGAGATCTTTTTTTTTTTCCTTCCTGTAGCTATGTTGCCCCACTTTTTGTGAAATAAAATGTTCACTGAAGCAAGCTGTGATTCATAATCTATACATCACTAAATATTTCTTTTTAACTCTTAGGCAGTGTCTGCTTGATGTAGGAGAGCAGAATTTCAGCCCTATAAGACAAAACATAGTAGCAAGAGAAGAAAAAATATTCGCTCTTTTTAAGGTTTTGTATTTGTTCTGGGGAAAAGGGCTTGGCATCAAATTAATTGAAGAAGAGGGCAGGAATTTATGCTTGGTCATGAATACTGTCTATTCTGAAGTGCTGTAAACATGAAAAGGTTAATGAGTTGCTACTATAGATCAGGTGAAATGTCTTCAGAAGAAGCAAAAAAAGTATTTAAACCATTAAGAATGACCTGCAGAGACTCCAGTTGGAGTGCTATGCAAATCCAAATATGAGAAAGTCCTCCTATGGGGCACCAGTCAATTTCTACTGAAAATGATTCAGTACTAAAATCCACTATTTGGCAATCCAATGTCCAGAGGCCATACAGATGTAACCTGTTTATCATCCACACAGAATGTGGAGTACGTAAAGACCCTGCTCCACAGTACTGTTATACTAAATTATTCATGTCCCCCTGTCATATAGAATGTTTCCTGTGCTCTCACCTTTTGTAATTACTGATGCTAGTATCTCAGGAAGACTTTACTGAGCTTTAAAAAAAATACTACTTTGTTCTAATAATTCATTAAAATACTTATTAAAGTATGCCTGAGAGTGATGCTTATCTAATTTATGGTTAGATACATAACAGATAAACTCAGTGGATGAGGGATGTGGCTTTAACTTAATTTTTTTTGTTTCAAAGGATGAAGTTTTCTTAAGTAGATTTTTTCAATAAAATATCTTCCATAAAAGAAGAGTTCAACATGTAAAGATCTTATTTTTTTTTTGCATATCTTGAAATATTTTACAAATATTTAGCAATAAGAATTTTATATGATAGCTAATTTGAAACTCCTTTATTGTCAGAAAAGTTAACTTTGATGCAAGCAAAGCTTGTTTAAGCAAATAAAATCCTCAGTTTAAAGATTTATTTAGGTTGAATGTCTCACCTTCATCATAGTTATTCCACCTCACATGCATACATTGTTTTAGAAAAGAGGATGTAAGATGACGGTGAAAAATAGTCTTTTGAACTTAGTTATAATAGCCAAACATTAGATGACTACCACTGTCAGTATGAATGAATAAAAGCTTTGAATGTCGGTACTTCTGATTATAAACCACAGCTTTTTCTGAGAGAGGTAAAGTCAGTCATCTTCAAGTAAATGGGCAAGTACTTCACAGTGAAATCGAGAAAAAAATGACATAGGCATGTTCACAGTGCCCAGTGGGTTACAGTGTCACATAACTTGCACTGGCTGAAATGTACACTAGGAAGGTCATGATGCAGAGATGTATGGGTGTACTTGCTTAGCTATAGAAAGCAAAATAGCATGCTTATGCAGCACTGCCCCTAAGCTATTGAGCATTCAAAGGTGCCAGGGCTTGTTAGTTTACAAGGGTTGTGAGCAGGGGCATACTGCTTCTAGATGTGAGTTGGCTTCTGTGCAGCTCACATGCTCCCTAGAGCTGCTGTGATCACATTAGGATGGGTGAAGTGGATGCAGGTGTCCTGATTGCTACAGTGTGAGTAGTCATGTTCTTCTAAGACAAAGGCCTCCTTGTACTAGTGCTTAATAAATGCTACGCCATAGCAGAAATGATACTGAACATTGCATTAAAATGATCATTGGTATTTGGTACCAATATAAAATTAAATAAGCACTGAATTTGGAATAACCTTAAATGACATGCAACTAATTATTGGGCTATGAGTTTTCCGTTCAATTAAAAAGTTTGCGGAATTAGATGAAAATTTAAAATTGATAGCATTTGCTTATTCATGTCTATGGATCACATTTTCTGCCTAAAAATAACATTTGGAACTATAATTTCATTTAAACATCAAAAATTCTTTACACAATTACAAATTTATAACATGGTTTTATTAAGTTTGGCAGTTCACATAGACATTGTGTCTCATAACTGTGCTAGAGAAAGCATGTCAGCTGTTCTACTTCAAAGCTTGTTTAAAAGTAGTTATTCTTAGCCAAGCATCACACCAGGAAATATCTGAATATCATATCTGAAAACAGAAACCCAAGATACCTGTACTGGAATCCAGTATTTACTCATCTAATTATCTCTGTGGAGTTCAGAAAATAGTAAAAGATTGGAGTCAACATCTACTGTCAAACATGTGCATGTGTGCTTGTGTACACATTGTAATCTCTCTCCAGTTTTTCTTCTTTGTACTGGGAATAGTTACAAATCTTTTTTTGTTGTTGCTTCCTAATCTTTTCTGGTTCAAAATCAATTCCAGGGGAAAAGTGTGGCTCATCTTAGATACTCAGATTTAATTTTAAGTATGAACTTTAGCTCCACTCACTAGCTGGCCTTTAAAGGGCAAGACAAATACCCGTAAGTATAAAATGATGCATTTGTATTCTTTTTATACAAACAGAATGACATGTTCTTAAAATCAAAGGTCATTGTTCTTTCCACCAATCTTTTGGCTCTTCTGCTATCAACAAGAAAACAGTGAGTTGGATTCTCTTACATATTTTTCACTAGATCTAGTAATTTTAGGAGCCTTTACAGGCATATATCATTAGACCATAAGAACTCTGTTTGTTAATTTCCCTGGGATAGACAGTGAAAAACTTATAGGAGAAATAACTTTATGTCAACTTAAAACTAAGTTAATTCATAAGAAGCGGTGGGATAGGATGCTGCTTTTAAACCAATAATTTTTTTACAATGTGTAACACTTTGTTCTCATGGTTTTCTTTCAATATCCTTTTCAGGAGAGCATAGTACAGGGAAAAGAATGAAACAAACAAAACAAACCCAAACCAGCACCAACAACCAAAAAAACCCACCAACAATTAAACTGAAACAAAACCAACCAACCAAAAAACAAAGGAACACACAAAAAACCCACCAGCAGTGAAAGGAAGAACTTAAAAAAAAAAAAACCAAACAAAAACAAACAAACAAAAAAAACCCTGACAAAGCTTTAGCCTTGTACAAACAGACCAAAATCAAAAGAATCAGCACTTATTGCAAGTACAGGCTTATTCCTACTATTCAGTCAGTCCCATATGTACAAAAAC
The DNA here is from genome assembly GCF_014839835.1 of Dryobates pubescens. NCBI lineage: Eukaryota > Metazoa > Chordata > Aves > Piciformes > Picidae > Dryobates > Dryobates pubescens. The sequence continues at coordinate 52,533,710 of NC_071657.1, forward strand.
CTACCGTTCCTTCCTGCATCTGTGCACATACACACAGTGGACCCAGCAGGACCCAGCAGGACCCAGCAGCTTGCTTCATGTCCGAGACTTCAAAAGCCTTTCAGTTTCTAAATGAACAGAATAAAAATTACTATTTTGTAGTCAACTGTTTAGGCTGAATGTGCACTTAAAAGACAATACTACTACTTTCTTTGTTATGTAGACAGCTGCATCTGTACAAAATCTCACTGTTCACTGGTGCAAAAGTTTTCATAAGTTCTCTTCTCTTTACCTGTGTTTTCTACCAGTTGCATACCTAGAGGGAGATTTCTAATTCAGAAATCATTGTGTTAGAAACAGTCTGGGAAAGGGGCACATACTGGTTCTTATTCCAGCTAAACAAATTGGTTTGTTTCTGCCTTTAATACAGAGATTTTAGGTGGTTCAGATCCAATTGTTACTATTCATGCGTGTTAAGCATGGTGGCTTTATGTGTTCAGAAGTCCTCTCAAACTACGTCCCCATCTGTAGCATAGCTATTCTGGTCCAAGGTCTCCTGTTCCAAAATTTGATAAAGTGAAAATTCCCTGGAGAAGGAGGAAATAGAGATAGCAGAAGACTTTAATAGTGAAATGAGGTCAAAGAAAAACATCAATATCTGGTTCCTTTTTGACAGATTTGGAGAGAAAAAGAAGACACACTATATACAATTTGCATATATTGTTCCTTAGCCCATTCTCCTAAATACATTTATTATTGACACAAATAGTAATGGTTAAAATATTTTTCCATCTGGATTGTCTAACAGTAATGTTAGTCCTGTAGCTGTATTTGTCAATATGGACTTTATACCAAAATGGTAATGTAGTATAAAATTTTTCAGAAGGAAGAGCACAAGATAATTTAAAAAAAAAATAAACATCATATTTCACTCAGTAACTAAGAGCATTTATATTAATACTGAGTTTTGTAGAAAATGCTTTCACTGTAGTAAAAGTAGATCTTTATGCAAACCTAGGTAAGATCCCTTTCAGAGACTTGTCCTTCTTAAACCATATTGTTGCAGGTTAGGTGAATTTCCTGAATGAAAATCTTAAAGACTTAACTCCACAGTACCTTCACATCAATCGTACTATCATGTTAAATACAAGTGACCAGGAAGTACAAGAGCATTGTGACAGTAAACAATGTAAAAGGTGGGTTTGAATTAAAACAAATTGCAGTCTAAGGAAAAAAGCAGATGTATTAGATGAACTCTTAAAACCCATTTTCTGTGCTCTGTTTTCTGTTCTTGAATTCGGTAATGCTAGTGATTTATTCATGAGTTACACAGTCACTACTCTAGTACGTTGTTATGGAGAAGGACAAAGGCAGAGCAGTGCCCCACTCACACAGTAATTATTTATGTAGGTGGTGTCAGAGTTTTAACTATAAACACACTTTATAGGAAGTAAAGGCTGTAATTCCCTAGAGTATATTATTTTTGTTTCCATGTATGTTTTGGGGTTTTTTTAAGAACCTGAAGCCATCTAATAATCCTCTATTAATTATTTCATCTCCCTGAGTGCTCTGTTGCAATTTTTGTCTGTGAAGACAATTAGTGATCTGCAACATGCCTCCTATCTCTAGTGTATGGTATTACTATGATGGGTTGATGCTTGCCACAGAAACATCTAACTAGCACTCATTCTAGTTGCAAAGTAAACTCAATAATTGTCCCATTTTACACTCCACAGAGTGCATTTTAATCTGCAGCAAGGTTTCTTCAGTGCTGGGTGTGCATAAAATACGTATTTCCATAAAATTACCATGAAGGAATTTCTGTGATGTAACGTGAATGAATAATTATGTGAATTCACTTAGTACGCTTTAGTCACAAAACTCCTCTTTAATGAACAAAGATTTACACAAACATGGCCGTGCTCTTTCACCTTTTTTTCTGTTTTGTTTTTTTTCTTGTCTTTTTGTGGTGGTAGTGTTTTAGATGAATGAATGGTTATACTTTTGTTTTTTATAGACTTTACAAAATATCAGTTTCTGACTCATTTCAGTGAACTCTCTCCAGGGCACAAATTAACTATATGTACATAGAAATTAAGATTTAGAGAATGCAGTGATACTAAAGAATCTTCTTTAGGCTGTTGTGGGTTTTTTTAGCATTTATTTTAAATACATTTCATAAGTACAAATTATTTACTTTTTTATGTAGAGATTGGAGGGTTTTTACATTTTTATTTAAAAAGGCATCTCTAAGCCAAGTATTTATGAGAGAGAATTTCTTCTGATGTTTCCATAAACATTTAAAATAAATCTTAAACAAAAATTGCCATAAAATTCAGAAATTTCCTGTGTTGTAAGCCTTCTCTTCTTCAGGCTGAATAACTCCAAATCCCTCAGTCTTTCTTCATAGGAGAGGTATTCCAGACCTCTGATCACTTTTGCAGCCCTCCTCTCTACTGATTCTGACAGTTTCATGTCTTGTGCTGGTGAGAGCAGAACTGGGGAGCAGAACTGGGGAGCAGAACTCTAGATGGGGTCTCACCAAGAGCTGAGTAGCGAGACAAAGTTACCTCCCTTGACCTCCTGGCCATGCTTCTCTTCATGCAGTCCAGGACACAATTAGCTTTCTGGTTTACAAATGCTAGTCCATATCTAATTTTTCATCTACCAATATCATCAAAATCCGTCTCTGGGATGCTCAGCACCCAGTCCCTACTGACACTGGTAATTGTTTTGGCCCAGGTTCAGGACTTCGCACCTGGCCTTGTTGAATTTCATTCAATTTACACTGGTCTATTTACTAAGCCTACTGAGGTCCCCCTGTATGGCATCCCTTCTGTTCATCTTGGTGTCATCACGCCTACATAGAGTGCCACCAAATTTATCAGACACAATTTGCCTTTAGTGAAGCCATTCTGTCTTTAATCAGCTGTCTTCTGTATGCTTAAACACACATTCCAGGAGGATCCGTTCCATGAACTTACCTGGCGAAAAGCTAAGACTAACTGATAGTTCCCAGGTTCCATGGCCTTTGCCCATGAACAGGATGCTTCATGTTGCTGGGAAAGAACACCTCACTGACATTCTCTCCTTGATCAGGTACCCTTTAGCAAAGATCAACCATAAGGCTTCCTTTGTTAGTTTGGCTTATGATTTTCACCCATAAGCTCTAGACCTGTGCATTGCTGGTTTTTTTCAGTTACAGCTTTTTGTTTTACCTAGAGAACACTCAATATTTATTTATTTTACATATAAGGCAACAAACATCCGCACCTTTCCTTTCTTGCCATTTCTGAATACAGAAGGCAACTCCTCTAATTTGTCCCTCCTGAACAGTTTACAGTCACCAACTGCACTGTTCCTATCATGTGGTTTATCCAAAGTTCAGATTATAGCTTTCCATCCGCAGAGGTGACTTGCAACTCTTCCTACTTCTTACTCCTGCCACTTGCACTGATGCAGAAATGCTTCTGCTGGAACGTCAACTGTCTCACTTTTTTTGGGTGAACCATTTAGGAGGGTTGAAGGGAATTCCTCACTGCTCTAGGAGATGCATTTATCTACCCTGTTGCTTAAGAGTACACAATTGTTGTAGCTTTGGACTCGGGTTCTGAAGATCATGATCTGAAATGTCAATTCAGTAGGTCAATCAATCTACCATAATAAATAAATATTAATTTAATACTGCATATCCTGTAGATATATAACTAGCATAAAGATTAAATTGTTGACAATTAACTAATATTTTTGGCAGTCTATTGCTAGTACTATACATCAAATTATATATATTATTTTTGTTTCATGTTATCCAGAAGCATATTTTATTGTGTACATTACTACAGGGATGATATTTTTCAAAATTAGAAGATTGCTCTATCTTTATCATACAATGATGCCTCTAAATTCATTAAGTCTTCAGATGACCCTAAATTGAGTGGGAGCACCAGCCTGCTTCAGGGTAGGAATGCTCTGCATTAGGGACAAGCTGGATCGATGAGTTGAAGTCAGTTGTATGAAGTATAACAAAGGTGGGGTCCTTCACTTGGGTCACACCAATCCCCTGCAGAGTTGCAGGCTTGGGGTAGAGTGGCTGGAAAGTTGCCTGGCAGAAAAAGACCTGGTGGTGCTGCTTGATGGCCATCTGAACATGAGCTAGCAGTGTGCCCAGCTGTCCAAAAAGACCAAAAGCATCCTGGTCTGCATCAGAAATAGTGTGGCCAGCACAACTATGGAAGTTATCATGCCTCTGTGCTCAGCAGTGGTAAGGCTGCGCCTCCAATGCTGTGCTCAGTTTTGAGGCCCTCACTACAAGAAAGACACCAAGATACTGGGGAGTGTCTGAAGAAGGACAATGAAGCCTGTGAAAGGTCTGAAGAGCAAATGTTATGAGGAACAGCTGAGAGAACTGGGATTGTTTAGTCCGGAGCAGAGAAGGCTGAAGGGAGACCTCATTGCACTCTGCAACTACCTGAAAGGAGGTTGTAGTGAAGCGGGAGTCAGTTTCTTCTCTCTAGTAGCAGGTGATAGAATGAGAGTAAATTACCTGAAATTGTGCCAGCTAATGGGGAGCTTTAGACTGGATATTAGGAAAAATGTCACTACATTAGTGGAGTCACCATCTCTGGAGGTGTTCAAGAAAAGTGTGTACGTGGCAGCTCGGGATGTGGTTTAACAGCCATGGTGGCGTTAGGTTGTACATTTGATTCAATTATTCTATAATTTAAATGAACCAGTTTGCAAATTAAATATTAAAAATAAAGAACAAAAGATGGGGGGAAAAATATAGTTATGTACCTGGTTAAGCATCAGCTGAGAAATGGTTTTGCATGTGTCAAATAACAGACCTCAGCACTTGAACACAAATCCTCAAGAGACAGCAGTGTTTTTCTTTGGATATCAATCTGGTACTGAAAATCCTTGTTTCCCACTTGAACTCCTACAACATCCATGGAAAGGTAAAATGACAGAAATAGTGAAACACTCTAAGTACTGTCCACAGTTCTATTTCTAAAGATGTAGAAGAAATTAATTAAGAAGAACAAGACGAAATGACCTTTGGAATTTCAGATCTTAAAATGCCAGAGTTCTGAGGTGGAGATTTGTGGCTGGTGGAGATTCATGCCATTTGTTCTGAGGACACCCTTCAACAGCATAGTATTGCTGTAGTACATGATTGTCTCGCAAGCTATAGTTCTCCTTCATACTTTCCCTCTCCATAATTCCTAACTCAGGACTTTCTACATACATAATTGCCAGATGAGCTGATAGTTGAGCTCAGTCGTAATCTACTGTATTAGAGCAAGTGCTGGGTCATCTTTCATTAATTTCTCTAAACTTGGCCCAAATGTTTGCTTTGCATGCAGGACCTGAGCAGTTGTACATTCATTTCACTGGACCATCCTATGACTTTCCCAAATGTGTTTCTAAGCCTGTTTCCTCATCTTCTCCAGAGGATGCACACACTACCTTGAAATCCTGAAGGTCATTTCCAAGAAGATTAAAGAGCAAACTGTTCCAAAACTAAGGCAAGCCTATTTTCAAAAGTTGTATTAGATTTTTCATATCATCGGTGGCATCTGATCTGTTCAAAAAGAGAAGTCGAGTACCCCTTTCATCTGAGGTCATTAGCATTGTCCAAGAGTAACAGTGAAATAGTTGACCTAGACATGACAGACCCAGAAGAGTCAGGTCACAGGTTTACTCACAGAATTTCAGAAATTCTTGTTAGCATCTGCATTTATGTATTGTAGTTTACATTCCCATGTGAATTTCCCCATACAACATTTTTGCTAATTTTAAGGAAGAAGCTGGTAAAGATTTATATCTGACCCTTACAATTTGCAGAAAATCATATTGTTGCTGAGTTTTCATCATTCTTTACTTCTTCATTTGGGTCATAATCAAAAGCCTGGCATAAAATGGCATGGAGAGCATATCCTGTCAGTGGTGACAGTCTCCTCCTCTACTAGCAATTTTTTTTCCTTTTCCTTTGCCTGTCAGCAAAGATGTCTGAAAAGAAACCAGTTCTCTCTTTCCAGTGGTTTCCTCCCACCAAATCAATTTTTCCCCCCATTCTTTATCACATCCTTGCTTACTATGCAGAAATGTACAATGTAGTCCATTTTTCTTCCTGGACAACATAGCAAATGCTTAAGAAAATGTGCACAGACAATAGTTCTTCTACAAAAGAACAGTAAAACAATAATCAGGTAGAGAAATTTCATCAGCAGATAAACCAAATAAAACTACTTGTTCTTTTAGAGCCCCCACAAACCACTTCAATAGGCAACAAGTGCAAATCATCATTTATGAAGATGTTAAAGGTACAAAAATAATAAAAATATTAAACTCATAGGTTTTATTTTAAAGTATTAAGTATCTATACTTAGATCTAAAGCCAGATGACAGGATCAAGCAAGAGTATGCAAGACAAAATGTGGACTATCTTGAAAAGAAAATAAAAATCCAAGGTTGAGAAATATATGGTAACACTTAGTCAATAAAGCACTTTGTGAGATGCCATGTTCTCCTTCTCACACAGCACAAAGAGGTGTGCTGCTTTGTATTTATCTATGCAGTCTGGCACAAGTGCAAAGAGTGCTCCAGCACCATGGTACAAAAATTACTGTAACTGACATTTTGATTGCTCTTGGCCTTTTTCTTTATATCCATTAACATGGCAGGACCTGCTTAATATTTCTTCCCACACAAAACCTGTTGTCCTTGAAGATGTAAATGTAGAAAGTCATAAAGCAAGTAGATAAGTCTGGTTTTCTACTTCTTAGATGATATACAGTAACCAACAGGTAAATGGTAACCTGTTCAGGAAATACAGTTCTTATGGCAAGAGATGCTGGCAACCACTCAGCCCCTGCTCTGCAGCGGTATTTTACTGAAGGGTGTCTGGCACTAGTCAAGGCTTTGTGAGCCAGAGCATCAAGCTCTGTGCTCAGAGTCATCAGCCAGAACATCAAGGAGTAGGAAAGACTGCCAACCATTTCCAGCAATGTGGTTGTGCTACTGGCTTTACCCAGCAATAATATGTGAAATGTGTGAGGATCATGCTCTGTGGCAGGCCACTTAGACCAAGTGACAACAGTGATAAAATTCATTTGGTGCTACACACTACTAGCTGGTGACTTGCAGGGCATGAGAGAGGCTTATTTCCCTTGGTGCAGAACCTAGATATGTTAGCAAGATACAGGGGGACATGCAACAGGTAAGCGTATATGTCCTATGAACAATGCTGTTATATAGAGCAACCTCTTGAGAGCTAAGCATCTATATCTATGACAAACAGAAGCACAAACAGGTTGGACTCGATGATCTTTGAGGTCTCTTCCAACCTTGGTGATACTGTGATACTGTGATATTGTGAACCACACAGAATAGTTCAGAAAGGGCATCCCCCCAAGACTGTGATATTTGCTGTCAGTTTGGCTTAACTGAATTGTGAGGTGAGGTAGGGGGCATTTGAATGTTGCTGACTTTTGTGTTTTTACTGAGATTTTATTCTCCATATTCAGTAGATTAATACTGGTTGTCTGGCCAATCAGAAAAATCAGTAAGTTCATAAACTCAGATTCATACCTAATGCTAGTGGTTCAACAGCTATAACTATGATTCTGATAATCAGTAAGCCTCTGAGTTTAGTCATGGGAGTTCTGGCTTTCTGTGGGGAGATGGGGGTGGGGAGGGGTGTTCCTAATTTGAAAGAGTATAAATAGTGAAACATAAAGACTATTGGACTCTGCAATAATAGAATGCAGTCAAGAAAATGAAATATTACAAATTCTTTCCTCCATAAGAGTTATTTGGTTGATTCTTACATTATCCAGGAATCCTTTATTACCATAACTTTAAATGGAACTGAAACATACAGAGTAGGAATACAGTTTTAAAAATGAGGCTGAGACAAAGTCTCTATAAAACTGAGGCTACAGTGATACTCAAGAAAACACAGACCTGTGCTACAGTAGTTTCTGGCTCTAAGGTTTTCTGTTCTGTTTCTTTTTAGACTTAGTGCCATGGACTAATATTAATTTTTAATATATATCTAGGTTTAAACCACTCCATCTCTCCCTAAATTGCACTTTGTACTCTATTGGTGGAATAAAATAAGTTTCTGGTTTGAATGAATGACTCTACCTTTCAATTATTGAATAGGGAGTATGCTGAAGTCTTTGGTTTTCAGGCATTTTTTTATGGCTCTTTTTCTATCTCAGCCCAGGTGATTCAGCTAAACTGAACTCTAGAGTGAAACATGCTCACATTTCTGAAGAATTAACTACTATATTCCAGTTGAACATTTCCTTCACTTCTTTCTTGCCTATTCTAAAGGTGAACCACCTAGTCTAAACAGCTTGAACTTTCTCTGTAGTCTTAACTGGCATCTTCTGGTAAGTATGGGCTAGTCAATATTCAGTCTGTTCAATCAGATCTTAGAAAATAATTTAATTGGAGTCTGGCATATAACATAATTCAAACTCATTACATTTTTGTATCATGACCATTTTCACCATTTGATTCATACAATAAAACTATGTATTAGAGATACGTGCATTATGAAACAGCAGATCAATTTAATGCCCCAGAAAACTTAGATTTCACAGTACCATGCCTTTGAAACAGAGTAAAGCCAACACTTGGAGAGGTGAAAGCTTGACAATGCTTCAGCTGTTACAGAAAATTGCTGAGCATGTGGGAATTCAGTCCATATATAAATATTACATACCTCAAAACTCTACGTGAACACCAGAAAGGATGCAACTTAAATTAACAAAAATCAAGGATTTACATGTTAAGAAAGACACACCCTAGCTCACAATGCTATGAACAGAAGGGTTAGCTAAGGACAATCTTAAATATGTGTTTTCTAAGGTTTGGGGTTTTTGGTTTTGGGTGGGGTTTTTTGGTTTGTTTATTTGGGGGTTTTTTTGAGTCTGTCATGTCCTTCATGCTACTTAAAGATAGTTTAAAGTATTTAATTTCCTTGGTGGTTTCTTTAAAGTAAATCTTTCATGGAAGTATTGTATTATTTATCTGAAGCTCGTCTCACAAACCGGTCTTTTGGATGCATATGAAAGAAGGCTTTTACTAAATCATAATTCATTGGAATTCTCATTTGCTCACTTCTTGAGCAAATCATCATGTAAAGACAATATGTGTATTACTAATATAAAGGCATTTATCCTTTTGAATCAGATCTTACTATGACATGGGTTACTGCTTAGGTATCTTTCATTTATGAACCTGAATGGTCATTTTTGCATGTAAGTGCTGCACATTTTCTGATAACCAAAAAAAGCCACTGACTAAAGACATAGCTAATATGTCTTCAAATACACATATAAAAGTATTTCACAGATGGGCAAAGTATCCATTTACTGGACTTTTTTCCTGTTAAAGGAATAGCAATCTGACTGTCCTAGTTCTCTCAATAGATGCTTCCTCTTTGCCATTAGAAGTATAACTTCATATGAGAAAATGAACTTTACAATTCAGCATTCTTAGAAGACAGTATTAAAAAAATAAATTAAAAAATTAACATTTTAGGGGAAAATGCAAGCATAGAAAGCATTTGTTTGTCAGACACTTCTGAAAGCATTCTAATTAACTTTGGATTTTATCTTGTTGGACTGAGGGCTCATTCCTGTTACACAGTGTCATAATTTTTTAGTCAGTATTTTCAGTAAGAAATAACTCCAGGAACTGTAGACCTTCATATTGAGTTACTTTCTTATATGTTTTACTGTAAAATCTTGTTTCTGTTGTTTTGGCTACCTCCTAGCTGTTCTTCTTCCTTGATATGTATTTTCTGTTGCTTTTCTCTTTGAACATCTAAAGACCCTCTCTTCTAATGTATTCAAAAAAGCCAGGCAAGAAGGAATGAGGCAAATTATTATTCTTACTCTTATTAGAGACTACCATTCTTCATAATGTAAAGAGGAAAAATGGAGGTTGAAACTTTATTTCTGACTGTTATACAGCTGAGAAACTAATGGTAATGTAATGTTGGTGTCAGCCCTTCATTTTTTTACTGGACAGCACCTCTTATGGCTGGCTGTGTTAATTCTTGCACAGGTATGACAAAATCCTGAGTTAAGCAAAGCAGAGGTTTCAGGGAGACTTTCCTTCCTTAGAAAAAGGAAAGCCAAGACTCACAAATATCAAATTACTCCCAACTGTGTAAGTGCTTGGGAAATAGTATTAGTAGATATTCCTGTTCTTCAACACTCTTTGGTTTTATTCTTGTCAGTTTGCCCTCTTCTTAGATATCTGGTTCCTCTCTGTACTGCTTCTTATCCCACTGTTCTCCTCTATTCTCATCTTATATTGAAATATCTTTACCACTGTCACTTACTCCAGTATTCCCCTTCTTTCACACCATATTTCAGTGTTAACTAAGCCTTTAATTTTGTTCTCACCACTATCTTACCCCTCTCAGGTCTACCTCTCTTTGCTTTGCCTCCCACACAGCCTGGGTACAAGCAAGAAAGACAATGAGAGCTTTTATGAGGCATCTTTTATCTTCATACCATTACTCCCCTACAGGCTTAGACTGCAGATGGTGTATTTGGAAAATTGGAATATGAAGTTCTAAAAGTGAGACCTCATGATCAAGGAGCACAGATTTTTCCCATACTTATAAACTAGCCAAGTTGACTAATTTCCAGAAGAAGAGTCAAAGAAATTTCAACACAAAGAGAATCCTCTGCCAACCTTTGATTCTTGTTCTGAAGCACAAGCAAGATATAGATAAGAGCAGTGGGTTTGGTCTTTTTTAATCTTCTTTAAAACAAAGTAGAAAGCATGTTTATCTGACAATATGCTTTGCAAAATTTGTCATCAAAGACAGTGAATTCTCAGACACAAATAGCTGAAAGTTTGCTTACGTTTATTAAATGTCTGTTAAAACAATTCATCAATATCGTATCTCTCACACACACAGCTATAGGCTGAACTTTTTAAGATTCAGACTTCTTCTTAGCCTGTGACACCACATAAAGAGAAAGGAAGATACTTACAACCTTTCTTTTGCAGACAGGTCCAACACTGTGATAAGAAAAGGTATAAATCAAAGCAACACCCACTACAAGCAACTTCTCCAAAGCTGAGGAAACTATGGTGGGTTTTTTTCAGAATAGGAATTAGACAAAAGTCACATTGGAACATCTTTTCTTCAGGACATTAATCTCTGTTGCAATAAAAGTGTATGCCATGGATATAGTCTAAAGTGGAAGAGTGCATGTTGAACAAGCTGACACCGAAAAATGCCATATGAGATAAAGTCCTTTTCTCCTGGAAAGGCAGCATACATCAGTGGTCTCAGCCTGTTTTGGGCATACTGTTTGGTCTAGCTCAAGCAGACATTGTTATAAAGTAGACAGAAACCTTAAGAGCCACACAAGGGCTCTGTTGGTAGCACATAAGACCCTTAATGGGAAGGTCGAGAGTTCAAGCCTGCAGTGGGCACTAGTGTCCTCCCTACTCTAGTCATGTGGTCTGTGATGACAGGTTGGACTCGATGATCTTTGAGGTCTCTTCCAACCTTAGTGATACTGAATACTGAATATACTGATTTTACAAGTTTGTATTTTACAAGCTTGTTTAACGTTGTGAATTTTTGCAGTGTTGTCTACCTTTTCCAGAGGATGGTTGGTAAACTTATAACTCCTACAAATTTTTAAACTACTGCTAAGGTTTATTGGCATAAATTCCACAATTATTAATTACTAGATACTGTGATACTGTGATATTGCTGTGAGTAGAGTCATATTTCATGTTTCAGTACAAGAGTTTGATTGCACATCACATGGTTTATAGTGCACACATACTGAGAATTATGACTGTAGTATGAAATTCATATGCATTTATTTGCATTGTTTCCATGACATTAATAATGAGCAACACTGATAAAATTTGGGGTTTTTTTTTACAATGATACAATATGAAAAATATGTATTTACAGTTTTAAAAGCTTTTTAATGGCATTTTTAACACAATTTTAGAAAAGGATTCAAACATGATGCATCACTTTTACTAAAGGGGATGTATAAAAGATGAAATAAAGATGAGATTCACCAGAAAATAGCTTTCTGACCTCATCTGGTTTCTTTCATTCCCTGAGGACCTGTATTTCCACAGAGGGAAAAGGGTTCTAGGACGGGAGTTGGCAGGTCTCATTGACAGGGCTTTAAATTAGATTTGAAGGGAGAAGGGGCTGAAACCAGTCCCCGCAGCCAGGAGTCTGGGGGTCATAATCTGGAGTCAGGGGTGAAACCAGCAGCCCAGCTGAAGTACATGGACATTAATACATGCAGTATGGGTAACAAACAAGAGGAGCTGGAAGCCTTGTTCCAGCAGGAAAGTTATGATGTAGCTGCCATAACAAAAACATAGTGGGATCACTCACATGACTGGAGCACTTAACTGATGGCTACAGGCACTTCAGGAGAGACAGGTGAGGGAGAAGGGGTGGAGGGGTGGCCCTGTACATCAGGGAGGCTCTAGATGCCCTGGAACTAGAGATTAAGGATGATCAAGTGGTGTGGGTGAAAATTAGAAGGAAGGCCAACAAGGCTGACATCCTGGTTGGAGTCTGTTATAGACTACTTAACCAAGGTAAAGAGGTTGATGAATTATTTTATAGGCAGCTAGAAGTTGTCCCAAGATCACCAGACTTTGTTCTTACGGGTGATTTTAACCTGCCAGATATCTGCTGGGAACTTAGAACAGCAGAGAGGACACACTCTGGAAGGTTCTTAAAGTTTATGGAGGATAGCTTCTTATCCCAGCTGCTGTGTTACCCTACCAGGGGTAAGCCTTTGCTTAACCTTTTTTTTACCAATAGAGAAGGGCTGGTGAGATATCTGGTGATTAGAGGCTGTCTGGGGTCCAGCAACCATGAGATAATTGAATTTTCAATTATCAAGCTAAGAGGGGCAGCAAGAAAACCTCCACTCTGGACTTTCGGAGGGCGGACTTCAGGTTACTCAAGGAACTAACTCAGAAGATAGGTTGACTTCCAGACAGCTGGTCTCCTGAGCTGGCATATGGAGTCAGGAAGCAGTATAGTTCCCCTATGATCCAGGAGGAAGTAGTTTGAGACCTGCTTAGCCACTTGGATCCACAAAAGTCCTTGGGACTGGATGGGATCCATCCTAGGGTGCTGAGACAGCTGGCAGATGAGCTGGCTGGACCACCCTCCATCATTTTTCACCAGACCTGGCTCACTGGAGAGGTGCCAGATGACTGGAAGCTGGCCAACATCACACCCATCCACAAGAAATACAGGGAAATACAGACCTGTCAGCCTGACTTCAGTGCCAGGCAAGATTATGGAACAGGTCATCTTGAGTGCAATCACTCAGCACTTACAGGCTGGCCAAGGGATCAGGCCCAGCCAGCATGGATTTAGGAAGGGCAGGTCCTGCCTCACCAACCTCATCTCCTTCTATGATCAGGTGACCCGCCTGGTGGATGTGGGGAAGGCTGTGGATGTAGTCTACCTGGACTTCAGCAAGGCCTTTGGTACTGTTCCCACAGCAAACTCCTGGCCAAGCTGTCAGCCTGTGGCCTGGACAGCAGCACTCTGTGCTGGGTTAGGAACTGTCTGGAGGGCTGAGCCCAGAGAGTGGTGGTGAATGGTGAGAGGCCTTGAGCACAAGCCCTATGAGGAGAGGCTGAGGGAGCTGGGATTGTTCAGCCTGGAGAAGAGAAGGCTCAGGGGTGCCCTACCTGAAAGGTGGTTGTAGCCAGGAAGGGGTTGGTCTCTTCTCCCAGGCAACCAGCACCACAACAAGGGGACACAGTCTCAAGCTGCGCCAGGGGAGGTTTAGACTCGAAGTGAGGAGAAAGTTCTTCACTGAGCGAGTCATTCGTCATTGGAATGGGCTGCCCAGGGAGGTGGTGGAGTCACCGTCCCTGGAGGTGTTCAAGAGGAGATTGGATGTGGCACTTGGTGCCATGGTCTAGTCATGAGGTCTGTGGAGACATGTTGGACTCGATGATCCTTGGGGTCTCTTCCAACCTTAGTTATACTGTGATACTGTGATACTGTAATGCTGCCACATCCATCTGGCAGCCAGTCACTAGTGGTGTCCCCCAGGGATCAGTGTTGGACCCCATCCTCTTCAATATGTTTCTTGATTATCTGGAAGAGGGGATTGAGTTCATCATCTGTAAGTTTGCAGTTGACACCATGCTGGGGGCAGGTGTTAATCTGTTAGAGGGTAAGAGAGCTCTTCAGAGGGACCTTGATAGGCTGGACAGATGGGCAGAGTCCAGCAGCATGAGATTTAATACATCTGAGTGCCAGGTTCTACACATTGGCCAAAACAACCCCATGCAGTGCTACAGTCTGGGATCAGAATGGCTGGAGAATGGCCAGGCAGAAGGGGACCTGGGGGCACTGTTTGATAGTAGGCTGAACATGAGCCAGCAGTCACCATCACTGGAGGTGTTTAGGAAGAGACTTGATGGGGTGCTCGTTGCCATAGTTTAGTTGATTAGATAGTGTTGGATGATAGGTTGGACTCGATGATCTCAAAGGTCTCTTCCAACCTGGTTAATTCTGTTCTATTCTATTCTAAATACTGGTTAGGCCACACCTGAGTACTGTGTCCTGTTCTGCACTCCTCAGTTTAGGAAGGATGTTGAATTTCTGGAATATGTCCAGAGAAGGGCAACAAACTTGGTGAGGGGTTTGGAGCCCTGTGAGGAGAGGCTGAGGAAGCTGGGATTGTTTAGCCTGGAGAAGAGGAGCCTCAGGGGAGACCTTATTGCTCTCTACAACTACCTGAAGGGAGGCTGTAGACAGGTGGGGGTTGGTCTCTTCTCCCAGGCAACCAGCAACAGAACAAGAGGACACAGTCTCAAGCTGTGCCAGGGGAGGTTTAGGCTGGATGTTAGGAAGAGGTTCTCATAGAAAGAGTGATTGGCCATTGGAATGTGCTGCCTGGGGAGGTGGTGGGGTCACCATCACTGAAGGTGTTTAAGAGGAGACTGGATGAGGCACTTGGCATCATAGTTTACTTGATTAATGGTATTGATAGGTTGGACTCAATGATCTCGAAGGTATTTTCCAACCTGGTTAATTCTCTTCTCTCTCCTCCTCTCCTCTTCTCTCCTCTCCTCTCCCCTTCCCTTCCCTTCCCTTCCCTTCCCTTCCCTTCCCTTCCCTTCCCTTCCCTTCCCTTCCCTTCCCTTCCCTTCCCTTCCCTTCCCTTCCCTTCCCTTCCCTTCCCTTCCCTTCCCTTCCCTTCCCTTCCCTTCCCTTCCCTTCCCTTCCCTTCCCTTCCCTTCCCTTCCCTTCCCTTCCCTTCCCTTCCCTTCCCTTCCCTTCCCTTCCCTTCCCTTCCCTTCCCTTCCCTTCCCTTCCCTTCCCTTCCCTTCCCTTCCCTTCCCTTCCCTTCCCTTCCCTTCCCTTCCCTTCCCTTCCCTTCCCTTCCCTTCCCTTCCCTTCCCTTCCCTTCCCTTCCCTTCCCTTCCCTTCCCTTCCCCATGCTGTCCAGGATCACTGTTAAAACAAATTGACCAACTAGCGAGATCTTAAGTACAAAAAATAAGTCTTATGCCCTTTATGTGTGAGGAGCACATAACTTACTTTCCTTACTCTAGAACATTAATATTTTGCAGTAATATTGCAGAGATACATGTGTAGTCACATGGAACACAATGCACTTAAAATTCTCAATTTTCTTACACCACTCACTAAGTAAAACCATGATGCTGCAGTGATTCATAGCATTAACAAGTATGTGTGCTCACATTCTAACATCAGTAGAGCTAAACAAGCAAGTAAAACATTGCAAGCTTTGAAGTCAAGCAAATGTAAGACATTCTTATGTTAACATAGATATTAAAATAGAATTCTTTTGTTAAAATGAATAAATTTTTGTGGCACTTTTTAATGGAAATATATAGCATTATATTTTATACAAAATTATGAAGAAAAATGGGAAAGACAATGAAAATGGGGAAAAGGATAGCATATTTTCCCTTTCATCCAACAAGTAACAGCTGTGATTTTGCCCATTTTCAGTATTCTGTCAAGTTATCTTTTCTGTTAATTATTTATGCCAATAACAGGCATGGAAGAAAATTTTTTAGTTATTTTTTCTTCTTTCTGTATCATTATTGTTTCATGATAGTGAACTTTTAAATCTGGAAAACACAGGAATGTTTTGATCATCTGCTACCAAAACATGATTGAAACCTGTCCTTGTGTATGGAATAACTGTGATCTGAATTTCAACAAGGGAAACGTATGTTTAACATCTGTTTTTGTTTTAATTAATGAGTTTGCCTCATCTTTATTGACTTCTTGAAGAAATTCTAGTTGTGAAGCAGTATAACAGCACTGACCAGTTCTTCCTGTTAGGTATTATACATAGGTCTTTTTATTACCAAGAAAAATGTACCCTCCAACCTTGCCTGTGGTAGTTTTAGGCTATGCCTTTAAACTTAAGCTGCAGATTTTGAGCACAAAAGTAGAAAAATATAAATAAATTGCTGTTCGGTGTAAAAAGGAAAACAAAAGATTGTTCTAAGCAAATTCATTGGATCAATGTCTGGGATAAGAGAACCTATCATAACAATTCTTCACATTTCACTTCCATTCCCATTCCTTTTCTCTTCTCCTCTGATCTTTCTGCTTTGCCCAGGAGAAGACAATGCTTCTGGCTGACCTAGAGATAAACTAACATACTGCTTTCTCTCAACTTCTCTATCTCTCTCTGATACAGGGGTGTTTGGGAAGTTTTGGGGGGGTGGGAGTAGGGTGTCAATGGAGCAGCTTGCCTGATCTTTTGGACCAGGGGGTTTCCATGTTATTTGCTAATTGTAAATATCTGTATAATATTGTAAATACTGTATATTTTGCACATATTCCTTGCATTCCATTGTAGGGTGTAGTTGTTGCTTGTAAATTCAGCTTCATTTGCTTCTAAATGAGTTAGTCTGGCTAAAGTTAATGCTGGGGGAAACTTCAACCCATCACACCTCCCCTTCCTCATCAATATACCTATTGCACTCAAACAACAAGGTTTTTCCACATATGTGCTAAGGACTCCCTAAAGTGTGGGGTTTATTGTACATGCACATAGATGTCTCCTAATTTGTTCCTCATAGCAAAAGAGTGCAGTTAGGTAGCCCACTTGCGCAGACAGGAAACAAACAAACAAAAAAAATTTATGCCCCCCTTTTTTTAGGTATTCTCAAGAGAAATAAGAGAATAGATGAATCACTGTGATGGTGGCATCTGACAGCCAAATGCAAACTTCCTGGGCAGTAGAAAATGATTTAGCTGTGCACCTCTGCTGTATAATGCATAATCAGCAAGCCCAGTATGACAAGAGCTGAGCTGACCCTGGAGGAAGCAGTGACCAGAAGCAATTCACCTACATTTCAGTAGTCATTAACCCCTTTATGATTCTGCAGAGAAAGGAATCCTCAGGCAGGGGAACCTAGTTGGATAAAATACATCTGCAAGCTGCAGATCACCCAGAATGACAGGTGAAGAGTCCTTTAATAGCCTATGGCACTAAACTTTCTTGAGAGGTGTGCCACAGAGCATCTCATGGAGGATTTTGAAGGTCATGCACTGCTATGCCTCTCAATCACATGACCATCTCATGTCAAGCACTCTTGTGGTCTCTGTCATGTGACAGAAGTAGCAACCAAATGCTTTGCTGCCAGTAATTCTTTGCTCACATATCTCAAATTTCTCCCTGGCTCATCAGCACATTGTGGAAGTATCCATCACCTGATCAGGCACTCATGTATAACTCGCCTAGGCACACCTACTCAATGTGCAGGGGTGACTGTTTGAAAGAAGGGTTGTGGAATCACCACAAATGTGAGCAGCAAAAACTGGTCTGCAAAAATAATTCACTGTGACTGTTATGATACAAATATGAAATAATGTAAGTAGAGCAAGCTGCTAACTTCCACAGCTATTCCTCTCTGCAATTTAAAATAGATTTCTTAATGCCTGCTAATCCTCTAAAACTGTAAATGCCAATAGATTATAGACTGCAAAATAGGGGGAAAAAATATTATCTACTCTAGTGTTATGGTTTAGCCCTAGTCGGCAACTAAGCACCACACAGCTGTTCACTCACTCCCCTACAGTGGGAAGAAGGAGAGAATTGGAAGGGTAAAAGCAAGGAAACTGGTCATCAAGATAAAGATACCTTAATAAGTAAAGTAAAAGCTATGCATGCAAGCAAATAAAATAAGGAATTAATCCACAGCTTCCCAACAGCAGGCAGGTGTTCAGCCATGTCCCGGAAAATAGGGCTCCATCACATGTCACAGTTGCCAAATATTCCTGTGACTATCTTTCATTTTCTTCCTTTTGTTGTGTAGTCTGGCGGGATGAGGAGAATCTCATGAGGTTCAATAAAGAAAAGCATAAAGTCCTGTCCCTGGGTCAGGGCAATCTTCAATATCAACACAGGCAGAGGGATGAGGAAATTGAGAGAGGCGCTGCAGACAAGGACTTGGGGTTAGCGGTGGATGAAAGGCTAGATGCCATCGATGTGCACTTGAAGCCCAGAAGGTAAATCACATCCTTGGCTGAATCAAAAGTAGTGTAGCCAGAGGATTGAGAGAGGTGATTCTGCCCCTTTACTCTGCACTGGTGATACCACACCTGGAGTACTGTGTCCAGCTCAGGGGACCCCAACATAGGAGAGATATGGACCTCCTGGAGCACCACAAATGAGGGCCACAAAGATGATCAGAGGGCTGGAGCACCTCTCCTATGAATACAGGCTGAAAGAATTGGGTCTGTTCAGCCAGAAAAAAAAAACCAAGGCTCTGGGGAGACCTTATAGCTACACTTCAATATCTGAAGGTTCTGAAGGGGACTTACAGGAAGGCTAGGAAAGGACTGTTTAGAAGGGCTTATAGCAGTTGGACGAGGGGCAATGGTTTTAAACTACAGCAGGGTAGATTTAGGTTAGACACAAGTAGAAAGTTCTCTGTGAGGAGAGTGGTAAAATGCTGGAACAGGTTGCCCAGGAATGTGGTTAAAGGCCCATCCCTGGAGATATCCAAAATCAGACTTGACATGGCCCTGGGCAGCATGATCTAGTTAGAGGTGTTCTGCTCGCTGCAGGTGGGTTGGACAAGATGGCTTTTGAGGGTCCCTTCCAACCCAGTGCAATCTGTGAATCTGTGAACACCCCTTTGGTCAGTCACAGTCAGCTATCTCAGCTGTATTCCCTTCTAACTTCTTCTACACATAGCCCCATACCAGCTACTATGAAGAAAATCAGCTCTACCATAGGCAAAACAAGCACATCTAGCAAAACTGGAAGAAAAGCTTCTACTTTCAAGTTCTTCAGAAGTGAGGTGAGATTTCCACTAGCTAATACATAGTACAGTTAAGTTTCAAGGTCTGCAGATACAGTGGCATACAGAGTTTGTATTAATAGCCACAGCAACAGTGTCACTAGATGTGTCTTATGAGGGTTTTGAGTGTACTCCTCGAAGTGGATAGACACTGAGACACCCTACAGGGAAAGAACAAAAGGTGGGTTGGTGGGAAAAGTAGAGGAATATATCATAGCTCTGTTTCACTTTTATTGCAAACTTTGGAAAATGCAAGTAATTTTCAGATTTTATAATCACATTTTAAAACAACTATGACATATACTAGAATCTCATCCACCCAAGCTCTTACAGGTGTGTGTAACCATGTCTGCAGTCTTATCAGAATATACTTAAATAATTTTAATAGTGCCTTCATGGGTATAGAGCAGATTATAATATATGGGCATATAGAACATAATGTTTAACGGTATGGGCTAAAAGTCAGATTTCTTTTGGGATACAATAGATATTTTTATGAGACAATGTTTCAGAAATTCATGGCAATAGAAATACGTGTATTTTAATAGAATTTCAATGCCTTCTCTGTTCTCCTAGCCTCCCTGACAAATGTACTCTGATGTGTTGGTAACCTACATATCCTTCTATTATATGTCCTAGAGTACCTTGTCATTGCTGTTTAATTACTCTTTTGTTCTCAGATGTTTTATAGGGACATTTCAAATATATTTGAATGAAGATGGGGGGCAAAGTGCTGCTACTGGAAATTCTATGTATCCTGCATTCACAGAGAACATGGAAATGTGACACTACATGAAAACGAAGGTTGAACTTGATCATAAAACTTTTCTTTCAAATCCCATCATTTTCAGTTTTTTCTTGGTCTTTGAAGACTATAGAAAATTACTCCTGAGCAAATAATGTTTAAAACATAAAATAATCAAATCACATTTGTGACATAACCAAAAGCACAAAGGAATACGTGCTGAAAAAAAAATGAATAGACTTAATTTAATGTATCATTGCTGAAATTACCCATTCATGTGAAATATATGAGTTCCAGATGCAAATTCTATCCAGGGATCCAAAATAAAGTGCTCCTTTGGGCAAACCTCCCATTTGGAATAAGTTTTCATGTATCTCCAGAGTTGTTTTGACGTGTACAGATAGTGGATGGTTCTACACTCATCAACATGACAATATGCTTAAAACTCCAAATCTGTTGGAAGAAATTGTAGAGTTACAGGCACAGGTAAGAAGAATGACAGCCATATGTACCAGCAGTTCACCATGTATGCTCAGTAGGGTCACTTTTTATGTGTGTCATGGAACAAAATGAAGATTGTAATTTCATAGATTTTCCTCTATTTTAAATTTCTTGCTTTTACTAAGATAATAATATAATTCTAAGCAGAGACTCATACAAACAAGCTCTTACAGTCAGAATCTGATTGGAAATAGGAACAGTTTAAAAAAAAAAAGATAATTTAAAATATATCCCAAGCTTTTTTGGTCTTCTTAGGATATTAATATATACATATCACATGAGATCACCTCAAGGGTATTGTATAACATTGAAAAGGTCTGAAATGCTCATAACTACCCTGTTTGTTAAAGCCAAACCTATTTTAGAATACATAGAATACATAGAATAAACCAGGTTGGAAGAGACCTTCAAGATCATCGCGTCCAACCCATCAACCAATCCAACACCACCTAAACAACCAACGCATGGCACCAAGCACCCCATCAAGTCTTCTCCTGAAAACCTCCAATGATGGTGACTCCACCACCTCCCCAGGCAGCCCATTCCAATGGGCAATCACTCTCTCTGTATAGAACTTTCTCCTAATATCTAGCCTGAACCTCTCCTGGTGCAGCCTGAGACTGTGTCCTCTTGTCCTGGTACTGGCCGCCTGGGAGAAGAGACCAACATCCGCCAGTCTACAACCTCCCTTCAGGTAGTTGTAGAGAGTAATAAGGTCACCCCTGAGTCTCCTCTTCTCCAGGCTAAGCAACCCCAGCTCCCTCAGCCTCTCCTCACAGGGCTTGTGTTCCAAGCCCCTCACCAACTTTGTTGCTCTTCTCTAGACTCGTTCCAGCAAGTCAACATCCTTCCTAAACTGAGGGGCCCAGAACTGGACACAGTACTCTCAGGTTAGGTGTTGATTCATCCCTCACTAACCATATCATCAAAACTAGTCATACTTAAAGAAAATAAATAAATGCAGTTGGAGGAGATCCAGTTTGCCCTATAGCATAGGACAGTTAACCTTTTGATGTCATAAAGAACAGGCAATAACATTTAGCAGAAGTATAGAGAATAGAAACTTAAACTGACCTTTCTTTAAGTGAAATCATGTAACAGCTTCCAAAATTATTTAGTTTTTAGTCAAATACTATGAAAGCAGTGATTAAAGCATTTGTTGCTAATAAATGTTAATTATACTTATGGAGGTTTATTAGTTCTAGAGAGTTCATAAAATTGTGAAAAAAATGGTGCTTCACTGTGGTGTTTTGGTCTGGTTTTTGTTTCGGTTTGGTTTTGCAGTAGTTTTTAACTTAAAGATCAATAAATATGTTTGATTTTATGCTAAAATTAATGAGTGCATCTTGACAATGATTTCTTTTTTCCAGCTAAATATACCTTTGAAAAATATTGTTAGACATACCTAATCAGTTTTGAATATTTTTCTAGAAATTCAGTAAAACAAAAAATCAACTTGGTTTTGCAATTTTACATGCAATCATGAACAGGTATGGACCTGAGATGTAATTAAGATCTTTCCTGAATTAAAGCTTTAACTAGTGGCCTTTACTGAAGAGAACTGTCATGTATACAGAAGTAGTTAACTATCTCCATTTGATAAGAGTAAGTCAATAAGACATGAATATAATAGCAAGACCTAATCTTTTGCTTGATTTGAGTACATGTCAAATGTCATTCTCCTTAAAAAGATGGTTTTTATTATTGTTTTTTATTATTTCTAGAATGACCTGAATTGACAGTATCTGAGCTGAGGGTGCTAGTTAGATTTTCTAAATGATCCAAATAGACTTAAAGGATAACATCATTTTCAAAACCTATTTGTGTTGTGAAAGCTATCAATATACATATAGTAGGGTCATCTTCTATCTTTAAGCTTTTGCCAACCTGACCTAGTTTCAAGCACAATGATGTTTAATATCTTCTAGCATTAAGGATGTAATATTACCCAGTTTCTTTCTGGCGAGCCACCTCCTCATGTCACTGTTCGGACATGCTACGAGGTCTGACCTGCATTTTGTTCGGGCTGTGCTTCCACCACCCGGATAAGTTGCACTGCATTTACCTATGCTATCTCTCATAATGTCATATGGCATTCTGTCACCTGAAATTGTCCTCTTGCCTACATTTAGCTTTTCCTGTCATGGCAGTGCTGTTCCTAGTACCTGAAGTAGCACATTTTGAAGATGTCTGTGGTATCTCTTCCTCTGTTCCATGCTGTAGTTTGCAATACATAGAATACACAGAATAAACCAGGTTTGTTTAAATGCCACTTCCTCCAAGCCCAAGATAGCTGTGTTCCCTTGAGTGAAAAATGGGGTAGGCATGCCAGGAGACCTGCATGGATGAGCAAGGAGTTTCTGAGTGAAATCTCTTGGAAGTAAGATACTTACAGCTCATGGAAAAAGGGACTTGTCACATGGGAGAACTACAGAGTAGTTGCTCAGGCATGTAGGAAGGCAACAAGGAAGGCCAAAGACCTCTTGGAACTAAAACTGGCAAAGGAATTAAAAGAGAACAAGAAGGGCTTCTTCAAATATATCAGTAGGAAAAGGAAGAATAGGGAAGGTGTGAGCCCCCTGCTGAACTAGGAGGAAGTACTGATAACTGAGGATGCAGAGAAGGCAGAGTTGCTGAATGCCTTCTTTGCTTCAGTCTTTACTCCCTAAGACTGAACTCCCCTATGAAATCCAGACCTTGGATGAAGGAGATGACTGGAGGAGGGAGGACTTTCTACTAGTCAGTGAAGACTGGGTTAAGGATCAGTTACATAAACTGAATATTCACAAGTCCAAGGATGTGGCAGTATAGGCTTCCTGGACTGCCACGTAAGTTACACCTCCCATGTCCTAAGTATCCAATCCAATAAGGTGGACACAGGAAATAGTGTATTTCATATCCATAAATCCTGTGCCCCTTAAATCCATCTACAAAGTTATTCTCTTCCTCTTTCTTTCCTCTCTGCTCCTATGGGAGATGCTCTCTGTCAGGTAATGATGAGGGAGTATCTCAAGGCCTCTTAAGCCTGTCTAGGCCTAATTCCAGGAGGAGAAGTGGGGAGGCAGTCTTAGACCTGGCCACTCTGAGACCAGCCTAGTGGTGGCAGGGGGAGAAGAAAGAGCCCTGGGGGTTTTGGGTAGATCCTCAGGTGGGGAGAAGGGAAGTGTTGGGAGGCCTTTGGGTGTGATCTAAGAGGCTATGTATGGGTATCTTTGGCACTGTGCTCATAGTTTCTGTAAAATATTAATTGCTTTTCCATTTAAACTTTCCATCACTTTGTAATCTATTTGAGTGTCATTCTTTTGCTCCTCTCAGGGGCAAGAGAGGATCTGTCTGGCCCCAAACCAGGACAATGGGGCCGGATGAGAATAGAATAGAATAGAATAGAATAGAATAGAATAGAATAGAATAGAATAGAATAGAATAGAATAGAATAGAATAGAATAGAATAGAATAGAATAGAATAGAATAGAATAGAATAGAATAGAATAGAATGGAATGGAATAGAATAGAATAGAATAGAATAGAATAGAATAGAATAGAATAGAATAGAATAGACCAGGTTGGAAGAGACCTTCAAGATCATCGCGTCCAACCCATCAACCAATCCAACACCACCGAAACAACTAAACCATGGCACCAAGCACCCCATCAAGTCTCCTCCTGAACACCTCCAATGATGGTGACTCCACCACCTCCCCAGGCAGCCCATTCCAATGGGCAATCACTCTCTCTGTATAGAACTCCTTCCTAACATCCAGCCTAAACCTCCGCTGGCACAGCCTAGGACTGTATCCCCTTGTTCTGGTGCTGGTTGCCTGGGAGAAGAGACCAACCTCTGCCTGTCTACAACCTCCCTTCAGGGAGTTGTAGAGAGCAATAAGGTCACCCCTGAGTCTCTTCTTCTCCAGGCTAAGCAAGCCCAGCTCCCTCAGCCTCTCCTCATAGGGCTTGTGTTCCAAACCCCTCACCAAGTTTGTTGCCCTTCTCTGGACTTGTTCCAAGAGTGCTGAGAGAGCTGGCTGATGTTGTTGCTCCACCACTCTCCATCATTTTTGCAAAATCCTGGCAGAGAGTAGAGGTGCCTGAGGACTGGAGGAGAGCCAATGTCACTTCAGTCTTCAAAAAGGGCAAGAAAGAGGTTCCTAGGAACTATCAACCAGTCAGTCTCACCTCTGTCTCCAGAAAAATGATGGAGCAGCTCTTTCTGGAGGGCATCTTAAGGCACTTGGAAGACAAGAGGGTTATCAGGAGTAGTCAGCATGGATTCACCAAGTGGAAAATCTGCTTGACTAACTTGGTAGCATTCTATGATGCCATAATTTAATGGGTAGATTCACAGAGACCAGTGGATGTGGTTTACCTTGACCTTAACAAGGCCTTTGATACCATCTCCCATGATATTCTAGTGAGCAAACTCAGGAAGTGTGGGATGGAAGAGCGGACAGTGAGGTAGATTAAGAACTGGTTACAAGATAGGATTCAAAGTTTGGTGATCAGTGGCGCCAAGTCCAGCTGGAGAGCTGTAACTAGTGGAGTCTCCCAGGGATCAGTGCTGGGTCCATTGCTGTTCAACATCTTTGTCAATGACATTGACGAGGGAACAGAGTGTCTGCTCAGCAAGTTTGCTGATGACACCAAGTTGGGAGGCTTGGCTGATATACCTGAAGGCTGTCTGGGGGGAATGGTTTCAGCCCCTTCCCCCTTCAAATCTAATTTAAACCCCTGTTAATGAGACCTGCCAACTTCCTTCCTAGAACTGTTTTCCCTCTGTGGGATAGGCTATTCTCATGTGCTAGGATTTTTTTCCCCCTCTGGGACAGATGTTGCTAGAGGACCTGGTGCCATAGAAAGTTCCCCAAGATTGAAAGAAACCCAAATTCTCTGGTGCCACCAGCCGCTGAGCCACTTGTTAATTACACCTGCTGTCCTGGTCCTTTCAATATGCCTTCCTGCAACTAAGGGCAATGATGCATAACTATCATAGTATCATAGTATAGTATCAGTCAGGGTTGGAAGGGACCACAAGGATCATCTAGTTCCAACCCACCCACCATGGGCAGGGACACCCCACACTAGACCAGGCTGGCCACAGCCTCATCCAGCCTGGGCTTAAACACCTCCAGGGACAGGGCCTCAACCACCTCCCTGGACAACCCATTCCAGGGCTTCACCACTCTCATGGTGAAGAACTTCCTCCTCACATCCAGCCTGAATCTCCCCACCTCCAGCTTTATTCCATTTCCCCCTAGTCCTATCACTACCTGATATCCTGAGAAGTCCCTCCCCAGCCTTCTTGTAGGCCCCCTTCAGATACTGGAAGGCCACAATTAGGTCACCTCAAGGGAAAGTAATCAGAGGACTGTACCAGGCTAGGCAGCCTTCTGATAACATCTCTCACCTGGACTTCAGGGAGGCAGCAGACTTTCCTGCGGGAAGGATCCAGATGACTTACGGGACCCTCTGTTCCCCTCAGGAGGGAATGACCAATAACAATTACCTTCCTCTTTTTTTAAGGGAACAAGTCCTGATGTGGGGGGCAGTCTGTTTTGCTTTAGTCAACACCTCAGATGGTGTCTCTTTTGTCATCTCATTCACCTCATTCACCTTACCCTCAACTTCCAGTGCCCCGTACTTGTTATGCAAGGGCAGCTGGGAAGGTGAGAATAGCCATGAGGGTTTTACTTTGTGTCTGCTAACAGGGACCTGTATCCATTTCCTGCTGCATCTTGGGTCACTTCCCTCTGCTAGGGGAGCCTGCAGAGCCTGGTTCCTCAAATCCAACTCCCTTTCACATTCCCTTACAGTCCTAAGTCTAGCAACTTCTTCCTTCAGTTCAGCCACTAGATTAAGCAGATAATTGAGCTTCTCACACCTAATGCGGGTGTTATCTCCATTGCCCTCCGTTTCAAGTGCCAGGCTCCAGCACTCTCTGCAGCCAGTTGCCTGGACACCTGCCTGCTTAAGTTTGACCTTAGTCTGGGTCAACACAGATCTTTTGAAAGCAGCTTTGTGGTGAGTTACCACCATCCCTATCCCTGGCCACGTGGCCTAACTGGCAAACAATTCAGGAATGAGTCCATGTGACTCATCACCTCCCTCCCTCTGGTGAAAAAACAAAACAAAACAAAACAAAATGTGCCATGGCATGTGCTGCTAGCCACAATCGAGCAAGAAGATTAGCTCTCTAGCAAAATGGTGTCATGCAGCTCATGTCTGCCTAATTTTAATTTGCCATGGCTGAAATCACCCGCTCGAGCAGGCACATGAGAACACCCTGCCGGTCCTCACTGTCTCCCAAGGTCCTCCCACCCTGAAATCCCCAAAAAGAAACAACAAATGGAGTGTCTTTCAGCTTGAACATGCTGGTCCCAGTGCCTGTCCCAAGCAGCTCTCTAGCAAAATGGCCAATGGGTGTGAGCTGCAGCACAGGAGGGTCCACCTCAATACAAGGGGAACTTCTTTACTGTAAGTGTCACAGAGCACTGGAATAGGCTCCCCAGAGAGGTTTTGGAGTCTCCTTCTCTGGAGACTTTCAAGGCCCATCTGGATGCGTTCCTCTGTTACCTGAGCTAGATTGTACGGTCCTGCTCTGGCAGTGGGGTTGGACTTGATGATTTCTTTGGGTCCCTTCCAACCCCTGACATCCTGAGATCCTGAGATCCTTTGACCTCTTGGCCCGGAAAAACACATCTGTCTGCTCCTGGTCTTTACAATGCCTTTCAGTGAGGGAGGGGTTTTGCAGTCTTTCTGGGTAAACTGAAGCACAGCTTGGATTCCAAATTGCAAGGCAAACAAGGCTTGTGACTTCTCTCAGAGCTTGGACAAGGCAAGGCAAGGCACTTGCTCTTTGGGCTAGTATTTATAGATTTCCCGAGACAACCATGGCCATTGACAACAAAGATTAAGAGAGAAAACCCTGATACTTTAACCTATAGAATCTGTTTTCTCCAAATGTGGCCAAAGGCATGCATACCTGGCCCATATGGATCCCAGGGCATGGTCAGACAAGCCTGGGCAATGTGGGCAATTTTCTGAAAAACCAGACCTGTTGGCTCCTGCCCCATTGTCTGATTCAGAGCATTTTTGAGGCTTTTGTCCCTTCAAGATAGATGAGCAGTCAGCATGGATGTACCAAGGGGAAATCATGTTTGACTAATCTGATAGCCTTCTATGATGTCATAACTGAATGGGTAGATTCAGGAAGACCAGTGGATGTAGTCTACCTTGACCTTAGTAAGGCTTTTCATGCTGTCTCCCATAACATCCTTGAGAGCAAGCTCGGGAAGTGTGGGATAGAAGAACAGGCAGTGAGATGGATTAGGAACTGGTTACAAAATAGAATCCAAAGAGTGGTGATCATGGTGCCAAGTCCAGCTGGAGAGCTGTAACTGGTGGAGTTCCCCCGGGATCAGCTCTGGGTCCATTGCTGTTCAACATCTTTGTCAATGATATTGATGAGGGGACAGAGTGTCTGCTCAGCAAGTTTGCTGATGACACCAAACTGGGAGGTTTGGCTCATACACCTGAAGGCTGTGCGGCCTTCCAATGAGACTTGGACAGACTGGAGAGCTGGGCAGAGAGGAACCTAGTGAGGTTCAACAAGGACAAGTGCAGAGTCCTGCATCTGGGGAGGAATAATAGACTGCACCAGTACAGGTTAGGAGGTGATCTGCTGGAGAGCTGCCCTGTGGAGAAGGACCTAGGAGTCCTGGTGGATCACAAGTCATCCATGGGTCAGCACTGTGCCCTTGTGGCTGAGAGTGCCAATGGTATCCTGAGGTGTATTAAGAGGATTGTGTCCATCAGGTCAAGGGAGGTTCTCCTCCCCCTCTGCCCTGCCCTGGAATATTGTATCCAGTTTTGGGTTCCCCAGTTCAAGAGGGACAAGGAGAGGGACTGGAACACATTCCTTATAAGGAGCAGCTGAGAGCCCTGGGACTTTTGGACATTTGGAACTTAAACTGGCCTCTGATGTGAAGGACAATAAAAAGTCCTTCTATAAATATATTAATAGCAAGAGGAAGGGCAGGGACAACCTCCACTCCTTGGTTGACATGGAAGGAAATGTTGTAACACAGGATGAGGAAAAGGCAGAGGTACTTAACACCTTCTTTACCTCAGTGTTTACTAGCTGGAAAGAACGTCTACCAGACAGCTGGCCTGCAGAGCTGGCAGAGGGAGCCAGGGAGCTGCATGGTTTCCCTGTGTTCCATGAGCAAGTGATAGGAGCTCTCCTCAGCAGCTTAGACGCCCACAAGTCCATGGGACCAGATGGGATCCATCCTAGGGTGCTGAGAGAGCTGGCAGATGAGCTGGCCAAGCCACTCTCCATTATTTTTCATCAGTCCTGGCTCACTGGAGAGATCCCAGATGACTGGAAGCTGGCCAATGTGGTATCCCATCCACAAGAAGGGCCGGTTGGATGAGCCAGGGAATTACAGGCCTGTCAGCCTGACCTCAGTGCCAGGAAAGATTATGGAGCAGGTCATCCTGAGTGCAATCACACAACACTTAGAGAATGGCCAAGGGATCAGGCCCAGCCAGCATGGGTTTAGGAAGGGCAGGTCCTGCCTGACCAACCTGATCTCCTTCTATGATCAGGTGACCCGCCTGGTGGATGTGGGCAGGCCTGTGGATGTAGTCTACCTGGACCTCAGCAAGGCCTTTGACACCGTTCCCCATAGCAAACTCCTGGCCAAGCTGTCAGCCCATGGCTTGGATGGGAGCACACTGCGATGGATTAGGAACTGGCTGGAGGGCCGAGCCCAGAGAGTGGTGGTGAATGGTGCCACATCCAGCTGGCGGCCAGTCACCAGTGGTGTGCCCCAGGGATCAGTACTGGGCCCCATGCTCTTTAACATCTTTATTGATGATCTGGACGAGGGCATCGAGTCCATCATCAGTAAATTTGCTGACGACACCAAGCTGGGGGCAGGAGTTGATCTGCTGGAGGGTAGAGAGGCTCTGCAGAGGGACCTCGACAGGCTGGACAGATGGGCAGAGTCCAACGGCATGAGATTTAACACATCCAAGTGCTGGGTTCTGCACATTGGCCACAGCAACCCCATGCAGAGCTACAGGCTGGGGTCAGAGTGGCTGGAGAGCAGTCAGGCTGAGAGGGACCTGGGGGTGCTGGTCGACGGTAGACTGAACATGAGCCTGCAGTGTGCCCAGGCAGCTAAGAGGGCCAATGGCATCCTGGCCTGCATCAGGAACAGTGTGGCCAGCAGGAGCAGGGAGGTCATTCTGCCCCTGTACACTGCACTGGTTAGGCCGCACCTCGAGTACTGTGTCCAGTTCTGGGCCCCTCAGTTTAGGAAGGATGTTGACTTGCTGGAACGAGTCCAGAGAAGAGCAACAAAGTTGGTGAGGGATTTGGAACACAAGCCCTGTGAGGAGAGGCTGAGGGAGCTGGGGTTGCTTAGCCTGGAGAAGAGGAGACTCAGGGGTGACCTTATTACTCTCTACAACTACCTGAAGGGAGGTTGTAGACAGACGGATGTTGGTCTCTTCTCCCAGGCAAGCAGTACCAGAACAAGAGGACACAGTCTCAGGCTGCGCCAGGGGAGGTTCAGGCTGGATGTTAGAAAAAAGTTCTATACAGAAAGAGTGATTGCCCATTGGAATGGGCTGCCTGGGGAGGTGGTGGAGTCGCCATCACTGGAGGTTTTAGGAGAAGACTTGACGGGGTGCTTGGTGCCGTGGGTTAGTTGCTTGGGCGGTGTTGGATTGGTTGATGGGTTGGACGTGATGATCTTGAAGGTCTCTTCCAACCTGGTTTATTCTATGTATTCTATGTATTTTTAGTCTGGAGAAGAGAAGACTGAGAGGAGATTTAATAAATGTTTATAAATGTCTGAGGAATGGGTCTCAAGAGGAAGGGGACAGGCTCTTCTCTGTTACACCCTGTCATATGACAAGGGGCAATGAATATAAACTACAACACAGGAGGTTCCACCTCAACATAAAGGGGAACTTCACTGTAAGAGTCACAGTGCACTGGAGCAGGCTGCCAAGGGAGGCTGTGGAGTCTCTTTCTCTAAAGACTTTCCAGCTCCATCTGGATGCATTCCTCTGCAACCTCTACTAGATTCTATGGTTCTGCTCTGGCAGGGAGTTTGGACTTGATGATCTCTGGAGATCCCTTCCAACCTCTAGCATCCTGAGATGCTGTGATTCTGTGATGATGTAGCCCTATCCAAAGTGATGCAATGTGAGATAAAAGCATCATTAAGATGCAAAAAAGAGGAAGTGCATGCTTATTTGTCCTGCTTTATATATGTGCATGGGTTAACAATCTTGCATTTTCAAAAAGTATTTTAGTGTTATTAGAGAGCATATTGTCCTACATTCTGCTCCCAGGCAGCCAGCACCAGAACAAGAGGACACAGTCTCAGGCTGCGCCAGGGGAGGTTTAGGCTGGATGTTAGGAAGGAGTTCTATACAGAGAGAGTGATTGCCCATTGGAATGGGCTGCCCGGGGAGGTGGTGGAGTCACCATCATTGGAGGTGTTCAGGAGGAGACCTGATGGCCAAGTGGTCCCCACCGGCTGTAACAACCAGCTCCAGGGAGCAGCCTAAGGCCAAGCCTAAGGCCAAGCGGTTCCCACCAGCTATAACGACCAGCTCCACAAAGAAAAGGAGAAGGGTTATAGTTGTTGGGGACTCTCTCCTGGGGGGTACTGAGGGACCCATATGTCGTCCCGACCCATCCCACAGGGAGGTCTGCTCTCTACCCGGGGTGCGGGTAAGGGACATTGCAAGGGGAATCCCCAAGCTCATCAGTCCCTCTGACTATTACCCTCTGCTGGTAATACAGGCTGGGAGTGATGAGATCGACAGGAAGGGCACCAGGGCAATTAAGAAGGAGTTCAGGGCCCTTGGGCAATTGATTGATGGGGCAGGCGCCCAAGTGGTGTTCTGCTCAGTTCCCTCAGTGGCAGGGGAGTACACTGAGAGGAACGGGAGAACCCACACCATCAACAAGTGGCTCAGGGAATGGTGCCAGCAGAGGAACTTTGGTTTCTTTGATCATGGGGCAACTTTTATAGCACCCGACCTGCTGGGTCCTGATGGGGTGCGTTTATTTAGAAGGGGCAAGAGAGTGCTAGCACTAGAGTTGGCAGGGCTCATTAGGAGGGCTTTAAACTAGGTCTGAAGGGGGTGGGTGAAGACATCGGTCCCTCTGCAGAGGTAAGAGTAGGGCACAAGGTAGGGTCAACTGAGAGGTCGGGAGCCCAGCTGCAGTGCATGTACACCAATGCACGCAGCCTGGGCAATAAGCAAGATGAGTGGAGGTCCTAATCCACCAGGGCAACTATGATATAGTCGCCATCTCAGAAACATGGTGGGACAACAGGCACGATTGGAGTGCTACACTGGGGGGCTACAGGCTCTTTAGGAGGGATAGGCGAGGGAGAAGAGGTGCAGGGTTGGCTTTGTATATTAGGGAGACACTTTCTGCCTCAGAACTTGAGGTGGAAGATGAGGGAATTGAGAGCCTGTGGGTTAAAATCAGAGGGCAGCCCAACAAATCTGACTTCCTGGTTGGAGTCTGTTATAGACCACCCAACCAGGATGAGGAGGCTGATGAATTATTCTACAAACAACTGGAGGCTGTTTCAAGATCATCAGATCTTGTCCTCGTGGGGGACTTCAACCTGCCAGATATCTGCTGGGAACTTAATTCAGCAGAGAGAAGGCAGTCCAGAAGATTCCTGGAGCGAATAGAGGACTGCTTCTTGACGCAGCTGTTAAGTGAGCCTACCAGGGGACAGGCTCTGCTTGACCTGCTGCTCTCCAATAGGGAAGGGCTGGTGGGAGATGTGACCGTGGGAGGCTGCCTAGGGTGCAGTGACCACGAGATAGTGAAGTTTTCAATATGCAGGGAGATAGGGAGGAGCACCAACAGAACCTTCACCTTGGACTTCCGGAGGGCAAACTTCAGCCTCTTTAAGAAATTTATTTGTAAAGTTCCCTGGGTACCAACCCTCATGAACCGAGGGGTCCAGGAGGGTTGGACCTACTTCAAACAGGAGCTCTTGAAGGCACAGGAACTGGCGGTCCCCATGTGCCGAAAGATGAGCCGGCGGGGAAGGTGACCGGCCTGGATGAGCAAGCAGCTACTGGAGGAATTAAGGGAAAAAAAGAGGCTGTATCACCTTTGGAAGGAGGGGAAGGCTTCTCGAGGTATGTTCAAGGAAGTGGTTAGATTATGTAGGAATAAAATTAGAGAGGCAAAGGCCCAGTTGGAACTGAAGCTGGCCACCTCTGTGAAAGACAATAAAAAGCAATTTTACAAATATATCAGCGCTAAAAAGAAGGTCAAGAAGAACCTCCACTCCTTACTGGACCTGGAGGGGAACACGGTGACCGAAGATGAGGAAAAGGCTGAGGTCCTGAACACCTTCTTTGCCTCGATGTTTAACAGCAAGGTAGGAGTCCAGGATGAGTGGCCTCCTGAGCTGGGTAATAGGGTCGGGGAGCAGTGTGATGCCCCAGAAATCCATGAGGAATTAGTCCGGGATCTGCTGAGCCACTTGGACACCCATAAGTCCATGGGACGGGATGGGATCCATCCTAGGGTGCTGAGAGAGCTGGCAGATGAGCTGGCCAAGCTGCTCTCCATCATTTTCCTCCAGTCCTGGCTCACTGGAGAGGTCCCAGATGACTGGAAACTGGCCAGTGTGGTCCCCATCCATAAGAAGGGACGGATGGAGGAACCTGGAAACTACAGGCCAGTCAGCCTGACCTCAGTGCCAGGGAAAGTGATGGAGCAGATTATCCTGGAGGCAATAACTGCGCACCTGAAGGATGGCCAAGGGCTCAGGTCCAGCCAACATGTATTTAGGAAGGGCAGGTCCTGCCTCTCCAACCTCATCTCCTTCTATGATCATGTGGAGAGGCCTGTGGATGTGGTCTACCTGGACTTCAGCAAGGCCTTTGACACCGTGCCCCACAGTAAACTGCTGGCTAAGCTGTCAGCTTGTGGCTTGGACAGCAACACTCTGTGCTGGGTTAGGAACTGGCTGGAGAGCCGAGCCCAGAGAGTGGTGGTGAATGGTGCCACATCCATCTGGCGGCCGGTCACCAGTGGTGTCCCCCAGGGATCAGTGCTGGGCCCCATCCTCTTTAACATCTTCATTGACGATATGGATGAGGGGGTTGAGTCAGTCATCAGCAAGTTTGCAGATGACACCAAGTTGGGAACAGATGTTGGTCAGTTAGAGGGTGGAAAGGCTCTGCAGAGGGACCTCGACCAACTGGACAGATGGGCAGAGTCTAATGGCATGGCATTTAACAAGTCCAAGTGCCGGGTGCTGCACTTTGGCCACGGCAACCCCATGCAGAGCTACAGGCTGGGGTCAGAGTGGCTGGAGAGCTGCCAAACAGAGAGGGACCTGGGGGTGCTGATTGACACCCACCTAAACATGAGCCAGCAGTATGCCCAGGTGGCCAAGAGGGCCAATGGCATCCTGGCCTGTAT
Source organism: Dryobates pubescens (assembly GCF_014839835.1). Classification (NCBI taxonomy): domain Eukaryota; kingdom Metazoa; phylum Chordata; class Aves; order Piciformes; family Picidae; genus Dryobates; species Dryobates pubescens. Next base: position 52,567,786 of record NC_071657.1, read on the forward strand.
TAGGAATAGTGTGGCCAGCAGGAGCAGGGAGGTCATTGTGCCCCTGTACTCTGCATTGGTTAGGCCACACCTTGAGTCCTGTGTCCAGTTCTGGGCCCCTCAGTTTAAGAAGGACATCGAGACACTTGAACGTGTCCAGAGAAGGGCAACAAGGCTGGGGAGAGGCCTTGAGCACAAGCCCTATGAGGAGAGGCTGAGGGAGCTGGGATTGTTTAGCCTGGAGAAGAGAAGGATTAGGGGTGACCTCATTGCCCTCTACAACTACCTGAAAGGTGGTTGTAGACAGGAAGTGATTGGTCTCTTCTCCCAGGCAACCAGCACCAGAACAAGGGGACACAGTCTCAAGATGTGCCAGGGGAGGTTTAGACTCGAGGTGAGGAAAAAGTTCTTCACTGAGCGAGTCATTCGTCATTGGAATGGGCTGCCCAGGGAGGTGGCGGAGTCACCGTCCCTGGAGGTGTTCAAGGGGAGATTGGACATGGCACTTGGTGCCATGGTCTAGTTTTGGGGTCTGTTGAGACAGGTTGGACTTGATGATCCTTGGGGTCTCTTCCAAACTTGGTTTTACTGTGATACTGTGATACTGTGATGGGGTGCTTGGTGCCATGGTTTAGTTGTTTCGGTGGTGTTGGATTGGTTGATGGGTTGGACGCGATGATCTTGAAGGTCTCTTCCAACCTGGTCTATTCTATTCTATTCTATTCTAGTCTAGTCTAGTCTAGTCTAGTCTAGTCTATTCTCATATGGCCCCATTGTCCTGGTTTGGGGCCAGACAGATCCTCTCTTGCCCCTGAGAGGAGCAAAAGAATGGCACTCAAATAGAATGCAAAGTGTTGGAAAGTTTAAATGGAAAAGCAATTAATATTTTACAGAAACTATGAGCACAGTGCCAAAGATACCCATACATAGCCTCTTAGATCACACCCAAAGGCCTCCCAACACTTCCCTTCTCCCCACCTGAGGATCTACCCAAAACCCCCAGGGCTCTTTCTTCTCCCCCTGCCACCACTAGGCTGGTCTCAGAGTGGCCAGGTCTAAGACTGCCTCCCCACTTCTCCTCCTGGAATTAGGCCTAGACAGGCTTAAGAGGCCTTGAGATACTCCCTCACCATTACCTGACAGAGAGCATCTCCCATAGGAGCAGAGAGGAAAGAAAGAGGAAGAGAATAACTTTGTAGATGGATTTAAGGGGCACAGGATTTATGGATATGAAATACACTATTTCCTGTGTCCACCTTATTGGATTGGATACTTAGGACATGGGAGGTGTAACTTACGTGGCAGTCCAGGAAGCCTATACTGCCACATCCTTGGACTTGTGAATATTCAGTTTATGTAACTGATCCTTAACCCAGTCTTCACTGACTAGTAGAAAGTCCTCCCTCCTCCAGTCATCTCCTTCATCCAAGGTCTGGATTTCATAGGGGAGTTCAGTCTTAGGGAGTAAAGACTGAAGCAAAGAAGGCATTCAGCAACTCTGCCTTCTCTGCATCCTCAGTTATCAGTACTTCCTCCTAGTTCAGCAGGGGGCTCACACCTTCCCTATTCTTCCTTTTCCTACTGATATATTTGAAGAAGCCCTTCTTGTTCTCTTTTAATTCCTTTGCCAGTTTTAGTTCCAAGAGGTCTTTGGCCTTCCTTGTTGCCTTCCTACATGCCTGAGCAACTACTCTGTAGTTCTCCCATGTGACAAGTCCCTTTTTCCATGAGCTGTAAGTATCTTACTTCCAAGAGATTTCACTCAGAAACTCCTTGCTCATCCATGCAGGTCTCCTGGCATGTCTACCCCATTTTTCACTCAAGGGAACACAGCTATCTTGGGCTTGGAGGAAGTGGCATTCAAAAACTGTCCAACTTTATTGGGCTCCTTTACCCTCCAGAGTCTTAGCTCATGGGATTCCTGAAAGTATATCTCTGAGGAGTTCAAAGTTAGCCCTGCAGAAGTCCCGGGTAGTAATCCTACTTCCTGCCCTTCTGATCATTGTCACCAAGGCTGTTCCTGAACTTAATGTCCCAGAGCAGTCCTTCTTTATTAGTCAATACAAGGTCCAGAAGTTAGTGTCTCCTTTTTGGCACCTCTACTACCTGCATCAAGAAGTTATCAACACACTGCCAGAGCCTTTTGGACTGGCTGTGCCTGGCTCTGTGGGTTTCCAGCAAATGTCAACGTGATTGAAGTCACCCATGAGTACCAAGGAGTGTGTACTAGAGGTTACCTCCATTTGACTGTAGAAGGCCACATCAGCACTTTCTGCTTGATTTGGTGCTCTATAGTAGACCCCCACAACTGTTTCACCTACATTTCCAGATCCTTCAATTCTTACCCACAACCTTTTCACACGTTCTACCACCCCCTGTGTGGAACTCAACACATTCTAGCTGCTCTTGCACATAGAGACCAAAACCACCACCTTGCCTTGTTGGTCTATCTTTCCTGAACAGTACATAGCCCTCCATGACAACCACATTTCAGTGATTCCAATTACATCATCGTCATGCAGCCCAACAGAACTCCAACTCCTCCTGCTTATTTCCCATGCTTCATGCATCGGTATATAAGCATTTCAGTCCTGCTGCCTGACCACTCCGGGCCACCTCCATGGCCACCAACCTACCAGTGAGCCCTGCATGTGCTGATGTTTCCTTGTTGACTCTTGCATCTTCCCCAACACATGGCTCATTATCCCCTACCTCCCCTGAAGTAGCAGGGGAGCTGGCACACCACCTCTTTGGAAGTGTGGTTGACCCATCAGTCTTCCACTGAAACATGCCAGGCTTGAATTCTAAAGATGTGGTTTATCCAGTGATGGGTCTGATAATGCAGAGAAGATGATCATTGCCATTAACTACACTTTCAGATTTTATTATATTAAAAAGAGAGCATATGATAGCATTAACTTGGAAACAGCAAAACTGTGAGATAGCAACTGCCTACAAAGCAGGAAGAAGTGGTGGAAGAAATGCCCTTTCATTATACATGTAGCGTTTCAGAGTGTTAAGGGAGTTTCAATAGTGGCTGTGGTCAGGGAATCGCTGATTAGAATACAGTAGTATGATGGCTAAAAAGTATGGACTATCTAAACCCACATAACTTAATACAGTTTAATTCAATTCCCAGAGGCTTAAATGATAATTTATATCCTAAACAAGAAACATCAGTGCTGTACCTGTCCTCTCCAAAACTCCATTTGCCTACCTATATTCCAGCATTTACTACAGTCTGATCGCCAGAACAGTAACACATGCAGTTTACAATTTACATGTAAATGAAGGCTGTCCAGAGCATCTGACCATATTAAGTAACATTAATAAAGTAACCTGGACTTACTGCACTTGCTGCACTTACTGCAATTTCCTATGTATTTTGCTATCCCCATATATGGGGAATTTAGCTCTTTAAAATGTCATGATAGTTGGTTTTACTTACTTCAATAGCTGAGCTTTGTATTTCTGTAAAAAAGCTCTTGTTTTGGTTAGTAATACACAATGTCAAAGATATCCTTAGGGAATATCTTTACCTTGTATTTCAATATTTTCAAGTGTAACAGTGAAAATTCTCATATTATCTTCAGATACATTTCAGAAATATATATTAGATTATATTATCATCCATTACAGAATCACACAGAATCAACCAGGTTGCAAGAGACCTCCAAGACCAAGTCCAACTGAATTACCAAACCCAATCTAATCAAGTAAACCATGGTACGAAGTGCCTCATCCAGTCTTTTCTTAAACAACTACAGGGATGTTGACCCACTACATCCCTTTAAAAACTGTCTGGAAAGATTTCAACAGTAATCTAAACCAAATTAATTCTGGAGAGTATTTCTAGGAATTCTAAATAAATTTAAGATTCTCTGGAGTGTTTGGCAGACAAGTTTTTAAGCTGATTTTAATATTTTACCAAAAGTTCATGGCCACAATTTCACTGTATTTCCTGTTCTGCTGCTACAAGATTTGCTTTTTGCACTTAATTAGATTTTTTTCCCTCTTATAAGTCTTACATAATTTCTCCTAAGACCATGAGCGGTATTAGCTAGATGGAATTCTTGTGGAGTTTAAAACTTGATATGCATTTAGTGAAATTTATTTTGTTTTAATTAGATTTGCTGCATATAAGTTACTCTTGTGTTACTGTATTTCTATTTGAGAAATTTTATGTAAGCTCTCTTGGAGAACTGTTGTTTTGAGTCCCTTACCCTGTTTGTGTCATACACAGGATGAGGAAATTCTCTGTTAAAAAGAAAAGTCATATTCCCTGTTGAGAAAAGCATACCGGAGTGCATATACAGGAACACATGCATTACTAGTAAACAGTCTTTCAGAACATAATTGATAATGCAGAATGATGCATTCCTTGTGCAGTGTATTTTTGTTCAGCTCTTTATGCACTTTCATCTTTTCACGGTTTTTCTCAATGAGCATTCTTTTTAATGTTGCTGAGTACTACAGTTGTAAATCTATTTTTCAAACTTAAGATGTTTCCAGAGCCCAACAGGTTATGCACAGATGTCATAGATCAGCCAAATTATACAAGCATTTAGGGTTCGTATTTTATGACTGTCTTTACTTGGAAAGATTATTTTTACCAGATACTGGAAAATGTCATGTTCTGTCATCCAGGTGGAGCAAAGGATACAGACAACTTGATTTCTTAAATGTAGCCTTCTCCTTCCATTGTTATGGCAAATATCTTCAACTCTTGAGTTGACCAAATCTTCTGGAGGGACACAAAAATTAATTTCTGACCCTTGAAGTCACCACCAAAAGCAAACAACTCTTGGAGCTGAAAGAATTATTAGCCTACTTTAGAGTAATTAGTAATTTAAAAATCACTTTTGTTTTTTTCTTTCATGTCAATGGGTTGATTTCAAAGTTAAATAGAAATAGTTTTTAAAATGAAGCATATCAAAACCCTACCACAGAGTACCTATTCTTTTTGCTTCAATCGGATTGGTTACAGAAAAAATGTTTTGATTCAGATAGTGCCTAGATACACATTTGCCTTTACTTGCATGCACTTTTGTGAAGACTTTGCATTTGCAAGAAGTATTTGCAAAATCAAGAGGCATAACATATGTAAACATTAAGATTTTGTTAACATTTCTAATACTTTAAAAAATGAACCAGGTAGAAAAGAAGTTAGATATCTTCCCAGTGTCCTCCAGCATAGTTTAGAATGGGTTTCCATGAGTGAAAATTTGAATTCCTGTGTCTGGAAATGATTACAGAATAGAGAATGCAGAATACAGAATACAGAATTAACCAGGTTGGAAAAGACCTTTGAGATCATTGAGTCTAACCAATCACCAAACACCATCTAATCAATTAGACCATGGCACTAAGTCTCTTTTTAAACACGTCTAGTGTTGGTGACTCCACCCGCTCCCTGGGCAGCCCATTCCAATGGGCGATCATTCACTCTGTGAAGAACTTCTTACTAACATCCAGCCTAAACCTCCCCTGGCACAGTTTGAAACTGTGTCCTCTTGTTCTGCTGCTGGTTGCCTGGGAGAAGAGACCAACCCCACCTGGCTACAGCCTCCTTTCACTTAGTTGTAGACAGCAATAAGGTCTTCTCTGAACCTCCTCTTCTCCAGGCTAAGCAACCCCAGCTCTCTCAGTCTCTCCTCATAGGGGTTGCTGTGGCCAATGTGTAGAACCCTGCCCTTAGATGTGTTAAATCTCATGCCATTGGACTCTGCCCATCTGTCCAGCCTGCAAAGGTCCCTCTGCAGAGCCCTCCCACCTTCTAACAGGTAGTCACCTGCTCCCAACTTGGCGTCATCTGCTTGTGCTCCAGGCCCCTCACAAGTTTTGTCACCCTTCTCTGGACACGTTTCAGCATCTCAACATCTTTCTTGAACTGAGGGACCCAGAACTGGTCAGAGTACTCAGGGTGTGGTCTGGACAGTGCCAAGTACAGGGGAAGAATGACTTTCCTGCTCCTGCTGGCCACACTATTCCTGATAGAGGCTTCTTGGCCACCTGGGCACACTGATGGCTCATGTTCAACCTGCTATCCACCAGAACCCCAGGTCCCTTTCTGCCTGGCTGCTCTCCAGCCACTCTCTCCCCAGACTATAGCACAACCTGGGGTTGTTGTGGCCAAAGTGTAGAACCCTGCACTTAGCCTTATTAGATCTCATCCCACTGGCCTCTGCCCACCCATCCAGCCTGTCAAGATCAGTCTGCAGGGCCCTCCTCCCCTCCAACAGATGGACACCTGCTCCTAACCTGGTGTCATCTGCAAACTTACTGATGATGGACTCAATCTCCTTATCTAGATCATCAATAAAGATGTTAAACAGGGTGAGGCCCAACACTGATCCCTGGTGGACACCAGTAGCAACTTGCTGCCATTCACCACCACTCTCTGGGCTCAAGTCTCCAGCCAGTTCCTAACCCAGTACAGAATGCTGCTGTCCAGGCCACAGGCTGACAGCTTGGCCTGGACATGGAGGATGGTATCAAAGGCCTTGCTGAAGTCCAGGTAGACTACATCCACAGACTTCAACACATCCACCGCCTTCACCACATCCACCAAGCAGGTGACCTGGTCATAGAAGGAGATCAGGTTGGTCAGGCAGGACCCGCCCCTCCTATTTTCTACACTGATGGGAAAAGCACATAATTCTGAAATAATATCTTCAGTATATCTTGGGCATATGCAGAGAAGAAATTTTGACTCCAAGAACAGAGGTTCCACTCAACTATTTCCTGGAACAGAATTTATTGAGATTGCTATTTTAACAACATTTTTAATTCTTAAAATTGAATTTATCTTCTGCAGCTTTTTAGACAGTAGGCAAATTACTGAATGTTCATACATACACATTTTTGGCTTAGCAAACTCTTCAGGATTTCTTAACACACCTTACAAAGATTTAGAATATTGTCTTTGTATATTAAATAATAAATTATTATTGTTATGATGGCAACTTAGTAAGCCAAACTGTCTGTATTGAAACATCTATTAATTATCATAGTATGGGAAGTATGTAAAATTCAATCCCCTCGTTCAGATCATTAATAAAGATATTGAACAGGATGGTGTCCAGCACTGATCCCTGAGGGACACCACTAGTGACTGGTTGGCCAGCTGGATGTGGCACCATTCACCACCACTCTCAGGGCCTGGCCCTCCAGCCAGTTCTTGACCCTTTTCAGAGTGAATCTGTCCAAGCCACGAACTGCCAGCTTTGCCAGGAGTTTGTTGTGGCAGATGGTGTCAAAGGCTTTGCTGAAGTCCAGATAGACTACATCTACAGCCTTCCCCACATTCACCATGTGGGCAACCTGATAATAAAAGGAGATCAGGTTGGTGAGGCAGGACCTGCCCCTCCTAAATCCATGCTGGCTGGGCCTAATCCCTCAGCCATCCTGTAAGTGCCGTGTGATTGCATTCAAGATGACCTGTTCCATAATCTTGCCTGGCATTGAGGTCAGGCTGACAGGTCTGTAGTTTCCCAGTTCCTCCGTCCGGCCCTTCTTGTGGATGGGCATCACGTTGGCCAGCTTCCAGTCATCTGGGACCTCTCCAGTGAGTCAAGACTGTTGAAAAATGATGGAGAGCAGCTTGGCCTGCTCATCTGCCAGCTCTTTCAGCAGTCTAGAATGGATCCCATTTGGTCCCATGGTCTTGTGAGGATCCAAGCATCTCAGCAGGTCTCTTACTGCTTCCTTCTGGATTACAGGGAGACTATACTGGTCCCTGGCTCCATCTGCCAGTTCAGGAGGCCAGTTCTCCAGAAGACAACCCGTCCCACTATTGAAGATTGAGACAAAGAAGGTGTTCAGTACCTCTGCCTTTTCCTCATCTTCAGTTCCTATATTCTCCTCTGCATCCAATAAAGAGTGGAGGTTGTCCTTGCCTCTTCTTTTGCCATTAATATCTCTGTAGAAACTTTTTATTCTCCTTTACAGCAGTGGCCAGTATAAGTTTTAAATGGGCTTTTGCATCTCTTATTTTTTTCCTACATGACCTATCAACGTCCTTAAACTCTTCCTGGGATATCTCCCTTTTTTCCCAAAGGTGATGCACCCTCTTTTTTTATCTTTTCGCCCCTTAATTCCTTTAGAAGTTCCTTGCCCATCCAGTCCAGCTGTCTCCCTCATTGGCTCATCTGCCAGCACATCAGGACAGCTTATTCCTGTGCCTTCAAGAGTTCTTTCTTGAAGTAAGTCCAGCCTTCCTGGACCCCTTTGTTTTTAAGGGCTGTTTCCCAAGGTACCTTCTGAGTTAGTTCCTTAAATAAGCTGAATTCTGCCCTTTGGAAGTCCAGTGTGGAGGTTTTGTTGATGCCCCTTCTGGTTTCACCATATATTGAAAATTCAAATATTTCATGGTCACTGGACCCCAGATAGCCTCCGACCACCACATCTCCCACCATCCCTTCTCTATTTGTAAATAGCAGAATGAGCAGGGCTGCACCCCTGGTAGGCTCACGTAACAGCTGGGATAAGAAGCTATCCTACAAATACTGCAGGAACCTTCTAGACTGCCTCTTCTCTGCAGTGTTAAATTCCCAGCAGATGTCTGTCAGGTTAAATTCACCCATGAGAACAAGGGCAAGTGACCTTGAGGCAGCTTCCAGCTGCTTAAAGAATAATAAATCAATCTCTTCTTCCTGGTTGGGTGGCCTATAACAGACTTCAACCGTAATGTCAGCCTTGTTAGCCTTTCCCCTAATTCTTACTCATAGGGACTCAACCTGATCATCCTTAATTTCTATTTCTGTGACAGCCAGAGCCTCCCTAATATACAGGGCTACTCCTTCACCCCTTCTCTCTCATCTGTCCAGTCATGTGAGTCATCCCACCACATTTCTGTGATGGCGACAACATCATAGTTTTCCTCTTGCACCGAGGCTTCCAGCTCCTCTTGTTCATTACCCATACTGAGAGCATTAGTGTACATACATCTCAGCTGGGCTGCTGGTTTCACCCCTATCTCTGGCTTACCACCCACAAGCCCTATGAGGAGAGGCTGAGGGAGCTGCAGTTGCTTAGCCTGGAGAAGTAGAGGCTCAGGGGAGACCTCATTGCTGTCTACATGAAAGGAGACTGTAGCCAGGTGAGGATTGGTCTGTTCTCCCAGACAACCAGCAAAAGAATGAGGGGACACAGGTTCAAGTTGTGCCAAAGGAGGTTCAAGCTGGACATTAGGAAGAAATTTTTCACAGAGAGATTGATTTGCCATTGGAATGGGCTACCCAGGGAGGTGGTGGCGTTGCTGTCCCTGGAGATCTTCGAGAAAAGACTGTATGAGGCACTTAGTGCCATGGTCTAATTAATTGGATAGGGCTGTGTGATAGGTTGGACTGGATGATCTTGGAGGTCTCTTCCAACATGGTTGATTCTATGATTCTCAGTGAACTTCAGAGAACTCTCTACTGAGAAACTACCTAGGCATTTTCAGAAATTGCACCTACATGTCTGCAACATAACTGTGAGCAAAATATTTATCAATGAGAGAAATATTTTATATTCATTTGCATAATAGCTGTCAAAGAACAACCAATAAAATGAAAAAGGATAAGAATTTAAATTTTAAATATCTCTTGATATGAATCTGTCATAGCTATGTGTATCTGTATCTATCTAGATTAATATTGATATATATATATCAATATCTAATGAATCTATTTTCCAGTGTAAGTCTAGACTCCACATTCTTATTTTGGTAATAAGGCAAAGTTATTACTTATATGTGCTTTGAAAACTCCAGCTGACTGGAGACTGGCAAATAAGATGTTCAGGTACAAGAAGGGCCAGAGGGAGGATCTGGGGAACTACAGATCTGTTTGATCTTGGTGCCAGGAAAGGTCATGGAGCAGACCATCCTGATTGCCATTAGGCAGCATGTTCAAGGCAGACAGGTGACCAGACCCAATCAGCATGATACCCTCTCTACAAGAAAGACATTGAGGTCCTGGAGTATGTCCAGGGAAGATCAATGAAGATAGCAAAGGATCTAGAGAACAGCATCTGTGGGAACTGGGGTCATTTAGCCTGGATGAAAGGAGGCTGAGGGGAGACATTGATCATTCCTCACAGCTACTTGAAAAGAGGTTATAATGAGATGGGTGATGGTCTCCTCTCCCTAGTAACAAGTGGCAGGGTACCAGTTGTATCACAAAGTTTAAATTTTGTATTAGAAGAAACTTTTTCATGAAAAGGATTATCAATCACCAGAATAGGCTCCTCAGGGAGGTTGCTGAATCTGCGATCTGTGGGTGTGTTTAAGAGACACATGGATGTGGTGCTAAGTTATGTTCCTTAGCACCACATTGTGTAGAGTTAGATAATGGTTGAACTAGATGATTGCAAAGATCTTTTCCAACTGAAACAATTTTATTATTGTTGAATTCAGTGGTTCATACATTAATTTCTATTCTCAGAGATATAAGCCAACAATTAACCATATAGTTTTAGAACAAGATTTTAACATAAAGGTAATTTTTCACATTTAGTCCCATCAGATTTTATATATCTCTTGAAATAAGATTTTAAATCTGTGAGATTCAGAATACTGGAATTCATGGATAATTGTTCTGAATTGCTGTGGTCACATATATCTGTTTAACAACCAATTCTCATTCTTCATAGGTCTTACAAAAACTATTGATTACTGTCTCATGCTGAATATTTAACATACTGAAGAAACAATTAAAAGTGGAGGAAAAAACAATAATAACACAAAAATAGTCTTCATTCATATGCAGAGGATAAAGTTGAAGGTGATGGGCTTTTTAATGAACAAAGGATCAAAGTATTGAATAATGCAGTGTCTAGAAGATGTCCATCTTTATCTTGCCAAGTCCTCTGAATCATCAAATATCCTGTGCTGATTGTTTTCCAAAAGAGTGAAATAGTTGTAGGATCTCAAAATTAGAGATAGATTCCTGGCAAACACTGAACAGTTGTCTGAAATGAGTCTTGAAGAGTAGCTATGTTCAGTGTGTACTCAGAGAAGTTCTCAGCAGCTACCACTGAGCTCCTGGAAGATAGTAAAAAGAATCCACTTGAATTGCAACAGATGTTGGTGATTTAAACATTCCTCTTCAAGCAGTTTGCACATCCTGTAGTGCTACAGAAAATTATCCCTGTTGTTTCTCCATTGGGAACAAATAGCATGCTAAGAAAAGTATATGGTTTTCAAATCAACCTGAGTGTGACACGTTTTTGAATGTCTCTTGTTACTGCAGCCTGCTGGCAAATATTAGAAGACAGCAAGGTGATTGCTACTTTCTGTGGCATGGGAATGTGTCTTCAGCATACCTCCCCATTTGGAGCAAGGGGGAAAAAAAATGTCCATTTAGTCCAGGCATACAGTGGGCAATTGGAGTCTAAAAGGAAATAAATTAGGGAAAGATTCAGACTAGGATTCCTGTTGTGTGTTCATTTTGGTTTTCAGTGTGTTGTGGTTTGAGCCTTAACTGGAATTTAAGAGCTCAAAGAGGTGGGGGAGCAAGACTGAAAACCTCTCCCCCACTCCCCCTTCCTCTTTCCCAATAGAAAGAAAAAGGGATGGGGAAAGAATAGGGAAAAATAAGGGAAGGGAGAAAAAAAGGGGAAAGAAAGGGGGGTAAGGAAAAAAGAAGGAGGTAAATACACTGAGAAATAATTTGGAGTCAGTTTGGAAGTAGAGAAGTGAATTTTTTTTTTTTAAACTATATATATATATATATATATATCAATAACTTTATAGTTTTGCTGGACAGGAAGGGGGAGTGGAATAGACTAACTCAGTTTCCTGGGAGGGGAAGGAACTGCCTTCCGGTGGGGAAGGAAGAAACTAAGTCCACCTGGAACAGGTTTCCTTAATCCCCAGGGGAGAGCAGGGCTCTCACAATCCCTCCCTCCCCCTCAAAGGATGGGTGTAGCCCACCACAGTCCACCCCTTTGTTCCACTTCCACTCTCCTGTCATAGTCCCTTCATCCAATTGTGATACGTGGTATTAGAGTCCACAATGCAAGTCCTTCTTTATCCTGGCTGTCTCCCTCTCAGGTCAGTCTCTCCCTCTCTGATGCTGTTCGATGTAGGTGGTGCTTGAGCTGGGCAGGAATGTGAAGACGAATCAGGAACAGTATTTGTCTTTGAAAGGGAAAAAATTTGGAACACTCTGTTGCTGTAGGGAAACAGGAACAGTCTTTTGCTGTGAGGCATCAGGAACAGGTGCAGTTGAGATGATGCAGGAGCCCTCTGGATTCATGTTTGTGTGCGGTGGGTTCATGTTGAGCCCTGGACACTAGGCTGGTATTAAACTAGAAGAGAAAAAACTTAGAACAACTTATAAATATTATACACTGACTATATTACATTGATCTCCACTGACCCCTCTGAGTTTATCCCCTTCTCAGTCAGAGTAACGTTCTCCTGTGGGCTACACTGAATATCCCCAGTTTCTAGCATGCCCCAGTATGTATGACCAGGCCCCTCAGCAAAGACCACCCCTTGGGCTGGTTTGCCCCCACCAGCAGCAGGGAAATCCCACACCGACTTCCCCAGCAGGTTTTTCTCAGCAGTCATAGGAATTCCATCTCCATCCACTGTTTGCAGCAGGTCAGACTGGGCAGGACCAGCTCGGTTCACAGATCCTCTGCTATTCACTAACCAAGTGGCTTGAGCTAGGTGTTTTTCCCAGTTCTTAAAGGTTCCACCCTCCATGGCTTTTAGGGTGGTGTCTCAGACCAGAGAGGGAAAGAAACTTAGTTCTTTTGAATATTAATATTTTGAATGATCACAAGTGATGTGAAAAATGCTGAGGTACTCAATAACTTCTTTACCTCAGTTTTCACTGCAAGGGCCTCTATCCACGCTCCTGGTGTCATGGAAGACAATGCCAGGAATGGGGAGGAAGAACTACCCATCGTAAGTGAAGATCAGGTTTGTGATCACCTGAAGAGCCTGAAAGTGTTCAAGTCCATGGGACCCAACGGGATACACCCATGGGTATTGAGAGAACTGGCAGATGAGGTTGCTAAACCCCTCTCTATTATATTCCAAAAGTCATGGCAGTCTGGGGAAGTCCCCACAGACTGGAAAAGGGGAAACATTACTCCCATTTTCAAAAAGGGTAAGAAGGAAGAACCAGGGAACTACAGGCCAGTCAGTCTCACCTCTGTGCCCAGAAAGATCATGGAGCAGATCCTCCTGGAGGCACTGCTGACTCAGAAGAATAGTGAAGAGGTGATTTGGAACAGTCAGCATGGCTTCACCAAGGGCAAATCCTGCCTGACAAACTGGGTGGCCTTCTATGAACACATGACAACATTAATAGATGAGGAGTGAACAACTGATGTCATTTACCTGGACCTGAGCAAAGCCTTGACACTGTCCTGCACCACATCCTGGTCTCCAAACTGGTGAAACATGGGTTTGATGGGTGGACCACTAGATGGATAAAGAACTGGTTTGACGGTTGCACCCAAAGGGTGCCTGTCAATGAATCCATGTCCCAGTGGAGGCCAGTGACAAGCAGAGTCCCTCAGGGATCAGTCCTGGGACCAGTCTTGTTCAACATCTTTGTCAGTGACATGGACAGTGGCCTTGATTGCACCCTCAGCAAGTTTGTTGATGACACCAAGCTGTGTGGTGCAGCAGACACGCTGGAGGGAAGGGATGCCATCCAGAGGGACCTTGACAGGCTGGAGAGGTGGGCACAAGCCAACCTCATGAAGTTCAACAAGACCAAGTGCAGGGGCCTGCATCTGGGTCAAAGCAACCCCAGGCACAACTCCAGGCTGGGCAGTGACTGGCTGGAAAGCAGCCCTGGGGAGAGAGACTTGGGGGTGCTGGTGGACGAGAAGCTCAACATGAGCTCTCAGTGTGCACTTGCAGCCCGGAAAGCCAATCAGATCCTGGGCTGCATCAAGAGAAGTGTGGCCAGCAGGTCAAGGGAGGTGATTCTCCCCCTCTACTCAGCTCTGGTCAGACCCCACCTGGAGTACTGCGTCCAGTTCTGGAGCCCCTATTACAAGAGGGATATGGATGTGCTGCAACATGTCCAGAGAAGGGCCATGAGAATGATCTGAGGGCTGGAGCACCTCTCCTGTGAGGACAGGCTGAAAGAGTTGGGGCTGTTCAGTCTGGAGAAGAGAAGGCTCCGAGGTGACCTAATTGTGGCCTTCCAGTATCTGAAGGGGGCCTACAAGAAGGCTGGGGAGGGACTTCTCAGGATCTTGGGTAGTGATAGGACTAGGGGGAATGGAATGAAGCTGGAGGTGGGGAGATTCAGGCTGGATGTGAGGAGGAAGTTCTTCACCATGAGAGTGGTGAAGCCCTGGAATGGGTTGTCCAGGGAGGTGGTTGAGGCCCTGTCCCTGGAGGTGTTTAAGCCCAGGCTGGATGAGGCTGTGGCCAGCCTGATCTAGTGTGGGGTGTCCTTGCCCATGTCGGGGGGGTTGGAACTTGATGATCCTTGTGGTCCCTTCCGACCCTGACTGATACTATGATTACTGTGTTATGAAATTAGAGGCACAAATGAGGCCAAAATATGAACAGCAAGGCTATTTATTAACAGAATAAAGTAGACAGAATCAGAAGGAGAGAGAGAAAAAAATAGAGAGAGAGAGAGTAAAGAGGGAGAGAGAAGAGGAAAGGAATTATATTACCACACCACTCACCCCCCAAGACAGTTTGGGTCTGTGGAGGAAGGCTGCTGCAGCTTTGGTGTGGAGATGTCATCCTTGTTGGCTGTGCTGTCCTCCAGCGGAGGTGGGGAGGGAGAGATCACAAAGTCCAAGTCCAAGTCCAAGCCCTTCTTTGAGCAGCCTCTTCAGCTCCATGAGCTGCAGCAGGCAGAACATGGGACATGGAGAGAGGGTTCCTCCCAGTGTGTTTCTTCCAGGCTACATGGTGATGTCTCTGTCTTTTTCTCTTCTGGTATTTTCATTGTTTTTCTTCAGAGCAGCATTGCCCAGGTGTTTTCCTTCTCCTGAGCCAGTAGTTGCTCAGATATTTTATACAATTTTTTAGGTATGTGTCCAGGTGGTGAATTTATTGTCCTTTGAATATTGATAGCAGTGGCCTCTGCCCATTATTTCCAGGGCAGCTGCAGTCTGGTGAACAATCTTTATCCTTTGGGGGTGTTCAAGAGGGGATTGGACATGGCACTTGGTGCCATGGTTTAGTCATGAGGTCTGTGGTGAGTTTGGACTTGATGATCTTTGAGGTCTCTTCCAACCTTGGTGATTCTGTGATTCTGTGATCCTCCCTTTCTGGGGTAGCTAATGGGTAGTGATGATCCTGTCTATGCACATTCCAGAGAGTCATTATCCAGTGGCGTCTGTCCAATACACATCAGCTATTGTCTGGGCAAGCAGCAAAGGTGATTTTATCTTTGTAAAAGTCACATCAAGAGAGACAAGATTTAGTCTCTCACAGGTGGTCTATAGCAAGCCATTGTAGCACTTAACCTTACCCACTGTTGGTGCATGGTATGGGATATGGCAAATCCATTCATCCCCATGCTCCTTCCCCAGTCCCTTATGAGATGGTTCTTGAAATGGGTGCCATGCCTCCACAGGACATGTTTCTCTAGGCCCAGAATGCTATTGTGAGCATTGGCATGAGGTGCTGGGTAGGTTTCCAGCCACCCTGTGCTTGCCTCCACCATGGTCAGTACATGCTGTTTACCACCATGAGACCAAGGAAGGGTGATGTAGTCGATCTACCAGGCCTCTCCATACTTATATTTTGACCATGTCCCCCATACCACAGAGGCTTCATGCACTTGGCCTGCTTGATGGCAGCACAGGTTTCACACTCATGGATAACCTGTGAGATGGCCTCCATAGATATGTCCACTGATCTGTCCCAAGCCCACCGGTATGTGGCATCTCTCCCTTGGTGGCCCGAAGTGTCATGGGCCCAGTGAGCTAAGAACAGCTCACCCCTGTGTTCCCAGTCCAAGTCTATTTGGGAGATTTTAGCAGCCAGACCTGCTTGGTGGTTGTGCTTGTGTTCCTCAGTGGCCTGCTCTTGGGAATGTGTGCATCGATGTGTCGCACCTTTATTGGCAGCCAGTCCAGGTGGGCAGTGATGTCTTGCCCCAGGTCAGCAGCCCAAACAGGCTTCCCTTTTCTGTGACACCCCTTCCTCCTCCATTCCTTCAGCCACCCCCACAAGGCATTTGCTACCATCCAGGAGCCAGTATAGAGGTACAGTACTGGCCAGTTCTCTCGTTCTGCCACATCCAGGGCCAGCTGGACAGCTTTTACCTCTGCATACTGACTGGATTCACCTTCTCTTGCTTCTGCCACTTGCCTTTTTGGGCTCCAGACAGCTGCCTTCCATCTCTGCTTGCTTCCTACAAGCTGGCAGGACCCATCTGTGAACAAAGCATAGCCCTTGTCATTATCAGGGAGATCATTATATGGGGGATGGCATGGATTACTGTCTGTTCTGGTGGTGTTTCAAAGTCATCACCCTCTGGCCAGCTGCTGATCACTTCCACTATGCCAGGATGTTTGAAGCTCCCCATCTGAGCTCTCTGAGTTATCAGGGCCATCCACTTACTCCAGGTGGCATCTGTGGCATGATGTGGGGTTGAGCGTCTCCCTTTGAATATCCAAGTCAGGACTGGAAGTCTTTGGAGCTAGAAATAGTGGTGACTCAGCCCCAATTACCTCAGAGGCAGCCCGACACCCTCATAGGCAGCTAGGATTTCCTTTTCTGTTGCAGCGTAGTTGGCCTCAGAGCCTTTGTACCCCTTATTCCAGAAACCTAGGGGCCTGCCTCTGGTTTCACCAGGAGCCTTCTGCCACAAGCTCCACATAGGACCATTCTCACCAGCCACAGTGTACAGCACATTCTTAATCTCTGTTCCAGTTCGAACAGGTCCCAGAGCCATAGCCTGGACCACCTCTTGTTTCATTTGGTCAAATGCTAAATGCTGCTCATCTCCGCACACAATATCACTTTTTTTCTGTGTTGCATGGAAGGGAGGTTTCACAATTTAACTGTACTCTGGAATGTGCATTTTCCAGAAGCCCACAAGCCCCTAAAAGCACTGTGTCCATTTCTTAATCGTGGGTTGCACCATAGTGGCTACCCTGTTCACCACCTCCTGAGGGATGTGGCGATGACCATCTTGCCATCGAACACTCAGGAACTGTATCTCTCTGGCAGGCCCTTTTGCCTTGCTTCTCTTTATGGCAAAGCCAGCCTCCAACAGGATATCAATTATCCTTTTACCCTTCTGGTAAACTTTCTTTGCCATCTCACCCCAATGATGTCATCAATAAACTATAGATGCTTAGGGGCTCCACCTTTCTCTAAGGCAGTCTGGATCACCTCATGGCAGATGGTTGAGCTAGAGACCCAGCCTTGAGTCAACGATTCCATTGGTACTGTACTCCCCTCCAGATGAAAGCAAACGGTGGCCTGCATTCTTCTGCAATGGGAATGGAGAAAACAGCATTAGCAATGTCAGTTGTGGCATACCACTCAGCCGCCTTTGATTCCAGTTCATATTGGAGCTCCAACATGTCTGGCACAGCAGGGCTGATCGGAGGAGTCACTTCATTCAGGCCACCATAGTCCACGGTCAGTCTCCATTCCCCATTTGCCTTCTGCACTGGCCATATTGGGCTGTTGAAGGATGAGTGAGCCTCGCTGATCACCTTCTGGCTCTCCAGTAGTCAAATTAATTGGTGTATGGGGTGCAGAGAGTCTCTGTTGGTCCTGTATTGCCTGCGATGTACTATGCGAGAGGCAATAGGTAACTTCAAATCCTGCACCTCATGGCTGCCCACTACAGAGGGGTCATCCGACAGTTTGGGCATGGTAGACAGCTGTTCTTTGCCTGCAGTCTCTACAACTGCTACCCCAAATGCCCACTTGTGCCCCCTAGGGTCTTTGAAGCATCCCTCCTGCAGAAAGTCCTGCAGATGGGTGTAGCCCACCACACAGTGCAGCTTCACTTACTGAATGTATGGAAATCATGCTACTTGTGAAGAGTTTTAGTCTTAATATCATAAGACTTAATACCTCTAGGACCAAGTTTTGTACCCACTGGACTATTAGCCAGGATAATGATTTTCAGCAGGTCTGTATTTCCTCTGGTGAAAAATCCAGATTTGCAAGCAAAAAAATATTTTGCCTATTAGAATGCTTGACAAAACAGCTTATGTCAAAATAGGTAATATCTGAGGATCATTTAAGAACCAAATACTTGAATTAACAATATGTTTTATATTTCCTTTATCTTCTAAAGCCTTAATAAATGTTCATCTTTAAAAAGTAACAGTCATTTTGCAGCAAATATTTCATATGATCCCAAATAATTCTTTCTCGATTTGCTGGTTGAGCTGGAATATGAATTAAAATTCACCTTGCACTGGATGAATTCCTCTTTCATAAATTGCCAATGAACCAAGAAATCAGTTATTTGTTCAATTCTGTAATTGTGCTATATATAATAGTTTTCCTAAACTGTCTTCCACCCCACAAAGATCCCCCTGCTAAGTTTGCTTAATTCTAAAAATGAATATGCCTGTAAAACCCCATAAGACAAAGTTTTCACCAAGCTTAAGAAAAGATATAAATAAATGCAGGTACACCTTATGTTACTCTGATAGATAGAAAGCAACATTGGCTGTAAATTTTTATTCACCCTGGATCTCCAGCAAGATCTACAGACTCACTGGTAATTATAGATGCTCTCTGCTTCTATTAGCACTGAAGGAAATAACCACCTAATTTTAGTCCATCACATATATTATTTTTTTTCCATCTGTGGCTGGTTTTCACATTGTTAAACTAGAATTATTCTGTTTCAGTTAATGTGATGGCTGTGGAGGGAGATTCACCTTAGTTTACAATAGGCAATTAGTACAGGACTTTTAAAATCATTTATTGATACCCAGGTTAAAAGTTGTTTTATTTACACTTTAACAAATGTATGTAATCTATAACACTATTTTTCAGTTGCTAGCTTTGAGACAGAAGAACATTCATCAATGTGTAATGCAGCAGAGTTAGTGTATACCTACTTAATTTTTAATATGCACTATTACAGACATTAATTTCCTTCCATTTTAGACATAACATATGACAATATACATAAAGCTTCTGTGCAGTCTGAATATTAACACATTAGCTTGGGTTACTTCATTACTCATGTAAAATTAATATAAAACATCAAGGCCCAGCATATACATACTGATATTACATATTTTACCAATGTTATATTATAGATACTTTTACTGATTACTTGTAAATATAGAACTTTTTGCTATGTGGATAAACTAAAAAGAATGCCAGAAAAATAAGTGGTGTCAAAACCTCTCAGTGATATTTAATTAGCAAGTCTTAGAATCCTAAAATACAACATAAGTTTCCCATTTTTCCAGTTGGATAATACCAAGGTTCCTAGGCCAGCTGGCTTGTGACTTTAACCAGACTACCAATCTGCCATGTATATACTACTTAGCAGACAACTTTTTACTAGAGTGTGTTCCAGCTATACTCACTTTAATGTGACTCAGGATCGTATTTGTCAGGTATAAGGATGGGAAAATGAAGGATAGAAAGACACATTAAAGTATTTTTACATAACCCAGATAATGGCAAGAGTGAAACTACTACTCGTAAGACTGGAGTCTTAGTGCTGAGGCCAGTTTAGATTAATAAAGTAAAAGGGAAGAAAGACCTAAGATTTGCATAGCTGTTCATTAAATGAAGAGTAAATAGTTCCTCAAAAGCTATTTCTGGATATAAGTGAGCATATCTCACATGAAAGCACACTGACTTCTAGGCATTTTATACACCTTTCTGGTAAAACAAAGTTACTTTAAAACTGCAATGAAATGCTGAACACTCACATGGAGATTTATTCATGATACTTCTTTTTTTTTTTTTTTTTTTTTTTCCTTCTCTTAGTTATTTAAGAGGTAGTGTTTTACGAAAGTAAGAAATTCTGGTTATTCACCCACTTTATCAAAGTTAAGGAACTTTTAAAGACTATGTTTTTTCATGATTTTTGTGTAGTCATTATTGTTTTTTCTATTGTTTTGGTTGGTTGGGTTTGGGTTTGGGTTTTGCTTGTTAGCATGTCTAATAACATGCAGAACCTGGAGACAGGTTTGTGGTATAGCTTTTGAACTAATCTCCTTACTTTTTGCTTTTTAACTTGGACTGGTCAGGACAATTATCTCAGCCTCCCTCTTCCCACCTGTGGATCTTCCAAGAGTAGTCTCCATGTCTCATAAAGTTAGGCATACATGTGCTGTCAGAAGGAACTTTACCAAAGTCCAACTTGATATATAAGAATCTCTTAAACTAAGTTGAGTAGGGATGGAGGGCAGAAATGGGAAGGAGCTGTAAGAACAAACTAAATATATATTAATGATACCATTTGCTTAATACCTCTGCTCTGGGTTTTTTTTTTGTTCACCTTTTGTCAAAGGACGTATCTGAGTTAAATATCACTGCAAATACCACAGCACAGCAGCAACTGCATTGTTATCCATGCTCTCTCTGTGCACTGGACAGAGGATTTTTAATTTCATACATCATTTACAACTTGCTGCAGTGATTCCACACAAGCAGTACATGTCTTTCTCACAAGGAACATGAAACTGATAGCACCTTACCTGTCATCACAGGTTCCTTAGTTTTAGATTTGCCAGCACTTGGGTTGCAATCTAGTGATAATGCTTTAGAAGGACACTAGCTCAGCTCCAATGATTGGCAGAAAGTGACTGGCAAATTGCATTTTCTTATGAGAAAGTGAAATACATTTGTCTCCAGCTCTGAAAACCACATGCTCTTTGTCAATAACTATATATATGCATAGTATCTGTTATATACTTAAATGTGAAAAATGTTTTATTATCTGAATGCTAAATCTAGTCAAGTGCCTTTTTAAAACAAGACCTGATATGTCTTCCACCTGTTAAAAGCAGACAATATTAAAACAATTGGCTGTTCAGATATATTTGGGTAGAGGCATATGCTCCGGAAATAAGTCATATAGAAAAATAAATAGCTATTTCTGTTCTCCTCGAAAACTTCATAAAGAGTCCATGTTTGTATATGTTGTATGTGTATATACATTGGAGAATAGTTTTCTAGATTTGTTTCATATACTATACCCTGTATTTCTGATCATTTAGTGTATCTGTTCAGAGGATTTGGTTCTTAAGACACATAAGCAACTGCAGAATTAACTTTAGGAGAAATTATCAAGCATGGTGTGGGAGGACATGTAGGAGCCTGGGAGAGTGAAGGATGCTGACTTTGCATGTAAAGAGTACAGAAGCCAAGAAATGTTATTTTATGTGATTCTTCAGGCCTCTGGAAAGTATGTAATACAGGCAATCATTAAAATTGAGCAGTGACATACAACTTACAATAGAAGTTTGATTCAATTGTCTTTCATTTCTTTGTTTATTTCTATCTTGGACTTAAATTTACTTGAAACATAATAGTAACAGAAGTTTAACCTGCCAAATGAAAGGAGGCATAGCTTTATGGTGTCAGATCTTCAGGTATTGTTAGTGGTACTTGTGATTTTAGTATTGTCTTCGCAGGAATAGTTTGAACTGGCATTGTAGTTATGTTTCAGTAACATCTATCAGACACAAGAGAATATGTATTAATATGTTAAGTATTAGAAGTCAAATACTAGAGCTTCTGCAGCTAAAGTAGTGTCTAAGACAAGTGACAGTGCATGAAATAGGACTGCCAAAATGTGATTCATCTGTCTCTGTTGTCTTAGAATAACAACATTGCAGGGTAGATCTGTAGATAGAGGATGTTGTGTAAAATGTTTTCCAGCAAACCATAGTGACAACAGTTGATTGCATTGCCATCAGTCTTTAAGAAGTCTATTCCTTATTCTTAAGCTTAAGAGAAAAATGAATGCTCTGAAGCAAATTCTAGTGTTCCTACAAGTATTCGTCATAAAAGACAAAATAATTTACTTTTGCTGAATCTCACCTGGTCATCCAGCATGTTGAAGCATCTATGAATAGAAGCAATGTCTTCCAGTGTATCGACCTTTCCACCTCAGTTCACAGACTTGCTTGGGTCCTGCTGCTTATCCATTGAGCTAGTCATCTCATCACGGACAGCCATCATGTCAGTCAGGAATAACTAGCCTTTGGCAAACCCACAATGCTTATTCCCAGTTCTTCATCTTTGTTCTTCACTTAAATGGAAATGGCTTTAAGAAATACACTCATTCATCTTTTCAGGGACTCAGGAACACTGATCAGTCTTTAGTTCTCCCAGTTCTTCAGCTTGCCGTGCATAAAGATGGGTGAAACATTTATATTTCTCAGCTACAAGAAAATGCTCCAGTTGATACAATCTTTCAAAGATGGCAGAAAGCAGCCTTCCAGTGACGTGAGTGAACAGTCCTAACACCCTCTGTACCATGACCAAGTGGATTAAATGTTCCTTCTGCTGTAAGTACTACTACATTCTCACAAATTACATCACTAACCTTAGTAAATCTGGGAATAAGTCTTTGGGGAATCAGGCAAAGTCAGGGAATGGTGACTTTGTCAGCAAAAATAATGCAAAACAAGCCCAAGTACATAAGACTTTTTTCTGTCCTTTGTCACTAAGCTGACTTCTCCATTGAGCATTAGTCACACATTTTACTCTCTTTTCATCTCATTGTCTTTCATTTTCCTTATACTTTTAACATCTGAGCTATGACTTTCCTAAGCTCTCTATCCACAGATATTGAATATCAAACCAAATATTACGTCTGCCCACAGTTACAATATCTATGTGGTTAGAAACAAAAGTGCCTCTTATTTGGAAGGATCAATCAAAATACTGAAAAATGCTGCATGCAAGCAGAGAAATTCACAATTTTGTACTTTTTTCATTATCTGATGATATAGGAGATTATATTTTGTTTACATAGTCTGATGTTGACTTACAGTGCACTAGAAGGTGTGGCTAGATACATATCTGTAATTTACAATGCTTCCAAAGAACAGGAAAGTTAGTTTTCAATATAATTGTGATGCTTGTTTTCATATCCCAACATTTCTTTCCAAATTACAATTTTGAATTACAAAATGCAATTAAACATCTATTTTATTTCCAGTGCAGACAGTATCTTTTAAGTTGATACATCATTCTTGCTGAATGAGAAGTCCAAGGTACATACCATCCAGAAACACGTATCTTAGGAACATCAGGGAACAGAGTCTTAACTCACAGGTTGGCCTCAGCCAGATCAGCAGTGACAGCACCACCTGGTAAAGTGTTTCCTTTGTTTCTCAGAAATAGCAGAAACATAGTTTGCTAACCATATGTTGCATTAGTTGTGTCTGGGCAAGCTCATCAAGCTTTTATACTGGTAAGTGTCTCTGTGATGAAATAACTCCAGGTGTAACCAAAAGAGGGGTCTTGATCAAAGGAGCTGTGATATAATTCCTGGCTGTTGTAAATATTACTATTACTATTACTTCATGTGGCCACCATCAAAAACGTTCTTAGAGGATATCTTGAGGGCTACTGGCAATGCTGGAGACAGAAGGACTTTGCTTAATGCAGCCAGTGTGAGTGTATCAGTTATTAACAGATGAATTGACAAAATGTCCCAAATGTTATCCATCTGCTCCTATCTTTTCAACCTGCTATAAAACAAAGATCATACATTTGGAAATGAAACTCATCTCTTCTCTAAGGATTATCTTTATTGACAGGAAACAAAACAAAGTTCTAAAACCAAAAGATTCAAACAAACCAAGAGAAAATGTTTTTAAAATCAGTTTTCTCAAACCTGACCCAGGATATTAGCCCAGAGCAGAGTTCTTCAGCAATTCAATTTCAGATGAACAAGTATACTGATTTTCTTCTTACACAGGCAGCCTCTTAAGTAGCTCTTTGTTTATTAAGCCACTACTTGTCTTGAAAATCTGAAGAACATTAGCAAAAATCACGAGGAAGTGAGGGGTCTTGCAAGGTTATGTAGCACACCCTGTATATCAAACAGGACAAGTACATCATTCCTAGCAGATGTTTGCATCATCTATTCCCAGAGACTTTGGTGACAAACTTGCTAGAAAAGATTTTGTATTATTTCTAACCTTTATTCCTGTTACCTGCTTTGAAACACACCCTCCCCCCCCGCCCCTTTTCTATTTTCCCCAGTAGGGGGTGGTTTGCAATGTACATGCAAATGTATTTGTTCAATCAGAAATGGATGTGAAAAATGTGGCTTTTCCTCCTCTCTCTCTCTCTTTTTTTTTTTTTTTTTTTTTAAAAATTTATCTGCAATTCGGACTATTTCAGGAAAAAGAATATTTAAGATTCTCTTTTATGACAACAAAGCTCTAAAAGGTATAAAACACTGGATGTTGCTTCAATTAAAGGGTCTACATTTTCTTTTCTTTTAAAAACATATGTGTTTTATTTTCTCTCTGTGTGTAGGATGGTGTGTGTTATTTGAGTATTTTGTAAGTGTTTGCATTTCTCATTACTAACATGAAATGTATTGGCTGTGTCATGCAAAAACAGTCTAATTTTACATGAACTTCTGAGAGAAAAATCTGCTCGCTTACTCTAATATCTAATTTGTTCATGGTTTTTGAGGACATCAGACACTACAAGTACATAGCAGACCCATAATCAGGTTTCTTTTCCTGTGAAATTTCCTAAGTACACAGTCCACATTAACTAAAATCAATATTAAATCTTAATTGCTATAAGTTAGCAATTGTTACCGATAGTTATTACATTGGGCCCTACATTTTTGTATATAATGTATGTACAAGATGATATGAAATAAGTAAACTATGCACATCTCAAGGTTTTTGTGATGGCAGAATTGTTGAGCTAGAGGAAAGACCAATTATGAAGTCAACATGATATTCAGCACCTCAATTTTCATGTGCTTTCTTGTGTTAGGAAAACATATCAAAGCATAGTTAAATTTAGTGGTTTTGTGAAAAAGTTATATAGATATCTTCAATGACAGTGCAGCAAGATGTAGCTGCTACTCTGCCAAACTTTTCTCTTTATAGTTAACAATTATATAGTTCAGTTTTAAGAAACCTTTTAAATCCTGTAGAAAGCAACATTTGATGAGTAAGGCAAGTTGTAAGCATTTCATGTGTTAAGCTGCAAAGATTATAAACAGCGTATGTGGGAAACCAGGAAGCTTAGCTGAGAAAGCACAGCAAGGATCTCACCAGGAGTTCATGTAGAGAGGAGGTGTTACATTGAGCTTGAAAAGAGAGAACATAGGGTGGTACATTTTGTAGTGAACAAGAAAAGTAAAGCAGAAGCAAAAACTGCTTTGCAGAGCACAGGAATACATGAACACTGCTGAAGGATAAAACAGAACATTGGGCAATAAAGATGAGAGACTGCCTCAGAATAAGGCATACTGATCATAGCGCAGCCCTGCAAGGAGACTCAGAGCAAAGGTTCTGGGAGGTTGCATACTCAAAATCACATTACACAAAAACCACATTACCTGGGCCTGCACCGCACCATTTCACTAAGAATAAACACAGTTCTGGCAGTATTTTTTCCACTGCATGGCATGGAATTTTCTGCTATTACTTATTTCTGTCTTTGTTTTGATGTCTTCCTGTTACTCACACTTTATGAAAAAACATTAGGCGGCAGTTGATACTGGATACAGTGTGTGACAGAAAGCAGGATTAACAGACTAGATGGATATTAAAACAGGTGGTGTTTAGATGGACTCATTATGGCATTTAATGGTTATTCTACTGCATTAGAATATATATTGCAGTTAAGCAAAACTAATTGCCTTAAACTGCCGTTCTTGTTCTTGTCATAATGAACAATCTCTAACATTAGTGTCTTGTAATGTACATTTTAAGTAACTCTTTTAAAACTATTGTTTCTTAAATTAATGTAGATTAAGAACTGATAAGGAACAGTGTCCAAAAATTACTGAAAAAGAAAAAAAACATTGTGAGCACTTAGGTACCCAAAAATGTGGTATAATTTAATGGTAAGCTGTATATTCACTGGAAAAGCAACATCAGGAAATATATATTATGTTGCTTCTTGCAAATATATAGACTCCTATTCCATCCCACAAATCCAAAAAATATTTGATTTGAACTTCACATAAAAGAAATACTGGCCTCAGAATCATTGTAACTGTGGATTTGTTTTCCTATTTTTCTGTCTGCTGCTGTTTCCAGGGATTTTCCGTTTTAATTCTAAGCCTCTGGTGTGGGCCATAACAAAAGCAGTTAATTCTAAAGAGTGTGGATTCTTCTTTAGTGGATGTGTAATTGTGAGCAACCACAACCAACACTGAATAATATGTGTCTTCCAGAGTTACTTATCTCCATCATAAGAAGAAAGAAGTTTTAAAGGAAAAACTTTACCAATTATATTGAATTTCTTAGGTTTTGGTATACTGTATAAAATATTGAAATTATTTTTATCATCACTCTCTTATTAAATTAGGATTGAAGAAAACCCTCCTCACTATTCCTTTGTTTCTAATAATTTTTTCTCTTACGACAAAGATTAAAATAATGCTTCAGAGAAACTATTCATTTAGGGGGGAAAAAATAAATAAACAAAAAAAACCCCACCAACTAGTCAGTATTTCAGGTAATATACAGCTGAGATGCTTTTATATGAAGGCATTTTCCTGATACAAAACAAAATTACAAATAGATTATAGGAAAAAGGTACTTTTATTAATATTTAAACATTAATAGGAATATAGGAATATTATATAGTAACAATAAATTTGAAACTTTAAAAATAATTATATTTTAAAATTATTTATGTAAAATAAACAAAATATAATAAATAATATACAATAATGTATGAATATAGGATTAATAAATTTGTATAAGAAAATCTATTTCTACTAAAGGAAAAATCAAATTAAATATCTAAGTGGGAGAACTATCTGTATACTGGTGATTCAGTTAATAGGCAATTATCCCATAGAGTCTTCCACTGAGAAAAAAAGTGCTGAACAAGTTGATCAGATAAAACAAATAATATTTTTGAAGCAGCAAATACAAGATTTCTACATGAAATTGGTACTTAATAAGCAGTCAATGGTCTCATAATTCATATTTTATTTATTGCAACTTAAAAAAAAAATACAGAACTTAATTATCAAGCAATACAGTTAGAAATCTTTTAAATCTATTAAGATTTCTGTAATCCTGTAGTATATATACTCTTCTTAAATGCACCCTAAAACTGACAGCAGCAATGTGTCAAACTGGACTATCCCAAACACTTTCCTCCATGTTCCACCCAATTTTAAGCCCATTATCCCCAGGAGAAATGTAAATCTCAGTTCAATACCACAATTTGATTGAACAGGATACATTATATATTTGGTTTAAGCATTAGTGTAAATTCCCAGAAGGAAATAAAAAAAAATCGCTTAAGTCTCACTTATTTTCAATAGAAGTTGTTAAGTTTCACTGAGACTCAATCTCTTTCTTTTTTAATTATTATTTATTTATTAAAAAAGAAAAAGTTAGTGATGCTTATTCCCAAAAGGTGCTTCAGCACCTGAAGTCACTAAAATCCTTTCAGCAACAAGTCAATGTGACACTGATCCCCACCTCTGTAAAAAGTAATTTTCAATACTATCATCCATAGGGCTACATCTTGTGTGTCTCTAGATGCCTATCTTAACCAGGTCAGATTAATACGTCACTCTTAAAAATCTTGTATATAATCTTCTAAAAAAGGCCTTTCATACTACTCTGCAACTAAAAGGTTTGTTCAGACAGCCTTTTTGCTAGTGAAAGCCGGTTCTTCTTGCTTATTCCTTAGAGCCTTAGCCTTAATGGAAGAACAGAAGATTTCTGTTTAGGAAGGGAGTTTTAGAAAAGTGGAAGATCTGGGGTTTTTTAATAATCTCAGGCTGAAGATGCTCCTTATCTTTGAAATTTGCTGCCTCACACTTCCCTGCCAAGCACTTTTTGAAATAACTCAGCTCTTTATATTGACTACAGAGATCTAACAACAGCTCTGTAAAGTCAGTGAAATTAACAAAATAGTTTTTACATTTAGTGATGCCAAATATGGATTCTTCTTAGCAGTCACCATGGCTTAAGCTCTTTCAATGCAGCAGAAAGTATCAGAGAAACTTAGCTAAGTGAGAAATATATGATGGCTATTCATCATACATTCATTCATCATTCATACATTTTAATGGTGTACTGTAAAAATAATGTCAGAAAACATCATAAAAATGAAGTTTGACATGAGATAGATTTCTTTTATAATAGGTTTATACCTATTATTTGTTCCTATGAATAGTGAATAGTGAATAGTGAATTCTGCATGTTCTATCTGCATCCTGGATTACACTTTAAAAGCTCTTCAGTGATACTCAAAGACATGATCACTGCATTACTGTCAAGGTCAGTGAAATCTGAGGTAATGGTTACATAATTGATAATCATTTAATACAGTGTGGCCTACAGGGAGAATGGTCACTCAGGTTTTTTTCTGAGATTTGACATACGTTAGAAAGATTTTACTTCATTCTCTCCTCAGATATTTTTTTTTCTGAATAATACTGTTATGTTGTCCTAGTCATAACTAGGGGTTTTTGGTGTTTAATAATGGTCCTGTTACAGGTTTGTAGTTACAAAGCTCCACTGTGCTGCTCTTTGCTCCCTGACATAGGAAAAGAAATAGGGGAGAAAGGAGTGTTTTCCCTTTAAGGGTCTCAGTGTATGATGCTGCACTCTAATCACAGAATGAGGAGACTTCTTAAAATGACCCATTGCTTTCTTCATCTCCCTGGCAATAAGAAGTTCCATACTGGCAAGAAAAACAAACTACAACAAAATCAGCAGTGATAACAGTGGAAAGAAAATGAAAGTATGAATCTTGTGTGGTCCCTGTTTTCTGAATAAGCTGGAAATAAAGTAGGCATTTTCTTTGCAGCCCATCAACTTGACAAAACCAGAATATAATTAGGAGGTGGTTGTATTTTTACATGTCTCTAAAATATCATTAACTTCAGAGAAAGAAAAATAGTTGCATGTCAAGTATATCTCAAAGGAAAGCAAAGCTTCTTGAGAGAGAGAGTGGCTGTAAAAGAAGACAGGTAAAAGAAAAATCAGTTAAAACAAAATAGCCATATATCCATATATTACCACATTCTCTCTGAAACTAACAAAATTTAAAAGTATAGAAGACATACCTATTTAGTATGTTAGTGATGCTTTTTACTCAATTACTGAAACTGAAAAAAACCAGTAACTAAGGTAGCATAAATAATATTGTTTTTTGGCCTAGCATATTCCTGACAATAAAAACGGAAATTGAGTCACTAGCATGTTTAAGAGTCATGCATTTTAAACATTGTTCTTAATTATTAAAGGATGAGAAACCAGCATTTGGTTGATTGTTTCATTTAATTGGGCAACAACAGACATGGCCTGTCCAAGGCACATACTGATGAATCCCAAATTACAAAAGACAAACAAATAAATTAAAAATAAAACTCTACAAATTCATATGGTGGCAGGGGCCCCTTTCCAGCACAAATGAGACTTCTTGCTTAAGCCATTAACCTTACTCACACATTTGATTCTCGGGAAACAAATTATCTTCCCTGCTCAATCCTTACCTGAATTGCATTTGTATTAGACACTGAATTTAAAGTGATTTTAGCCTAGCAAAATCAGCAATATTCATTCGGCTCCACACAAAGGTGAGGTCCAGTAATGCTCTGTGCTGGCATGCACTACTGGTTTACTTGTTTTAACTCTGCTTTAGTTTTAGTGCTTGAAATGTTTGTTCAGTGGATGGAGAACAGGCTGAAAATGAGATATTGCTGGGATTCCTGTCTCAGGTCTGTGCCCTGAGTCTCATGCTATCATTAAGCTATTATGCTGCTGGTGCTGAGTGGTGAAAGTCAGAATAACTCACACTGACTTTTGTAGAATGGCATTTCAGATACATGGAAAAAATCGAACAGATTTGCCTACAGGTGTTGCATTCTGCCAGATACCTTTAGGAAATAAAATAAGTAGTAGCCTATAGCACCTGACAGATGAAGATTTGCTGAAGGATTTAAAATACTTTAACACTGATGCTCAAGAGTAGAATGTAAAGGGTTGGTGGTTGTAATTTTAGCTGTTATACTTCTAGCTGTTGTTTTGCTGTAAGCAGAGAGCAACAGGAAAGTGGTTGTGGTATCTAGCGTGACTGTTTTTCAAAACAAGAGCAGGGAAAGATGTTACCTTTTCCTAACTTTCTGTTAGTGAGATTGGCAATGACTTCACAGAACCACTGCAGCAAGTTGCAAATGATGTATGAAATGAGAAACCCTGCCCAGGGCACAGAGGAAAATCTATAGTTAGTATTGTGCAGTCACTGAGGCAATGCGTTGTCTGCTGCAACATTAAGCTTGGTCAAGCTGATTAGAGCCATATGGAATTTTAAGGAACAAAGAAAGTAAAACATATAAACGAGTTTTTCAGCTTCCTGGTTTTCTTTTGCTTTATCATGAAGCAATTGTCACTGTCATGGATTGAGTTGAACCTGACGGTGTTATTTGTATTCTGAAGTGGTTCAGGTTACATCACTATCTAATAGATGACCTGTCTACCTGTCAATAGCAAAATGAAATCTACTTGGATATCACCAGCTTTCTCTTAAAACAAGTAAAGGCAATATTATGCTTCTTTTCAGAATAACAAGGAACCAGCATCACATAAAAATCAGAAATTACAAAACATGTTTACTAGAGAGGGGAAGAGAATTATTAAGGTTTCAAACCTCAGTAAATTTGCAGACAACAAGCTGGTTGGGAGTGTTGATCCACTTGAGGGTAAAAGGCTCTGCAGTTGGATATGGACAGGATGGATTCATAGGCTAAGGCCAGTTGTATGGTATTCATCGAGGCAAATGCCAGGTCCTGCACCTGAGACACAATACTATTCAACTGTACAAGCTTGGGAGACAGGAGCTGGAAAGCTGTTTGGTGGGAAATGTCACAGCATGTTGATGGACAACCAGCTGAAGATGAGCCAGCAGTGTGCCCAGGTGGTCAAGAAGGCCAACAGTACCATGGCTTATATCAGAAACAGTGCATCCAGCAAGACCAGGGAAGTGATTGTCCCCCTGTACTTAGCAGTGGTGATGCCGTACCTTGAATACTGTGTTTGGTTTTGGGCTCCTCCCAACAAGAAGGACATTGAGGTACATTCTAGCACCTCAATGAAGAGCAACAAAACTGGTTAAAGATCTACAGAATAGGTCTTATAAGCAGCTGCTGAGAGAGGTGGAGTTGTTTAATCTGAAGAAACAGAGGCTGGGGTTAAGGCTTTACACTCACTACACCTTTCACTACAACTACCTGAAAAGAGGTTGTGCCACAGTAGTGATCAGTGTCTTCTCCCAAGCAACAAGTGATAGGACAAGAGAAAATGGACTCAAATTGCATGAGGGAGGTTTAGGCCAGATATTACAATAAATTACTTCACTGAAAGGGCTGTCAAGCATTGGAACAGACTGCCAAAGGAAGTGATTGAGTGATCATCTCTTCAGGTATTTGAAAGACATGTAGATGTGGTGTTTAGGGACAGGGTTTAGTGGTGGACTTGACAGTGTTATGTTTACAATTGGACTTGATGATCTCCAAGGTCCTTTCCAGACTAAATAATTAGATGATTCTGTGTTAGAAATACAAGCCTGTACTTGGTAAAGGGTATTTTTATCTTTCACCTAATTATAAAGTAGTCAAAATATTTAATGAAACATCCCATAACATTAGGGCTTTAGAATTTAAAAATCAGACAATAATACTTTGTGTCACAGAATCTAACAGTAATGGACATTAAAGGGTACACCTCAAACACACACTGCAAAGTAAAGTTTAAACTCTGTATGCTGAGTAAAAAGATCCTAGAAGTCCCAGATCTAGCTGCTGAAATGTTTCTGTAATACAAGAGATAACAAAGTTATCACCAAAGATGAATAACCCTGAAAACAATGATATTGTGTTTTTTTAAAAAAATTACATTCATTAAAGTAACAGATAATTAATTTCTTTAATTGCCTCCTGATGTGCAGTTCACATTTCTAAGTTTCTTCAGCCATTTTTTTAAAAACAGAAATATCAATATTTCAAAGAATCACAGAATTGCCTAAACTGAAAAAGACCTTTAAGATGTCTATTCCAACCATTAGCCTTAACATGGACAGGTGCGTGACTAAACCACATCCCTAAGAACCACATCTACATGACTCTTAAATACCTCCAGGGATGGGGATTCCAGCACCTCCCTGGGCAAGCTGTTCCAGTGAGTGACAACCCTTTCAATGAAGAAATTCTTCCTACCCTCCAACCTAAATTTCCAGTGGCACAATTTGAGGCCATTTCTTCTTGTCCTATCACTTATTACTTGGTTGAAGAGATGGTTCCCCACCTCTTTACAACCTCCTTTCATGTAGTTGTAGAGAGCAATAAGGTCTCCCCTGTGGTTTCTTTCTCTGTTACAAGCATTCTTCATTATGTAAAGTCTTTCAAGAAATGACAAATAACTTGTGCTTTATAAAAATAAGAGAGATGGTAGCTGAAGGATATTTTTTACCAGGAACACTTATTAAAATGAAGATAAATCTACAAAATGTGCAAGGCTAAGATGCTTAACTAATGCACAATAAACCTCTGTTTTGATGTTCTCATTCATCCTTGAACAAGAATTAAGCTATAGATATTTAATGTTGCTTTACTTCTGAATGAGAGTATTCTCATAGGATCTTGCACACTTTAATGATCCGTATTTATCTGAGTGTTCCCAGGTAGATAGGGTTTGAAGATAATATGCCACTCACCATGTGAACCACTCCTGAACACATGTAACTTATAAATTATCACCTCTGGTTTTGAACTGCAGCAGGGTTTGTTTACTTCCTCGGATGTTTGTGTACTCTTTTTAAGAAGCCAAATTAAAATCCTCTTATCTTAGAAATAAATTTATGGAGAAGGAAGAACAAAATCCAGTATGAATGAACAAGCATTTAGAGGTGGGCTCTTCAGAACATCTGTGAACATGTTTTAATGAGACCTCCCTTCTAATATGACTATATAGTTCTAACATCTTACATTTTCTGCACACAGATATACCCTCCACTCCGCTATAATTTCCATTTTCTCTTTCCCATATCATCTACACTGCATAAAATTAGAGAAATTAAGGTAAAAATTTAGCAATTACCTGAAACCATGCCATATTCAATTTTTTTTGGTTGTTTCCTAAATATGAACTGAAGTTTACAAAACTATTCTTCCACATATTGCAAATGTTTAATCACAGAAAGCTAAAAATCATTGTAAATAATGATAAATATAAGGAAAAATGTTATTGAAAATATAAATACGTCCATGAAATTTTAAATCTAAAAGTAATTATAGAACATTACTGCTGTTGGTTTTGTTATTATATTTTGCAAAAACTTTAATTTTATTACTGTTCCTTGATAAAGAGTTAAGAAAGAAGGAAGGAAAGTGTGTGTATGTATATATATATACTGAAATATCTTTCAGGATATTTTTATTATTTTATCTCATTCTATCTGTAAAGACTATCAGAAGTGCTCAATGTCAGTGCTGTTTGCAAACCTTTATCACAAAACTGTTGCTAGAACTGATGACCTACAACTTAGAATAACCTTGACCAAAAATTGGACATTACTGACAAAGAAATCAAAGTACTGTTACCACAGAATCTCACAAAATGGTCACTACACTACTTAAAAGATCTTTTAATATATGAATAATTTATCAATTATATTTTATGAAGGCACATCCACTGACAGACATATTAAGTAAAATTTATTTCTATATTTCACTTTTTCCCTTACCTAAAAACACATAGTCAGGGACCAGAAGATAGCATGAGAAAAATAATTCCTCAATTCAGCGATTGTCTTGCCTTTGTAAAAATACATAGACATTGCACTTCATAAAAGAGCTCTTAGCAGCTAGCCACCATTTGTTTCCCAGCATTTCTGTGACAGGAATCTTCTTGAGTGACTTATTTGTTGACTTACTTGCTTCTTGCATTGTAATACTCTCTCCATTTGACCTTTATTCCACAAGTAAGAGGAATCTTAAAATATGTTTTGAACAACGTGATTTTATTTTAGAGTAGTGTTTTTTAAATATCTTACCTTTCTAGACTCCACCTGATTCTGGTCTTTTTTTTCAGTTTCACTTGCTCAACTATCCTTCCTGAAGACCTAGGCATTATTAAATGTAGGAACGTTCTACATTTCTGGACATGTATGTAGAAATAACAATTTAAAAAAGTTTCCTTCATCATGAGGAAGTTATTCATAAGTTAAACATGTTCCATAACTTTGCCAGTAATTTGACTGGCATTTTTTTGAGAAGCATAATGAGCATGAAAGATGACTTGTCCTTGAAAAAAGTCTTTTAGTTGGTACAATGTGACAGTAAGTAACTGGATCATGGCTGCCTTTTGCATGACAGTTAAGGGAAATCCGAGTTTAGTGTCCTAAAGAAACAGCTAGGATAGACCATAGGAAAAAGAAAGTGCCAATATACATGCATTCTCACATTTTATTTTCTGCTTATGCTTATTTATTTTGAAGCACAGTCATCTTACTATCTTAGTTGTAGTAGGTTAGATTTGCTATTGTGCCTTGATGTGTGGCAGATGACGACAGCTTCAGCCCTTTTTTACTATAAACTCTCACTTTGCCTGTCAACTCCATTACTTATCATTTGTAAACAAGAATATGTTGGCAGGGTGGGAGGTTTTGAATTTGAGCACATTGAATGCAGTTTTTAAACATGAATGTTCTTCTTGGCGGCTGTTAACTATAAATGCATGTTTTACAAGACCTGATAGTCTTCAGCTATTGGAACAATGTGCCACAAACCTCCTCATGTTCTAGCTTTTCAGAATTCAAAGTTTTCTACTAAATTGAAACGAGAATAAGTACATAACATACATTGTTTAATTGCTTCACAACATCTCCAGAAAGTTGTAACACCTTCAGGAAATTGATCATCATGAGCTTGTTCTGACATTTTTAAATTTGAAAAATCTGAGCTATGCCTCACCGCAGTCTTGTCATGTAACCTATTGCTAGGCTGATTTAATCCCTCCTGCCTCAACACTAGAAAGATGTTGACAACTGTTCAGTCTGGTTATTAAATTCCAGGGCACAGTGTGATATCTCATTAGTCACTGGCCATTTTAAAAACAGCAAGCTAAACTTCCAAACTACTACTTTTCATCATTATCCCAAAAAATAATCTTCAGGAAACCATAGGAAGTAGTTGATATTTATACACTGAAACTATTTACAAGCTGTTCATAAATATTTGCTTGGTTTGTCTCTTTAAAGGCACTGTATTTATTGTAGAAGAGTAATGTCCATATATGAACCAGGTTATTTAAAGTAACGGTTCCTCTTGATGTTTTGTAACAAAAACTTCAGTGAAAATTATCTCAGTTCTCAACACAATAGTTGTCACTGGATGACAGAAATAAGAAATAAACAAAGGATAATCAGAAGAAAAGATCAGGAAGCTTGATTCTACTTTGAATTTCTAAAGTCACCTAAGATTTTATGGAAACTGTCAGAGTAAACTACAGGGGGCAGCAAATATTAACCAGCTATCACATGAAAGCAAATACACAGAATTAACAGGACTCCCTTTGGAGTGCTTTGATGTATTATATCTCGTACAGTTTGGAGATTATTTGCAAGACTTGTAACTACATACCAGTTTATATTTAGAAACTAATCAAATTATTTTAACATTGTTTAGATGTCTCTTTAAGCAATTTAAAGGACACTGGTCAGTACTTTGTTCTCAAAGCTTTTTTTTTTTTTTTCTTTCCTGTGGAACACCTGAGCACTTTGATTTAATTGATTCATTTTTATTTCATTGTGATAATTCTTTTATACAAAAACCTTAATCTGCAAAACTCCCTTCTACAAAAGAAAAACAAAAATTGCAATGGAGTGGTTAAATTTGTTAGTATTAAAGCTTCTGTACATCTGCTGTATGGTTAAAGTTACACTTTTATTTTTATTTTGTTTTTTATAAAAGAGAATGTTCAAATCCTGGGGGTTTTTATACATTATATTCTATATGTCATAGTATCAAGAATCCTATAAAAATTATTGAACCAGGTCTATAAATCAAAGAGGATTTGACTTCTTTTTAATTGAACCTTTTAAGTTAATATCTGCACCCATCAAAATTGACTCCTGTACCTTCTACTCCCCTCACAGAATTATTTTTACAAGTGCCTATAGAAAGCAATGCTAATCAGTGATTGTGGACACACTGCAGCTCAGAGGCACCTGAAAGTATTCTAAAATAATAGATCTTGTCTTGCATTTCTCAATAACACAAGCAGTTGCATTAGAAACACATTTACAGTTTGAAAATATTGCAAACCACATCATAGAATCATAGAAGGATAGAAGCATAGAAGCACAAAGGATAGAAGCAGAGAATGTTCTGGGCTGGAAGGGACCTCCAAAGATCACAGGATGTGAGGATCACAGGATCACAGGATCTTAGGGGTTGGAAGGGACCTCCAAATATCATTGAGTCCAAACTCCTTGCCAGAGCAGGACCATAGAATCTAGTAGAGGTTGCAGAGGAATGCATCCAGATGGGGCTGGAAAGTCTTTAGAGAAGGAGACGCCACAACTTCCCTTGGCAGCAGCGCTCTGTGACTCTTACAGTGAAGTTCCCCCTCATGTTGAGGTGGAACCTCCTGTGTTGTAGTTTATATCCATTGCACCTTTTCATATGTCACGGTGCAATGGAGAAGAGCCTGCCCCTTTCCTTTTCACACCCAGCCCTCAGATATTTATAAACATTTATTAAATCCCCTCTCAGTCTTCTCTTCTCCAGACTAAACAGCCCCAGCACTCTCAGCCTCTCCTTACAGGGCACATGCTCCAGTCACTTAATTACCCTGGCAGCTCTCAGTTGGGCTCTCTCCAGCAGATCCCTGTCCCTCTGCAACTGGGGAGCCCAAAACTGGACACAATATTCCAGGTGAGGTCTCACCAGGGCAGAGTAGATGGGGAGGAGAACATCCCTTGATCTGCTCAACACACTCTTAATGCACTCCAGAATCCCACTAAGCTTCCTGGCCACAAGGGCACATTGCTGTCCCATGGATACCTTGCTATCCACCAGGACTTCCAGGTCCTTCTCCTCAGGGCTGCTCTCCAGCAGATCACCTCCTAACCTGTCCTGGTGCAGTTTATTATTCCTTCCCAGGTGCAGGACTCTGCACTTATCCTTGTTGAACCTCATTAGATTCCTCTCTGCCCAGCTCTCCAGTCTGTCCAGGTCTTGCTGAATGGCCTCACAACCTTCAGGTGTATCAACCAAGCCACCCAGTTTGGTATCATCAGCAAACTGCTGAGCAGACACTCTATTCCATCATCAGTATCATTGATGAAGGTCTTGAACAGGACAAGACCCAGCAATGATCCCTGGGTGACTCCACTAGTTACAGCTCTCCATCTGGACTTGGCACCATTGACCACCACTCTTTGGATTCTATTTTGCTCACAAGAGTGGTATGGGAGACAGGATGAAAAGCCTTACTAAGGTCAGGGTAGACTACATCCACTGGTCTCCCTGCATCTACCCATTCTGATACAATATCATAGAAGGCTATCAGATTAGTAAAGCATGATTTTCCCTTGGTAAATCCATGCTGGCTGCTCCTGATCATCTTTGTGAATAAAAAGTGGCTCAGTTGGTAGTGCGTAAGACCCTTCATGGGAAGGTTATGAGTTCAAGCCTGCAGTGGGCAGTAGTGTCCTCCCTACTCTAGTCATGAGGTCTGTGGTGACAGGTTGGACTCAATGATCTTTGAGGTCTCTTCCAACCTTGGTGATACTGAATCTTCTTCTCTTCCAAGTGCCTAGAGATGACCTCCAGAATGAACTGATCCACCATTCTTCAAGGTATGGAAGTGAGGCTCACTGGTCTGTAGTTCCCTGGAACCTCTTTATTGCCCTTTTTGAAGACTGGAGTGACAGTAAGCAGGGGCATCCTCAACTACATCAGGTTGCCCTGAGCCCTGTCGATCCTCACTTTAAGTATCTCCAATGGATAGTGCCTCAACCACCTGCCCAGGCAACCTGTTCCAGTGTTCCACCACCCTTGTGGCAAAGAATTTTTTCCTAACATCCAATCTAAATCCTGTCCACTTTGAAGCCATTGCCCCTTGTCCTATCACTGTAGGCCTTTGCAAACAGTATCTCATCATCCTTCTTGAAGGCCCCCTTCAGGTACTGAAAGGCTATTAGGTCTCCCCAGAGCCTCCTCTTCTCCAGGCTGAATAACCCCAGGCCCCTCAGCCTGTACTTGCAGCAAAGGTGTTCCAACCCCTTGATCATTTTCATGGCCCTCTTCTGAAGGTTGTCTTTTCCAACCTTATTGATTCTATGATTCTATGATTCTATTCTAGGTTCATGCCCTCCCTATATTGAGGGCTCCAGACCTGGATGCAGTTACATCTGCATATACCTTATCAATTGGTGACACAGTTACCTGAAATGCATGTCAATATGCCTATTTCTGGAGCTGCTAAGAGATTTTTAAAAAATGAAAATATTATCTTGTCAATGTAATAATTCATCATGGAATTCTGATTAGACCATATATTAAATAGATCCATGCACCCATGTATGATAGATATAAAATGTATGCTAGATATACAAAACATGTTTGAAAAATATAAATATATAAAACAGTCAAAATGCAGAGATGTATGCATACATACATCACATATACGTGGAAGTGGTTAGGATGATCCTAATGAAATTTTTCCATCAGCACTTCTGAAATTGCCTCTCTAGTGCACATTAGTCTAGATGTAAGTAGGTGGTAGAAAAGTAGGAGTGTCAGAGATGATCTGTCCCTGGACAAAGACACTATTAAATGGCAATATGGAGGAATAAGAAAAGATTCTTTTTGTTAGCCTGAGCTCATCGCTCATCAAGTATTTGCATCAAGGAAGAAATTTCCTCCCACTAGGAAGAAAAAACTCTTCCACTTGGGAAAAAACCAACAGAGCCAAGTGATACATGAACAGATCTGACAAATGGGAATATGTTTTAACTGAAACAGTCCAATTTCACTGTGTTTTTAGAAATCCACAGTTCTTTATCTCACTACTTTTGCTCTGTCTTTAGGCTTAGCTTTTGTCCATAGTACCTTGGACATATGTCATGGCCTTTCATTTATGAAATTAATTTTATTGGGTTTTGCACACAGGTGGAAGTAGTGCTGTATCTGAAACATAAAGTCCCTTCATGAGCATAGTTTCTGTTTATGGTATTTCAGATATTTTTTTCTCAGAAAATGTAACAGAAAGGTAGAAATCACAAGACACCTGTTCAAATGTATGTTGTTAATACAATGTTCTTCCTCCTTTTGTAATAGTTTCATGGGTGATGAGATGTTTTTTAGGTAGTTTTGAGGGTTTGCTTTTGCTTTTGTAGTGGTGTGATGGTTTAATCCACCTGCACTCACATAAAGCACAGCTAAACTCAGCCGGAGAAGTGAGTGGAAAGCTGTATTTTACAAGCCAAACTACACTCTACAATGGAATGCAATGAATATGTACAAAATATACAGTATTTACAATATCATACAAGAATTTACAGGAAATAACACAAGCACAGATCCTCCTGAGGAGAATGCCCCTTCAGGTTCCCCCCAAAACCCCTCTCCCCCTCCTCCACTTTCCCCTAGTAGTTAATTAGGTGAAAAAGGAGAAAGAGAGAAAAATGGATATTAAGGGACATTTGTAGCTCAAAGCAGTTGTTAAGAAAGTTAGTTAGTCTTACCAGTTTGCAGTTCAGGGTCAACATGCATGCAGTCTGGCCAAGAATGAAAGTCAGAACAGCCTGAATCTGGAGTGAGTCAGAGAAAGAATGTTAGTGATATTTGCTATGGTATATCTCACATCTGACCAATGAAATTCATTTAGAATTAATCTTTGCTTTCCTTTTTACACCTAAACATTTAGCTAGAGAATTCTGCAGCTGTCCTTTCCTTAAAGGCACAGCCTAACATGTCACAGCTTTCTTCTGAGTTCCTGTATTGCCAACTGGTGTTGTGAAGAGGGAATTTGCTGGGTCATATCCTCACTATTCGGTAAGGCAGTAAGTCTCACTGTTCACAGAAAACAACATAAGGCAGACTTCTCAGGTAAACACAATTTTTTTTTAAAAATGTGTCCATCCTTTTTTTATTTCAACACTATACGTACAAACGTTTTCTTAAAAAGTATTACTTCACTTCAGACTCTAGGAATTTTAAGAAGCGTTCTTGAAAGAGAAAATAAATATCTTTTTTAAAATGTTTTCTTACTGCTCCTAAAGTTATGAAACCTTTTTATTGTTCTTGAACTTTATTTTTTTTATTATTACAATTAGGTGGTATATTTGAAGACAACAAATATTTCTTTTAGCACGTATATCAATACATAGAGCCAGCAGTCAGTAATGAAGTGAAGAAACACCTAGCTGATTAATTAACTTTCTGTTCAATTTTAAAATTACATGCTTTAGCAAATGTTTTATTCTGGTTTTTTTTTTGTTGGTTGGTTTTTTTGTTTGGTTAGATTGGTTTGGGTATTTGTGGCTTCCTTTCTTCCTTCCTTCCTTCCTCCCTTCCTCCCTTCTTCCCTCCCTTCCTTCCTTCCTTCCTTCCTCCCTTCCTTCCTTCCTTCCTTCCTCCCTTCCTCCCTTCCTTCCTTCCTTCCTTCCTCCCTTCCTCCCTCCCTTCCTTCCTTCCTTCCTTCCTTCCTTCCTTCCTTTCTTCCTTCCTTCCTTCCTTCCTTCCTTCCTTCCTTCCTTCCTTCCTTCCTTCCTTCCTTCCTTCCTCCCTCCCTTCCTTCCTTCCTCCCTCCCTTCCTTCCTTCCTTCCTTCCTTCCTTCCTTCCTTCCTTCCTTCTTTCCTTCCTTCCTCCCTTCCTTCCTTCCTTCCTTCCTTCCTTCCTTCCTTCCTTCCTTCCTTCCTTCCTTCCTTCCTTCCTTCTTTTCTTTCTTTCCTTTGTTCTTTCTTTCTTGAAATCAACAACAGTGAATTATATTTTTTAAAAAAATTACATTATTTGAAGCAGGATAAATCTAAGAATACACCACTGAAAGCTGGAAGGCTAAGTCAAAAGTCATAGCTTGTTTTTACAAACACAATTTTGTCAAACATAGTGACCCTTCTGAGGATGGAAGATTGAGAAAAGTATCAGGAGCCTTTAATTTGCTTTATGGTATTCAAAGCTGTTCCACTTCTTGGAGAACAGGTGGCATTATGCTGTCATTAAGACCGTAAGTTCTTAATGCTTCCTTTGTCAACAGCTGGGTTTATGGAGAAACATAAACTCTGATTAAGTGAAGAATCTTGCTCTGACTTTAAAGAACAGAAAGGAAAGACTAACTTACACCTAAGAAACATATTGCAGAAGAACTTTGGTTGGAAGAGACCTTTGCAGAATACAGAATACAGAATTAACCAGGTTGGAAAAGACCCTTGAGGTCATTGAGTCCAACCTATCAGCCAACACCATCTTTATATTATGGCCATTCATAACTGCCATTTTGAACACTTAAAACTGGTAAATTAAAAAGCTACTTCAGTGTACACATCACTTACTTAACAAAAATGCAAATAATGTGTGACAGGAAATGATGATTAAAAAAAAAAACCAAAGAGTTTATACACTGTGCGTCAGGATACATGCTTCCCTTTAAAATATTGCTAGGGATTTCCAAACAGCTATGTAAGAGAAAAACTGGAGAAAGTAGAAAACCTTTCCTGTGTATATTAAATAACCTCATCTGTGGCAAGTGGTTGGATACTGAAGAATTAGCAATAACAAACCTAACAACACAGAAGTTGCAAGATATTTACTGTCCATATGCTATAGAGCTGTTCAAAAAAGTAGATTCTGGCACTGGTTTTCCCCATCAACCTCTTTCTTTGAATTTCTAATTAATTTCTGCCAGTCTGTTGATGTCACACAGAAATACATATGTCCTTAAACTGAATGTCCTAGTTTTTGCTTGCTAATACTATTTATTCCAGCTTGGCTGATAAACCTTGATACCAGTAACTCAATTAGCAGTTGCTGCTGGTTGCTGGAAAACTGTTGCAATATTGTCAATAGTATATGAATATGAAGGAATTTCACTAAGTAGCTCCCAGTATGATGGGGGTGAAGAAAAACAGTGGAAAGGAATAATTATGAATTGATTAGTCAAAAGAACACCATCTTGATGGTCTTTTCCAACCTGGTCTGGTCTATTCTATTCTATTCTATTCTATTCTATTCTATTCTATTCTATTCCATTCTATAATTAATTTGTTATTGGAAATCATAGTGGTAAAAGCACTTCCTTAGGATGACTGGAGTCTCTGTTTAGGACTGTTACACAGAACTCTGTTCCTTGAGCACACAGAGCAAACAACAACAGTAAGTTGTCACCCTTCAGAATGATCCAGAGTAGATTCATACACATATCTATCTGTCCCTACATTTGTCAGACATTTGTGGGCATCAAAATTGAAAGACTAAATTCTGGCTTGTATTCAGTGCTGTGAAGGATAGTATACTTCTGCCTTTGAGATATGTTTCGTCCTTTCTCCAAAGACACAGAAATAGGTCTTTTTCTCATCCTCCTGTCTTTCTCTGCATCCCAGTTTTCTTCAATTACCTAGCCAGAGTCTGAGTATTTCCAGCTTCCTGTTCCAAATTCAACCATATGCTGAGGTCCACACAGAGTTTTTCAACTGTAGTTATTATTTGACAACTCAGAGCAACCGAATTGCTTCCCTTGCCTATAATTAAAGACAAAAGCTAGTTACCTATTGAGGCATATAATTTTGAGATGACCCTGTGATAATTATATTTTTTGAATAACAGGATTACAGAAAATATAATTCCTTGGTCAGGAAAT
The DNA here is from genome assembly GCF_014839835.1 of Dryobates pubescens. NCBI lineage: Eukaryota > Metazoa > Chordata > Aves > Piciformes > Picidae > Dryobates > Dryobates pubescens. Next base: position 52,610,750 of record NC_071657.1, read on the forward strand.
AACCCTATAAGTGTCACTTGCACCAATTTCCACAGTGAACAATTAATGGCAGAGTTTAGACTTTTTGTGAGAAATTTCTTCTGTCAGTGATCTTTTTCAATACTCAGTGGCTCTTTGCTACCAGAAGGCATATAAGTTATTAGTGGAGCAAATTCACCCAGACACTAAAAAACTATATTCATCCAAGAACACCACAACTTTTTCCTTTTACACAACAGTTTTGCAGGTTCTGCTAAAAATAAGAGGACAGTACTTCTTCATTAAACAGTTCTTAAGGAAATTAAATACTTCTTTCCAGGATTTTCATGTGTTTGGAGAAAGGATTGATATGGAAGGAGTGCTGCTCTGTTGCCAGAAGGCCACTATTGGCAGCAGAAGGTTTCTTTACAAAATAAAACCCAACAGTAAGCAGGCAGAAAAGCAAATGCTCAGTCACACGAAAATAATAGCCTTTCTTCTACTTACCTGAAAACTGATTATCTATATATAGACTATTGTTAAAGGTAGTAACAGCAGTTGGTAGTTCAGAGTATTCTGAGCTTGTAGCTCTTCAGACTGGGTTGAAGAATATTTAGAAATTTCAAAATTATTTTGTTTCAGAATATCTTAATTATATTGTCCAGTGTTTCCTTCAAATGTATTGCCAGCAGGTACATTTACTACTTTCATTCACAAAACCTGACCATAAAAGGGGAAGAAAAACATGACCAAAAATGGAATGATTTCTTCCCCCTAGCTTGTAGCAGTGTATAAGGATTGAATAGACACTCTAGCTCACTACTGTGAACTATGTTCTGTGATCAGCATTACAGAATGGCTGAGATTGGATCATGGCAGAACTTGCAATTAAATTTCTGGGTGCTCCTAAATTTCTGAAAAGTATGGGTAAGCAGTTAGGTTTCTGGAAGCTTTGGCGTGACTTTGAAATCTGACTTTCCCTGATGCAGTTCAGCTACAATATACACACCAGATTTTTGGGTTTGGTTGGGTTTTTATTTTCATGCTTCACTATTACTTATAGCAGATCTACACCAACTGACAGGAAAATGTAAGGTACTGTGAAGTGCCATTGTTTAGACTAGCCAGTAGAACTACTCCTTTGGACATTTACAACTTTAATTGAAATAGTTGGGGTGGGGTGGGGTGGATTTGTACAGTCAAGGTTTTGTTCAATAGTAATAAAATAATTTAAAATATTAATTGGAATTTAATTGACTATTGCATTTTATTATTACATCATAAGAGAGAAAATCCAACAAATAAATGTCTACTGGCAGGGAAAATGAAACTTTATAAAGAGCAGTGGCTGTAGAAATGCCTCATCTGTTTTTCATTGGTAAAGCATATTTCATCAGGAACTCTGCTGGAATATTCACTGTAAATATTACAGCTAGCTCTCACCCAGATAGCCTAAAATGTAGAGTAACTCACAGATTATTCTGGAATACAGACTTCTTATCACTTAAGAAATTGTATTGCTGTGAGGGACAGAGACCTCCATTTAATTAGGAATGTCTCCCACATCCTTACTCCACCCACATCACCTCATAACAGATTGGAACATGAAAGCAAATGTAACTTAGACTCTAGATTCTGAAAACATGGGAGATTTAACATTATGCTTTTCAAAGAGGTTTGTTTGAAAATATAGTCACAATCTTCCCTGTAATGGAAATCTTCAAATTTTTTGTTCATAGAAAACTATTTTGCCTCCATTAAAGATATTTGAAGCAATTAAAAGAGTTAAGGTTAGTTAGTGCCATTCAGACACTCCATCTCACTCCCGTTCAAGTGCTTTTTAGAGGTCTAGTTAGTTTAGGCAGAAGCCTGTGCTCAGTTCCCAAACTTACAGGATAAAAACCTCTAAAAAGCTTTGAGAACAGACTGATGATATTAAGTACTGAAGATACTTTTTATTGCTTCCTTACAGTCATCCTATGATGCTTTCTTTTGTAATTGTATAATGACACAATTCAACAAAAGGTTACTGTTCCTTTTGAATTTCATCACTATTAAGTCTTAAATAAGCAATTTAACCTTAAAATTTGTATATTGGGTGATTATATAATAAAGTGTATAAAAGCATACATTAATATACCATATTATTGTATCTCAAATACATGTGATCCAAAAATTGAAATTCATATTTAATACATGTAAAAGCAAAACAATACACTTTTTATAAAAACCCTGATAACACTGACAAAAAATATTTTTCCTAATTACCTCAGTTATTATTAAAAATAGATTAATTGACTCATAAAATACATAGCATAATTTTCTGTGGTCACAAATCAATTTTTAGGAGGGACTAGTGTAACAGTTCCATTTTTTTTTCAACTCTCTTAGTGAAGTATGAAAAAAATGAGTCCTGCAATGCCTCACCAGGTGGAGATAAGGAATTTCTAGAGATATTTTAATGAACTCTCTATGTTGTAAATGGATTTACCTATGTTTACATTACTTGGATCTTTGAAATGGAAACAAAAATTGCATTATGAATTTTTGACTATGGCAACTAGGGAGGGGAGGCACTGGATGCCATTGAGATGGAGATTAGGGACGATCGGGTTGAGTGCTTGTGGGTAAGAATTAGAGGGAAGACTGGCAGGGCAGACATCCTGGTCAAAGTCTGTTATAGACCACCCAACCAGGAGGAAGATGTTGATGAAGCATTCTATAGGCAGCTTAAGGCTGTCCCAAGATCTCCTTACTTTGTTCTCATGGGTGACTTCAACCTGCCTGACATCTGCTGGGATCTCAACACAGCAGAGAGGAGGCAGTCTAGGGGGTTCTTAGAATGCATGGCAGACAGCTTCTTATCCCAGGTGCTGCGTGAGCCTACCAGGGGTAAGGCTATGCTTGACCTCCTCTTCACCAACAGGGAAGGGCTGGTGGGTGATGTGGTGGTCAGAGGGTGTTTAGGGGCCAGTGACCATGAGATAATTGAATTTTCAGTATTCTGTAAGGCTAAGAGGGGTAGCAAGAAGACCTCCACTCTGGACTTCCGGAGGGCAGACTTCAGGTTACTCAAGGAACTAACTCAGAGGGTTCCTAGGGATAAAGCCCTTAAAAATAAAGGGGTCCAATAGAGCTGGACCTGCTTCAAGGAAGAGCTGATGAAGGTGCAGGAACAGGCTGTGGCAATGTGCCGGAAGATGAGCCGCCGGGGCAGACGGCCTGCCTGGATGGGCAATGAACTTCTAATAGAACTAAGGGGAAAAAAGAGGGTGTATCATCTTTGGAAGAAAGGTGAGGCAACCCATGGAATGTTTAAGGATGTTGCTAAATCATGTAGGAAGAAAATGAGGGAGGCAAAAGCACATTTGGAGCTTAAACTGGCCTCTGCTGTGAAGGACAACAAAAAGTCCTTCTATAAATACATTAATTTCTACTTAATTAATTTCTACTGCACCAGGCCACCTGGCAACAGATGGAGTACATCTGTCCCAAAGAAGGGGAAAGGTCACAGTATATGAGAATGGCCTGTCCCCCAAAGGTAAAAAGATTCTGGGGAGGGAACTGGCAGCTCTCATCGACAGGGCTTTAAACTAGTTTTGAAGGGGGAAGGGGCTGAAACTAGTCCCCTCAGGCAAGAGTCTGAGGGCAGTAAGCTAGGGTCAGAGGCCAAACCAGCAGCCCAGCTGAGGTGCGTGTACACTAATGCACGAAGCATGGGAAACAAACAAGAGGAGCTGGAAGCCTTGTTGCAGCAGGAAAGTTATGACGTAGTTGCCATCACGGAGACGTGGTGGGATAGCTCACATGACTGGAGTGCTGCAATTGATGGCTACAGGCTCTTCAGGAGAGATAGACAAGGAAGAAGGGGTGGAGGGGTGGCCCTGTACATCAGGGAGGCACTAGATGCCATTGAGCTAGAGATTAGGGACAATCAGGTTGAATGCTTGTGGGCAAGAATTAGAGGGAAGACCGGTAGGGCAGACATCCTGGTTGGAGTCTGTTATAGACCACCCAACCAGGAGGATGATGTCGATGAAGCATTCTATAGACAGTTTAAGGCTGTCTCAAGATCGCCTGACCATGTCCTTATGGGCGACTTCAACCTGCCTGACATCTGCTGGGATCTCAACACAGCACAGAGGAGACAGTCTAGGAGGTTCTTAGACTGCATGGAGGACAGCTTCTTATCCCAGGTGCTGCGTGAGCCTACCAGGGGCAAGGCTCTGCTTGACCTCCTCTTCACCAGCAGGGAAGGGCTGGTGGGTGATGTGGTGGTCGGAGGCTGTTTAGGGGCCAGCGACAATGAGATAATTGAATTTTCGGTATTTGGTCAAACTAAGAGGGGCAGCAAGAAGACCTCCACTCTGGACTTCCAGAGGGTGGACTTCAGGTTGCTCAAGGAAATAATTCAGAGGGTTCCTTGGGAGAAAGCCCTTAAAAATAAAGGGGTCCAGGAGGGCTGGACCTGCTTCAAGATAGAACTGATGAAGGCTCAGGAGCAGGCTGTGCCAATGTGCCGGAAGAGGAGCCACCGGGGCAGACGGCCAGCCTGGTTGTGTAATGAACTTTTAACAGAACTAAGGGAAAAAAAGAGGGTGTATCATCTTTGGAAGAAAGGTGAGGCAACCCATGGGATGTTTAAAGATGTTGCTAGGGCATGTAGGAGGAAAATTAGGGAGGTAAAAGCACATTTGGAACTTAAACTGGCCTCTGATGTGAAGGACAACAAAAAGTCCTTCTATAAATATATTAATAGCAAGAGGAAGGGCAGGGACAACCTCCACTCCTTGGTTGACATGGAGGGAAATGTTGTATCACAGGATGAGGAAAAGGCAGAGGTACTTAACACCTCCTTTACCTCAATTTTTACTAGCGGGAAAGAACGTCTACCAGACAGCTGGCCTGCAGAGCTGGCAGAAGGAGCCAGGGAGCTGCATAATTTCCCTGTGTTCCATGAGCAAGTGATAGGAGCTCTCCTCAGCAGCTTAGACCCCCACAAGTCCATGGGACCAGATGGGATCCATCCTAGGGTGCTGAGAGAGCTGGCAGATGAGCTGGCCAAGCCACTCTCCATCATTTTTCATCAGTCCTGGCTCACTGGAGACATCCCAGATGACTGGAAGCTGGCCAATGTGGTACCCATCCACAAGAAGGGCCGGTTGGATGAGCCAGGGAATTACAGGCCTGTCAGCCTGACCTCAGTGCCAGGAAAGATTATGGAGCAGGTCATCCTGAGTGCAATCACACAACACTTAGAGGATGGCAAAGGGATCAGGCCCAGCCAGCATGGGTTTAGGAAGGGCAGGTCCTGCCTGACCAACCTGATCTCCTTCTTTGATCAAGTGACCCGCCTGGTGGATGTGGGCAGGCCTGTGGATGTAGTCTACCTGGACCTCAGCAAGGCCTTTGACACCATTCCCCATAGCAAACTCCTGGCCAAGCTGTCAGCCCATGGCTTGGATGGGAGCACACTGCGATGGGTTAGGAACTGGCTGGAGGGCTGAGCCCAGAGAGTGGTGGTGAACGGTGCCACATCCAGCTGGCAGCCAGTCACCAGTGGTGTGCCCCAGGGATCAGACTTGGCCCCATGCTCTTTAACATCTTTATTGATGATCTGGACGAGGGCATCGAGTCCATCATCAGTAAATTTGCTGACACCAAGCTGGGGGCAGGAGTTGATCTGCTGGAGGGTAGAGAGGCTCTGCAGAGGGACCTCGAAAGGCTGGACAGATGGGCAGAGTCCAACGGCATGAGATTTAACACATCCAAGTGCCGGGTTCTGCACATTGGCCACAGCAACCCCATGCAGAGCTACAGGCTGGGGTCAGAGTGGCTGGAGAGCAGTCAGGCTGAGAGGGACCTGGGGGTGCTGGTCGATGGTAGACTGAACATGAGCCTGCAGTGTGCCCAGGCAGCTGAGAGGGCCAATGGCATCCTGGCCTGCATCAGGAACAGTGTGGCCAGCAGGAGCAGGGAGGTCATTCTGCCCCTGTACACTGCACTGGTTAGGCCGCACCTCGAGTACTGTGTCCAGTTCTGGGCCCCTCAGTTTAGGAAGGAGGTTGACTTGCTGGAACGAGTCCAGAGAAGAGCAACAAAGTTGGTGAGGGGTTTGGAACATAAGCCCTACGAGGAGAGGCTGAGGGAGCTGGGGTTGCTTAGCCTGGAGAAGAGGAGACTCAGGGGTGACCTTATTACTCTCTACAACTACCTGAAGGGAGGTTGTAGACAGACGGATGTTGGTCTCTTCTCCCAGGCGGCCAGTACCAGAACAAGAGGACACAGTCTCAGGCTGCGCCAGGGGAGGTTCAGGCTGGATGTTAGAAAAAAGTTCTATACAGAAAGAGTGATTGCCCATTGGAATGGGCTGCCTGGGGAGGTGGTGGAGTCGCCATCACTGGAGGTTTTCAGAAGACTTGATGGGGTGCTTGGTGCCGTGGGTTAGTTGTTTGGGCGGTGTTGGATTGGTTGATGGGTTGGACGTGATGATCTTGAAGGTCTCTTCCAACCTGGTTTATTCTATGTAATCTATGTATTCTATGTATTCTATTCTAATAGCAAGAGGAAGGGCAAGGACGATCTCTGCTCCTTGGTTGACACAGAGGGAAATGTTGTAACAAAGGATGAGGAAAAGGCAGAGGTACTTAACACCTTCTTTGCCTCAATTTTTACTAGCAGGACAGAATGTCTTCCAGACAGCTGGCCTGCAGAGCTGGCAGATGGAGCCAGGGAGCTGCATAGTTTCCCTCTGTTCCAGGAGGAGGGGATAGGTAGAGATCTCCTCAGCTGCTTGGATCCTCACAAGTCCATGGGACCAGATGGGATCCATCCTAGGGTGCTGAGAGAGCTGGCAGATGAGCTGGCCAAGCCACTCTCCATCATTTTTCAACAGTCCTGGCTCACTGGAGAGGTCCCAGAAGACTGGAAGATGGCCAACGTGGTGTCCATCCACAAGAAGGGCTGGCTGGATGAGCCAGGGAATTATAGGCCTGTCAGCCTGACCTCAGTGCCAGGCAAGATTATGGAAGAGGTCATCCTGAGTGCAATCACACAGCACTTAGAGGATGGCCAAGGGATCAGGCCCAGCCAGCATGGATTTAGGAAGGGCAGGTCCTGCCTGACCAACCTGATCTCCTTCTTTGATCAGGTGACCCGCCTGGTGGATGTGGGGTAGGCTGTGGATGTAGTCTACCTGGACCTCAGCAAGGCCTTTGACACCGTCCCCCCATAGCAAACTCCTGGCCAAGCTGTCAGCCCATGGCTTGGATGGGAGCACACTGCATTGGGTTAGGAACTGGCTGGAGGGCCGAGCCCAGAGAGTGGTGGTGAATGGTGCCACATCCAGCTTGTGGCCAGTCACTAGTGGTGTCCCCCAAGGATCTGTGCCGGGCCCCCATGCTCTTTAACATCTTTATTGATGATCTGGATGAGGGCATTGAGTCCATCATCAGTAAATTTGCAGATGACACCAAGCTGGGGGCAGGAGTTGATCTGCTGGATGATAGAGAGGCTCTGCAGAGGGACCTCGACAGGCTGGACAGATGGGCAGAGTCCAAGGGCATGAGATTTAACACATCCAAGTGCCGGGTTCTGCACATTGGCCACAACAACCCCATGCAGTGCGACAGGCTGGGGTCAGAGTGGCTAGAGAGCGGCCAGGCAGAGAGGGACCTGGGGGTACTGGTTGATGGTAGGCTGAACATGAGCCTGCAGTGTGCCCAGGTGGCCAAGAGGGCCAATGGCATCCTGGCCTGCATCAGGAACAGTGTGGCCAGCAGGAGCAGGGAGGTCATTCTGCCCCTGTACACTGCACTGGTTAGGCCACACCTCGAGTACTGTGTCCAGTTCTGGGCCCCTCAGTTTAGGAAGGATGTTGACTTGCTGGAACGTGTCCAGAGAAGGGCAACGAAGTTGGTGAGGGGTTTGGAACACAAGCCCTGTGAGGAACTGCACAGGAACTGGCGGTCCCCATGTGCCGAAAGATGAGCCAGCGGGGAAGGCGACTGGCCTGGATGAGCAAGCAGCTCCTGGAGGATTTAAGGGGAAAAAAGAGGCTGTATCACCTTTGGAAGGAGGGGAAGGCTTCTCAAGGTATGTTCAAGGAAGTGGTTAGATTATGTTGGAATAAAATTAGAGATGCAAAGGCCCAGTTGGAACTGAAGCTGGCCACCTCTGTGAAAGACAATAAAAAGCATTTTTACAAATATATCAACACTAAAAAGAAGGGCAAGAAGAACCTCCACTCCTTACTGGACCTGGAGGGGAACACGGTGACTGAAGACAAGGAAAAGGCTGAGGTCCTGAACACCTTCTTTGCCTCAATGTTTAACAGCAAGGTAGGAGTCCAGGATGAGTGGCCTCCTGAGCTGGGTAATAGGGTCGGGGAGCAGTGTGATGCCCCAGAAATCCATGAGGAATTAGTTTGAGACCTGCTGAGCCACTTGGACACTCACAAGTCCATGGGACCGGATGGGATCCATCCTAGGGTGCTGAGAGAGCTGGCAGATGAGCTGGCCAAGCTGCTCTCCATCATTTTCCTCCAGTCCTGGCTCACTGGAGAGGTCCCAGATGACTGGAAACTGGCCAGTGTGGTCCCCATCCACAAGAAGAGTTGGATGGAGGAACCTGGAAACTGCAGGCCAGTCAGCCTGACCTCAGTGCCAGGGAAAGTGATGGAGCAGATTATCCTGGAGGCAATAACTGCGCACCTGAAGGATGGCCAAGGGCTCAGGTCCAGCCAACATGTATTTAGGAAGGGCAGGTCCTGCCTCTCCAACCTCATCTCCTTCTATGATCAGGTGGAGAGGCCTGTGGATGTGGTCTACCTGGACTTCAGCAAGGCCTTTGACACCGTGCCCCACAGTAAACTGCTGGCTAAGCTGTCAGCTTGTGGCTTGGAGAGCAACACTCTGTGCTGGGTTAGGAACTGGCTGGAGGGCTGAGCCCAGAGAGTGGTGGTGAATGGTGCCACATCCATCTGGCGGCCGGTCACCAGTGGTGTCCCCCAGGGATCAGTGCTGGGCCCCATCCTCTTTAACATCTTCATTGACGATATGGATGAGGGGGTTGAGTCAGTCATCAGCAAGTTTGCAGATGACACCAAGTTGGGAACAGATGTTGGTCAGTTAGAGGGTGGAAAGGCTCTGCAGAGGGACCTCGACCAACTGGACAGATGGGCAGAGTCTAATGGCATGGCATTTAACAAGTCCAAGTGCCAGGTGCTGTACTTTGGCCACGGCAACCCCATGCAGAGCTACAGGCTGGGGTCAGAGTGGCTGGAGAGCTGCCAAACAGAGAGGGACCTGGGGGTGCTGATTGACACCCACCTAAACATGAGCCAGCAGTGTGCCCAGGTGGCCAAGAGGGCCAATGGCATCCTGGCCTGTATTAGGAATAGTGTGGCCAGCAGGAGCAGGGAGGTCATTGTGCCCCTGTACTCTGCATTGGTTAGGCCACACCTTGAGTCCTGTGTCCAGTTCTGGGCCCCTCAGTTTAAGAAGGACATTGAGACACTTGAGCATGTCCAGAGAAGGGCATCAAGGCTGGGGAGATGCCTTGAGCACAAGCCCTATGAGGAGAGGCTGAGGGAGCTGGGATTGTTTAGCCTGGAGAAGAGAAGGATCAGGGGTGACCTCATTGCCCTCTACAACTACCTGAAAGGTAACTGTAGACAGGAGGTGGTTGGTCTCTTCTCCCAGGCAACCAACACCAGAACAAGGGGACACAGTCTCAAGCTGCGCCAGGGGAAGTTTAGACTCGAGGTGAGGAGAAGGTTCTTCACTGAGCGAGTCGTTCATCATTGGAATGGGCTGCACAGGGAGGTGGTGGAGTCGCCGTCCCTGGAGGTGTTCAGTAGGAGACTTGATGGGCTGCTTGGTGCCATGGTCTAGTTGTTTAGGTGGGTTGGCTTTGTTGATAGGTTGGATGCGATGATCTTGAAGGTCTCTTCCAATTGGGTTTATTCTATTCTATTCTAACCACATATATTTTTTATACATATCTAGAAAATAATATTTTTTTAAATATAGCTTTTAACTAGATCATGTCAAAGCAGTATTTGTGAACCTGTTTTGAGTAGATATTAATCCCTGGAAAAGAACAGTTATTTCTTTTATCCTTGGCCATTTGCTGTATTTTTTTTTCCCAGTCAATAAACAGCACAAAATGTAGCAAGTTATTTCTGCAAATGATTTTCTTACATGCAAATAGAAACTTTCTATTAACTTAGAATGATACACTAATAAGTGATTCATGCCGGTGTGCTCTGCCAGTAACAAGTAATGAAAACTTTAACCAGGACAACTGAAAAAGTTTCTAATTCCTGCGAAGATACTGCAATGTTGTTACTAACCCTGCACATTAGTGCAAAGAGGGATTAAAAATAGGATTTTCAAATGGAAGAACTGTTCTTTAATTAAAGGGTTTCTTCTGAAAATAAAACCTAAAAACAGAACAAACAAACACAAACAAAACTTTTTGCTCTTATTCAAATATAAAGGAAGTTTTCAGGTATTGATTGTAGACCCAGTTATGCTGACTAGCCAGACTCCATGAATTTCCCAGAGCACTCATATTTCCACTGGAGATTTGTAAGGAGAGATGAATCTCTCTGCTGTATCACACATAGAAGAAAAAAAATCTGTGTAGGGGAAAGGGCAAGGGATTCTATATAAATTATGAGGATAAGGTTTTAGCAGTAAGACCTGGGAATATAATTTCCTAGTATTTCTTTAAATGCTTTTGGTGACCGTATTTTTTTATATCTTTGGAATATATTCAATTCCTGTATTCATACAAATACACTTTGCATAAGGCCTTTTGAAAGTTTCAGCAGACTAGCCTTTAGATGGAAATGCAACTATATCTCTTGCCCCTCTATTCTGCACTGGTGAGGCTGCATCTGGAATATTGTGTCCAGTTCTGAGGCTCTCAGCTCGAGAAAGACAATGAGCTGCTTGAAAGAGTCCAGCACAGAGCCACGAGGATGATTAAGGGAATAGAACATCTTCCATATGAGGAGAGACTGAGGGAGCTGGGGTCTTTAGCTTAGAGAAGAGGAGGCTGGGCGGTGACCTCATCAGTGTTTATAAATATGTAAAGGGTGAGTCCCAAGAGGATGGAGCCAGGCTCCTCTCGGTAGCGCCCAGCAACAGGACGAGGAGCAATGGGTGGAAGTTGAAGCACAGGAATTTTCATGTAAATATGAGGAAAAATGTTTTCACTGTGAGGGTGACAGAACACTGGAACAGGCCGCCCAGGAAGGCTGTGGAATCTCCCTCTCTGGAGATATTAAAAACTTGCTAGGATGCATTCCTGTGTAATCTGGTGTAGGTGATCCTGCTCTGGCAGGGGGCTTGGACTAGATGATCTTTTGAGGTTCCTTCCAGCCCCTGAAATTCTGTGATTATGTGGTTCTGTGATTTTTAATGTCTCTGCTCTTGCAAATGCTTATTGAAGGTAAACACTATAAATAGAAGAGTCGCTTCATTTTGTGTAGTGTGAATGCTGAAGAGTATGCTCTGACTTAGGCACTGGCATAAGCCTTTGTCATAACCTGTTTAATTCTGTTCTGTTCTATTCTATTCTATTCTATTCTATTCTATTCTAATTTCTCTCTTCTTCTCACTTCCTTGGGCTGGGAGACACTAACTTGTTTCTGCCTAATATCCCTCCGCCTCTTTCCCTTGTCCTTTTTGTACAGGGGGATAAGGGGTAAGGGGGAGGCAGAGAAGTGGAAGCTAGTAGCTTCCCCTGGTCTTTGGCCAGGGGGGTTCCTGTGCTGTTTATTAGTTGTAAATACCTGTAAATATTGTAAATACTGTATATTTTGTACATATTCATTGCATTTCATTAGATTGTAGTTTTGCTTGTAAATACAGCTCTCATTTGCTTCTAGCTCAGCTGGTCTGGCAAATTTAATGTTTGGGGAAAATTTTCAATCCACCACACCTTGTAATTTTTATGCATAGAACTACAATTATCATTATGGCTGACAGGGCTAGGTACCTTTCAGTATTTGCACTGCGAACGAACTCAAAATACAGCAGTATGAAAGGAAGTATACTGCAAGTACAATAAACCCTTTCTCTACAGCAGTGGAAGCTTTCTGTCTTCCAGATCCCTTCAGATGCAGATTTCTCCAGGCACTGCCTATGCAGGTTGGGAGAACAGTAAATAATGAAAAGTACATCTCATTAGTGTAGGCCAATATGAATCATTAGGTAAAGTGAGCAAAGAAAAATGCTTTTTAAAGCTAAACCAAATAAAGGGTAGAAACAAGAAATGTGGGGCATCCAGACAGACAACTTTGTTTTTGGAAAGAAGTGTGCAAAAATACTTAGCAGGGTCATACACAAGCTTGCTTACTCAGTGGCTTACACTTCCATGTGATCCAAGTACGTGTAAAAATTCTCCGAAACTTCATTTTGTGCTCAAAATTCTTGCTTTTGCTTCCTTATTTAAAGTGAAATGATAATGTATAAACATCTCAACTGTTACAGTTTGCTATATTCATGGTCTTCACATAAACTGCATCTATTGGAGTAGGAAGAGGAGGTATGTCTCCTGCTGGGGATATGTCTATTTTTCTCTGCTTAGTAACATCAGAATAAAGAGGTCAACATATTTGTTAGGCTACAATGGATAGCATCCTGGTAGCATTGAACACAGGACCAACTGCAGTGCTGTTTATATACCTTGGTAACCAACACAATTTTGATGAGCCAGTAGAATACCTGAGGTTTGAAAGCACAGGATTGGAAGAAATATCTATAATCATTTCTTCTTTATATGTTTTTTCCCTTCATAAATGTTGTTCCAAACACACAAGAACACTCTTCCTGGTCTTCCTCTCTCTAACTTGAGGAATTCTCAAGTAAAGTAACAATCCTTGCTGAACAAAAACATTAGCATCATTGTTTTTCTGTAACTAAATTATCTGTTTTCTTCCCCCGATTGCTCCTTAGTGAAATCACATACAAAATAACTTTCATAAATCTAGTAATTTCTTGTGTTCAGAAAACAAGTGCAAGTCCACTCCCTCTTCATTGTTTAAACCTGCTATGTGGCACAGAAACTGTCCCAACTGAAAGTACTTCACAACACCCCAAGTTTATCTTGCTCTATTTGGAAAACCTTTCTAGAAAATGGGCTTCATGTGTCTTCATAGAAAGAAAGACAATTTTCATGATAGAATGAGATAATGATTTATTGTTTAATAGCAAACTTCATTGTTTCAAATCATACTGATGGTACACAGTATATTGTTAAATGGTACACAGTATACTGTTAAATATGCTGAGGGCATATTTACAGGAAGGCACCTCCATCATCACTATCATAAAGGTATCATTCCCATCTTGGAAGTCAGCATGCAAAAGTAAAAACATTACAGCATATTTTCAAGCTGCACCTCTTGAATAGTCTCTGCTCATGTGAATCTAGAAAACCAGCTGCTGCTCACTACAGAGTCTGCAGAGATAAACTGTTGAAAGTGCCTTGAGATTTATCATGTTATTTACAGAGAATTATGCAAATCCTAGGACTTCTACCTTTTTTATTGTCTGAAAAGAGGTGTCAGTCATACTAGAGGTACTTCAATTATCATCTTTCCAATTCCAAGACCACTGCTGTTCTTGACAGGTCATGCCTTCTGCTGCTGTTCCTGAAGACCTAATATGACAATTATATTTGTGATCTTTTTCTTTCTCAGAAACTGGTAAGTCAGTGACTTACCCTTTTATTTTCTTTAATGTTCCATCTCATGAAAATCTTCAATGAAAACAGCTTATATTAGCTGTATGTCACTTCTTTCTGAGATCAGTCTTAGCCCTTGCAGCATCAAAATGAATTGGATCTAGGCAAGGTAATGTGGAATGACACACAGACAGCCCAGCTTTCAGGTACTGAATGCCCTATGAGTAAGAAATACCCAGTGGGATGCTCTGTGTTCAGAACCACGGCCTGCATCAGTGCCTTCATCTTCTGAAGGATGTTCTGTAGAACAGTGTAGGTACAGGATGCATTAAAGCAAAGAATATTGTTGTATGCTAATTTGCTGCAGCCTCCTTCTAAGCATCAGCTTGGTCTATGGCAAGGGATTTGGAACTAGATGAACTAGAACTGGTCTCCCACAGCATCCTTGCAATTAAACTGACACAGTGTAATCTTGATGATCAGGTAGTGAGGTGGATTGAGAACTGGTTGAAGGGAAGGAGTCAAAGAATCAAGGTCAATGGGATGGAGCCTAGTTGGAGGCTTGTATCCAGTGAAGTCCCTCAGGGGTCAGTACTGGGACCAGTACTATTCAATATATTTGTCAATGACCAAGATGAGGGCACGGAGTGCACTGTCAGCAAGTTTGTTGACAGCACCAAACTGGGTGGAGTGGCTAACACACCAGAAGATTATGCTGCCATTCAGCAAGACTTGGATAGGCTGGAGAGCTGGGCGGGCAGAAATTTGATGAAGTTCAACAAGGGCAAGTGCAGAGTCTTGCACCTGGGAAGGAACAACTCCTTGCACCAGTATAGGATGGAGAGCAGTGAAGGCAAAAGGGACCTGGGGGTCCTGCTGGATGGAAGAATGACCATGAGCCAGCAATGTGCTCTTGTGGCCAGGAAGGCCAATGCCATTCTGAGGTGGATTAGAAGGGTGTGGTTAGTAGGTTGGGAGAGGTTCTCCTCCCCCTCTACTCTGCACTGGTGAGGCTGCATCTGGAATATTGTCTCCAGTTCTGAGGCTCTCAGCTCAAGAAAGACAATGAGCTACTTAAAAGAGCCCAGTGCAGAACCACAAGGATGATTAAGGGAATAAAACATCTTCCATACGAGGAGAGACTGAAGGAGCTGGGGGCTCTTTAGCGTAAAGAGGAGGAGGCTGGGAGGTGACCTCATCAGTGTTTATAAATATGTAAAGGGTGAGTCCCAAGAGGATGGAGCCAGGCTCTTCTCGGTAGCACCCAGCAACAGGACAGGGAGCAATGGGTGGAAGTTGAAGCACAGAAATTTTCATGTAAATATGAGGAAAAATGTTTTCACTGTGAGGGTGACAGAACACTGGAACAGGCCGCCCAGGAAGGCTGTGGAATCTCCCTCTCTGGAGATATTAAAAACTTGCTAGGATGCATTCCTGTGTAATCTGGTGTAGGTGATCCTGCTCTGGCAGGGGGCTTGGACTAGATGATCTTTTGAGGTTCCTTCCAGCCCCTGAAATTCTGTGATTCTGTGATAATATTTAAGGTCCCTTCTAACCTAAACCATTCTGGTTTTCTACGTGTTGAGCAAGAGTGTTCTAAGCTGTTCGAAATTGGTCAAAAAAATAAAAACCAAAAACCAAACAGTTCAGGTGATATTACCTCTTTCCACCATTACATATATAAATCATAATCTATTTCTAGAATGAAAGATGGAAGGATTTGGGAGACAGTAAGGTCAATGACAGAGGAAGGAGGAAGACAGAATGAGGTAAATCTTGAAAAAAGAAAAAAGGAAGAGAGCAATCCAGTGTCTTGGAACAGAAAACAGAGAAGCTGTAATTTGAGAAAGGAGAGATTTAAGGAGAAGAAAGCATAGTAACTTGAAAGAGGCATTGGGTGACATAAGAAGTAGATGATTCAGGAAAGATACTCTATGTAGGTGGTTGTAAGAGAATGAAAAGAGATTGGTAGCTTCACTGGGAGGAAAGAAATCTATCTGAACGTTGTTGCAAAATCCAAAGTGTATTCATAGATTCAGATCAAGAGAAGGGAAGTGAAAGTAGGTCTGCAAAAGGAGCAGTTAAAAAAAAAAATCATAGTGGCACCTTGAATATGCAGAAACTACTTGAGATTAAAAACATGAATCATGTTGCTATTATTCCATAGACACTGGAGTTGAAATTTATTGCCCCTGTTGTGTCCTTTGTGCCTTCTCAGTAAAGGAACCAAATGAGAAAATGCCAGCACATTCTTAGATTGTGGATTTGATTTCTACCAGTTCATGCCTGTGCTAGGTCAGGCCTGTATAAAACCAATTAGATGGAGGTCATTGAACAACATTTTTATCCTAAAAAGATGTTTGATGAAGTTTATAATTAATGGGTTGTCATTTTTATAACGTAAGTTTAAAAATGGTTTTTTTCCCTCATTGAAAAATAAATATTCTGATTGGAAAACTGTGACTAATACATGATTCCCCTCACAGGGCTAGATAGTGTGTAAAAGTGCTTTTCAACACTGAAAAAACATAGGACTTGGCATCTGAGCTTGCTAACAATCTGGATTCAGTACAAGAGATTTAATATAAATTTTCCTTGTGGTCCTAGTTTCTGATTTAATTAAATTGGTGAGAATGAAAATTATTAGAGAATGTTTTATAGTAAGCAGATTTGCTTGGATAATGTGTTTTTAACACCTCTTGTTCTGCACAAAATATACGGTCTTCCTTAAATGGATGTGATAATGCATAGTTTATATACTACATTGTGTAACACACTAAATGTTCGGTGGGCTTGCATTCAGTGATTAATGGATGGTACTGAAGGAAACATGAACTGAAATAATGGAAAGGTAATATGTGTGTGGTTGGAAAGGTAATGAGTGTGGTTTTAAGTAAAGCATTTATTATGTTTCAGTGAAATTCAGTAATATGTTTGCACAGGTCAGTAAAAGCCATATTGCAGAAATATTTCTCCAGATATCAAAATTCACAGAATTTGCAGTATTTTAATTTTTTTACTCAATTTTATATCAAAAATATGGTGAACACAACGCTCATGAAAACTGCTGAACTATACAGGACTCTATGACAAAGACTTCAGCAGTTTTTGTCCAGACTGACCTGCCAATAAACTTGCAGATACCTCTGGAGTAATGGTGTTTAGAAATGAAAGAATAATTTGATTTTCCATAAAGTTCTTGAACATAATTATTAAATATTACACCATTTTTGTAATGCGAATATCTGCCCATGAGAAGCTGAGCTGAAACTCTCCCTAGCCACACCCTGTTAATCAGGGCACGGACACTTTTCTCTATTTCTAATTAGGAAACACAGTATCTGAAGTTAATGGGAGTTATGTTGGTGGGAAAAAAATTACTATAACTGAATCTGTAAAAGTTGGTCACATTCAGTAGAACAGGTTTAAACTTGGACATCTTGAGACAGACATAAAAATAAGACAAAACATTCTCATATTAAAAAATCCTTCTTTTGGTAGTGTAGATATTTATCAATTCTATTGCTGAAATATTTATAGGTCTACAGCAATAATGATTTTAAAATAGTAACTGTAGGCAACTGAAGGGAGAGTGATGCTAAGAAGATTTTTCTTTTACGTTTTTCTTTTCCCTTTTCTGATTGTACCTTACAAGGTTTCATAATGCAGCACCTCTGCTAGGAAAATCCAGATCTTGCCTTCCAGTGCTTGTGTATCACTCTTGATTTGTTAGAAAGGACACAATTTAAGAGGAATGGAGAAATGCTCTCTCCCTCGGATGACAGAGCAGCTTATTCCATAACAGTCTTATAATCAAGAAGTAAAAGGTTGATGGTTAGGAAATAAACTAAGACCTCTCCTTCTCTTCCCTCCACCCCCTGTTCAGCCCCTGGATGTAGTACCAGCACAGCCATGTAAGACTTTGTGATATGAATATCCTTGAGGTTTGTCAGAAGAGAACAAAAGTTCAGGTTAACAAGGCTTCAGATGGACCAGTCTTTAGTTTATGTTTGTTTTATATGAGACGATTTTGGAAACTTTTATGTAAAAGAAGTCATGTACACGAAACAGTAGTGCCTGCTTAGAAACCAGTGTTAAATGACAAAGTAAGAAAATCTTCCATTTCTGTGAATCAGTTGCAGCATTAGTATCCTCATCTTCTGAGTTTTAAAATTCAGTTACTTCCAGTCAGAACTTACATCAGATAGTGTTATATAGACTTTGATCTCTGACCTATGGTTGCAAAATGGTGCCTTTAGTCTCCCTAGTGCATGTTGAGCAACCATGAAATAATCATACATTAAGTAATGGATGATAACTCTTTTGATTGTTGTAAAAGTTATGAACTAGCAAGCTGTCATCTGGCTGCTGATTCCCTTTTCTGATACTGGAAAATATTCCTGATAATCTCAGCTCTCTGCTGCTGTCACTACAATTTAGATGCACCTTCTTCCCATGAAGGCTGTATTTTCAAATAAGGAAAGAAAAAAAAAAGAAAAGAAAGAAAGAAACCTCATCTACTGTACTGTATTTAAATTGAAAGTAAATCTTGACATAGACTTTCCGCACCGGTGTGTGTACATACATTATATGCATATGCATGTTTTAAAATAAAATTACCAACACATTGTGTTGTGTATTCTAAGCATATTCTTTCTAAATGGTTAGCAGATTTCCCATCACATCTGAGATACAATACTCTAGAAGGAAAAGACAAAGCTGTCTTCTGTATCTACTGATCTTATTTACAGCATTCCCTACATATGCTGCTGGTTATTTTCAGTTTGTGGCACACACCATAGTGTACTCTGATAAAGCTGATTCTGCTTCATCATGTCGAAGTTCCTGCAGATTTTCATGTACTGTGTGATTAATTACTAGTCTTCTAGGCCTCTTGCTCTTCCCAGTTAAAGAAAAAAAGCGCAAAACATACAATGAGCTACTAAAACAGGTTGGGATCCTGAAAAGTAGAAACAACCAAGCCCAATTTTCTTTGTATTAACATGCTGCATCACCTCATTCTACCATCCTTTCCCCATCATCTAGTTTGAAACTGTGGTAGTGAATGCGGTGTGACTGTCTCACTCAATGAATGCACTAGGACGAGTGTGTGGACCAGCCTGCTTGTCTCCCTCTAACAAGTCTCTTAATTGCACAGAATTAAAATTAGAATAGAGAATGGATTTAAAACATTGTTAAGGGTTAGGGCCAAGTCAACGATTAAGAGAGTAACAGATCTGTTCTATCACCTCTCCCTCCACAAAGAGGAAGAGAAAGTGAATAAGGGAGAAAGACTTATAAATTGGACAAGAAAATGGAAAGAGTTTTAATGAGAAAACAAAACAACCTCCCCCCCTCAAAACCCCAACTAAATGAAACTAAGTTTTAAAAAACAAAATATGTACTGAATCAATATCAAACCTGGCCCTCCTTGATGGCAATTATATCATTATCACCACTGATACCGTGCACAGGCGCTGGGGAAGTCCCAGACTAGCCCCAGTGGCCAATGCAAAGTAAATGCAGGATCTGGATTCTGGAACTGGATTCAAGAACACAGAGATTGAAATCAAAGGAACAATGAACAGAATCATCCTTGGAAGAAGAACTTGACCTTCATGATCCCTCAGCTTTACAATGAGTATGATCTACATAGCCTGGAATATCTTGTTGATCAGTTTAAGATCATTCGTCCTGGCTCCTCCTCCCCACTGGTACAGCCTTTTACTCTGCACTCCCAACACAGTACACAAGATTTATCAGTGACATCAGTCTGTGTGCTAATCTTTGGTGCTAACTAGAAGCATCAAGCATTATGACTGTCAGAAGCAAGCTCTGTGTATGAAAACATGCCAATAATTTCAGCAAGTGGAAGTTACTAGAATTGAATTAGCTGAGAAATTGAATCACTGAACAGCATTTGTTCTGTTCTAACTTGAACCAGGACAAATGTGCTGGCACACAAAAAAGTTGTTTGGAACACCAGGTGGATCAAACTACTGTATAAAGCCTTGACTCTTTAAAACAGCAGGGAAATATGAAGCATGGCAAAAATAATTATAAAAACCTACACTTACAATCAATTTCTTCTGTATACCTCTGTTGCTAACTACTTAAGTTTCATTACTTAAGAGTTATACAAACCACAGGACAAGTGGCCTCCTGAGCTGGGTGATGGGGTCAGGGAGCAGTGTATTGCCCTGGAAATCCATGAGGGATTAGTTTGGGACCTGCTGAGCCACTTGGATACTCACAAGTCCATGGGACTGGATGGGATCCATCCTAGGGTGCTGAGAGAGCTGGCAGATGAGCTGGGCAAGCCACTCTCCATCATTTTCCACCAGTCCTGGCTCACCAGAGAGGTCCCAGATGACTGGAAACTGGCCAATGTGATGCCCATCCACAAGAAGGGTCAGATGGAGGAACCTGGAAACTACAGGCCTATCAGCCTGTAAAAATATGGAGCCGATTATCCTGGCAGCAATAACTGCGCACCTGAAGGATGGCCAAGGGCTCAGGTCCAGCCAACATGGATTTAGGAAGGGCAGGTCCTGCTTCTCCAACCTCATCTCCTTCTATGATCAGGTGACGCATCTGGTGGATGTGGGGAAGCTGTCAGCCTGTGGCTTGGACAGCAGCACTCTGTGCTGGGTTAGGAACTGGCTGGAGGACTGTGCCCAGAGAGTGATGGTGAATGGTGCCACATCCAGCTGGCAGCCAGTCACTAGTGGTGTCCCCCAGGGATCAGTGCTGGGCCTCATCCTGTTTACTATCTTGATTATCGACGATCTGGATGAGGGGGTTGAGTCAGTCATCAGTAAATTTGCAGATGACACCAAGTTGGGAGCAGATGTTACAGTATCACAGTATCACAGTATAGCTAAGGCTGGAAGAGACCCCAAGGATCACTGAGTCCAACCTGTCTCCACAGACCTCACAACTAGACCATGGCACCAAGTGCCACGTCCAATCTCCTCTTGAACACCTCCAGGGACAGTGACTCCACCACCTCCCTGGGCAGCCCATTCCAATGACGAATGACTCGCTCAGTGAAGAACTTAGGTCTCCTCACTTCGAGTCTAAACCTCCCCTGGCGCAGCTTGAGACTGTGTCCCCTTGTTGTGGTGCTGGTTGCCTGGGAGAAGAGACCAACCCCTTCCTGGCTACAACCACCTTTCAGGTAGTTGTAGAGGGCAATGAGGTCACCCCTGAGCCTCCTCTTCTCCAGGCTAAACAATCCCAGCTCCCTCAGCCTCTCCTCATAGGGCTTATGCTCAAGGCCTCTCCCCAGCCTTGTTGCCCTTCTCTGGACACGTTCAAGTGTCTCGATGTCCTTCTGTTGATCTGTTAGAGGGTGGAAGGGCTCTCCAGAGGGACCTTGACCAGCTAGACAGATGGGCAGAGTCAACGTGATGGCATTCAACAAGTCCAAGTGCCAGGTGCTACACTTTGGTCACAACAACTCCATGCAGCACTACAGGCTGGGGTCAGAATGGCTGGAGAGCTGCCAAACAGAAAGGGACATGGGGGTACTGATTGACAGCCATTTGAACATGAGCCAGCAGTGTGCCCAGGTGACCAAGAAGGCCAGTGGCATCCTGGCATGCATCAAGAATAGTGTGGCCAGCAGGAGCAGGGAGGTCATTGTGCCCCTGTACTCTGCATTGGTTAGGCCACACCTTGAGTCCTGTGTCCAGTTCTGTGCCCCTCAATTTAAGGACATTGAGACACTTGAACATGTCCAGAGAGGAGAGGCCTTGAGCACAAGCCCTACGAGGAGAGGCTGAGGGAGCTGGAATTGTTTAGCCTCGTGAAGAGGAGGCTCAGAGGAGACCTTATTGCTGTCTATAACTACCTGAAGGGAGGTTGTAGCTAGGAAGGGGTTGGTCTCTTCTCCTGGTAACCAGCACCAGAATGAGAGGACACAGTCTCAAGCTATGCCAGGGGAAGTTTAGGCTCGAGGAGAAAGTTCTTCACTGTGAGAGTTGTTAGCCATTGGAATGGGCTGCCCAGGGAGGTGGTAGAGTCGCCAGCTCTGGAGGTGGTCAAGAGGGGATTGGATATGGACCTTGGTGCCATGGTCTAGTAGGCATGAGGTCTTGGGTGACAGGTTGGACTTGATGATCTTTGAGGTCTTTTCCAACCTTGTTGATTCTCTGATTCTATGAAAGTCTGCAAATCACTCATTTGCTCAGGAGCTTTTCAGAGACACCTCCAATAATTACAATCTTGCATATAACGTAAATGCAGCAGCTCTATACATTCCAACACAGCCCTCCAAATATGGAAGGGCTTACATAATCCCATAGAGTTTCCTTGGATGGCATCTCAATCCAAAAGGAGAGTCCCTGACTGCAGATCTGCTGCTCTGAAGAGTATTGACTAAGACTGGCTCTCCTGCAGGGCCCCATTTATATCCTACTCAATTCTGAAAAGTAGTTTGTGATGAGCTGTCCATTAGTTTCTCTTCAGCCCATTTTGATGAAAGAACAAGGCAATGTCAACTTATTTTTCCCACTGATATGATCTGTCTGTTAGAACTTTCCAGAAATTTGAAAGATCTATAAGCAATTGATGGAAATACAGGCTGAAGGAAAACACCTAATGTGAAATGGGACAATTAGCAAAACTGTAACTGAATAGCAATTGCCTCCCAGTATTTGTGCCTTATTAATGAGAGTTCCCAAACATCAGTACAGCAACTCAGAATGTTTCACATAATCATTTTGCAAGTCAGTGCTTAACATATTCATAGATTCATAGAATGGTTTGGGTTGGAAGGAACCTTGAAGATCTTCTAGTTCCAACCCCATTGCCACAGGCCTTCTACTACATGAGGACTCATCAACTGGCCTTGAACACCTCTAGGGAGATTGTATCCACAACCTCCCTGGGTGTATTGGGTTTTTCTGAGCTGGAGTTAAGTCTCCAAAAAGCATCTTTTTTTTAGTGCTGTATTTTTGGACATGGAGCTGTTCACTGCAACTCTCTGAGCATGGCCCTCCAGCCAGTATTTTATTCAGTGAGTGGTCCACCCCTCAAGTCTGTCGTATTCTAATTTGGTGACCAGAATATCATGTGGGACAGTGTCAAATGCTTTATACAAGTCCAGGTAGATGACATCAGTTGCTTTTCCTTTATCACAGATGCTGTAACTCCATCACATGCATCAATGCTGTTTTGTGACAAATTATGTTCAATTTCAGACAACACCTTGTCATATGTTAATACTAAATAACTGTAATATATTAAACAAAACAAAACAGCAAAAAGCAGAGAAACAGGCAACTATAGAGTAACCTTTCTGTTCTCCTCCTTGCTCCCCTTCCCCTTCCTGATTTTACTGTGTAGTACTGAAATGTCCACTGGTTCCAGTTGTTCATGGAATGTCCTACTGTGCTGAAGAGCTTAGTGGCATGCCATTTACAGGGATGCAAGCAACAATCCAAGGCAGAACAGCTGAGAAAAAAATAATACTGTACACTATTAACAGAGTACTATTTAACATATGAAATTCATGAGACATGATGGTGTACTGCTGGTCCTTTGCTTGAAGATCTATGACAGAAGTCATTCTGAGTATGGTCATAGGTAGATATCTAGATGAACAGATGGAAAAACGGATCTGTTTCTGTTCCTTCTTTCATACGTCTTTTGAGTTTTAAACCTGAGCTCATACCCTGCACTTTCACATCAGACTTGCACTGCTGGTACGAAGCTTCAATGACACTGAAAGCAGCTGCATGAGCAGGAAGACCAGAATTTAAACAGTTAACTTTGGATGACAAGAGAAAGACGTCTGTTTTAATAAAAACTCTGAGGGAATATGTGATACTTAACTCCAAATGACAAAAAAACCCCTTCTTCCTTCCACCCTAAAAAAAATTAAAATAATAAATTCACATCTTCCAAACCTAATTTAATTATGCTTTTAGAGATTGCTCAGTGGTTTACAGGAAACATTTCAAAGTTAATAAAATGTGTAAATGTTTTTCCAGTTCAGTGTGGTAGTAACCTTAGAGTAACATACTGCTGCAAGCTTGGTTAAAACAGAACACCAGTGTAGAATGCTGTGTTTGATTTTTTTATGTATTTTGCAAAAAAAAATGAATCCGTTTTAACAAGTGGTTGGTAACAGATTCATTATGCTTCTTGATGTTCTGTATTCTCTGAATTGGGAAGAAATGTGAAAGGTGCATTACCAAACCACATATACACATATATGCATATGTGTACACCACTATAATAAATCTAAAGTTTACGCTACTGATAAGTGATGAATGCATCAGATCAACAGTAAATATACACTATTTTAATGCTGATTCATGAATTTAGGTCAACCCCTTTTTTTTTTTTATTTTGTAGCATCCCTACTACAAACTCTGAAAATCTTACAAATAATATATATGAGAACATCCATGAGATCTGCTTTTAAGATTACTATAGCAAAGAAAGCATTAATTCCTAATGAGTACTGTGATGCTGACTGAACAGAAGAAAGATCCACACAACCTTCTTATGACTCTAAGATAACAGAAAGCTAACTGTAGTCCCAAAACTCACATGCACATTGTGATACCACATGAAAAATATAAAATACATGAGTTTATTGCTCAATTCTTCAATGTCACACAGGGATCACAGCATGAAGAGCACTAAAACAGCTAAGTATACTGATAAAAACTGCTGAGATATAACATTAGAATCTGAAATACCTGTTTAGTATTACCATTTCAGAGCAAATACAGCCCTCCAGTCATTTGAGCCAAGGCGGCAAAGGTGAGGACTTTATTCCTGTTTTCTTTAATCTCATTTACTATGATAAAGATAATTTTGTCCAGCTTTTGACTTTTATTGTTTTACTCTGAAACTACAGTTGACTGTTGTCTTTTGACAAGACTAAAAGTAGCCATCTGAACTACATTTCATGTATTTACCTTTTCACACAAAGTAATTTTTTACAGTTTTGAAAGATACTATTTGGAAAGCACTAGTGCTCCCTTAAGTGTAAGTTTACTTGGGAAGACAGTTTTTCATGATGTAACTGGCAGCATCAAAAAAAGACAGTAACTTACAGGATTTAAGAAGACCTAAATTTATCTTCACTTCTATCATCCTTCATGTCACCAGCATTATCTTCCAAGGTATGATAAGATATAATTCTGTGGTATCATACAACCATAGAATGGTTTGGGTTGGAAGGGACCTTAAAGATCTTCTAATTCCAACTCTGCTGCCATGGGCAGGGACACTTTCTGCTAGAACAGGTTGCTTAAGGCCTCATCCAACCCGACCTTGAACACCTTCAGGGAGGGGCCATCCACAACCTTCCTGGTCAACCTCTTCCAGTGTCTCACCACTTTCACTGTAAATTTCTAACATCCAGTACAAATACTTAAATTCTTCTCCTCTTCAGAAAAATAGCAATGATCTGCAGTGAATTTTGCATAAGCCACGACTGGCTTCAGAATCAGAGGCTACACCGCTTTTTGAGACTGTGGACACTGAGCACTAAATTCAGGACCAGAATCACCATAAGGCAAACATGCACCTGGAGCTTCACACACATGCAAGCCTTTAAAGCCAATCTTTGTGGCATCAACATGAATGGACTTCTGTTATCACAATGACTAACTAGCGTTTGTTGTATTTAGTCTGTTTACCCCCATTTTGCACAGGAGAAACTGTGGCATGGAGGACAATATGCTCCAGGCTTCTGAAGATGGTTAAAAGCCAACAGTGAAGTTTTCCAAAGCTCATTGTACCTGAATCACATTGTTTTCAAGTACATTTTATGTGCTGCTGCTTCTTTGCAGAGGATTAGGCAGGCTAGATTAAGGAAAACAGGGACCTTTTTAGTACTACGATATACCACCGATTATGACAAGCAACATGTGGTGTCATTTCAGAATGTGACCATTCTTCAGGAAGCCAATTAGGGAACCCGCGGATACGTAACGGTGCACACCTGGGACAAGAAGTTAGGCATCATAACTCCCGTGAATTTCACTTGTCCTGGGAGGCTTGAGGAATGGAACATGGGAAGACAACGGGCAGCGTCACTCGAAGCAGGCTGGCGCTGACAGCCCTGTGGCCTGGTCTCCACCCGGCTCGGCGGCCCCACGTCGGCCGGGCTGGTGTGGCAGTGGGCGCCCCCCCGGGCAGACACGGAATGACGTCAGCCTCCCCTCCCCCAGCGCCTAGCCCCACGCGGGTGTGCGTGTGTCCCCGCGTGGCGTGTGGCTCCGTCCTCGGTCAGCCGCGGCCCGTGCTGGGGCAGGCGGTGCCCGGCCCCCTCCATCGCTCTTCTCCGCGCACCCCCGCGCACACATAGGCGTGCAGGCAGAGAGCTCGGCAGCAAGCTTTCTCTAGCGCTTGGGGCCAGGCAGACCCTGGGATCCACACAGCGTAAGAGGATTAAAAAAAAAAAAATCAAAAAACCACACACACACACACACACACAAAAACACCACAAAAAACCAAAACACCACAAACAAACCCAACCCCAAAACCTCAAACCCACGAAACAAGAGATCGTCGTCCCCAGGAGCCTACAAACGCCGTCTTCCTTCTCTGGAGAAGCGAGGTGGGGTGGGGGGAGGGCTGCTCGAGTTTCGGCTCCCAGGGTCGGTTTCTGGGGATTTTTCCTGTGTCTCTGCCCTCCCCGCTCCGCCCGCCCCGTGCCCTCTTCTTTCGCTTTTGTTTGCACTGCACTTTTTCTGGAGGGGGGGCGGAAGAGTGGGGGAGAGCCCGGGTGGGCGACCTCGCTGCTATTTGTAGCGGAAGAATCGGCTACAAGAGACCAAGGGAAAAAAGGGAAGGGAAAAAAAAATTAAAAAAAAAAAAAAAAGGAGCGAAGGAGGAAGGAGAGAGAGGGAGGAGGAGGGGAAACGGAGCAGCAGCTCGGGAATAGAGAGCGCGCCCGGGAGCAGCAGCAGCAGCAGCAGCCACCGCCGCAGGAAGAAGAAAAGAAGAACAGAGCGTAACGGAGCAGAGCGGAGGAAAGGTGGCGCTGGCAGGAGGAGGCAGGCGGAGATCTAGCTCTTCTGGATGCTGGATTTTCGGACTCTAGTTGATTCTCTTTCTGCTCGGCGCCGGACTCTGACAGACACGCACCAGTACCAGCAAGCAGTAGCGGGGAGCTCAGCTTGTAGCTGCTGATGCTGCTATTAGTACAGCTACTGCTGCCGGGCTTGGATTAAATTGGCCGCCCCGGAGACGAGCGGGAGCAGTAGGAGGAGGTGGCGGCAGCGGCGGGAAGCGGCAGCGGGCGCGCAGGCGGCGGCGGCTTTGCTGCTGGGATCGCGGAAACCAGGATGACCAGGTAACTGCCCCGCTCCTGACCCGTTTTTTTACCCCGGTGCCTCTTTAGGCGCCTTTGTGAGTGTGAGCGCGCATCGAAATATGCGTGTGTATGCGCGCGAGACGGTGCGCGCGCGTGTGCAGCCTGGCACGCTCGTGCCTCACACGCAGCTCTGCCCCCGCCTGCCCCGGGGCTCCCCAGCGGCGGCTGCCGGCCCGCTCCCTTCTCCTCTCCTCTCCTCTCCTCCTCCCTTCTCTCCTCCTCTCCGGCCGGTCTCTCACCCTGGCGGCGAGGCCTGCTCGGGCGGCCGCGGTGCGGGGACGGGAGACGGAGCTGGATAAAGGCGAGTGATGGATCGGAGCCGACGTTTCCACTGAATGCCACTATACACGGGCGGGAAGAGTGGAGGCTACGCTAATTACACATTGGCTGTTTGCTTTGGCGAGGGAACGGTTATTAAAATTATTTTGTTTAACGGATGGGTTGAAGGAAGGTAGAAGGGGTGAGAGGCGAGGCACGTGCCGCTGGAGGGGGATTGTTGGGGAGAGTGGCCGGTGGGGACCCCGGGCGCCCGTCCGAAGAGCGCTCCGTTCTCCTCCTTCCTTTTTTCTCCTCCTCCTTCTCTTTCTTCTCCTTCTCCTCCTCCTCCTCCTCCTCCTCTCTCTCTCGGCGGAGCGGAGAGGCACGGAGATGCGAAGCTTTTCACAGGTTAGGCTTTTAATTTTTTTGTTTACTTTCCCGAAACCACTTGAAAGGCAGCGCATCGGCCTGAAAACTCAGTTTTCCGAGCGCTTTCAAAGAGGTTCTTCAATTTGTTCAGCAAACTTAGCAGCTCCCTCTGCACCGTCTGGCCACGCGAGCAGGCGCTCCTCACTGCTGCAACCGTGCTCTCCCCAGCTGGCAAATAAAACAGTGGTTTTGCCTGTTTCCTATCCCCTCCCTCCCCGACAGAACGGTATTATTTCCTTTTTAAGTGATTACCACTCACCCTTGCATATATGGCTTTTGAATGTCCGGTTCTCCTTGTTACTTCTCCAGACTGCTGTCATGCATATTTTATTGTTTTGCCCGGCCTTTGGACAGTTACTGCTTCGTGGAAGGAGGCAGCTTCTTCACTATGCTTATCATGTGCATATTCTTGGCTTCAATATACACAGGAGGGTCATTTTATTTACGCAGAATAGTTAGGGTTTTATGTGTTCCTTCACTTGTCGCCTAAGACAGTGTTGCATTTTAGATGGGTCTGTAGATGCTCATTTGCTTTGGAGAAGCTTCTATTAAATTTAGGATTAATGTGGGAAGTTACGATTGTCTTCTCAGTGTTTCAGAGCTTGCTTGCAAGATGCCTTTTGTTTAGGCACATGCAACTTCTGTCATGTTGGGACATGTATCAGAATTTTTGCTGCAGAGATTAAAAAATGTGTATGTACCGTACTTCTTCCTCTGTTATCTTATAGTAGTTTGCAATGTTGTAACATCGGAACTTTCTTTCTGTAAGAATGTATAGTAAATAGCATCATTTTCTCCTGGGGCGAGAGCACACTAAGCTGCTACCATTTTTATTATTAAACAGAGCAACTTGGAAGAAGAAAAATATTCTCCCCTCTTCTAAGTACTATCATATGTACTTGTATCTTACCTTAGATGGCAGGTTTTTGATAGGTTCTTTGAAATCTGTCTCAGGAGGTATGCTATTACTATTTTATTTCTTTTAATGTGTGAAATTGACAAACTGGTCAGTTCAATAAATTTAGCTGTCAAATGTTACCCAGTCAGAATTGCTAAAATCTGTAAATGTACTGGCATGTGATTTTCAAGACAATGTTACAAAGAAAGGAAGAAGGATTTAATGAGAGACTTTTTAGAGTAGCTTTCCAGGTATAGTTTTGTCACTTGTGGTAATATGGTGGCATATATTTAGACTTTTCTCAATGCATAAATGATGTGTAGTTTATTTGTATCCACTTAAATCACGGAAAGCTTTGCCTAAGTACAAGACTTCTACTCTAAGACAGCACTAAGAAATTCATTATGGTTTGTGTGTGCTATGGCAAGCTGTAAGGAATAGTGTGTGGAAAGGAAAATGTTATCTCAGTATTTTTTGATTTCAGGAGGCCTTAGGACCTGCTTTTAGACCCATCAGCCATACTACTTCTAAAACTGATGCTAAAGAATAATGTGAATTAAGTGTTCTGCTGTGATGGTTATGTAACTCGAACACTAGCACTGTCAGTGAACTCAACCAATGATAGTAAATCAGTGCTTAATCTTAGGAGAGGGTTTGCCAGATCAGACTTTGGCATGTGCAAAAGAGTGAAATGACTGGAGATTGAAATCAGTCAGGTCAGTGATTCATCTTTCATTTTTAATATTGCCCGTGATTCCTACATTTGAATAATGCAGGGACCAACACTACACAAGCTGAAGAGCAGGAATTCCCCTTCATTTGCTGTTGTGTGTGCTGAGCCACTAGGGGCCTGTATAAACTGCTCTCATGCAGCAAATACCAGTACATGGCATATGCTCACTCTTTCACCAGATGTTTTTTACACAGGTGTCTAATGTCAAAAGCAAAGTTGCCAGTCATTTATTCCTTACTAATAAATGAGACTGCAGTTACTTAGGAGATGAATACAAATTGTGTATTATTTTGTGGGTATTTTTACCCCATTCCATCCACTTCTTCCAGACCTGTATGGTGTCAAACATAGTTATTTCCTTCCTGTTTTCCTCAGTGCTGTGGCAATTGGGGGTGAATATTGACCGCGGAGGTGCAAACGTGTAACAAAATTAGATTTGAGTGTCTCCCCACATTTCTATAAGCTGAGAAAATGAGATTTGTTGCCTATGTGTTTCTTCTATTAGATTAGTAATGGTACTGTTCCATGCAAGTGTAGGGTTGAAAGATAAACTAAACAGGATTACTTGAAGGCAGGAACAGACATAGATTGATGGTGTATTTAAACTAGCTTTGTAAGTGTTATATAAGTTTGAGTGTGGCTAGAGTGTAGTCAGCATTTATGTGATCCAGGTGGAAGATGCACTACACATTTTATAGTGTTAGTTTCAGAAATTTAAAATCCACCATCAGTAGTATCTTGATGGACATTAAGCAGTAAGGTCAAGTATACTTACACTGCTCCATTGTTGGTTTTCATTTTTTTCAGACTGATAAGGCAGACAATTTGTAAAAGAGCACAGCTGAAATATTTGCATATTGGATTTCCTTCAAAATGAACTTCCGTTACTAAGCTCTTTGAAAATTCTAATTTAGAAGGATTTTTAAGCAGAATCACAGTAAGGTCATACGATCAAAATGCAGTTTTTCTGTGGTATGTTAATTTTTTAATAAGCTGTCTTCAGAACAGCGGAGTTTTTTATGTTGTGGTGTTGGGGCATTTACAGCAAGAAGCTTTTTGTCATATTACTGATGACAGTCGTGCAAATACTGAGTTTAATCTTCTGAAATATGTGTATGCACACATAGGTAAAGTTGTGATGAAAATCCACTTTAAAGATCTTCTCAAATGATAGATGTATGTTCAGAACTCTTAAGTCTTGCTTTAGTGTGAGTAAACCAAGATGATGTCTCCAAAATGCAGAGGATAGGCACAACATTTGCACTTGGGATATCAGAAGGAGTAATACAGTACATGTCTGCAAATCATTGTACGTAGGTTTGTGGGAGTTTTTAACATTTTGTTCTTCAGGAAATTGAGAAAAAGATACTTTAAGTTCAGCATCAGAGTCACGTAATGCCATCTCTTCCAACAGGAGCGTACGTTTTAATTCTGTTTAAAAAAGGTGTGACACAGTGAATGTACAGTTTCATGTATCTGTGAGTTGCTTACTTATTTGCTTAATCCTTGTTTTCTTTGGAACAGGCCTTAAATCAAGCTAATTAATGAAAGTATGCTGGAAACTTGGCAGCCTAAAGCAAGAATCTGTGTTTAAAAATGCTCCTTTATATACTGTCAGTGAGTAGTAGCAAAGAGGAAGTGTTACTTCAGGTCATCTGCTACAGTGAGAGCTGCAGTACAACTGGAGAAATCTGGTGATATAGAAAAAGATTGCATGAGAGTGCTTTGCCGGTAAATTCCTTTGCAACAAGCTTCACTTCACTTGTTTAAGCCGCCGTGTGCTGGTATAGAACCATATGTCTAGTACTGTGCAATTTTAACTTATATTGCAGCTCAGATGGCTTTTGGTTGGTGATTGATAATATTTATTAAAACACTGCATGTTTGTGTCTTTCTATAGGAAGTGAATAGCTAAAATTAAATGAAAATCAACATGAAATAATATGAATGGTTTGTTTGAAGAAAAAAAAAGATTAAGTACATCACTATGTAAATATTAAATATGTAAATATTAAAGGCGTTTGCTTTTTAAAAACATCATTATTATTCATGTTCTTTCAATTCATAAAAGTGACAATTTATACTAGATTCTGTTTATCATCTTATTTTTAATTACATCAGCAGGTATACTCTGTTTGTATTTCCCTAAGATATAAAGACGTACAGCTTTAAGTGTCTCATGCTTGTATGCAGTGACAGCCTTCTCCATGATCTTGGTAGCACAGTAATGAAAAAAAACCCCAAGACAACAAAAAATTCCCAAACCAAAGAGTGATTGGTCTTGTAGTAGAGTTCCAAAACAGAGAATTTGGTAAAAATTGCCTCTCCTGTATACGCTACCACGGTATTGTGTGTTCTTTCAAATAAAAACAATGTGCAGAGAACTTCTTCCTTCTCTGCCAAGTGAAATTGATGGAATTTTAGGCACTTTGATTTACTGTATCAGAGGTATGTCCTAATGTATTGTTATGCACTCTGCTGTGCTTCTTCATAGTTAAGCATAGTGCAGTTATTTGAGTTTTTCAGTAATCTTCCAATTATTGGAGTCGCTCCACTGGTACACAAATTAATTTGTTGTTTGCAGACAATCAAAATGGATGTTCTGGTTAGTGCCAGCCGAACTGCTCACATATTGTTGTAGTCAGATAATGCATACTTTTTCCCCAAGCAATACATCAAATGAGGTATGTGGAGTAACACAAGCGAGCTCTTCCTTTTACAGTTCTTACTGTGCTGGAAAACACATATCTGTAAGTCAGAGTTCAGTAAGTGGTGTGTAAAATCTGGCTTTTTAAAACATAGAATTGACTGATTCTTGTGAAGAATATTGTTGGTGCCAACCTGACTGAACCAGGTCTGAAATTTGCAAGTAGGTGTACACTGTTCTTTGCAAATTTGCCCAATCCCATTTCAATTTCTGTTTATTCACTAGTTTTACATAGAAGTCTGTCCTTTTTTTTTGTTAATTACTTTGACTCACTGAAAGGAAATTCAGATGCATTCTGATAACAATGTCATAGGCTTTGACCTTCAGAAGTAATTGCTGAATTTGGACTCAGTAATTCTACTGCTTTACAATGATTGGATTAAAAAATTCTTAACTGTGTTTTTGAATTGTCTGTAGGCTGTATAATCTTAGAAAGCTTTCCCTGAAAAAGATGCATTCTGTGTATGAGGAATAAGGAGACTGTCATTTTGATTTTCCCATTCCCTTGCCTTTTCCCTTTCCCTTTCCCTTCCTAATTTTTTTCCCCTCGATTTTCACATTTGTGTACACATTTGTAAAAGCATGTACTCTTAATTGATGAATGCTTTAAGTTTATTTTTTCTCAGGGAAAAAAAAAATCTCTCTTTTATTAATGAGGGATATTCTGTACTTTTTACCTTTCTTTCATCTCTTTATGCCACAGAGAGATGGGGTTTATGAGACAGATGTGTGTCACCATTTGTAGCATAGAGACATAGTTAATTTGTCTGTGATCACCTGCATGATTAAATTTCTGTGAATCACTCTTGATTTTTTTCTTAAAGGAAGAGGCTTCCCACTCCCCCCCGCCCAGGCTGTGGTGTATGCTGTAGACAGGGAGGTCTTTTTTTTTTTCTTTTGTGAGATGTAGTTTATAGATGTATGGCTAGAGATTTCCTGCCCATGCTTTTGAGTGATGTGAACATCAGGTGCATCATTTCTTTACCTGCTACGCTACATTTTATTAAAATGTTTTAACAAATGTACAGTGTGTTAATAAGTGTAAGCATTTGGTTATTTCACATCAACAAGCACGCAGCTGCATTTTGCATGTTAGAAAACAAGTTTTTTTTTTTTAAAGAAAATGGTTACTAGAATGGTTTTTAAGAAAATGGTTTGTGGTTACTAGATTAAAAATTGCTTATGTGTAGATAAAGGTAATGAAATTGGTGTGAAAATTTTCTAAATCATTGTTCAGAAAATAGGACAAGAAGTTTTATTTGTTTATTTAGGTTTGTTTGGGATGATAGTGTGTCTTAGAAAGCTGCTTAACTGCTACCCAGTGCAGCTGTCCTTCCCTGAAAGATTAGGTTTCAGGAGCAATGATGGATGTTGAATGCCTGTAGCCAGTTGTGGGGTTTGCTCTGAGGTCAGTGGTGCTGATGGAGGATAGGAATTTATAGCCTTATGTCTCTACACCAGTGTAACCAGTAGCATTTCTCAAGGAAAAAAGAAAAACAAACATGCAACCTTTCCCCTCCCCCCTCCCTCAAATTAGGTATGTTGTGTTCATTGCTGAGATTGTATGCAGCATAGTTCAGAAAGCTATCTATGCTAGTGAGAAAAAGTGAGTGGATTTGTGAGTAATGACAGATTTACTCATGAGTGTGCCCTTTTGTTTCACAGAAACAGCCAGAAAATAGCTATAAAAAGAAAAGACAATGGTGTGACCGTATTTAGATTTTCTTAACATACCATTTTACAATCTGTTAAGAAATTTGGAATTTGCATTGTTGACTTGTTATTTCAGTTGTTTTGGATATGCTTAAGTTTTTTAACAGTTTACTGAGCATGAACGTACTCTTTTTTATATGAAGATATGGTGTGCTTTTTTAACGGGAAAAGAATAGTAAATTGTTTTCAGCAAGCTTAACCAAGGTTAAGCTGATAATCATCAGTAATGAAAGGGTATGTATTAATCAGTTAGAAAGGGTAAATGATATTGAATGTTACCTTTTTTTAGTTTGGGTATCACAATATGTATTTCCAATAGAAAGGGGTAGTCTGACCTGTCCTTTCAAAGAGTATGTTAAGATTAGACTTTCAGGCTTCATTTATTGACTGCCTGCCTTCCCTGAGCTGTTTGTTCCTGATACACAGTGATTAACTTTTACAAAGTGGCTTTTGGTAGAAAAAGGTGTACAATGAAACATGGGTTTACTTTTAAGCTTGCAAACCTTTTTGAGTTGTTTGTATTAATTTATACCTTAATGTGGTTATAGGTGGATTTTTTTTGTCAAGCATCAGAACAGCCATTCTAGTAGGCTCAAAGCCCTAAGTGATTGGTGAGAAAGGTTTCCTTTGACAGAAGCATTGTTTTGATCAGATCCATGATGCCTTTGCTTAAATGATATAACTTTTTACCTCAGGTAGTCCTAGCCATGGTTAAATTCAAATATGAGACGAAAGCTTAACAAAAACACCTGATAAGCTGATTTACAGTTATCTCATGAATCAGGGAGTAGGAAGCATTTTTTGGTAAAGAGAAACATGTATCCAGCAAGAATCGATTTAGAACAGTTTTGCATCAAGGAAATGGCGTTTTGCCAAATGCCTATGTATTTCACTTACTGGCAACATGCCATCAACTTTTATTTGGAAAACTGTCTTTGCTTAAGTAATAAATATGCACTATTTGGTAAACTCGTGATGCATTTTACTATAAATAACAGATGGATTCAGTGGCTGGTGCGTGTGGGTTTTTTTGTTGTTTTTTTTTCTCCCCCTTTTATTTTCCTTCCAATTAATTAATTAATTAAAAGCTATTCCACAAACATTGGAGTTTTGCAAAATATCATGAAGTGTATCAGTGACCTAATCTTGATTGACAGAATTTTCCGAACAGCTGAACTGTTAATGCTTGACTTGTTTGGTGATTTGGATATATTTGGGTATTACTTTTCCTTAATGTGAGAAGCAATGAATTTTTCAATGTTGCACGACATGTGAAAGAAAAAGTATAACATTAACGTGAAAAAATGTTTCATTTAGTTGTTATTATTGATACTTTAATGCATTTTTTTTAAAGGGTAGTGGATAATCAAGTGTAAGGTTTTTTTGTCACTAAGTCAAATACACCAAATTTACACCTGTTTGACATTTAACATTTTTTTAAAGCTGCCTTAAATGGTCATACCGATTAGATGAAAATTTTAAACCTGTCATGCGCAGTAGTTAAAACAACATTGTACTTTCTAATGCTAGCAGGTGGAACAGATACGTGTCCTTCTAGTCAATATAATCCCTAAAAGCACAGTTGATAGGACTGTATCTCTGGATTGCTTTATTAATCTAGTGTACAAAGGTAATCTTATTCCAGAGATATTAGAAAGCATGGAAATATATACTGGACTTCTTAGAGATGTGGATTTTTCTGTCTTTTGAGCAATGCTAATATAAAATCTCAGTAAATCTTTCTACTTTTTAGAAGAGGGTACATAGCCTGTAAATTGTGTAGTGGCCTTAAAACTGTTGCTTCATCTTCACAAATCTCAGCAGTCATCCAGGCTAGGGAGAGATATTAATTAAAAACAAGCAAATAGATTGTATATGAGTTGTGTGTAGAAGAAAGTAGTGATGAGATTTTTCTACCATGCTGATGAATTGATTGCTAGAATGTTTACATAGTAAGAAGTATTTAACAACTGTACTGTCTTAATAGATAAATTCTTAAACTGTGTTCCTGGTAGGTTTGCCATCTTGATGCAAAAGTTTCCCTGGCTTAACTTGATATTACAGTTGCCAGTCAGAAGATCCAGACAGAGCTGCTTCTTGCAATTTGTACCTGTTGCTGTTGTAATTTTGTTAATATCTATTTCATATTTAATGAGAAAGAACACTTGTGAACACTGAAGATATTTGTCGTGGAAGGCAACCTGAATTCACCCACTTGAACGAGCAAAGAGTAAAATTTTGCAACCTCAGAAGTTTCTCACTACAGCAAAACTGCTGCAGAATCAATGCCAAAATAAATACTATGACTGGGGATGCCCCTTCCCTGCGTCTTACTTCTCCAAGTTGTTCTCCGTCCTAGTTTTGTACTGCTGGGAACATTTCACCTGGAGATATGCCCTCAGTATGAAAAATGACGGTTAGTAAATCAAGGAGAAGTGTATGTTCCTTGAGAAATACTGACCCCTACTTCATTTCAGCTCTTCCATACTGTAAGTCATTCTGTCTTGAATGAGTCTTCAGGCATCCTTTAAAGGTAACTCTCTGCAGTAGTTTTTGCTTCTTGTTGATAGGTTGTATGTGATGGTACAAAGTCTCAAAACCTCTGAGAATGGCTTTCTAGGCTGTACTTACTTGAATTGTGTTCCAGAAATGTCCTCTGAAACATGCTGTCACTGATATTTTCACATCTTCTGTTAGGTGTTCTGGGCTTGTCCTTTTTGCATTGATCTCCAATTTGATTACGTATAAATTTGTAGAAAACAGTTTTTCAGTGTAAACTCTTCTATCTGCTGCTGTACTCAAGATTCACATGTATACCTGCACACCTGCCTTTGTGAAGGTATTTGGATAACTTTGGGCTAACTGTTTTTAAAAAAAGTTCTGTGCTTTCTCTTATGTCTCAGGTTCTTATGTCTTTTGGTTCTTCATGAAATCTTTACTTTCTCATCCACTTCCCATTGTTCACATCAGGAGGCTCTCCACATTAAGAGAAGGAACAGAGGAAGAGAAATAGACCTGCTTGACAGTGTCTACTGACTTGCTGTGTCTGGATAGCCACAGGGGTGTCACAACAAAGAACTGTCTCTTAGATATCATTTGGTGTTTTTATCTCTAGATGCAGAGGTAACTTTTGTGCAAGTACAGCCTTCCAATTAAGTCTTTATGTTATTCAGTTGAGTAGAGTTGCTTACACAGAATCACAGAATCAGCCTGGTTGGAAGAGACCTCCAGGATCATCAATTCCAACTGATCAATTAACCCTAACTAATCAACTAGGCTATGGCACTAAGTGCCTCATCCAGTCTTATCTTAAACACCTCCAGGGACATCAATGCAACCAGCTCCCTGGGTAGCCCATTCCAATGGGCAATCACTCTTTCTGTGAAGAACGTTTTTCTAACATCAAGCCTAAACTTCCCCATACACAACTTGAGATTGTGTCTT
Source organism: Dryobates pubescens (assembly GCF_014839835.1). NCBI lineage: Eukaryota > Metazoa > Chordata > Aves > Piciformes > Picidae > Dryobates > Dryobates pubescens. Next base: position 52,647,933 of record NC_071657.1, read on the forward strand.
CATGTTCTGTTGCTAGTTGCCTGGGAGAAGACATCAACCCCCATCTAGCTACAACTAGTCTTCAGGTAGTTGTAGAGAGCAATAAGGTCTACCCTGAGACTCCTCTTCTCCAAGCTAAACAACCTCAGCTCCCTCAGCCTCTCCTCATAGGGCTTGTGCTCCAAACTCCTCACCCGCTTTGTTGCCCTTTTCTGGACATGTTTGAGGAACTCAACATCATTCTCGAATTGAATGGCCCAGAACTAGACACAGTACTCAAGGTGTGCCCTAACCAGTGCTGAGTACAGAGGCAGAATGACTTCCCTGATCCTGTTCCTGCTGGCCACACTATTCCTGATACAGACTAGGGTGCCACTGGCCTTCTTGGCCACCTGGACACACTGCTGGCTCATGTTCAGCCTACTATCAACCAGTACTGCCGAGTCCCTTTCTGCCTGGCTGCTCTCCAACCACTCTGCCCCCAGCCTGTAGCACTGCATGGGGTTGTTGTGGCCAGTGCGTAGAATCTGCCACTTAGATGTGTTAAATCTCTTGCCCTTGGACTCTGCCAATTTGTCCAGCCTGTCAAGGTGGTCCCAGTCTGTCAAAGTGAGTCAGCTTTAACAGATGCACAGTCCTGGTAATTTTTTTCTCACACATGACGTGGTAAAAGAGGTTCAAGTTCACTTTCTGATGAGAAACTTCAGGAGTGTAGGACAGAATCATATAATTGCTTCTATTTGAAAAGACCTTTTAAGTTCATTGAGTCCAATCATCAACTACCATGTCTGGTGCTGAACCATGTCCCTTAGCATTTCACATTTCTGTATTTTCTAAATACTTTCAGGGATGGGGATTCAGCCACTTCACTTTTTAATAACTCTTTGACTTAAGGTATTTCTTCTAATACCCATTCTAAACCTTCTGATGCAACTTGAAGCCATTTACTCTTGTCCTGTCACTTCTTACTAGGGAGAAGGGTCCAATCCCTACCTCAGATACAGTTGTAGAGAGTGATAAGGTCTCTCCTCAGTCTGCTTTTCTCCAGATTAAGCAAGGTTTCCCAAGGTTTCAAGCTGACTTCACAGAATCACAGAATCAACCAGGTTGGAAAAGACCTCAGAAATCATCAAGTCCATCACCACCTGACAGCTAAACCATGGCTCCAAGTGCCACATCCAATCTTTTTTTGAACGTTTCCAGGGACTGTGACTCAGCCATCTCCCTAGAATCAGATCTAGATATTTTTCAGAAGAGCACAAAACTACTGTTAATGTTTTGAAGCAGTGAGTTTCATGACTAGACACCGTTTGTCAGACTTTGTCTCACTCACTGTTCTTCCCTTAGTGTGGCTTTGTTTAATATGTTTAAGGCAGGTTTTCACTGTGCTTTTTTCACTAATGTAGTTACTATTCCAGCTGCTGAGCTTCAGAGATATTATTAGTTAACAATGGCTGCTTTTCTTGACTTACAGATACATATACACATATGCAACAATAAGCAGGATTTCCCCCAGCTTTTGTATCTGTAAGTTTTGACTCTGCTAGTGTAGGATTACAATCGAAAATATGGGTTGTATTACTAGATCTCTGGTGTTTCCTGGAATTGCATGTATTTATTTAGTAGCTGCTGAGGAGACCTAGGGGTATATGATACCACTACTGGCAACAAAGTTGTAGAAGCTATGAGTTTTTCTGAGAGCACAGGTAACCACACAACCTTGACACAAATGATTGCTTGTAATTTTGGTTGCCTGTTTTAATGCCTTAAAGCTAATCCTGAAGTTGTATAACATATCTGAGTCTACACAGAGTCTGAAGCTTCTCTCAAAGTTAGCTTTTTGGCTATTTGGACATGGCTTTTGGTACATGCATGTTTTCAGAGTCCTCTTCTTACAAAGACCAGTTTTCAGAAATATCTGTCACTGAGACCTTGTACTTCACAATGTGTTGCAGATCTTGTTTTGACTGTTTTCTCTTTGTTCTCTGCTTGCAAATAGCTCAGCTATTTGGTGGATTAACATTTTGATTTATCAGTGCTTTCTTTCCTGATAAGCCGTTTCCAGTTGTTGCCTTCAAACTTGCTGAAAGAAAAAAATATGCTCAGATTTTATTCTCTGTAATTTTCTTCTATGTTTTGCTGCAATGCTGGTGAATTTTTTATTTATTTTTTTTTGTTAATGGTGTGTAAACTGGGAGAAATGTAGGAAGTACATCTCAAAGCAGCTCTCCCTTACAGTATTTCCTTGAAAATACCAAAACTTGGTATCTTCCTTTAGAAGACTGTGAAAACATATTTTACATCCATTGATTCCTTTCAAATTTAGACTGTGAGAACAATAAGGCAATTTCCTGATCTTTCCTAACCCAAACTAGCGAGGCTGTGTGAAAGGGCTTAGCATGTGAATGGTAATCAAATAACTGATAATGGAACTAGCATCAGTGGACTGAGTTGAAGTTAGATTATTTAGATGGCAAGCAGGAATTAAGTTCATATTCTCAGATGGGCAGTATCTTAGATCTCAGGTGGAATAAGTAGTACTAAATGAACTCAATTTTTAGATACCTATGCAGTCTTTTATTGGTTGTCTATAAAGGGTACAAGTGGTCCTATAATAAATTTGTTTGCGGTGTTAGTTTGTACTTGAGCTATCAAAAATAGTTTTTGAACTGTGTTTTTAGGATGGCTCAGAGGTATGAAAGAATTGTACACTTGTGCATCACAAATGCACTGCCCAGACAGAGAGATTATAGAGCTCTGCAGAGTGATAAAAAATAGTGTAGTAAGCTGTACTTTGCAAAAATCCCCTTACTGTTTGTGCTGTTACATGTAAGAAAATCCTTGTAGGTATCTTCTGTAGTTTACAGTCTAGAATTTAGTCCCTAGTTTGTGTCATTGTCTAATTCCTATGAATAATATAGAAAAAGAGTCTTGTCTGTAAACTACCCTCATTTTTCCTGTTCCCTCTTATTCTTTACTAATTATCTAGAAATCCAAAGATAGCGTTGAAGAAAAAGAATCTTTATAGATATATAGCCAGAAATTACTGTAGGTGCTGAGAGTCATGTAACCAGACAGCTTGAAATGATGTTAAAAATACAGAACATTCATGATTGCTGCTAATGCTAACATACCAAATCAGTGAGGAAATAAAAATGGCTTTTTCGAGTGTTGGGATAAAATTTTTCTATTTTAAAATAGTCCTTCATTGTGGAAGGACAATCTTTGTGTGCAAGCACTCCTTGGTAATAAGAACTGTGTGCTGCGTATGACTCACTTTATTCATGCTCATACTCCCACAGTATCAAGTGAATTTAATAGCACATCAGGTTAGTAGGAGCTCTTTCTTTGTCCTGACATTCTATGTAGTAAAAGTTACGTAGTAAATATATGAAAACATATATATGAGAATGTAAGCAAGGACAGAAAGAGTAAAGAAAAATATTTAGTTTAAGATAGAATTCAGTGGGGAGGATAGGCTCACTCATACCCATAAATGTATGTCTAGGTATCTTCACAGCTATGTAACATTGTTGAAATTTATGAGGGTATAATGTGGATTTAAAAATAAGCATGTGTGGTTTAAAAACAAGCATGAACACAAGTGACTTTTTAAATTTTGACATTTAACGCTGGAGGGAAGGGAAGTGAAAAAAATACCTGCTTTGTGTTACACATTTTACTTCAGAGTGTTCAATAATAATAGCACAACTGACAAGAGATGGAATACTTTACTGCTTTAATTGGTTTATGGAAAGAATAAAAGTAATATACTAATGCTTCTATATGATATTGTTGTTTTTCTTTGCCATTTGCATACAGAGCAAGCAAGCATCTCCAGACTATTGAAATGTAAAATAGATAGGGGCTTTTTTTCTATTCATGTGTTGTGGAACACTGTCATTGACTACAAGAAAAAAATACGAATAAATAAAAGGTCCGTAACAAGACGCAGTCTGTTGTGTAAGTATGATCACTGCAGTTCATGAACACACTTTTTTTTTTTTTTTTTTTTTTAAATCTTACATGATATGTTTCATTTTGTGGGGAGTTTCTGTCTTTAATGAAATCAAAGGGCAGGACTGAAATGCTGAACCCAATCAAGCCAAGAGATTCTTTTAATTGATTCATACTGACTAATGTTTTAGTGGAAATCTATTTCAGTATTTATTCAAATATCAGCTGAGATATGTGCAAAAATTCAGAGGCATGATATATGCTGAGTTTTGTTGTTGCATCTATTCTAATATTTGTTTTCTTTTGTATTTTGTTGTCATACCTACTCATTTTTAAGACTAATATAGAAAACTACAGCACTAGATTGTTAAAGGTGAACTAGATTGCTAAAGATTTGTGAGGGAAATAGGAAAGTTTTAAATAGAAAGTTATTTTACTGCTGCTAGTGGTTTCTCCTGTGGAGGAATTGCAGAATAAAAATTCTATTGTTGTGTATAAAATGAAGGGATTGGTAAAATTTAGTTCTGAGTCTAGTAGCTGAAGAAATAAGTAGGAAAAAAAATTACAAGATAAATTAGTCTTTTTTTCCCCCCTCACACTGGGCTTGTGCTCTTCGATATAATTTTATAGTCTTGTGATTATTCACCATTATGTAGCACTGATGATGGAGAAATAATTTAGGTGAAACAGTTCATCAGTTTGTCTTTGCATTTCAAAAATAATTTTGCAGATATTGAAAACAGTGAACAAGTTGATATTTGATGTAAATCTGTGGAACTGAATGTGAATAGTAGTTGGCATTTCATTGTAAATTATGATGTATAAATAACTTACTTTCTGTGGTTTTATATGTGATGCTGTTACATATTAGTGCTGTACTCTTTGTTTAAAAAGGGGCTTTATCTTCATTGCTCTTTAGCTTTAGTGTTAACGTTCTCATAGGCATTACAACCTTTTTTCCTCAAAAAGGTTTCCTTGTTACAATCCAAGTCTTCTGTGTACCTTTTGTACATTTTTATTAAAGTGGATGAGCTGAAGAACAGAATACTTTGGAATTTGTATTTATTCATTGGAAAAATCTACGATTATGAAGGAGTGTTTTCTCTGGATAGTTATAAAGGTAATTTTAAGTCAGTGTGATTTTAACAGCTTGATTTGATGACATAGACTGACGTGTATAGCATAGACTTGCTTTGTTTTTAAAACACAATATTACTAAATTATATGAGCCACTTGTGGGTTGTCTTCTAATTTCTTCTTTGTCTAGTTGCTTCAATGAGTCTTTGATTCCTTATATAGTTTTATAGACTTCAGTACACAGGAATAAACACAGAGCTATCAGAAATCTTTCTACATGTGATAAAGCCCAATATTAATAAATCATGTATAGAGTGATAAGAATCATATGAGTCAAATAAAGGTATAGCCAGGAGGGTATTTCTTGGAATTGCAACACTAAGCTCCAGATTTCTCCTGCTATGTGAGAATAAAAGCTGTCTAGGAATTAACTTTTTTGCCTGATTTTTTTGTGGGACAGGGACTCTGTTATATACATAATCTATTATTTGTTGCACTTCTAAAGTAGTAATATAACTGAAGTCACCATTTTGGTAAGTTTTTGGTGTATGTGTTTGTAATGCACATAATTAGAAGGCCATTCTTCAACTCTGGAAGAAGGTACTAAATAGAAATCCTAATAATGGGTAGCATTAATGTTGCATAAAAATAAAATTTAAATGGAAACATAAACTAAAATCTTAAAGGCCTAATTTTGAGTTCTGTTGACATCAGTTGGAGTTAGAATACGGAATGTAACATTTAACATATACAGAATGTAACATTTAAAAGAGTATGGGCTCTTTATGGTCTCAGACAAGAAGAGCCTTCTAGGAAAATGTGTTAATTTTCTGTTTTTTCACCTTTTAGCCTGTAGATTGTATGGGCTGCTAATCCTAAAAATATTTCACTATTACTCATGATCAACTTTCTTTTCATCTTGTACTTCATAGCCTGGTTTACCGGTAATTATCACACTATTGATTGCTATTTGTGTAAAAAACCATAATGGCTTCAGCTACCATTAGCCTTGTGTTTGACATCTTTTTTGTTGTTCTGCTTTTATGACTATAAAAATATGCTGTTCCCCGCAGTCAGATTTTGGCAAGGTCTAGAAGGATTTTTCTCAAAACAGTTCTGTGTTCAGGTAAATTAAAGTCACTCTGAGAGCTTTAGGGATTACTGAATCAATGCACATCGTTTTACATAACATTTTCATTGCTGGATACTGAAATACATTTAGGAGTTGTCTTACAAGGTACCAGCATGACTTTGTTAAGTATGTATATGTTTGTTTTTTAATTTTTATTCTGTAACTGCTGTTTGTATTCAGTGCACATTATAGCTCTCTGAAGACCAAGAATACTTTTCATTATTGCTTTTTATCTGTCGTGCTGTTTGAATGATTTTACTGGACACAAGTAAAGAAAGAAATTGATATAACCAAATTATGACTTATATCTATTTCTACTCCTGGAAAATCACTAAAGGAAGAACAGAATGTGCCTTCTATAAAACACAGTATTTTACAAAGCAATTTTTGTCAAAATAGTAAATGCAAATTGTCCAGCTTTTGCTCTAGGATATAAATGTTTACAACTGCAGTTGACTTATAAAAATGATGTAGAATTAAGCCATATAGATTCATATTTTTAAATTGATAATTTTTTTCCCTAGGAAGTGAAAAATGTTATGATTACTACAAAACAGATGGGTTTCTTTTCCTTCCTTTTAGTCTCGAGAGCTCAGGCATGCAAACACACATACAGATAAATGCACACATACATAAATCATGAGAATTTCATAGTGGCTGGGGAGATTGCATGCATGTATTTGATTTAGTTACTATTTCTGCACATCAGAAATGAAATTTTGAGATTTTTGTTGATTTTTTTTTAATTAATGGGTTTTAGAAAATGCTGGCATTTCTTGAAATGCTTTTCAAATGTGTCCTCATTTAGATATACAAAGTTCTCCTGTAGACTACTGATTTTTCTACACGTGATGAACAATTTTTTCTAGTGGTGTTCTTATTCTTTGCCTTATTCCTTCTGTGCTTTCCTCACAAGTTTTAATACCAACAGTATAGCTGGTCTTTTTTCTGGTAGCATTATGTCTGAAAGCCACAATATGTATAAATGTATAGTGTATGTATATGATATATGTGATCTGTATAAGAGGATAGATGGCAATGGAAGTGTTTGGCTGGTGCTACTGTAATGCTTTGTGTGCATGCAGGGTCGTTGATGACCTGTCTATTGTACTATGAATAGGATAGGTTATTAGTTTCTGTGTAAGTACCTAGATCTGAGTCATTTAGATGCTTGGATCTGATGATCTCTGGAGGTCCCTTCCAACCTCTAATATACTGTGATACAATTTCTCTAATTAATTTTAGGTACTCTTCTCTCCATAAGGTTAAGAAGTCTGAAATTCTTTAAATACTCAGTTGAGTACTGTGTCCTGTTATGGGCTCCTCAATTTAAGAAGGACATTGAGATACTTGAATGAGTCCAGAGAAGCGCAGCGAGGCTGGGGAGAGGTCTCAAGCACAAGCCCTATGAGGAGAGGCTGAGGGAGGTGGGGCTGTTTAGCCTGGAAAAGAGGAGGCTCAGGGGAGACCTTACTGCTTTCTACAACTACCTGAAAAGAGGTTGTAGCCAGGTGGGGATTGGTCTCCCCTCCAAGGCAATCAGCAACAGAACACGAGGACACAGTCTCAAGCCGTGCCAGGGGAAGCTTAGGCTTGAGGTGAGGAGAGAAAGTTCTTCACAGAAAGAGTAATTGGCCGTTGGAATGTGCTGCCCAGGGAGATGGTGGAGTCACTGTCCCTGGAGGTGTTCAAGAGGGGATTGGATGTGGCACTTGAAGCCATGGTATAGTTAGTTATGAGGTGTTTGGTAATAGGTTGGACTTGATGGTCTCTAAAGACTTTTCCAACCTGGTTGATTCTATGATTACATAAATACAGGATAGGGTGGTTGAGACTGTGTCTCAAAATTTCTTACCAGGCAGCCAAGAGGGCCAATGGCATCCTGGCCTGCATCAGGAACAGTGTGGCCAGCAGGAGCAGGGAGGTCATTGTGCCCCTGTACACTGCACTGGTTAGGCTGCACCTCGAGTACTGTGTCCAGTTCTGGGCCCCTCAGTTTAAGAAGGATGTTAACTTGCTGGAACGAGTCCAGAGAAGGGCAACAAACTTGGTGAGGGTTTTGGAACACAAGCCCTATGAGGAGAGACTGAGGGAGCTGGGGTTGCTTAGCCTGGAGAGGAGGAGACTCAGGGTGGACATTATTGCTCTCTGCAACTCCCTGAAGGGAAGTTGTAGACAGTGAATGTTGGTCTTTTCTCCCAGGTAGCCAGTACCAGAACAAGGGGACAGAGTCTCAGGCTGCACCAGGGGAGGTTTAGGTTGGATGTTAGGAAGAAGTTCTATACAGAGAGAGTGATTGCCCATTGGAATGGGCTGCCCAGGGAGGTGGTGGAGTCACCATCACTGGAGGTGTTTAGGAAGAGACTTGATGGGCCGCTTGGTGCCATGGTTTAGTTGTTTAGGTGGGTTGGATTGGTTGAGGGGTTGGACGTGATGATCTTGCAGGTCTCTTCCAACCTGTTTAAAAAAATTATTATTCTTATTATTCTTATTATTCTTCTTATTATTATTAACATCACCTGGAAAAAGATAACATTTTTTCTTTAGTGATCCAGTGTTTCTCTGTAGGGGGTATAGTCATTACTGACTGTGATTCTTAAATCTTTCTTGTCCTAAAATTGCACTGAACATTTTTGATGCTTAAATTACTTATTTGAAGTTACAGAAATTAAATGAAGAATTTTTAATGTAGCACTAATAGTTTTAAACAGAAATATTCCTTGAAAAATGTGACAGTTGAGATTTCTCAATAAAGATATTTCTATCTCTGAATTACATTACTGGTGGGATAGAAATTTGGTACCTTTGTATTAGCTGCATTATTTCTTTTTTTTTTCACATTCTATCTTCTTATATATGGAATTTAAACTAATATTTCAAAAAATAAATCACTCCAGTCTTTTCATCATCAATGTGGAATTATAATGTCTCCTTTTATTCAGTTCTAAAGCAGATTGGTCTCAAGTGACACTGTTTTGTATTTATAAGAAGGAAAATAATACATTTCTGTGAATTTTGTTCTGTAATGATGTGAAAATTAGAAACACTTCTTGAGCAAGCTGCTCCAGACTGGTTTGTTCTTTTACTAAATTTTGTTTTCTTTGTTTTGAATAAATAAAAATATTTTCTCACAGCATACATAAGTAGGAGGTAAAGTACTATAATGCTGATTAAAGTTTAATCCTTTTATGGACATCGTAATTCAGTGTGTCTTGGAAATGAACATAGAATGTAAAAACACATCCTGAAAAGATGAGTACTTTTAAGATTCCCCACAAACTTAGAGTGGCACTTATATACCTGTTTAGGTGGTTATAAAATAGTGTGAGGATGTGCTGCTTCACTGTTACAGTCAGCCTTTAGTCATTTGTGTGGATATTAAAAAAAGGATTAATTTGGATATAATAAATCTGTAGGAGTGGCTGGAAGATCTGAAAAGAACCAGTTACTGCAAAGGTAGAGTTGGCATTGCATGAAATTCACAGTTATTTGCCTTGTAAGCCTGACCAATTGCATACCTTCAGGTCACGTAATACAGGAACATTTTCACTAGAAGCTTTTGAAAGATGAGGTAAGAAAATGGACAGTAATACTGAAGTTTGAATCAAATTATTATGTCTATTTTGAGCTTTACAATCTTCTTTTTTCCCCCACCCTCCTCACAATTTATAGGCTTTATTTATGATCAATAGGTCTTTCTTGTGAGGAATGTATTTGTCCTGTACTATTCTGATAACAGAATATCAGTCTGATAACAGAATGGTGTTATCTGAATGCATTAGATCATAATTCAGATGATGTTCTGGACCTGAAATACATGAATAAATATTGTTGTCACCTGCTGTTGACTAATAGTAGAAAGCATCATTACTATGTAATCTGTTTTCAGTGTTGGATTTGCTGGGGTCCCATCATTTATCTGGGATACTGGGTCTTGTGTATTTCAAAGACTGAATGTTAATTAATTTTTTGAATTGTTTTCCCCAGCACTTGTTAAAGAAGGGATATTATGACAGTCCCAAACCATGTTTAATTAGAATAGAATGGAACGGAACGGAATAGAATAGTATAGAATAGAATAGAATAGAATTAACCAAGTTGGAAAAGACCTTTGAGATTGAGTCCAACCTATCATCCAACACTAGCTAATCAACTAAACCATGGCACCAAGCGGCCCATCAAGTCTCTTCCTAAACACCTCCAGTGATGGTGACTCCACCATCTCCCTGGGCAGCCCATACAATGGGAAATCACTCTAACACTCTCATCTTCCTCACATCCAGCCTAAACCTCCCTGGTGCAGCTTGAGACTGTCCTCTTGTTCTGGTGCTGGTTGCCTCGGAGAAGAGACTAATCCCGACCTGGCTACAACCTCCTTTCATGTAGTTGTAGACAGCAATAAGGTCACCTCTGAGCCTCCTCCTCTCCAGGCTAAGCAACCCCAGCTCTCTCAGCCTCTCCTCATAGGGCTTGTGTTCCAAACCCCTCCCCAGCTTTGTTGCCCTTCTCTGGACACATTCCAGCAAGTCAACATCTTTCCTAAAGTGAGGGACCCAGAACTGGACACAGGACTGGAGGTGTGGCCTAATCAGGGCTGAGTACAGGGGCAAAATGACCTCCCTGATCTTGTTCCTGCTGGCCACACTGTTCCTGTTACAGGCCAGGATGCCATTGGCCCTCTTGGCTGTCTGGGGACACTGCAGGCTCATGTTCAGCTTACTGTCAACCAGTACCCCTAGGTCCCTTTCTGCCTGACTGCTCTCCAGCCACTCTGACCCCAGCCTGTAGCACTGCATGGGATTGTTGTGGCCAGTGTGTAGAACCCGGCACTTAGATGTGTTAAATCTCATGCCCTGGGACTCTGCCCATGTGTCCAGCCTGTCAAGGTCCCTCTGCAGAGCTCTCCTACCTTCTAAACGATCAACACCTGCCCCCAGCTTGGTGTCTTCTGCAAACTTACTGATGATGGACTCAATGCCCTCATCCAGATCGATAAAGATATTGAACAGGATGGGGCCCATCACTGATCCCTGGGGGACACCACTAGTGACTGGCTGCCAGCTGGATGTGGCACCATTCACCTCTACTCCCAAGGCCTTGCCCTCCAGCCAGTTCTTGACCCATTTCAGAGTGGATCTTTTCAAGTCATGAACTGCCATCTTTGCCAAGAGTTTATTATGGCAGATGGTGTCAAAGCCTTTGCTGAAGTCCAGATAGACTACATCCACAGCCTTCCCCACATCCACTAGGTGGGTCACCTGATCATAGAAGGAGATCAGGTTTGGTCAGGCAAGATCTGCCCTTCCTAAATCTGTGTCGGCTGGGCCTAGTCCCTCAGCCATCCTGTAAGTGCTGTGTGATTGCACTCAAGATGACCTGTTCCATAATCTTGCCTGGCACTGAGGTCAGGCTGACAGGCCTGCAATTCCCTGGTTCATCCAACCAGCCCTTCATGTGGATGGGCACCATGTTGGTCAGCTTCCAGTCATCTGGGACCTCTCCAGTGAGCCAGGACTGTTGAAAAATGATGGAGAGCAGCTTGTCCAGCTTATCTGCCAGCTCTCTCAGCCCCCTAGGATGGATCCCATCCAGTTCCATGGACTTGTGTGGATCCAAGTGGCTAGGCAGGTCTCCAACCGCTTCCTCCTGGATCACAGGGGAACTATACTGCTCCCTGGCTCCACCTGCCAGCTCAGGAGGCCAGTTATCCGGAAGAAAACCTATCCATGTCCACTAAGGAGTGGAGGTTGTCCTTGCCCCTCCTCTTGTTATTAATATATTTTTAGAAGGATTTTTTGTTGTCCTTCACAGCAGAGGCCAGTCTAAGCTCTAAATGGGCTTTTGCCTCTCTAATTTTTTTTCCTGCAGGACCTAGCAACATCCTTAAGCATTCCATGGGTAACCTCTCCTTCCTTCCAAAGATGATACACCCTCTTTTTTTTCTCTTCATTCACTCAGAAGTTCATTGCCCATCCAGGCTGGCTGTCACCCTGGGGTCTCATCTTCCGGCACATTGGCACAGCCTGTTCTGCGCCTTCAAGATTTCTTTCTTGAAGTAGGTCCAGCCCTTTGTTTTTAAGGGCTGTTTCCCAAGGTACCTTCTGAGTTTGTTTCTTAAGTAACCTGAAGTCTGCCCTCTGGAAGTCCAGAGTGGAGGATTTTTTGCTGCCCTTCTTAGTTTGACTGCATATGGAAAACTCAATTATTTTATGGTTGCTGGACCCCAGACAGCCTCCAAACACCACATCTCCCAACAGCTCTTTTCGGTAAAAAGAAGGTGAAGCAAAGCCTTAGCCCGGGTAGGCTCATGCAGCAGCTGGGATAAGAAGCTATCCTCCATACACTTTAAAAGCTTCTAGGTTGCCTCCTTTCTGCTGTGTTGAGTTCTCAGCAAATATCAGCAGGTTAAAATCGCCCATAAGAACAAGGTCTGGTGATCTTGAGACAACCTCTAGCTGCCCACAGAATAATTCATAAACTTCTTCATCCTGGTTGGGTGGTCTATAAGAGACTCCAACAAGGATGTCTGCCTTGTTGTTTTTCCCTCTGATTTTCACCCACAGGCACTGAACTTGATCATCCTTGATCTCTAGTTCCATGGCGTCTAGAGCCGCCCTGATGTCCAGGGCCATCCCTCCACCCCTTCTCCCTTGTCTCTCCTGAAGTGCCTGTAGCTGTCAATTAGAGTGCTCCAGTCATGTGAGTGTGCAGTGTGCAGCTTAAGATGGCATCTGTTTTCATGCAGCCTGATTGTTGCTGTTTGTGTTCTTTTTTAACTTCTCTTCTCTTTCTTTAATGAGGATTAAATGAATTAAAATAATTGAATAAGATTACTCTAAATAAAGAGGTAAATATAGTAAAGGTAACCTTTTACATATTATAATCACATAAGCATTGAACTGTTAGCATTCTGTCTTTGACATGCAATCTGATAAAACACAAGGATATTTAGTGGTTGTTAATCTAAAATCTGTGTATTGATTAATGTAATGCCATTGTGTAAATGCTAATATTTACTTCAGATTCTGTGGATGGCTGGTGTTCTTGCATATAGGTGGGCTGATGTAGTTTTCTTACCATCTGCAAGATTATGAATTTGGAATCCTTATTTCCCATACCTGTTCTGTGACTAGCAGTTATACTGTTTTCTATAAAGTTATGATGTGTCTGTCTGGCCGCTTCAAGTCTGATGGAGACTCTCTATGTATTTCCCATAGTTCATTAGAAGCACCACCTAATCTTCACTGGCCTACACTTCATAGAAAGGACTTTGATGTAGAGACCTATGTGTTAAAGCCGCCATATCTCATTAACATTCCTAAAACATCTTGTTCTCATACAAAATTGGCTACAAATTAGGGAGAAAATTGCAGTTTAAATGTGATTTAAAGAAAGTTAAGTGGATGACTGAGGAGAGACATTGCAGCAAAAGGGCTGTATGTCAGTAATAAATCACAGCCATGGGAGGAAGAAACCAATATTGTATAAAGAGTGAGGAAAAGTACATGAAAGAATTACCTAGGGAGGTTGTTGTAGCACAGAAGGAAGAGCTGGCCCCTGAATAGCCTTAAAAAAAAAAAAAAAAGGGAATTTTAAAATTAACTTTGAACTAAATTAGAAGTGGTGTATTGAGTGTTTATAGATTCTGCCTGAGATAAAAATCTCCTGTATACTATATAAAAAAGTAAAGAGACTGCATAGGTTGTAAGCATAAAGACTGAGTTGTTACGGCTTTCCAGTAGGCCACACTCTCTCATTTATGTCCTTTGTGTATTTGGTTTCTGACCTGATTGAAGCAAGTCCTCTGGGAAAATACGTGATTTCATTTGATGTCTACTCTCATCCAACTGTATTTAATTTTTAGTTGCTTATCACTGAAACAAAATACATACATCTTTAATGCAGTTCTGAGATAAATGAACTGATTTTGTTTCTTCAGAAAAAATGACGTCAATTAGCATTGTTGTCTGACTTCAGAATTTTTATGGGCCCCATTGCAACACCCTTCATATAGGCTTTTGCTACTATAGTTTTTGGACTGTATTTAGTAGCAAGCAGTGCAGAATGCTTGCCATTGAACACTGAGATCTGGTTTGTGTGTTCCATAAGTAGATCCCAAAGGGTGTGAGAGGAGCTTATCATGGTTTATTGTCATCCAAGACCTTAAGAGTACTTTGACCCATCTGAAAATCCCAGCAAAAAATCACCACCGCTCCCCAAACCCACCATGTACTGTTTAGTATTATTCTTCAAGAACAGTTTGAATTAAGTGGGTTTGTTCTTGCCTTCATTTCTTTTGCCAAGGAATTCCCATGATAATATATGTTGCTTCTACCATTGCGCTCGGCAGGCCTGAAATACGGATTACTTGGGCTTTTTTTCTGGCCACATGCCCTAGTGTTCCTAAGCTATATTTGAATGTTAAGGTAATTTAAAACTTTTAACAGTTTGGAGCTCTGCTACATTGAAGAGAAACCTCCTGAAGCAAATGCAAGCTGTTCTCCTCTGACAGGTTCAGTGGAGCTTTATTCTTTTGCCCAGACAAGTTGCATGTGTCTTTCATAATGAAGAATTTTAGCTGTTTTCAGTTGATGCCACTTGATACAAATGTAATTGTTTTTTTGTCTTGGCTATTATCCTGAACTGGCCTGATTAAAAAAAGTGCCATGGAAATATTATTGTAGTGATTTGTATGTGTATTGTGATTTTCTTGTATTTTAAAAAAAAATGTCTTGACCTATGAGGAGTGTCTGGGGGAGCTGGGCTTGTTCAGTCTAGAGAAGAGGAGGCTGGAAAGAAAACTCATCGTTCTCTACAACTACCTGAAAGAAGGTTGGAGCAAGGAGGGGCTCAGCCTCTTCTCCTTGGGGGCAAGTGACAGGTGCCAGGTGAGGTTCAGGTTGGATGTTAGGAAATACTCTTTCAGATGAGAGGGTTATTGAACACTGGAATGGTGTGTCCAGGGCAGTAGTAGAGTCACTGTCCCTGGAGGTGTTTAATCAGTGCGTGGACCTGGTGCTTAGGGACATGGTTTAGTGTTGACCCTTCAGTGCTGGATCGAGGGTTGGACTGGATGATCTTTGAGATATCTTCCAACCAGATATTTTCTGTGTTTCAGTGATCATAGGAAGAAGTTCTTCAGTAAGAGGGTGGTGAGACTCTGGAATAGGTTGCCCAGGGTGTTTCTGGATGCCTCCTTCGTGGGGATGTTCAAGGCCAGGTTGGATGAGGTCTTGGGCAGCCAAGTCTGGTTGAGAGGCATCTCTGGACATGGGGTGATGAGGTTGGAGAAGATGATCTCTGAGGTCACTTCCAACCTAAGTAATTTTGTGCTTCTGTGATTTCTCAACAAAACTTATTTCAGAAATGGAGTGTATTTTAAGAAGTTTTACCACAAGTTTATGATATAGGCCATTTTTTCCATATAACTATTAACTAATGAAAGAATGTCATGTTTGCCTCATGATTCTTCTACTGAACTATACTTAGCTTACCTGCCAGCTCTATAGTTATTTTATTTGAAATATTTTAGTTGCATATTTGAAATTAATTATATTAATGTGTCTGCTCTATCCAAAGTATTGTGGTTTTTTCTCATCTGGCCTTAGAATCTATAATAACAGTGACAACCAGACCTTTTCAAGTTTACTCCAACAATAGTTTTTAATTAAAAATAAAATTTTTGTTGTGGGAATCACTGTCAGATTGTCTTAAAATGTAAATTCTCTGTTGGGTAGGTTAAGCCTGTGTAGTTCAGTGGGTAGGATCTGGGCAACGTGAGCCTGTTCTGCTTTAAAAAGGTTTTAGGGACATGGCAAGATGAATTATAACAGAAGTGCTGTGAGGCACAGTCTATTGGAATTTGAAATCACACAGTAAATGAACAACAGCATTTTGATACTGGCTTTCCCCCATAGGAGAGGCACTGCACCACACAGACATAAGAAATGGGGGTTTCATAGAGCTACTACACTGTGAACATAATCATATTTTCTGCGAGACAAGCTAAAAAGTTGATAATTCAGTCTAGCTTTATGAACCCTCAAGGCTGGTGCTTTTGGAAACATACTGATTATTTTATTTTATTTTTTTTTAGATTGTAAGAACAAAACCTTTTATTTGCATGAGTCAATGATTTTTCTGAATATACCTTTGATGAATTATATACATTTTATCCAGTATGAGATATAACTCCCAACAAACGTGGTACATAAGAATTTTTTTACCACATTCTGAATCCTAATGGTATTTACCTGTTTATGCTATTTTTGTTGCTGTATATTATACTGGAATATAAAAGAGAAAGATAAAAGTATTTGTAACTTTCTTTCATGTAACACTCTTGTAGGAGTTCTATTTAGCTATTTTCATAATGATTTTGTTTTGATATCCTTGTGCTTTTATGCCTTTTTTTTTTTTTCTCAATCTCAATTCTAAACGAGGCTTATGCTTGCTTGTGGCGATCACTCTATACAATAGAAAACTTTTTTTCTTTCAGAAGACCTCACATCTTTGCAGTGCAGAGTCTCTATCACAGGGTGGATTCATAACCGAACAATCCATTATTTTGTTTTGCTTCTTTGTTGTAGTATAACTGCTGTCAAAATTTACCAAAAGTACAAAATTGATTTAATACACTTTATTGTTACTATTAACATCGTAAGTGCAGATTAAATGTGCCTAAGAATGTTGTACTAGATATTGTGGGAATGTATAGATTTGCAAAATCTTCTACTTTGTGCAATTTTAGGCTTATTGTTTTAAGTGGATCACTTTCAGATTTAGTTCTCTATGCCCTAATTGGACTAGTTTAACACATTGTACTCAATAAAATGTATTGAATAGATGCTTCTAAAAATTAATACAGTGATTAGAAATGTATTGTGTGTACCTAAATATATTATATTAATTGTTTGGGCTGTTGAAATTTAAATCATAATGATTTGTTCAGTGTTATTTGTGAAGAGATCCTGTATGTGAAGATGCTTAAATTCTTAAAAGCTAAAGTAATAAATACTGTCAACCATTAGATTGTAATGCTTCATAATTCTAAAGGCTTTGTAGGAAAATAAGCTAAGTAATTTCCTTTGTGCTGTATGCACACACTGTGCTATGCTTCTATTACTGATACTTTTCAATGGGTATTACTAGAAATTACCTTGAACTGCTGTTTATAAAAGTAAGAATGCAGCTAAACAGAAAGTCCTGGGAGAAATTTGAAGAACCTCTGAATACAGGGACCTATAAAGAAAGTTAATGTCAGTAGTAGTCAAATTATTTAGTTATGTTATGAGGCTCTTTACAAAATGATATCTATATGGACTTCTTAACTCTACTTTTGCATATCTTGTTATGACCTTTTACTAACAAACCCAATACAGTTATTGTGTGTGGGTAAATACCCAATTATGGCAAAAGACAAGATATTCTTAAAGTATACAAGAAGCTTTCAGATCTTTAACAGTATTTTGTTCATAACAGAAAAAAAAGAAATTGTGAAGAATCACAGTTGCTTTGTCTTACTTGGAGATGTAAATAAGATTCTTACTGAACTAAAAACTGATCTGAAAAGCTACATTGATTTTCACAATTGCTGAAACAGCAGCCCTGTGGCCTGCGAGGCTTGTCTGAGGATTCTTGTGTTTCACACCTTTTGATTTTTGCCAAAGGGTTGAGTTTTACCTCAGAAATCCTGTAAAGCACAGCTGCTTTATTTTTAATGCTACTGTTTGAAGTTACTTGGGTATGCAAGAAGTCTTAGATTTTGTCTATTCCTGTTGTCCAAATCTCCTTCCAGTGCTCATATAATGACTAAATCTGTGTGAACTGCCTATGAGGCTACATTTGTAAACATATACTTTTGATTGACTTGTTCCCCATTTAAAAAAGTTTCAGTGACAATCAGGCCTAATGTTTGAGCATACTGCTTTTGTGTTTTTCTTAATTTAGCAAAATGTTTAAAAAATGCTACATACTTTTAATCTTTGTGACCATGATAATGCAGTGGCTGAAACATTTTTATTGAAAAAAAAAAGATATTAAATAAATGTTCACATAGGTGTGAAAGAATCTGTCTTCTGTGTATCAAAGATTGGATGGCCATGTATGAGTAAGCCAGTAGCATTATAGGTATTTTCTGATAGTTGGGCATGTGGGAAGCAGACCTGTTAAAAATTCTGGACGCTTTTCTTCTAGTGCTTCAGTCTTTTTGTCTTTAAAGTGGAGATTCAGTACAAATGGGGGTGCCTTTGAAGTAGATGAGACCTTCTGATTTAGTTTGATATTTGAGAAAAGTATAATGTATAGTACTTTTTAACAGTAGTTTCAGGAGTTCTCACAATTGTCTGAACTTTTGCCTTCTAAGATCTAGAAACACTCCAAGATGAATTCTTATAGTCTATCCCTGTTGCAGTAAAAGCAATTGAAGATTATTTGGTATGCAGAAGGAAACCAGCCTCATCTCTCTGCCTGGGAAGATCGTGGAACAGATACTCCTAGAAGATCTGATAAGGCACATGGAAGACATTTGATTTGAGACAGCCAGCGTGGCTTTACCAAGGGCAAATCCTGCCTGACCAACCTTTCTACAATGTCAGTGGACGAGGGAAGGGCAATGGATGTCATTGATCTAGAATTCTGCAAGGCCTTTGACATAGCCCCCCACAATGTCCTTCTCTCTTAAGTTGGGGAGATAACAGATTTGAAGGGTGGACTGTTTAGTAGACAACAAATTGGCTGGATGGTTGCATCCAGAGAGTAGTGGTCAATGGCTCAAAGTCCAGATGGAAATGGGGGACAAGTGGTATCCTTCAGGGGTCCCTATAGGTGCTGTTTAATATCTTCATCAATGATATGAACAGTGGGATCTAGTGCACCCTCATCAAATTTGCAAATGACATCAATCTGAATGGTGTGGTTGATACACCAGAGGGATGGGATGTCATCCAGAGGGACCTGGACAAGATGGAAGAGTGTTCCCTTGTCAGCTTCATGAACCAACAATGTGCACCTGCAGCCCAGAAGGTCAGTCACATCAGGGGCTGCATCAAAAGAAACACGGCTAGCAGATCAAGAGAAGTGATTCTGCCATTCCACTGCTCTGGTGAGACCTCGCTAGGTCTGAGGCCTTGAACACAAGAAGGACACAGACGTGATGGAGAGATCCAGAGGCGGCCCATAAAAATGTTCAGGGGGCTGGAGCATCTCTCCTGTGAAGACAGTTTGAGAGAGCTGGAGTTGTTCAGCCTGGTGAAGAAAAGGCTCTGAGGAGGCTTTACAGAGGCCCTGAGTGGGACCTGCAAAAAGACGGGTAGGAACTGTTTACAAGGTCATGTAGCACTAGGTCGGCTAGTGGTTTTAAACTAGAGAAGAGCAGGTTGAGATTGAACATTAGGAAGAAGCTCTGTACTATCTATGGTGGTGGAACAGTGGAATGATTGCCCAGGGAGGTGGTGGAGGCCCCATCCTTGGAGAAATGCAAGGTCAGTCTTGATGGGGCTCTGAGCAACCTGATCTAGTTTGAGATTTCCCTGCTAAATGCAGGGAGGTTAGACTATGGTCTTTAAAGATCCCTTCAAACCCAATGCATCTGTGACCCTATGAAAAAACCAAAACAACCAAAAAACCCCAAAGAAAACCCAGAAAAAACCCAATCAACAAACCAACCAAACAAAAAAATGCAGCCAAAAACCCCAAACCCAAACCAGTCAACCAAACCCAAACAAGGAAAAAGATGAAGGGGCAAGACCATTTCTAGCTTGACTTCCAGATACTTTTGTTTATCCTACATTTCAGTCTTGCTCTAGACTTAGTAGCATTTTTCTCATTTGTGGGAACATGTTTGTTGTAATATTTGAAGGCTCCAGAGAGGAAGTCAATTAAGCATATGCAAGACATGCCAACATAGGTCTCATAACAGTAATGTCCTAAAATCTATGCAAATATACTGAAGTGGATTTTAGGACAACTTAACTGGGATTATATTCTTGATCCAATATGCAAATTAGGTTCCTAATAGCATACAGGTAACAGTGTTCAATTGAGCTTTTTGGGCCTAGTAAAGATGAAACATGAAAAGTAGAAACTTACCTGTGTTCTTTACCTAGCAATGTATTTGGCTATGCTACATGATGTACTTGCTAATAAAAAATTATAAAGGAACTGTAGCTTTAGTAAGTTCCACATTTTGATGGGTAGT
The DNA here is from genome assembly GCF_014839835.1 of Dryobates pubescens. Classification (NCBI taxonomy): domain Eukaryota; kingdom Metazoa; phylum Chordata; class Aves; order Piciformes; family Picidae; genus Dryobates; species Dryobates pubescens. The sequence goes on from NC_071657.1 coordinate 52,668,275, forward strand.
AGTATGAGGCAGGTTATGCATTTCCTTAAAACTATTCTAGAAGTATTAGTCTATGTCCCATAAGAGATACTTACAGACAAAAAGCATATGGATAGTTCAAAGATATTACATGGGTGATAAATGTCATCTACAAAAGTATGTATGTGTGATGTCTGTGTAGCAGAATATTGTAGAACCATGTGGTGAGTTAAATTTATTGTGGGCCTTTGACCAGATAGCCTTGCAATTGGTCTTTTCCTTCAGGAAATTACTCTTGTAATAATCCATGCCACTGAGCAGCCTCAAATAACTGAACATTTCAGCTACCTGTAAATGCGTACACTAAAGCACTAGGGCATTTTTATGGTCATTATAGATGCTTTCAATTGTATGCCAGATACATATAAATATTTTTGATTGACAGTAGAATGTCTTGTTGAGGGGAAAGAGAGAAGATTAAGTGAGATAGCTAATTACAGACAGATTTGGGTTATGTAAAGAATGTTCATCCTTCATTGTTTGATGGTAGAGGATGTTTTTGTTACATTTGGGTTTTTTATTCTTGTTTTCTCTTCCTTGGTGTTCTGAGACGCTTCAATGGCAATTTTGGTAGGAGATACAGGAGCGTTTATGGTAGCATTTTAGGGTTTTCCAAGCTGGTACCATGTACCCAACTTCTGCTATTGATGGCTAAATTTGAATAAAATTGAATATATTCTACCTTTCTTTACTGCCTCCTCTGCATATTTATATATGTATATAGAAGTATATGAAGATTTTCTTTCACTGTTCTAGTCATTATTGAAGGTATTATATAAGAGTACATGTACAGAAATTTACAAATGATCCTGTAACCTCCTGGCAGTGGGCAGATATTTTCTTTACACATCATGATAATATTATTTCAGCATAATTTCTGAAATTTCTTATGATTATTAGGGTTACAGAAACTGTGCTAATGAGTAGCCTCTTGAAAACCAAAATAGAAGTAAAGAAACAGAGGAATGGCAGGTTTCTTAGTGTCTTGTCATTTACATTTGTGATCAGCTGTGGGCTTAAAGAAATCCAGTGATACAGTCGTTTTTGGGGTTATTTTTTCCTCCATGGTGATACTCAAAAAATACAATACTATAGGATGTGTTTCATTATTGAATTTTGGCAATGACTTGGTGAGTTTGAGTGTTTGAAATAGTTCTAGGCTTCTGAGTAAGACCTGAAAAAGTTTCTCACAGCATTCTGCTGGAAAAACTGACTGCTTCTGGCTTGGATGGGTTGGTGATTCACTGGGCTAAGTAAGAACTGGTTTGATGAATAGGCTCAAAGAGTGGTGAGACAGAATTAAATCCAGTTGGCAGCCAGTCACTAGTGGTGTTCTCCAGCCTCAGTATTGGGGCCAGTTCTCTTTAATTTCTCTATCAATGATCAGAATGAGAGAATTGAATCCTCAGTAAGTCTGCAGATGACACTAAATTGGGTGGGAGTGTTGATCTGCTCAATGGTAGGAAAGCTCTTCAAAGAGATCCATCCTAGGGTGCTGAGAGAGCTGGCAGATGAGCTGGACAAGCCTCTCTCCATCATTTTCCTCCAGTCCTGGCTCACCGATGAAGTCCCAGATGACTGGAAACTGGCCAGTGTGCTCACCATCCACAAGAAGGGTTGGATGGAGGAACCTGGAAACTACAGGCCAGTCAGCCTGACCTCAGTGCCAGGGAAAATGATGGAGCAGATTATCGTGGCAGCAATAACTGCACACCTGAAGGATGGCCAAGGGCTCATGTCCAGCCAACATGGATTTAGGAAGGGCAGGTCCTGCCTGACCAACCTGATCTCCTTCTATGATCAGGTGACCCGTCTGGTGGACGTGGGGAGGCCTGTGGATGTGGTCTACCTGGACTTCAGCAAGGCCTTTGACACTGTCCCCCACAGTAAACTGCTGGCTAAACTGTCAGCTTGTGATTTGGACAGCAACACTCTGTGCTGGGTTAGGAACTGGCTGGAGGGACGAGCCCAGAGAGTGGTGGTGAATGGTGCCACATCCAGCTGGCGGCCAGTCACCAGTGGCATCCCCAGGGATCGGTGCTGGGCCCCATGCTCTTTAACATCTTTATTGATGATCTGCATGAGGGGATTGAGTCAGTCATCAGCAAATTTGCAGATGACACCAAGGTAGGAGCAGATGTTGGTCAGTTAGAGGGTGGAAAGGCTCTGCAGAGGGACTTTGACCGACTGGACAGATGGGCAGAGTCCAATGGCATGGCATTTAACAAGTCCAAGTGCCGGGTGCTGCACTTTGACCATGGCAACCCCATGCAGTGCTACAGGCTGGGGTCAGAGTGGCTGGAGAGCTGCCAAACAGAGAGGGACCTGGGGGTGCTGATTGACACCCGCCTAAACATGAGCTAGCAGTGTGCCCAGGTGGCCAAGAGGGCCAGTGGCATCCTGGCCTGCATTAGGAATAGTGTGGCCAGCAGGAGCAGGGAGGTCATTGTGCCCCTGTACTCTGCATTGGTTAGGCTGCACCTTGAGTCCTGTGTCCAGTTCTGCGTCCCTCAATTTAAGGAGGACATCGAGACACTTGAACATGTCCAGAGAAGGGCAACAAGGCTGGTGAGAGGCCTTGAGCACAAGCCCTCTGAGGAGAGGCTGAGGGAGCTGGGATTGTTTAGCCTGGAGGAGAGGAGGCTCAGGGGGTGACCTCATTGCCCTCTACAACTACCTGAAAGGTGGTTGTAGCCAGGAAGTGGTTGGTCTCTTCTCCCATGCAACTAGCACCAGAACAAGGGGACACAGTCTCAAGCTGCACCAGGGGAGGTTTAGACTCGAGGTGACGAGAAAGTTCTTCACCAAGCGAGTCGTTCATCATTGGAATGGGCTGCCCAGGGAGGTGGTGGAGTCAGCATCCCTGGAGGTGTTCAAGAGGAGATTGGATGTGGCACTTGGTGCCATGGTCTAGTCATGAGGTCTGTGGAGAGAAGTTGGACTCGAAGATCCTCGAGGTCTCTTCCAACCTTAGTGATACCGTTATACTGTGATACTGTGATAGATCTGAACAGGCTGGATTGGTGGGCAGAGGTCTGTTGTATGACGTTTCATGGAGACAAATGGTAGGTCTTATACTTGGGGTGCAACAACCCCATACAATCCTCTAGGCTTCGGGCAGAGTGTCTGGGAAACTGCCTGGTAGAAAACAAACTGTGTGCATTGGTTGACAGCTGTCTGAGCATGTCCCCAGGTGGCCAAGAAGGCCAACATCATTATAGTCTGTATCAGGAATAGTGTGATGAGCATGCGTAGGAAAGTGGTCGTTCTTCTGTACTCGGCACTGGTGAAGCTGCATCTCGAATACTATGTACAGTTTCGGGCTCCTCACTACAAAAAAGACATTGAGTTTCTGGAGAGTGCCAGAGAAGGGCAGTGAAACTTGTGAAAGGTTTAGAGGACAAATGTTACAAGGAACAGCTGAGGGAACTGGAAATGTTTAGTTGGGAGGAGACTCAAGGGAGACCTCATTGCTCTCTACAACTGCCTGAAAGGAGGTTGTAGTGGGGTGGGGGTTGGTCTTTTCTACCTGGTACTGAGTGATAGAACGAGACAAAATAGCCTGAAACTGTACTGTGGAGGTTGAGATTGGATATCAGGAAAATTTTCTTCACAGAAGGAGTGGTCAGGCATTGGAACAGATTGTCCAGGGAAGTGGTGTTTGGAGGTGTTAAAAATACGTGGATATGGCATTTTGGGACATGGTTTAATGTGGTCATTGTGGTGTTAGGTTGATGTTTGGACTTAATTATCTTAGGGGGTCTCTTTTCCAGCAAAAAAATTCTGTGATTCTGTAATGCAACCACACATACAAAAAGACCCTTTAAATTCATAATGAACTAAAATTTATACATTACTTATGTTTCAATATCATGAACAATACACATAATTTAAAATGTATGCATATTTCCTGAAGAATATATATGCATGATATTGAGGCATCTGTGATGACACACAGTAAAAAAGTTTTAATAGTTTATATCGTGCTTTCTAGATAGCTGTGTGTAAATCTTTGATTGTTGTCTTGCTTTTTGAGATAGCCAGTATCACCTGCAAACAGTATAGGGGAGCTGTTTCCATTATTTCATCCTTTGCTTCACTAATTAGGAAGTGTGTCTGCAAATTATAATTTAAGAAAAGCTATGAAGAAGGGCTTAAATTTCTTAATTACTTTTTAAAACAGTTGTGTTGCCTGCTCGTACTTCAAAAAAGGTGGTGGCAAATATTTTATTGTAATTTTTTACCAAAGCAGCAGAGCTCTTTCTATCATCCTTTTAGCTTTTTGTAGTTTTGTTTTGTTTTTTAAGAAAGGGTAGTTTATAAGCAAAAGTATGTCAGTCTCAGTTCTATAAAGAGTTTAAAAAGAAGACTAAGTCTTCTGAATATCTTTCGTAGTTGTGTCATGAATGTAGTACAGGAAAGAGCTGATGGTGCAGTAATTACATAAATTACTTAACCTCTTTTTGTGCGTTAGCTTTGACCTGGGTGCACTCTGGAGAGAATAATCTGTAAGAAGAGGTAGAGTAACTGCCACTGCTATAAAAATAGCTGTAAATTATACTAAAACTCAGACTGATCCTGTCACTGAATTGTTGAAGATCAGGAAGTCCTCTGGCTGGTCACTGTAATGCCACTGTAACTCTGCAAGTGTTAGGAATTAATAGGATGATTCAAAGTTTTTCCTGGCCCACTGAAGATGATGATGGGTTTCTGAAGGGATGCAAGCATGGAAAAGTCTTCGAACATCTTAGTCTGGTTTTGTTTCCTTCAAAGTGATTGCCCTGATCAGTCACACTTGCTTCTGCTGGTTTTGTGGTTTGAGAGGGCATGGCCTGGATAAGGAATAGTGTGTCCAGCAGGAGAAGCGAAGTGATTGTGCCCCTGTACTCATTACTGGTGAGGCTTTATCTTGAATCCTTGCTTCAGATCTGGGCTCTTCACTACACAAAGCACATTGAGATTTACTGTGTCCAGTTCTGGGCCCCTCAGTTTAAGAAGGACATTCAGACACTTGAACGTGTCCAGAGAAGGGCAACAAGGCTGGGGAGAGGCCTTGAGCACAAGCCCTATGAGGAGAGGCTGAGGGAGCTGGGATTGTTCAGCCTGGAGAAGAGAAGGATCAGAGGTGACCTCATTGCCCTCTACAACTACCTGAAAGGTGGTTGTAGACAGGAGGGGGTTGGTCTCTTCTCCCAGGCAACCAGCACCAGAACAAGGGGACACAGTCTCAAGCTGTGCCAGGGGAGGTTTAGACTCGAAGTGAGGAAAAAGTTCTTCACTGAGCGAGTCATTCGTCATTGGAATGGGCTGCCCAGGGAGGTGGTGGAGTCGCCGTCCCTGGAGGTGTTCAAGGGGAGATTGGACGTGGCACTTGGTGCCATGGTCTAGTTGTGAGGTCTGTTGGAACAGGTTGGACTTGATGATCCTTGGGGTCTCCTCCAACCTTAGTTACTGTGATACTGTGATACTGTGAGATGCTGGTGCATGTCCAGAGAAGAGCCATGAAGCTTGTAAAGGGTCTGGAGAACAGGTGTGGCGGGGAGTGGCTGAGTGAACTAGGGTTGTTTAGTCTGGAGAAAAGGAGGCTGAGGGGAGACCACATTGCTCTCTACAACTCCCTGAAAGGAGACTGGAATGAGGTGGACATTGGTCTCTTCTCCCTGGGATCGGGTGACAGAACAAGAGGAAATGGCCTGAAATTGTGCTGGGGAGAGTTAGGTTGGATATTAGGAAAAAATTCTTTACAGAAAGAGTGGTCAGGCATTAGAATGGGTTGCCCAGGGAGGTAGTGTAGTCATCGTCCCTGGAAGCATTCAGAAATGTGTGGACATGGCACTTTGGGACATGGTTTAATGGCCAATGTGGTGTTGGGTTAATGGTTGGACTTGATGACCATAGAGGTCTTTTCCAACCAAAACAATGCTATGATTCTATGATAAAATGACCAAATACATTTGAAAAACTGGATGTATTATATGTGAGTGTATAAAACATGAATGCTTTTTCTGATGACAGTGTTACAATGTGATTAGTCTCAGGAATGAGATTTTGATCTCTTGTATTATTACTCAAAAGGCTAAATATTAAGATGTACCACCATGATTCTTTCTCAGAGACTCAGCAGGCATCTTAATTCTTCATATACCCTGGGACCCAGACTGTACATTAACTGCCCTTTTTTTTTAATGCAGTCTGAAAGAGTCTATCTTATCTATGTCATAGTTTATTGTATTAAAGATGTTGACTTGGCTGGAATGTGTCTAGAAAAGGGCAACAAAGTTGGTGAGGGGTATGGAGCACAAGCCCTGTGAGGAGAGGCTGAGGGAGCCTGGGTTGCTTAGCCTGGAGAAGAGGCGGCTCAGGGGAGACCTTATTGCTGTCTACAACTACCTGAAGGGAGGTTGTAGACAGGTGAGGGCTGGTGTCTTCTCCCAGCACCAGAACATGAGGACACAGTCTCAAGCTGCCCCAGGGGAGGTTTAGACTGGATGTTAGGAAGAAATTCTTCATAGAGAGAGTGATTGCCCATTTGAATGGGCTGCCCGGGGAGGTGGTGGAGTTGCCATTACTGGGGGTGTTTAGGAGGAGACTTGATGGGGTGCTTGGTGCCATGGTTTAGTTGATTAGATAGTGTTGGATGATGGGTTGGATGTGATGATCTTGAAGGTCTCTTCCAACCTGGTCCTATTCTATTCTATTCTATTCTATTCTATTCTATTCTATTCTATTCTATTCTATTCTATTCTATTCTATTCTATTCTATTCTATTCTATTCTATTCTATTCTATTCTATTCTATTCTATTCATTTTAAGGGCTACAGCTTTAATACATACTGCAAAATGTGATAGAGCATAGTGCTGAATTGCTGTGATAAAGTCATCCTTTCCAGAAGAACAGTTTTAGGTTTCCTCTTAATCATTAGTGTTAGACTAAACCTTCTAGTTATCATCGCTGTAAGTTATTTAAGAAATGTACACTGATTTTGCAGAGCTAGCATACACTTTTAATAAGTTTAGCTTGAAAATTTCTTGTTTCTATGAAAGACAAAATAAATTGAATGTTTGCACTGGATTAATGGCATTTGATATATAACAAAGAAATTGATCACAATTGAAATAGTTTACAAATTTGTTTTTCACATTTTTGAAATATAACAGGCTGTGCACTTCTTGCACAAATGTTTGTAGCAGTTAAATGTAATAACATGCCAGCATGCCACTCAAGATCCATGGAATACTGAAATGAGAACACTAGAAATGATTGATGGGAATACTTTTCTTATTTTCTTTCTTTTTTTTTTTTTTTAATTGAACGAATACACAACTTTAATGCAAACTGGGAGATTATAGTGATGAATTTTCAGACTTCCACTTTTTCATATAGGTTGCACTCAGAATTATATTACTACAGAATGTAAATAACATTTATTCATATTTTACTCAGAATAAAATTCTATACTTTCCATTCTAATATGCATGTATCAAAGTAGTTTAGTTTAATGTAGTGAATTAAAAAAAGAAAAAGAAAAAAGAAAAAAGAAAAGAAGAAGTATCTGTCTGTCCAGCCAGGTAAAACTAGGTTAAACTTTACATATATGTAGATACATGTAATGGTTGGGGCAAACCCCCTCACCACCATGTGCAAAAATAACGACTCAAACAAACAGATTGCAAAAGTGATGGAAAGTTTAAATAGAAAACAGTGAGTGGGTGCAGAAAGCCAGAAACACAGTGACAAAAGGAACCCCAAAACAGACCCAGAAAGATCCCATCCCCACCTGAGGGCGCACCCAAAACCCCTAGGGCTCCTCCTTCCCTCTCCACTGCTAGGCTAGTCTCAGCTGGCCAGATCTGAGACTGCCCATCCCCCTGTGGCCTTGGGCCTTGCAGGCCCATGGCTGGGAGATGTCTCCCCAGTTACTGGGTGTCGGAGAGGAAGGAAAAGAGAAAGTGCCAGACCCCGCCGTAAAATTTATAGTGGTGCAGGAATTACGGCAGAAATACATAATTTCCTGTGTCCACCCACTGGGCTGGACTTCTGGACACAGGAAACACCCCCATAGCAGAGGGCACCCAGCCCAAACTACGACAATACACAGACTGATCAGTAGAAGATGTGGTAAATACTGAAACACTTACGTCTACTTAGATTTCCATTTATCAAAATTGTGATATGCTAAGAAGAAGTATTTCTGTGAAGCTTTTATATGTTCACAGAGAACAGGTGCTTTCGTGATGTAAAGCAGTGCCATATCAGTTAAACATACATAATTCATGTGAAAGTTTTTAGCAGTAACTGAGAAGAAATTTTACCCTACATTACCTTTACTGCTGACAGCTTTCACTGATTGTGCTACTATGCTGTAAAGTAAGCTGTTAATGCATCTTGTAACCATGTTGGAAGATGACAGTTGCATCTTAGGTTTATTTGCATAACTTAGTATAAAGTGAGTAAAGTGACTGATCTTTGTGGAGGAATTATCAGTTTCCCGGGTCAATCTTTAGAAATTTAACAATGTCAGTGTGAAAAGTAAGAATAGAAAGCCATGTGGTCATATGCTAGCTAGATGAAGAGAATGAAATATGCCATCTGTTTATCAAGAAGACAAAGGGTTTTGACACAAAATGTAGTAGGTAAAAGTTTAAAGCTTCATGAATTGGTGATAAACTGTTGTTTATGCTGTCTTTCCTGAAGAAGAGGAGGATGGGCTTGAAAAATGTTGAGTGCAATATTTACTAGCATTGTTTTAAAAATTGATTAACAACAAAGTAACCAAACTATTCATGAAGGATTCACATTGAAGTTTTCTGGTCAGAACTCTGAAACCAGTCTGAGTTCCGAGATCAGATGGGCCCATGTGGAAGAGCAAAGATTTCCTTGCAAAACTGAAACATAAGCAGGAAATGTAGAGAAAGGGGAAGCAAAGACAGGTAGCCTGGGAGGTGTACAGAGACACTAAGCAGTACAGAGAAATACTGCTTAGTTTAGAGAACCAAAACCCAGATGGATGAAGGATGTCAGGAGAAGGTCTTTAAGTATGCAAGGGGCAGAAGGAAAACTAGAGGAAATGTAAGCCTACTGCTGAATGAGAACCGGTCCTAGTGACACACAGCATAGCAAAGGTAAAGATACTGAATGTGTTCTTCACCTCCATCTTCACTACTGAAATCAGACTTAGGGATTCCAGGCCCTAGAGATCAGGTAGAAAGTCTGGAGTAAGGAAGTCTTACCCTTGATGTGGAAGAGTATCAGGTTAGAGAACAGTTGAATAAACTATACATATATAAATCTATGGGTACTATTGTACCCTCAAGTACTAAGAGAGCTGGCTGATGTCATTGATGGGCTACTTCTAACTGTTTCTAAATGATCATGGTGATGAGAAGGTTGCCCAAAGATGGGAGGAATGCACTTGTCAAAAAGGGTAGGAAGAATGATTCAGGGAATTATAGGCCACTCAGACTTTCCTTTGGTACCTGGAAAAATGACAGAGCACTAAACCATAGAACCATTTCGAAGCGTATGAACAAAAATTAGCCAGCAGGGATTCACCAAGGGGAAGTCATGCTTGATCAACCTGATGATTTTCTACCATGAAATGACAGGTTTGGTAGATGAGGGGAGAGAGTGAATATTGTCTGCTTTGACATTTTATCCCAAAAGAATACTCAGAGAAGCAATTGTATGGGCTTGTTAATCACTGGGGTGGATTTTAAACTGGACAAATGTCTGGGACCAGAGGGTCATCCTTGAAGCTGGCATGAAGACTAGTTGGATGCCAGTGACAGGCAGTGTACAACATGCTCACTCAATACAGGGTCTGCTCCTGTGAAAAAGCTTTGTTAGTGATCTGGGTGTTGCTGCAGTGTGTCCTTAGCAAGTCTGATGATTGTACAGAACTAGGAGGAGCAGCTGATTTGCCAGATATTGTTCAGAGGGACTTCAATATGTGAGATAAAAGAGCCAACAAAAGTTACATGTACTTAAAACAATGGAAGTGCAGACTCTGGTACCTGGGAAAGAATAACCCCACGTACCATTACATGCTGGAGGCTGACAGGCTGATAAGCAGCTTTGCTGAGAAAGCCTTTGGGGACCAAATGGATACCAAGCTGAACGTAGCCAGCAAAGTACCCTTGCGCAGAAGGCTGATAGTATCTTGAGCTGCATTAGGAGGAATGATGGAAGCAGGTCACGGGAGGTGATCTTTCCTATCTATTAAGCACTGGTAAAGCCTCACCCTGGGGTACTTGGTCCAGTTTTGTGCTTCCTAGTATGAGAGAGACACAAAGAGAATACAACAAAGGACCACGAAGATGCTGAAGAAACTGAAACATTTATCATAGGAGAAAAGTCTGAGAGTGCTGGAACTGTTTAGCTTGGAGAAGAGAAATGTTAGGAAGATTTTACGAATGTGTATACATACCTGAAGTTAGGGTTGCAAAGGCAATGGAGCCAGTCTGTTTTCAGTAGTGTTCAGTGACAGGGCTAGAGGCAATGGGCACAACCTTAAACATATTTGTTTGCCATTAACTAACATATTTATTTCCCCTTTTGGAATCACAGATGAAAAGAAAAGCCAAGTTCTTTCATTCTAAGTAATGAAATAATTTATTTATTAGTTTCTATGGAAATCTGAATTGCATTCACTTGCATTAATTCTGAAGGAGTAGCTTTATAATGTGTTCTTTTTCAAGAAAATGACTTTCATCTCTAACAGCTGTTTAAAGAAGTTTATTTTGTTTTCAAGAAGCTATGGAAATCATATTGAAGTGTTTTGTTGTTTCATAGTAATTTGATTAGTTTCTTATGTTCCTTTTCAGTGATACTGATCTCATATTTTCTGGTGGGTCATTATAATATTCACAGTTTTACACAGTTCATAACAAGCATATATATAGTATTTCCTGTCAGCTCTTCATGGTCAGCTTGAATTATTAACTGTTGCTCTAGCATATATAAAATAAGCTCTCTTGTTCTTTGTCCTGTGATCCAAAACCTGAGAAACTGGGAGATACTATCTCTGGTTATTTATCTCCTCCCCTCCTCCCCCCCTCCCCCCAAATAATTACAGTTTTCTTTCAAGTCCTTCAGTTACTTCGGAATCTGGTTTCTTGTTTGCAACTAATGGAATCTTTGCCACTTGTTGCCTAGCTGGGATTTGAAAATATGAATTGAAAGCCTATGCATCTCATCATACCTTTAATTTTTTACTATGCATGGCATTATGTTCAAGCATGTTGGTTGATATGATGTCTTGGTTCATAGAAGTATGCAAAAAAAAGCATTATATTCGCAAAAGCACTAGCTGTTGATGTAGAGTCTTCACTCAGAGGACAGTTTTCAGAAATAGGCTTACATTTATCATTTGGTTTGGAAAGGAGCGTATCTGTTCCTGAAAGCTGGTATGTGATGGAAACAATAGATTTGGAAACAGAAATAACATGTATTATAATCAAGGTAGTTTCTCTATTTCCTCAGTTCTTTTTACAATAGAGAACTCACAGAAGACACTTAATGCTTCTGCATCACGTGTAATATCACCTTCAATTTTGATCAAATATTTTCTTTCATTTGCTTATTATAAAAACCCTTATGAACAGGATTTTTCTTTTTGTTTCTTTGAATCAGCTGTTCTTTCATTGATTCCATCCTCACAATTCACTCACTCAGTCTCACTGTCAGTGACAGAGTCCAATACCAGTGATGAAATGCATCATTATAGATAATTTAGCCACAGATTTTTACTTTCTCTCATGGAAGAGAAGAGAAGATGTAAGCAGTATTTGCATTACAAGGCAGTTGCATACTTATATTGAGGTGAAAGCACACTCCATAAGGGTCTTCATTTCTAGGAGAGCTCATTTACTGATAGTCTGTTCATGTACATTCTCACATCTGATTTGTCATACTCAGCTAAATGAGATCTAGAGCCTTAGTTGTTAGTTCACTTAGTTTTCTATGTAAGAAAGGAATATTAACTTCTACCGTGAATTCTTTTTTCAAACTTCCATGGAAAAACTCTTGGCTTCAATAAACACATACAAAAATTAATTTTTATAGTGTTCCAGGTGTTTTTATATTGTTTTAATTTCTGAAGAGTGAACAGTTTTGATTTGTCTGATTGTTTTTTTTGAGTTTTGGGTTGGGTTTGTTTCTTGTCCTTGTGAAATTTTATTGGACTTTGTAATGGAAGTGGACCAATGGCTGACTAGCCAGCAGCTAAGCATCAAACAGCTGCTTTCTCACTTCTGTATGCCACTAGTGATGTGGAGGAGAGAAAAGGAATGAGGAAGGTGAGAAAACTTTGTGTGTCAAGATAAAGACAGTTTGATAAGTGAAGGTAATATTAAAAAAACCCAAGCAAGTGATGCAAAACCAGTCACTCAACACTTTCCAGAAATGCACTGATGCCCTGCTAGTCTTTGATCAGTGGCTATCTCCCCCCTGCCAAAAACCTCTCCTATCAATTTTTATTGCTGAGCATGATGGCATGGACTATCCCACTGAATCAGTTAGAGTTATCTGTCCCTGCTGTGTTCAAAATTCTTGCCCATCCTGTCCTACTTACTCTAAGGCACAATAGGGAAAACAGAGAGTCTTTATGCTGTGTACATGTGGCTCATAACAGCCAAACTACAGCTATGTTATAAGTCAACCTAACATTGATTTGAGACATAGTTTTTGTAGCACAGCAGTTTACAAAGGGGAGAAGACAAAAGTTTTGCTGTGATTCAGAAGCATAATACTAGCAGTATCTGTGTTTTGCCTTGGTATATCTGAGGTGTCTCACTTCCAACTTTCTTACTGCTTACCAATGTTAATTCAGAAACAGAAGCAGAAAATGCTGTCTTAATTCTCTTCCAACTATACAAGTGATTTACACAGATATGTAATTAGTCTGTAATTGTCCCCACAGTCAGCTGGTCAGAGGAATAAAGATGAATGTGATAGAAAGACAAAATAGACCAATTCGACCATCCCATCAGTAGCAATTTTTTAATTGGTATATGTTGGGGTAAATTTTACTCTGGCTTCATAACATGCTACCTTCCCAGAAAATGGAACTTAATTTAGTAAAAGGAAAACATATTTGGACATAGTGTGCTAGAAGAAATATTGCCTCTGAGATTCAGGACAGTCATTAAAGACTTGGGATTGGGCAGAATGGACTCCAGCAGTCCCTTCGAACCCCTGTAATCCTGTGCTTATACAATATGATGGGTCCATTTGTAACATGTAGACATGGCACTTTATGACATAGTTTAGGGGGCATGGTGGTGTTGGGTTAATGGTGGGACTCAACCTTCAAGGTCTTTTCCAGCCTTAATGATTGTATGATTCTATGGTAACTCTGAGGATACCTAAGAACAAATGCTCAAAAAGGAAACAATTACTGTATGTGACAATATTTTACCAATGTACTGATTTGCAAAAGTTTTCAGCTAATGTCTGATGCATGTAAACTGGTACGTATGCTTGAAAAGCTGATGATCCTGAAGATGGGGCAGTCTGTAAGAAGAAAATTCATTCTTACATTTTCTTTTTTCAGACCACCTTTGCCCTTCCCAGACAACAGAATTCTACCATGGGACTTGAGGCTGGAGTTTTGCCTGGAAAGGACAGATAGGCAAAAAGTATTAACAAACATATTGAGGCAGATTTATGGCTGATATTAACAAATGTCTGAACAAACTTACAATGTCATGCTACTTTATCTATGTAAATGTGAACTTTAATTTAGATAAATTAGAAGAGGTTATGTAGTGTGTAGGCTAAACAAGTATTTGAAATGTTAGATCCAATATCCAAACCTGTAATGAAAGTCTTTATTTTAACATAAGACTTGAGGTTTTGCAAAATTTTGGTGTTAAAAAAAGAAGATTCAGGCATTCAGATAGGTCTTACCTCAAAGCTAAGCTTCTCTTCTGTGTCAGAAGACATAAAAAGTGTGAGTGACAGCATTTGTGAACATGTTTTATCTCAATAGTGTAAATAATGAAGTAAGATATTCTGCTTTATGGAGGCTTTCGCAAGTATAATGGGTTATTCCAGAGTAACTGCTTTTTTTTGCTTCATCATTAGGGATAATTTTTGCAAAAATATAATAGGATACAGTCGATTCGGGTTTCAGACATTATCCTCTGAATAAAGGCAAGTAGAATTCTTCTTCCATGTCAAAAGAAATTTAGCTTAATTATTACAGATAAGTTTTTGACAAACATGTTTTAAAAGCATGTAATTTTAAAAAGGGAAAAATTGGAAGATAGATTAGAGAAATAATGTTCCATCTGCTTTTGTTGTGCACAAAACCAAGTGAAGAATAACATAACTGACTAATTCTGCTTTTGTAGATTACAGAAAGATGGGACTCAGTCCTCAGATTTCTTGAAGGATTTTACTGCAAGTAATTGAGGAACACAGAACTAAACCACTGGATAAAGGACCGTCCTCCGAGGTTTTAGAATCATTAAGTTCATTAGAGCAGAGTTGTTGGGAGAGTGTTTTCCAACAAAGTGTAGTTGCTTGCTTAGCTGCTGGAGCAGATGACCATTAAGAACATAATTTAAATTGATATTTTGCTGACAAAACAAACCTTGTGAAATCTGAAAAGAATTAAAGTTCCAAATCAAAAATAATTGCTGTCTACACAAACATGAGAGCAAAAAGAGCTTATGCTTTTCCTGCCTGCCACTCATGTATACAAACTCATCAGATGGGATTGAAATTTCATGAAAATGGAGTTTGAACTAAAATGTCTTCCTCTTTGAATTGTTATGCTTATTTGAAATATTTTAAAATGACAGATTTTGAAAGTTACTTTCAGTGTTTTTTTAATTACTGATGTAATTTCCAAATACTGGCTGGAAATATAAGGAACAGTCTTACACTTCTGTTCCAAACAGCAACCAAATTATTCCTGGGTCTCAAGAGACTAGGAAGTGTTCTCCTATTCGGAAATTATGATCTGCAGGTACTCTTCTTCCCTTTCTCCAGGCTCATCCGTGTATTTTTTGCTGTCACCAGGGTATTTTTGTGTGTATTTTTGCTTCTTTGTGATTCTTAAATCCCTCTTCTGAAAATTAAATATAAATTCTTTCAAATGTCTTCAAGATATTTAATTATAAATTCTAGTGTCAAACTATGCTTAAGAAGCAATTTATAAGTTCTGATGGAAGAAGCTTTTCTCCACATTTTTCTTCTCTTCTATGTGTGCCAGTAGCACAAAATGGGTAGAAAGGCATGAAGGAAAATATATCACTGTGTGTAGTCCAGGGCCAAGTGAATTTATTTTAATTGATACATTTTTTTTTTGTTTCCTCTGAAGTATAAATATTATTAAAATTAACACATTTTTCTCCATCTTTCTTTGCAACAAACAGCTGACCAAATTTGGAACAGCTTTTGAGTACTGGCCAGTTTATAATTGAAGAGGTGTTGGTAATTCAAAGACCACCATAAAGCAAGGCAAAACAGAAGGGAAGGGGAATAATTACAAGAAAACCGTATTTTTTGTGTAAAGGAAAGAGGCCTGCTTCTTTTCCAAGAGAAATCTAGTCCCTTATTGGGAATTAGGGAAAAAGCGTTGCTGTGGGAACATTGACTAAGGGACTTGGGAATACTCTGAATAATTCATCTGTGGGTAGACTTTGTTTGGGGATCTGAGTTATCTTGAGTGTGTGAGGTTAGATGTTTTTTAATTTTTAATTTTTTTAAGAGATAATAAAGTATAACATAAGCTCAGATTTACTCATAGTTTTGTAAACTTCTTAAGAAAGGAGTCTGTTCCTCTTACACCATTTGTAAATCACTGTTACTTATGAACCTAGATGAATATATTTTAGGAATGACTCAGGGAACATGGTTCAAGATTGCAATTCATGCTCATGCCATCACATCCAATGAGGAAATAAGCCAGGCTAGCCAGAACAGTGACAAATGTCCGTTAGCTGCTTTCCAAGATGAGAGGTAGAAGGCCAGCCATCTCAAGGTTGTTTATAACTGTGGTGGATTCTCTCACATGCCTCCAGGGATGCCTGCATGCTTGATGACCTCTCTGAAATGCCTGTACACCAACACATGAAGAATGAGGAGTAAACGGGAAGAACTACACATGCGGCTGCAGTTGCAGAGCTGTGATCTCGTTGTAGGTAGAGTGGCATGGTGAAATAGCTCGCATGACTGGAATGCTGTTAATGACAGCTGTGTAATCTTTAGGAAAGACAGACCATCAAGGTGAGGAGGTGCTGGAATTGCTTTTTCTGTGGATGAGCAAGTGGAATGTATTGAGCTCTGCATAGGGAAGATGAGGCATGAATCAAGAGCTAACATTGGTGGCACTGTTGTGGGTGTTCACTGTAGGCAGGAAGCAAAATTCAGTGAGGCTTTCCACAGATTGCTGAAAGTACCCTCACATAAACAAGTCCTAGTTCTCATGGGGTGAATTCAATGACCCTGATATTTGCCTGAAAGGCAACACTGCTAGGCACTTGCAGTCCAGGAGGTTCCTGCAGAGTATTCATAATAATGTTTTGGTGCAGGTGGTGGAGAAGCCAACAAGGAGAGGTGTGCTGCTGGACCCCATGCTAGTGGACAAAGGAGGTCTGACTGGGGAGGTGAATGTTGGGAGCAGCCTTGGCTGCAGTGACCATGAGCTGGTGGAATTTGGGATTGTGCAAAAAAGTAGCAGGGCAGTAAGTAAGATTGTGACCCTGGACTCAGGAGAGCTAGTTTTGAGCTCTTCAAAGAACATGTGGATGATTCATGTGTGTTAGGGCTCTGGAAGGTAGAGATGTCCAAGAGATCTGGTTGATATTCAAGCAGTGCTTCGTATAAGCTCAAGATTGGTGCATCACTAATGAGTAAGAAATCAAGTAGGGGAGGCAGAGACCTGAATTGATGAACAAAAAGCTTCTGGCAAAGCTGAAACGGGAGAGGGAAGTTTACAGAATGTGGAAAAAGGGACTGGCCACTTGGAGGGAATGCAGGAACACTATCAGAGTACATGGGAGTGAAATAAGGAAGGCTAAGGCCCACTTGGAATTAAACCTGATGGGGGATCTCAATGACAACAAGAAGGGCTTCTTCAAGTACGTCAGTAGGAAAAGGAAGACTGAGGAGAATGTGGGCCTGCTGCTGAATGAGGTGTGTGCCCTCCTCAGAGAGGATACAGAGAAGTTGCTGAATGCCTTCTTTGCTTCAGACTTTTACTGTTAAGCCTTCCCCTTGGTTGAGGGGGACCAGGTTAGGTGATAATGTAGGCAACCTGGACATTCATGAATCAGTGCAAAGTCTAGTTGGAGGCTTGTAGGTAGTGGTATTCCATAGAGGTTAGTACTGAGCCCCAATCTTGTTCAAAATACTCACCAATGACCTGGAAAAAGAGACAGAATGTACCCTCAGCAAGTTTGCTGATTGGGAAGAGTGGCTGACACACCAGAGAGCTGTGCTGCCCTTCAATGGGTCCTGGACAGGCTGGAGAATTGGGGGAAGGTGAACGTCATGAAGTTCAGCAAGGGCAAGTGTAGAGTCCTACACCTGGGAAGTGCAAGTTAGGGTTTGACCTGCTGGAAAGCATCTCTGTGGAGAAAGACCTTGGAAGCATGGTGGATGACAAGTTAATCACAAGCCTGCAGTGTGTTCTTGTGGCCAAGAAGGCCAGTGGTATTCTTAGGAATCCTGCGTGTGACCAACAGGTTAAGGGAGGTTCTCATCCCTCTATACTCTGCCCTAGTGAGGCCGCATTTGCAGTACTGTGTCCAGTTCTCAGCTCCCCAGTTGAAGAAGGACAGGGACCTAGTGGAGAGAGTGCAGAGGAGAGCTGCAAAGATAGAATTTAGAATAGAATAGAATAGGATAGAATAGAATAGACCAGGTTGGAAGAGACCTTCAAGATCATCATGTCCAACCCCTCAACCAATCCAACCCACCTAAACAACTAACCCATGGCACCAAGCACCCCATCAAGTCTCCTCCTGAAAACCACCAATGACGGCGATTCCACCACCTCCCCAGGCAGCCCATTCCAATGGGCAATCACTCTCTCTGTATAGAACTTCTTCCTAACATCCAACCTAAACCTCCCCTGGTGCAGCCTGAGATGGTGTCCTCTTGTTGTGGTACTGGCTGCCTGGGAGAAGAGACCATCATCCATCTGTCTACAACCTCCCTTCAGGTAGTTTTAGAGAGTGATAATGTCCCCCCTGAGTCTTCTTTTCTCCAGGCTAAGCAACCCCAGCTCCTTCAGCCTCTCCTCACAGGGCTTGTGTTCCAAACCCCTCACCAACTTTGTTGCCCTTCTCTGGACTCGTTCCAGCAAGTCAACATCCTTCCTAAACTGAGGGGCCCAGAACTGGACACAGTACTCGAGGTGTGGCCTAACTAGTGCAGTGTACAGGGGTAGAATGACCTGCCTGCTCCTGCTGGCCACACTGTTCCTGATGCAGGCCAGGATGCCATTGGCCCTCTTGGCTGCCTGGGCACACTGCAGGCTCATGTTCAGCCTACCATCAACCAGTACCCCCAGGTCCCTCTCCACCTGGCTGCTCTCTAGCCACTCTGACCCCAGCCTGTAGCTCTGCATGGGGTTGTTGTGGCCAATGTGCAGACCCAGCACTTGGTTGTGTTAAATCTCATGCTGTTGGACTCTGCCCATCTGTCCAGCCTGTTGAGGTCCTTCTGCAGAGCCTCTCTACCCTCCAGCAGATCAACTCCTGCCCCCAGCTTGGTGTTGTCAGCAAATTTACTGATGATAGAGCACTGGGTCATCATCTCTTCTGAGCAGAGGATGAGAGACCTGGGACTTTTAGCCTGAAGAAGACTGAAAGACCTTACTAATGCAGGTTTCAAGAGCAGGGGACCAGATTCTTTAAAATGTTGTTCAGTGATAGGACAAGGGATAAGTGGACTAACTGGGAAACAGGAAGTTCCATCTGAGCCTGAGGAATAACTTTATTTTGAAGATGTCAGAGCACTGGAACAGACTGTCGGCTGCCCAGAAACATGGAGTCTCCTTCTCTGGAGATACCGAACACCTGCCTGGGCATGATCCTCTGCAACCTGCTGTACATGAGCCTCCTTTAGCAGAGGGGTTGGACTAGATGATCTCCAACTGATCTTCCAATCCTTACCATTCTGTGACTTTAAGTTCTAAAAATGTAGTTGAATTCAGAGCCCTATTTTTTTACTTCTAGACTGTCCAGGTGTGGGCAAGCAAAGTACTATGAACTGTAGCATCACTGAGACCCAAGCTGGCAAGTTTTTTGATGCAGAGATGAGGTTTTAGTATGAATCACATACTCTGAGCTTCATCCTGCTAATAGAAGGAGACATAACCCCAGGATTACTTTCTTGAAATTGGGGAATTCTAGAACTATAATAATACAAAACATATATTCTGCATAGCAACCTTAGCAGTAGAATTAGTAGGTTAATTGTTTTTCTAGTGTACACACCAGACCAGAAAATCTGTTTCAAAATCAGAAACAGCAAAGTATAATTTACAGATTTCATGTGTAAACATTGGAAATCATTGTAGGACATACAGATTACAAGGCTTGTTGACTTTTGCTTTCACTGAGTGTTTGTGTAGAAGAGTAACATATTAACTAATGTACTTTCAAAATTGCTTTACAGAATCACAAAATGAACCAGGTGGGAAAAGACCTTCAAGATAAAGTCCAACCTATCACCCATCATGCAATCAACAAAACTATGGCACTAAGTAAATAGAATAGAATAGAATAGAGTAGAGTAGAATAGAGTAGAATAGAATAGAATAGAATAGAATAGAATAGAATAGAATAGAATAGAATAGAATAGAATAGACCAGGTTGGAAAAGACCTTTGAGATCATTGAGTCCAACCTATCATCCAACAGTGTCTAATCAACTAAACTATGGCACCAAGCGCCCCATCCAGTCTCTTCCTAAACACCTCCAGTCATGGTAAACTCTACCACCTCCCTGGGCAGCCCATTCCAATGGGCAATCACTCTTTCTATGAAGAACTTCTTCCTAACATCCAGCCTAAACCTCCCCTGGGGCAGCTTGAGACTGTGTCCTCTTGTTCTGGTGCTGGGAGACCAGCCCTGACATGGCTACAACCTCCCTTCAGGTAGTTGTAGACAGCAATAAGGTCCCCCCTGAGCCTCCTCTTCTCCAGGGTAAACAACCTCAGCTCCCTCAGCCTCTCCTCACAGGGCTTGTGCTCCAAAACACTCCCCAGCTTTGTTGCCTTCTCTGGACACATTCCAGCAAGTCAACATTTTTCCTAAAGTGAGGGTCCCAGAACTGGACACAGTACTTGAGGTGTGGCCTAACCAGTGCTGAGTACAGGGGCACAATGACCTCCCTGATCTTTTTCCTAATGGCCACACTGTTCCTGATACAGGCCAGGATGCCATTGGCCTTCTTGGCCACATGGGCACACTGCAAGCTCATGTTCAGCTTACTGTCAACCAGTACCCCCAGGTCCCTCTCTGCCTGGCTACTCTCCAGCCACTCTGACCCCAGCCTGTAGCACTGCATGGGGTTGTTGTGGCCAGTGTGCAGAACCTGGCACTTGGACTTGTTAAATGCCATCCTGTTGGAATCTGCCCACCTGTCCAGCCTGTCAAGGTTCCTCTGCAGAGCCTCTCTACCCTCTAACAGATCAGCATGTGCTCCCAGCTTGGTGTCATCTGCAAATTTATTGATGATGGACTCAATACCCTCATGCAGATCATCAATAAAGATATTGAACAGGATGGGGCCTATCACTGATCCCTGGGGGACACCACTAGTGACTGGCTGTCAGCTGGACGTGGCACCATTCACCACCACTCTCTGGGCACATCCCTCCAGCCAGTTCTTAACCCAGCAGAGAGTGCTGCTGTCCAAGCCATGGGCTGACAGCTTGGCCAGGAGTTTGCTGTGGGGGACAGTGTCAAAGGCCTTGCTGAAGTCCAGGTAGACTGCATCCACAGCCTTCCCCACATCCACCAGGCAGGTCACCTGATCATAGAAGGAGATCAGGTTGGTCAGGCAGGACCTGCCCTTCCTAAATCCATGCTGGCTGGGCCTGATCCCTTGGCCATCCTCTAAGTGCTGTGTGACTGCACTCAAGATGACCTCTTCCATAATCTTGCCTGGCACTGAGGTCAGGCTGACAGGCCTGCAATTCCCTGGTTCATCCAGCCGGCCCTTCTTGTGGATGGGCACCATGTTGGCCAGCTTCCAGTCATCTGGGACCTCTCAGTGAGCCAGGACTGTTGAAAAATGATGGAGAGCAGCTTGTCCAGCTCATCTGCCAGCTCTCTCAGCCCCCTAGGATGGATCCCATCCAGTTCCATGGACTTGTGGGGATCCAAGTAGCTCAGCTGTATAGCTGATGAACTTCAGTTTTCTGCTGTACCCTGTAAAGGAAAAAAAAAAAAGCCAAAAAAAAATTCTGAAAGAAACCCTAGAGTTACAAATTTTAAATGGTCCATATCCTTCTTTGTATTTAATATTATCGATGAAGAATGGGAATGCTTTCCTTGTACCAGTGTTATGGATGGTGTTTGGTTGGTATTTTTGTTTGTTTTATTTGCTTTTGTCTTTTAAGAACTTAATTACAAAGCATAACAATGTTAGAAATTTTCATATAATGTGGCAATGTGAAGAGCAGGGAGCAGGGCATTCATTTGCTGTATGGGTGAATACACTTCAGATTTGTCCTTTATTTGAATCAGACAAGGTGCATGAAACCCAACCTTTTATATCTGAAATTTAATTAAATTTTTAGAGTAGTTAATTAAGTTATTCCATCAATTAAGTACACATTGGTTGGTAAAAAACAACAAACATTTTAAGTGTGGATAACATCTCTCTATTTTTGTATGCTACTCATGATTTTCATAGTTAAATTTTAGTGGATTGCATGAAGGGAATGAAAAGGATATCTTGGACTGCTACTTGTGTAATATAGAGACCTGACCTGAAATAGTTCTGTAGTGTGTTTTGAGTCAAGTTCAGACTATACAGTTAGATGGGAGCAGCAGTTTAAAGGTAGTAGGGATTCTTGTTTGTTTTCAGCAGAGCTTCTCCTTTTATTTGCAGTAGCCTGTATAACAATGTGAAATCTGCCATGTAGTATTAGTCCTTCATGAGTTTTAATCATTAGCCAATAATGTCACAAACACAAAGCTCCTCCCTGATGTTAGATACCATAATCCTGATTCTACTAAGAATTATGGGAAGTTTGCCAGGTTTTAATTTGTAAATCCATTTTTATTAAGTGCCCTTTTAATTCATATAGTAGTAGTAGTTCAATGAACTTCTTGCAGAATCCGTAATTATATGATGCGGAGTAGATGTTGATGTTCTCAGTGTGTTTTTCTCAGCTGAAATCTTGATTAAAGATATATTGTGAAGGAATGGGATATTATGGAACCTTGTGTTAATGGTATGGAGTGGAAAACAGGAGAAAAATGTATAGCTTGGGACCCACTGAATTTGAGGAGAATACTCTCTATAAATATCATCCTCTGCAGTGGGCAGTAAACCCTTGGAACAAGATGATTTACATCTTAAAAGCTGTGTATTTAAGAGAGAAGATACGATACATTTGTTTGGAAATTATTTTGGTCTTTTACCTATCTTAGTAGCTTAATGACTGTTGCGTTAATTTAGTTTGAGTTCTACTTTTTATATGAGTTTGCTAACAGAAGTTGACATAAAAGCCTTTGTGAACAGGCTTGATTGGTTCTGTTTCTATAGCAACATGGTTGAATAGAAGAATGATTTCCTTTAGGAACCTTTCCTAAAAGCTGTTTTGTACCCTGTAATGATATCTCTAGATTGCTGTCCCTTGTCAGAGGTGAAGAGAGGCCACATCAGGGTCAACTTTGTTCCTTGTATTTATAGATTATCCTCTGCAATCAAAAGACTGCATTGCTCCTCTTTTTCTTTGTAGCACTGAAGCAGTTCCATTCACCACTATACACTGGTGATAGGAAATTCAGTAAGACCTGTATTTTTCAAAACATAACAAACTAGGACTAGATTAACTATTGTAATGGATTAAAAGTATCTCTAGCAGTTACTATGAGTTCCTGATTTTTCTCTTCAATTATATATCCATTTGTAAATAATTTACTTTATGTATGCTGTTGTTTGGGAAAGTCTGAAATATTAAATAGCAAGTCGAACAGTTCAGTGCTGATTAAGAGAGAGATAGATCTTGTTAAGTATTCTTGATCTTGGTAAACCTTGAGGCTTACTATACAAATATCCTTTGTGAAAGGGTGAATGTCAGCTCCATTAATAGTGCAGTTTGGAGCAGAAAAGGTACACCAAGTTGTCTAAGTAGTGTGCTAGGGAAGTTTCTTGTCTAAGATTGTTAAACAGACCTTTATATAATATGATATAAAAATGAGGTAGTAAAGCTTGCTAATTGTAATTAATAATGATAAATACGTATGTAATTTCTCATTTCATACAATGAAGGTTTTAAATAAAGATAATTAAAGTCCTTGGTTTTGTACTCTTGACTTACATGGAGGATAAGGCCTATTAATAATAGGTGAGAACAAAATACCTTTTTGTCTTTTTCAATCAATACTTTAAATTAGTTTTCTAAGAGATAAGTTTATTCTCATATTAGAAGTGGTTTAAAAGTTTACTTTCTCTGTATGAAGACTTTGTCTTCTTTTGGTCCTGTTAGCCAGATTTATTCTTACTGGTGCAGATCCTAAAGATATTTAGGTTCTGTGTCAGCAAAGTAGAGAGACTGGTGCCTGTGCCCTGCAGAGAAGGCAGCAGCTATTCTGGACAATACGTGAAGAATTCTTGTGGAATACATAGTAATTTTTGCTTTATAATTTATCTTCTGAACTATTAGCTTTGTTAACTGGAGGCAATATAGGATGGTTACTTTTGACCAACTGTGCCTGATTTTATTGTTCCAAGTATTTTTTAATTTGAAATCTGATATAGTTAACTAAGAGATTTAAAACTGTTTGAGGAAAAAAAAGCTGTTGAGAGATTATTTTTAAAAATCTCAGGGATATTTTAGTAAAATCATTGTGTTAAAAAGTGCAAAGTTCTGATACCTCAAGGAACAGAAGACTTAAAATACGTTTTATTCTAGCTATGCTTTGGAGATTTCATTAAGAAATTAGTTTGTTCAGAAAAATGCCCACAACAAGCTGTGAAGTGTATTAAAAAGGCTAATAAACGATGACTATGGTTCTTTGGTGTTAACACTGTCTCTTTACTGGTAATTGGAAGAAGCAACCATTAGTAATTTTAGAGTAATTAATTTTTACTTAGACACTCAAGGAGATCTAGAACTGGTTGGCAAAGAATACAGGCAAGAGGTATTGTCCAACACATAAAAAAGAAAGGTCTTACTAAACAGGGAGTCAGAATAAATGAAATGATTCTTTATAATCTTAAATATAAATAGAAAATCATTGCAGGCTTTTGCCTACCTGCACCTGGGATTTGTTTATTTTCCTTGTATTATGTAAGGATACCTTTATTTTCTGCACCTGTCTTATCTTAAGCAGCATGAGTGTATTTTAGTGTAGTTACAAAGAACATAAGAAAGATGAGAATCTGCAGTTACTAGTCAGATCATTATAGAAGTAACATTACAGCAATAAACACGTACTGCATGGCTGAAAGACATATGTGTATTGTATTCAAGCAAGCAATATTTGGAGCTCAGAGCACCATTAAATTTATTGCTGTTCTCACCACAAACCTATCATTGCAACACTGATACCAGGTGATAGTTCTACTGGTGCATGTCAAGTCTGTGCTTGTTTTGACATCTCTTGATGGAAGCTCTCTTTTTCTATTTGAGCTGGACAGTAACCTTGATACTCCTCATGAACATTAAAGGCCCTAACTGTTGCTTTAAGAATATCTTAGTTTGTGACTTACACCTATCATGACAGATTAGCAGATTGCGACTGATAATAAAACAAATGTTGGCACATTTGCAATAGATCTTCTTACAACATTAGGTCTTCAGTTCTTCTGCATAATAAAGTTTTGAATCAACAGACTTTATTTTTTTTCTTCAGAACACAGACAAACTCCTTTGGGAGTTAAGTGTGGCACTAGTCTGAGATATAAATTAGAAATACTTTTTTTCTCCACTGTTGGCAATACTACATAACTTGCTAATAGCAAAAATAGAATTAAATTAATGTGGTATCTCATTTGTCAGTTGACTGCAAATTTATAAGCCAAAAACGTGCACCTACAGCAAGTTGTTAGTTTGGTTTTAGGCCTGTATTATATTTAGCATCTATTGTAATGTCATGATGAAAATACCAGTATAAACAAAGGCAGATTCTTCCTCCCTCCCCCTCCCCCCTCCCCCTCCCCCTCCCCCTCCCCCCTCCCCCTCCCCCTCCCCCTCCCCCTCCCCCTCCCCCTCCCCCTCCCCCTCTCCCTCTCCCTCTCCCTCCCCCTCTCCCTCCCCCTCCCCCTCTCCCTCCCCCTCCCCCTCTCCCTCCCCCTCCCCCTCCCCCTCCCCCTCCCCCTCCCCCTCCCCCTCTCCCTCTCCCTCTCCCTCTCCCTCTCCCTCTCCCTCTCCCTCTCCTCCCTCTCCCTCTCCTCCCTCTCCCTCTCCCTCTCCTCCCTCTCCCCCTCCCCCTCCCCCTCCCCCTCCCCCTTCCCCTCCCCCTCCCCCTCCCCCTCTCTCTTTTTTTCCCTTTCCCTTTTCCTTTTCCTTTTTTTTTCGCAGTGAAATGGACCACATGAACTATGATGTGGATTGAATAACATCGGTGAAATTAAGGGCTGTGGCACCCATAAGATCAAACAGTTATTTTACAGGTAGCATAATAAAAAAAAAACCACCCATGCTTTCAGGGCAAACTCAAATTCATTTATGATCTCCAAATATAATTACTCATTTAGAATATATAATAATATAGTTGTTTTGGCTGGAAAAGACCTTTAAGATCACAGCAGTACTTCCTTAATGGTAGTGTAATCCTATCATAATTTGTGGTTGCTTTGTTTGTTTTATTATAGTGATTACAATGTTCATTAGTAGCAGCTGGTTAGGTGCTGCAGTTCATGTCAAACATACTACAGTGTAAATGTGCAGAGACAGAATTTGAGTCTTGAAAAATCTCTTAAGTGTCATGAGATATTCTTTTAACAAAAAAACTATATTTCAGTTGCAGGTTAATCTTGTATTTCCCTTTGATACATAACCTTCGTCAAATTGTACCTACTCAGGAATAGTAAGAAAATGTAGTCCAAACTACAGTGACTTGATTAGCACTTCTAACGAAGTGTGTTATGCCATGTATTCTAGTAGTGTCTCAGATGCCTGTTAACAAGATGCCTGTTACCAAGTGACTCAACATTCTGAAAAAGAAGTAAGATAATAACTTCAGAAAAATAGTTTTGCTATCTATTTAGTAATTGATAATGCTTAAAATCTAACATGAGGTTCTATAAAATTGAAATTCTAAGAGCTTTTTTCCCCACCAAATTTGGAGTTCATTTTCTATCTCAAATGATATTCAAAGTCTTCAGGTGAATTTAAAGTACTCAGTGTCTGGGATGGAGATTACCTCTATTTTAAATTGCTAGTAGTATCCTAATGCGAGCAATACTGTATAACTGTTTTAGCCTTTTATGGGGGCTTTACTTTGGGTTTCTTTTTCTTGCTTTAAGCCCATTCATTTATACTGTTTTTAAATTTTAACCATTACATGAGTTGTGTTTGCATTATAGCAATACGAATTCATATTCCGTACTAAAATTTATTGTTAGTGTTGCTTTCCAACTACCATGAGACAGCACTGAATGATCTAAAGCAAGATGGACAGATAAGAATGTATCTGTAAATAGCTAGACCTGAAATGTGCTGCTAGATGAAGAAAATGGCAAAAATTAGTTTATGACTCTTCAGAAACAGTAAAATGCTGAGGATTTATTATGCTTCCATAAATGGAAGTTTTCCTGATAAGTCAGATTAGATTTAGGTTGGTCAAAATGAAGGAGTTGCTTGCCAGTTTCTGAAATTCTGGGTGTGCTGAAGTAGAAAGGAGAAAAATCATGGATAATTATTCACCGGAACTGTGAAGAGATGTGAATATTGAGAAATCTTTATTTTAAAGTTTTTGAATTTGATTTTGCCGAAGAGTGAAATTACAGTATGAATTTTATGATGGTCTTCTATTGTGCATAAAATTGGAATAACTAAATGGGAATTTTGAGTAGCATATTTAGCTAAGTCAGAACCACTGTTCCAAATGAAAATCTCACAATTTACAAATAAAACAAATAAAAATTTAAAAAAATAATAGCAAAAGCATTAATTAGTGAAGAAGCTTTGGTTCAATAGATACCTTGCAGAGTAAATGAGGGGAACAGATGCTTTCTTCAAACCCAAGACCTTATTTCTAACTATAAGGCTTAGCTGGATCGAACAGCAGATTTAATTTGTCTCCTGGTCCAATACCAACCTTATTTGCTATAGTAACAGGAACTTACTGTCATCACATTGCCACAGCTACCCTAGCTTGCCCCCACCTCTAAATTTTGTGCCTGCATTTCTTTGTCCTCAGTGGATTTTTTTATGTTGTAGTAAGAAAATGAAATTTTGAGACATTTTCAGTATGCAACTTAAGTGGTAATAGAATATTAGACTGGAGACATTTTACCCAGATTGTCACAAGATGCATGATTTTCTCAAGTAATCCTTGTCTTGCAATATTAAACTTTACTGCACCAAATAGCATAACATTGGAATTAAGAGAAAGCTAAGCTGAGCCAGAGTAAATGATAAGTCATTCTTCCCTTACTGAATCGTTTTTGTTGCTAAACTTGCAAGTTTTAGGGGATTCAGCAACAAGCTGCACTTCCTGCAGGCCTGTAACCTGACTCCAGGCTAATGTCATAAATCTTGATTCATGAGAGATCTGAACATGAGAGATTTGACTTCTAACTTTCTCTGGGTACTTTAATTAGCACATTGCAACAAAGAGGTTATTAATTTATTAATACGAAATATGAATGATATAAGTATAAAATTTATTAAAATTATTAATAACTGAGTAATCACTATTTTTATATATATTCTAGTGCACGATTGTGAAATACATCCCATAAGTGGTTTAGAATGTATAATTTGGACTCAATTAGAATATTTACAGAATTACTTTCTATTAATATAACAACGATGCATTTCTGCCACTTGTCCACCAGGTGGCAACTTGACGGGATGATGGTGGCTTAACTATGTACAGAGATACTACAGTTATTCTGCTATGAGCAGGTGCTTTGAAGCTAGTGCTCATGAGTGGAAAGCATGTGGAAGATACACTGTGTCTTTTTTTGTAGCAAGATTAGATTCCAGCCGAGTGCTGTCAGCGGGATGGCTCCTGACTGGTCTGGACGGCAAGGTTCCCTTCGCAGGGCTCGGACAGCTCCCTCCGGATGTCAGGGAGCGGTCCTGTGGGGTCAGCCCTGGGGGGCCGGTAGGGCTGGTCCCCGGATGGGGTCGGCCCTGCGGCAACGCGTTTTGGGGTGGCGCAGACATCCCTGGGGAAGAAGCACGGCTGCGCAGAGCAGTGGCTTCCCCTTTGCTTGGCTCGAAGGAACGGGCAGGACCCTCTCGGAGTGGTCCCTGTTTTGGAGCGCAGGGCACGAATAGTGATCTGAATTTCCCTGAGGTTCACAGGGCACGGAGTGGTGGAAGTAGCGGCTCCTCTTCCCTCCCACAGCAGTGGGGTTATGCAGGCACGTGATTAAGCAATGGTCCTGCTTTCCAAGCTGACACACAAGTTGTGTCAGTTCATCAGTCTGCTGCTTAAGGCTGACACAGATGTTTGGACTGCTGGACCCGGTTAAGTCCCTTCCCCAGCAACTGGACAGATCTTACCCTTGGGGGTTCAGTCATCCTGAAGACACAGTGGACTCTCCTGACTGGTAAGACTGGCAATACAATGCTGTAGCTTCTCAGGCTCAGCAAAAGGCCCTCCTCTGGAGATACTTTCAGGACTAAGGCTCAACAGGCCTGCCTGGATGCAGGCTTAATAGCAAGGCTATGGCACAAGCTCAGTCTCGAGCAAGGAGAGAGACCAAAGTGAAAGAAGGCAATGTTTTTACAAATTGGGGTAATACTTGTCTGTTTCTTGAGGCTAGATTTGGCCAATGGGCATGCTTGTAAACAACCGGCTTCAGCCTATGGGAGGCATGAAGCTAGAATTATGCCCATACTTGGTATTAGCACAAGCATCCCATGTGATGGGTGCTTGCAGTGGTGTGTACCGCCCCAGCCTTTGTTCCCCTAATGAAAGGAGGGGGAACTTGTCCATGTGCTGGGACAAGTTTCAATACCTGGGCATAATGTGCCTTCACCACATATACCTTTTCTGGCCATGATCTTCATGAAATTGATCCATACCCAGCTGTTTTTCTCAGTTCCTGTTGTGTAAAGTAAGAATAATGTGATGTCTGCAACACAAATGTGTGATGTACAATTCGTTATTGTTTGTGAATTGGTACTGCATGTCAGTATTAAGTACTTGTGAGGAAATTAGCAATTTGGGTAATTAGTAACTTGAGTTTAAGTGATGTATGGTAAATAAAGCTTTCATTCTTGACATATCAAAAACTTTCCATGAATATAATCGCAACTCTATATAGACTAGCATTGAGAGGGTTCATAGTTAGAATCACAGAATCATAGAATTGTTAGGGTTGGAAGGGACCTCAAGGATCATCTAGTTTCAACCACCCTGCCATGGCCAGGGACACCTCATATTAGAGCAGGTTGCTCACAGCCACATCCAGCCTGGCCTTAAAATCCTCCAGGAATGGGGCTTCTACCACCTGCCTGGGCAATCTGTTCCAGTGTCTCACCACCCTCATAATGAAAAACGTCTTCCTAACATCCAATCTGAATCAGCCCACTTCTAGTTTTGTTCCATTCCCCCTAGTCCTGTCATTCCCTGACACCCTAAAAAGTCCCTCACCAGCATTCTTGGACGCCCCCTTCAGATACTGGAAAGTCACAATAAGGTTTCCTTGGAGCCTTGTGTTCTCCACACTGAACAGTCCCAACTCTCTCAGTCTGTCCTCATATGAGAGGTGTTCCAGCCCTCTGATTATCCTTGTGGCCCTTCTCTGGACACACTCCAGGACTTCCAGATCCTTCCTGTAATAGGAGCTCCAGAACTGGATGCAGTACTCCAGGTAGGGTCTCACCAGAGCAGGGTAGAGGAGCAGAATTACCTCCCTTGAGCTGCTGGCTGTGCTGCTTCTCTTCCCAGTATCACAGTATCACAGTATAACTGAGGTTGGAAGAGACCCCAAGGATCATCAAGTCCAACCTGTCCCAACAGACCTCACAACTAGACCATGGCACCAAGTGCCACATCCAATCTCCCCTTGAACACCCCCAGGGATGGTGACTCCACCACCTCCCTGGGCAGCCCATTCCAATGGTGAATGACTCGCTCAGTGAAGAACTTTTTCCTCACTTCGAGTCTAAACCTCCCCTGGCACAGCTTGAGACTGTGTCCCCTTGTTCTGGTGCTGGTTGCCTGGGAGAAGAGACCAACCCCTTCCTGTCTACAACCACCCTTCAGGTAGTTGTAGAGGGCAATGAGGTCACCCCTGATCCTTCTCTTCTCCAGGCTAAACAATCCCAGCTCCCTCAGCCTCTCCTCATAGGGCTTGTGCTCAAGGCCTCTCCCCAGCCTTGTTGCCCTTCTCTGGACACGTTCAAGTGTCTCGATGTCCTTCTCTTGATGCAGCCCAGGATGTGATTGGCTTTGTGGGCTGCAAGTGCACACTGCTGGCTCATGTTGGGCTTCTCATCCACCAACACCCCCAAGTTCTTCAGGGCTGCTCTCAAGCCAGTTGCTGCCCAGCCTATGTTGGTGTTTTGGATTGCTCCAACCCAGATGCAGATCCTTGCATTTGGTCGTGTTGAACCTCGTGAGGTTGTCATGGGCCCATCTCTCCAGCCTGTCAAGGTCCCTCTGGATGGCCTTCTTTCCCTCCAGTGTGTCTGCTGCACCACACAGCTTGGTGTCGTCAGCAGACCACCTGAAGGTGCACTCAATGCCACTGTCCCTGTCTCCAACAAAAATATTAAACAAGATTGGTCCCAGTACTGATCCCTGAGTGAGTCCACTTGTCCCTGGCCTTGGACATGGACCCATTGACCTTTGGGTCACCCTTTGGGTGTAGCCATCAAGGCAGTTCTTTATCTACTGAATGGTCCATCCATCAAACCCATACTTCACCAGCCTGGAGACCAGGATGTGGTGTGGGACAGTGTCAAAGGCTTTGCTGAGGTCCAGGTAAATGACATCAGTTGCTCACCCCTCATCTATTAATGTTGTGATCTTGTCATAGAAGGCCACCAAGGTTTGTCAGGCAGGATCTGCCCTTGGTGAAGTCATGCTGATTGTACCCAATCACCTCTTCATTACTCTTCTGCCTCAGGAGTGCCTCCAGGAGGATCTGCTCCAAGATCTTACTGGGCACAGAGGTGAGACTGACTCGTCTGCAGTTCCCTGGGTCATCCCTCTTTCCCTTTTTGAAAATGGGGGCTATATTTCCCCTTTTCAAGTCAGTGGGGTCTTCCCTGGACTGCCAGGACTTTTGGAATATAATAGCAGTTTAGCAACCTGTACTTTCTGTAAAATTAATCTGAAACAGGTTGCCTTAGGAAGGGGAAAAAATGTGGCATACTTAACTCTTTACTGATGCTTAGAAGACAGGGAAAAGCTGCAAGTAACAGAGCTTTATTCTGCAGAAATGCATGCATCATGTATATATTGTGTCTGTGTGGTGTATATGTACATAGCTACTAAATACTCTCATTAAGGACATCGCCTGAAGTTTGCTGAAGTCCATAAAGCTTCTATTGACCTAAGTGACTTTGGAGAATTACTGAACCCTGATACTTAATTTTACTTACTGTAAAATTACTGTAAAATTATTTACTGTAATTTGAGTATGTATATTAATGCATATACCAGAAAAATTCATTAAGAGTCCATTATGATAGGCTTTCATTTATTACTTTTTTTGTGTGATTTTTTTGGGATATAATTTTACCACTTTACATTTTTTTTAAATATGAGTTTAGCTTTCATGTCTACAGATAGTATTGCTCTAGATAAATAGAGGTAGTTTAGATAGAGGAATTTTGTGAGTTATGAACTGTAAATGAAGAATATAAAATAACTTCTTTTTTTCTTCTTGCAAAATTAATAAAGATGCAGAATTGAAAGGAATTCTTCATTAAGATGTATAACAATCTGAAAAAGTACAGCTGTAATGTTAATTGAGCTGCATTCAAGGAAAAGGGGCTTATGTTGAGAAAGGTCTGAGCACAAAGTGCTGCATTCTGAATTGTGTGAAGTCTTCAATACGAAAGGAAAGTTCTATGTTGTCTTACTGTATTGTGTCCTGAAATGCAGTGAGACTTTGGCTTTACTTGGACAGATGGTAAAAGGTGAAGTTTAGAGCTTTGCAGAATGCCTGCTGCACTGCAGTGCAGTGCTTTGGTACATCTGAACAGTATCAAACTGTTAAAATTCACTTAATGTTATGCAAATATAAAAAGACTTAGGTGAATTTTTAGCTCTACCTTGTGAAATAAAGTGTTGTCATATTCTCAGACCAATGTAGTACTAATTTAAACATTAGGGTGGTATATAGAAAATAACATGGTCTTTTTTTTCTTTTCCTTTTGGAACTACTTTAATGTCAGCTGCTTGGGATATTTTATACCTTTAAACTACAAATAATTGCTCATGTTGATGTTGAGAAGAACCATAAAACTGCAACAGTTTTCTGTACTACTGACAAAAATGATGTACTTCAAATTCTTCATAACAATAAGAAGAACTGTACAGTAAAAGAGCAAAACTTTCAACTGCTTACTTTTAAAACTTGATTGTAAATTTATAATAAAGAGATTGGTCTGCTTAGGCCATTATTAAAGCTCGCAGAAGGAGAGAGTCTGGATTTGCAAAGAAAACAGGAGTACGGATAGAAAAGTGCTTATGAATTCTACCACCCAACACCCTGAGCTTAGAGCTGCAATCATCTGATGATGTTAGCTAAGGACAATCATAATATTGTTGTTTGCATTTTATTTTTCCAAACCCTTTTCATTACTGTGTTGCAGGTCACAAAGACTGTGACTGAAGCCTTTTCTTTTGAGGAGACAGTATCAGTCTGTTGGATCCCAGGATTAGAAGTTTTTACTTACGGGTTTGCTTAGGCATAATTGGATAATGGTTGTATGAAAAATTATTTGCAGTACCATTTCCTTGTATATCTGAGTAATAGGGAATGATTTTGTTGCCACTTCTGATGTAATTTCTTAACTAAGTTAGAGAGTCAATGACTGGAATGTATTCAGGCCAGTTGATTGCCTGCAGGGTTGTAACCACACAGATGCCAAACTTCATTTCTTAACAAGGATTTTCACTGTTAGATCTTCATAGGTTCAGATCTCTGAACTGTTTTTTCTTTTTTAGTGTGCCTGTTACGCTACTAACCATTAATTTTCTGTGTCAAGTGGCTCAGAAAGAAAGATTCCTTAGAGTATGCTGGACCCAGTTTCTAATGTCTTCATTCTAGATTATTTTTGTTTCTCTTATCTGCCCTCTTGATCTATACTGTCATGGTGGAAAGTTTGTCCTGTAATTTTTGCTAACAAAGTAGGACAGTGGTTCATGCTAAAGGGAGATTGCTTCCTTTATTAAGACCTATTGATAATCAAAGGGATAAATCAGAGTATGATTAAAAAGTATGTTGTCAGGAGAACACTAACGTTTTGATAACACTGTTCATCGTCTGTGACTTCTGTTCTTCTATGTCCGTTCAAAGCATCTTGGTAAGCTTCTCTGCCCTTTTCTTTGTGTCTCTACTGTGATGTAGACCAACTTCAGCTTTTTTTGTGGTTTTTTTTTTTTTTTTTTGAGAAAAGTATAATGAACAGCATATATTTTTCCATTACTTTAATATATTGCTATGAAGGATAACATTTACGTGTGTGACAGTTTCCAAGTGCATTGCAGAATAATGTATTTAGCAGTGTTTATAATATTTTAATATGCAGCATGTGTTTTCTCCCATCTGGAAATCCTTGAGGGGCTTGTCTGCATTGTGTCACCATCATTATATACATCACTATTTGTGCAGAAATTTCAGAACACCTCAGGATAGTACAAAAGTTTTCTGAAATACTACATTTTTACATGACTTTTGATGTTGTTGAAGGTTTATTTATGGCTCTATTTTGTTTGATAGGTACAGCATAGAGTACTTGGTTTGCACGGCATGGGAGGACAGTGCTTACCCATAGTGATGAATGTGTATTTGAAATGTTTCAATGAATTACATTTTCTGTATTTTTTTTCTTTGTCAAATTAAAATGGGGAAAAAAATATCAGAAGTAGTTTCCTGAGTTGTGTTAATGTAGTAAATTTAAAACTAAGTAAGCACTATGTTAAAATTAAGTAAATGCTAAATTAAAAAACAAGTAAATGTGATTTGACCGTTTTGGTCTCTGCATAGAAGTAAGGTCTCCCATATGGAGTAAGAAAGGGAGAGAGCACGGAATCCATCACATAGCATAGGAAAGCAGCAAGGAATTAGGACAGTTGTCAGTGAGTAACTGCATGTAAGGGTGTTCTGCCTGAACTTACATAGGCTCAGTGAATCATCCCTTAACTGGTAGTTGTATGATACATCTGGCACCGAATGAATGAAAAGGTGATTCTTCAGGATATTGGTAGATAAAATGAAAATGGAAGGCAGCTCATCTCTCATGGAGATGTTTCTTTTCTTTTTTTTAGGTAAAGTGAGATTAACTTGAGAGCATGAATTCCACATATGTGGCACTTCCTACTTGTTTGTCAAATGAAAGCATCTGTACCACTCAGTCACTGTTCTTAGAATATCTATTCTGGTAACCTTTAAAACAATTCTTGGGTAATGTATGCATTTTACCAGGAAAAATAAAGCTGAAAGCTAGTAATTTAATTAATGTAGAAGAAATGCATAGTTCTATTTGTGGTCATGACTACTTTAATGCTAAAGTCAACATGTTTTAGACACCAGAGTATTTCCATTTCACTCCACTCTGTGAAGTTTTCCAGTATCATGTGTTGATTAGTGGCTAACTCACGAAGAGCAAGCTCAAGATCAGAGCATCCCAACAAGTAGGAAATCAAGAAAGGGAGCCAGGAGACCTGTATGGTAAAGTAGGGAACTGTTGAGCAAACTCATGTGGAAGAAGAGAGTCTACAGATGTGGGAAGGAGGGGCTGGAGTATCGTGTCCAGTTCTGGGCCTCTCAGTTCAAGAAGGACAGGGAACTGCTTGAAAGAGTCCAGGACAGAGCCAAAAATGTTTTGGGGAGTGGAATAACTTCCTTATGAGAAGAGACTGAGGGATAAGGGTCTAGCTTGGAGAAAAGGAGAATAAAGGGTGACCTCATTAATGTTTATAAATATGGACAGGGTGAGTGCCAAGAGGATGGAGCGATGCTCAATGACAGGACAAGGGGCAGTGGGTGGAAGTTGATGCATAAGATGTCCCATGTAAATATGAGGAGTAAAAATTTCACTGTGAGGGTGACAAAACAGTCTCTAGAACTCCAGTCTTACCACTGTTTTGGTATGGATTTGTTGTCCCTTTCATCACTTTTCCTCTTTTCCAAAAAGAGATCTCTGAGATTTGCTTTAATCTCCAGTTCCTTACTTATAAACTTATACGAGGCCATAGTCTTCCAAATGAGTCATATGAGGGTAAAATTAACTGACATGCTAAAAACCAGCACTGCAAAACTGATAGGCTGTTTCACAGGAGGTGGTAACCTTAAAAATGGCATCTTGGATTATAGTTGTCCTTATCTAGGGGGAAGAAAGAATTATTATGCTGATCTTCATCCACATTGTCTTGTGATTATTTTCCATGCTGACGACTTCTGTTCAGAATGTTTTCAACTATGCAAAGTTGAGGGATTTCCTGTTCACTGTTTAGAAGAACTTTTCCTGTGATGATGCATTTTATTTCCAAAATGTTCTCTTGATAATGACTCAACTTGTTCTCTATTATTTCTTGAATCTCTGTTTCCTTATGCCCTTCAAATATTTCCAGACTGGTGTTACATCTTCTTTTAATTGTCACTTAGCCCATGTATAAGCAACTTGCCAATGTGTAGCTTTGCAATCTCCCTCCATAAATTTGTCCTTGCAGAGCTGCTCATGATGCTTCTGCCTTTATTTTGCTATCTGATACTTCACCTGCTTATTTTTAGTGTCGAACATGAAGGTATATTTGTGAAATTTTGCTGGGATTTTGCCAAGTTTATAAGTCTTTTTGTATGTTGTGGCATACTGCTTCTTTGTCTATGCAAAGCACAATTATGTTGATTTAATTTATTGCCACAATGTCAGCTAAACTCTATGTACACTGTCTAAATGTTACATAATCTTTCTCTATGCATTCAAGAACAGGACATTCTGACATGGATTAATGTACAATAATTTTTCCTATATGCATTTGATTTCAATTATGTGACTAAATGTATATGTATATATACATATATACAAATGTACATATATACAAATGTATGTATATACATATGTACGTATATACAAATGTATATGTATATGTATATGTTGATTTCTACTATTTTGGAATTTCTAAATTTTTATTTTTTTTTCCCCTACCAGTCTGGTGAACTGTTGTGAATTTTCATGCAGATATTAAGCACCTTATCTTTTGATATCTCTGACTATAAGATGTGCAGATAGTATGGAAAGGTTGTTTAGCTATCATTCTGTGATTCTGTGATTTCTCTATTTAAGTTTTTTAGTATTCTGTACACAATATATTTTATTAGTAGTAGTTTAGAGTGAAGTATATGGATATACAAGGATTTTACAGATAAGTAGACTTAAATGATTCAGTGTCTATTTTATTTTTAGTATGTCTGCTTAGCAGATACATACCAGTTAGCTTCTATTAATTAAAAACTCTCTTTTATTAAAGAAATCATGAATATAAGTTAAATAAAGAATATTTTGGGGGAAATCAGTTATAATAGGCGTTCAAATCACATGCCATTAAAAAACCAAAAGGACCTTGTATCTGCATAGTTCAAATACTGTTGCATTAAGTATAACCTGATTAAATATAGTTAAAGTGATTTGCTAGAGAGCAACTTCTAAGAGGGGGTGGCATTTAAAAAAAAAAATAAATATAAAAACATGCTTCTAATTTCCTAATCTCATTTGGGAAATGAGTTCTGGGTGAGCCATTAAATTTCAGTAAAATATTAACAAGTTTCATAACTATCCAGTTGGAATTTTGTAAATAGCAATGTGTTCTTTTGGAATGACATTTCAGTCAGTGCATTTTACTGACACTGAAAACAGGCTGTGTGCCCTCTTCTCAAATATATTCTTGCAAACAAGTGAATGCCCTTTATAGGTTTTGAATGCTAAAAATCAATAGTGTTTTCAAAACAGAGAGAAATTTAGTAGTTTGTTTGCTGCTACAGAAGCATCTTTGAGTTGGAAAACAACACAAAGAAATCTCCATTGGTCTTGGTTATTAAAAAAAGGAAATTTGTTGAATTGAAAGATTAGTACATATTTAAGGTGAGAACTGGAGCTTGTCCACTCGACTCCAAGAACTGAACATTCTAAAGAGAGAAACTGAACATTGCAAAACTTAAATGTGCAAGAAGTTGTTAACATGATGCTGCCACAAACAAGTATTCCTCAAGTCACAGAACTTGGGATCTGTTATATATGAGAAGTAAAGGATAAGGGTTGGTAAGATTAGAATTAACCATTGGATGGGTATAGATTTGGTACTTCATCAGACTCTAGAGAGTATTTGTTGTTCTGTGCTTTGAATGACCTAATAAATTTATAAATGTTAAGTAATTTTAAGCACATTTTCAATATTCTTGCTCCTTTACAAGTACTGTTGGTAAAGTACAGGCTGTGTCACATTACAAGACCAACAGGGTTCCTTCTCTCACTCTTGTGTTTTCCTGTTAGTTTTGCCTTTTTTTTCCCCCCGTTTTTCCTTTTTTTCCTTTTTTTTTTTCTTTACTTTCTTTCTTTTCTTTCTTTCTTTCTTTCTTTCTTTCTTTCTTTCTTTCTTTCTTTCTTTCTTTCTTTCTTTCTTTCTTTCTTTCTTTCTTTCTTTCTTTCTTTCTTTCTTTCTTTCTTTCTTTCTTTCTTTCTTTCTTTCTCTTTCTCTCTTTCTTTCTCTCTTTCTTTCTCTCTTTCTCTCTTTCTTTCTCTCTTTCTTTCTCTCTTCCTTTCTCTCTTCCTTTCTTTCTTCCTTTCTCTCTTTCTTTCTTTCTCTTTCTTTCTTTCTCTCTCCCTCCCTCCCTCCTTCCCTCCCTCCCTCCCTCCTTCCCTCCCTTCCTCCCTCCCTTCCTTCCTTCCTCCCTTCCTTCCTTCCTCCCTTCCTTCCTTCCTCCCTTCCTTCCTCCCTTCCTTCCTTCCTTCCTTCCTTCCTTCCTTCCTTCCTTCCTTCCTTCCTTCCTTCCTTCCTTCCTTCCTTCCTTCCTTCCTTCCTTCCTTCCTTCCTTCCTTCCTTCCTTCCTTCCTTCCTTCCTTCCTTCCTTCCTTCCTTCCTCAGAAATGTGCAATTTATGTGAGTAATTATTGTGCTCATTTTGTTTGCAGTAGAAATTGTAGTAGTTCTTTAAGTGAACTGCTTCACAAGGAGCCTGGCCATTTGTATCTAGCAATTGTCTTTCATTAGCGCTCAGAGGACAAGTATGGCAGGGTGCAGCATGTTGGCACAGGATTCCAACTGTTAAGAAGGTTCTCTGGTGTTCTCCATTCATTTGAAATTTACTGTAGATCTGTCCTCAAACTGATTAGTCTGTGTATGTAGGCTGTAGAAAATACATAGTATTAGTAGCAAAATAGCATAATGCCCTGTAAAAATCATTTAATGAATACTATCTCACTAGCATTCACTAACTGAATGACCATTATGAAGAACTTGAAACAGTTGTAGAGGACAACTTCCAGCATGACCAAGTTAGTCTTCTAATCCTTTATTCTTAAGACCTGTAATGTCAATATTTTCAGAATTAGTGTGACACTAAGAGGAGAGATGTTAAAACATCAAGTGGCTCAAAGCAATACTTCTCAAATTTGTTTTCTCTTAAGGCAATTTTTAATGTAACTTTGTCAAAGAAACAGACAAAAAATGTCTAACTAGTGGGGCAAAAAGAACCTGTGAGGACACAACCTGTTGTAAGTTTACCACTTGCTAGGTCACTCCACTGGGGTATTCTTACTAGGCTTTGTTTATCAAGTTTCCTGAAATACTGAACAGGAAAAGAACATAACTTGCCATAAACATGTCCAGGGAGCACAAGATAGGAGAAAATTGATATTAAGAAATTTGTATTACCAGTATTTAAAAATCTAACCAGAGAGACTTGGTGTGAATTGAGTCATTACCCAGTTAAAAATAACCTTTCCAGGTCATGTCATTTTGTTTGCCGCAGTGAAATAAGTTTATTTCAGCAGAATGAAGCCGTTACTAGCTTGGCAGAGTCCACTTGTCAGAATTTTATGGAGCAGAACACCATTTGGCTTGGAAATTCAATAAATACTGTAATGTAAGAGGAGTTAAACTCCAAGGGCTGAAGGGACACAGTGTGGGGAATCTGTCAATAATGCATTGTTTGACACTTCAGGATATGTGAAGAATGATCATTAAAAATCAGGCAAATGTCTCTTCTCACAATCTTGTGATCATGTTAAATATATGGATTGAATACAGTTTTTCAATATTGAAGCAGAATAGCACTGACTTCTATTGTTACCTAGTTAATTTCTCCTATATGCATTTTTTCTAACAGGAGGGTTAATGAGAGAGTGGTTTAGCATGGTTGGAGGAAATCCACAATTAAATAAAATGATAATGTTACTAATATTAATAATATTTAAACTACTGTTTAAATCAGCATGCAAAAAAAATTTGCTCTGTGCTGAATATTTGTCTGAAGTGTGGGAGGTTGGTATTCTTTCTCCAGTGGGAGAGGAGTAGGCAAACTAATTGTTCTCCCTGCAAGGTGAAACTATGCAGTTCAGTCATGTGATTATTTCAGAGGCAGGGATGAGGTAGTCAGCAAAAACTGGTTGGGGTGCCCTCCAGCTATCCAGACTTTCAGCTTGTACTTGGAACACTGTTATTTGAATAACTCTTTAAAGTATTGCTTGTTCTAACAAAAATACTTCCTGAGGGAATAAGTAATGGAATCATTTCAGATTTCCAGTCCTATATGGTAACATTTGTAATCAATGAGCGAGTTAACCATTGAATATATGGTGAAATACTGATTATATGAAGTCACTCTGTCAACACTGAATGTTTGTATACAAAAATGTACACCTGAAATGGGAGTTACTATCTTGATACTGAAATACTAGTTGAAAGCCTGAGTTTTGTACTATGTAGAAATCAGGTAAAGCTGTTATAGTATTCTGCCAGGTGTTAAAATCTGGTAATTTCTGGAAGGCAAAAGATTCCTGTAAGCGACTCAAATAATGTACCACAGCAGCTAAAAGGTATTAGCATGTTCTAAATTGTGTTAACTGTCTTTTTCTGAATGTATTCCTTGTCAGCTGTTCAGTCAATTTTCCTTTGCCATCTAAAAATTATGCAGTTGGGGTAGTCATTTCTAGCCACAGTCATGCTAGTGTGAGGGAGCAGAGTGAGGCCTAAGCCTTTTTACAGAGAGTGGGAAATGGTTTACTTCTATTCAGGAGAATAACAAACATTTCCGTATACCTTCAAAAAGTCTTAAAATTGATGTGCCAAAGACTTCTACATACTTTTAGAAAAAGTTGAAATTGTTATAATCTGTCTCATCAGTTTATAAACGTTGCTCCAGACCAATGTAATTAAGTGAAAAGAATATACTGTGGTTCATTTGTTTGAAGTACTATCTTCAATATTATACTTGGATATGTTAGCATGTTTGTTTGTGTCATTTGTGTGGGTTAAAAAGAAAGTAGCACTGAAAAAACAGCATTTTCTGCATCTTTTTTCAGGCAGAGTAGAATTCTCTTATCTTCAGACAAGACCTTTTGTGATTCAGAATAGCTATGTTGTGGCTAAAGCATTCAGACCACTGTCCTGAAGATCACAGTGACTGAGTTCGCAAATCTAGTTTCAGGTAGATGCCAACACTTAGTCTCCAAA
The DNA here is from genome assembly GCF_014839835.1 of Dryobates pubescens. NCBI lineage: Eukaryota > Metazoa > Chordata > Aves > Piciformes > Picidae > Dryobates > Dryobates pubescens. The sequence continues at coordinate 52,709,527 of NC_071657.1, forward strand.
CGTTACTTTGCTTAGGGTGGGATATTCTTGCTTATTTGGAAGCAAATGTTCTAACATGTACTTTGTAAATAAGAGTGTGCCTTGAAGTAATTTACTCGTTTATTTGTACCAGAGAGATGCACTTTTCTTAAAATATGTGACTAAATGTTGAGACAGGTGATTTGTACATTTTAAGTGTAGCCCTGTATTTGAATAAAGTAATTTGGTGAAAGACTTTTCATATGTTCAAAACCTCTAAAAATTTTATGAAATTAAAACCCCAAAATCACAAATATGAAAATAAAAAATAAAAAGCAAACACCTTAATATCCAAGTTGTTAGCATGTGGTTCATAGCTACAACTGTAATTGGACACAGAAGGGATTGTTCACAAATTAATGATTTCTGGAAGGCTTTTTAGTTTGGCAAGATGTGTACACTTGTGGTGTATGGACATAGTTTACCAGAAGAATCTGTCCTGTAATATCCTGAAGCAGCAATAAACAAACATACCAGAATAATTGACACAGTTTACTGGCATTTCATAGCTTATATGCTGTCATGTCTGTATTAGTTTCTGGCAGCTGTGCATACTGGTGACTACAGATATTTTATTTCTATTTTTTTTGTTCATTCACTTAGTGCACTCGGTATTATCCTGAGGTTTTGGTGGGGTTTTGTTTAATACTAAAGTTGGAAATTTTAAAGTATTATTTTAAAAGTATTTGGGAAATTTTAACAAAGTGAACAAGACAGAGACAATAAAGACAGCATGGATTATGTACTCCCTGGTACTGAGAATTATAACATTGCATGGGACTTTTTTATTGAACTTTACAGAATACTTTCTCTTGGATTTAGAATGAATTTTTCTTTGATTATGTTACTCTTCTGAGCATCTTCAGGGCTAGCAGATATTGTACTTATATATAAAGGGCAGTCAAAGTCTTACATTTTGAACTGCTCAATCCCTTGGTTTTAATGCTACAGTTTTTAAAAGACATTAGCGGATGTGTCAGCTCTCAAGGGAAAAATAATATTTCCTGGTATCCCAATCACCTGTGCTGATTGTGTACTGAGATGATATGGTTATTACCCAGGAAATGTTGACACTTTGAGGAATTAAACATGCAGGCTGAAGACATATATAAAATGTGGATGGGCAGAAGTGCATATCGGAAAAAGAATATTGTAGAAACCTGTCAGATGTCATTGAGATAAGTATGCGTTTGAAAAAGAAGATGGAAGTCCTCTGCTGGAAAATCTACCAAAAAGTTTTTCCTGTATTTCATTCTCTGAAAGATCTATTAGCTACTGCAGACTAAGCAATGTTGTGTTGAAGAACCAGGCCTGGTATTTGTGGTGGTTTGTATGTGTTTGTGGGTTGTCCTTTTAAACCATTGATGCATATACATTGACTGAAAATAGTTGTAGGAGCATTAGTGAAGAGTTTTGATTCTGCTCTTTAACCACTATGTCATGGTTTCTTGGCTTTTTAGTCTAGATAATAATTTGTCTTGCTTTGAAGCAACTTGAATGAGGATTATGTAAGCATGCAGAGAAGGGAAGCAACTTACACTATTTTCAAAAAGGAAAAATGGCTTCACATCTGAGCACTAATGAGAAGAAGTTCTCTCTGTATAGTGAAGGGGGAAAGCTGATAAAATAAGGATAGTTGTAAACTGCATAATAGAAAGATTATGAGAAGGCTGTTTTGAAAATAAGAAGCTTTGTATTACTATGCAGAGTTTTGGAATGCAGCTAGTAAAAGAGAAATGTCAGGCACTTGCATTCCAGTTTTAGAAGTCATAGAATCATTGAATGGCTTAGGTTGGAGAGGATCTTAGAGATGATCTGCTCCAATCTCCATGCCTTGGACAGGGATGCCTCTTGGCTAGACTTGGCTGCTCAAGGCCTCATCCATCCTGGCCTTGAACCAGCCCCAGGGAGGAGGCGTCTGCAACCTGCCTTGGCAACTCATTCCCCATGTCTTTCTGAGGACCCCTAGCCTTTTATTGCCTGATTAAGAATTGAATGATACTGGTGTTCCTGTATGTGTTTGTTGTTGGTTTTTCGAAATTTAATTTTTTCGGAGGATAACGGTAGGGTTACTGCCATTATCTCTGCAAGCAATTCTAGAACTGCTTGATCAATCTCATATAGCCTCATGATTTGAAAGTGGTGAAGTGATTCAGAAATGTTTTGAATCAACCTTCCATTTGCTGTAAGTCCAAGAAACTCACAGTGGTCAGAGGAGAAATTATTTTAACCCATGTATAGTTTCCTGGTTGAAAAGCCAGGATTTTCTAGCTGTACATTCATACACTATTAACATGAACTCTTACACTGAGTCTTACCCGTTTCTTTCTGAAACCAATGTAATGGTTTTTTCTTCAGTGGGCTTCATTCTGACTTGTTCTGAGGTAGAGCATGTCAGACATTTACTCACAGCTGATGACTAATTTGTCATGCTTTCCTCAATCAACTTGGGACTTATTGTTATGCACAGAGTTCAGTTTCATAGTTTCTTTTAAAAAAAAAAAAAAGAACTTATTGTCATATCATAGTGGTAGCTGTTCGTGTGCAGTTTAGAGTGTGAAACTTAAGACAATACCAAAACTCTACTATAAATAGTTACACATAGTCAGTTTTTTATTAGAGCTAAGTCTCTAAGTCTGGTATTTGTCAAAGAAACAGATCAACAGTTTCTACCGAACAGCTGGCAAACAGCGATGTACATAGAATAGAAAATAGGGCAAATAATTATTAGAACAAGTCAGGCAATGCACATAGCAACCTTATGTACTTTAAGCAATTTTTCATCAAGAGAAGTGGTGACATGGTTCTTTTGACTTTTTTATACAATAAGAGCAAACGAGACACCTATAATGTCAACTAAGTCAGCAGTGCACCCAGGTTGTCAAGAAGGCCAATGGCATATTAGATTGTATTAAGAACACTGTGGCAGCAGGAACAGGAAGGTGATTGCCCCCCTCAAATACTGTGTTCAGTTCTGGGCCCCTCAGTGTAAGAAGAATGTAGAAGTGCTGGAGCAGGCCCAGAGCAGGGCATTGAGGCTTGTGAAGGACCTTGTACATGTGCCCTATGAGAGCAGCTGACAGAGGGTTGTTCAGTCTGGGGAAGAGGGGAGACCTTATTGCTCTTCATCTTTGGAAGAAAGGAGAGGTAACCCATAGAATGTTTAAGGATGTTGCTAGGTCATGTGGGAAAAAAATTAGAGAGACAAAAGCCGGCTTAGAGCTTAGACTAGTCTCTACTGTGAAGGACAACAAAAAATCATTTTATAAATATATTAATAGCAAGAAGAGGGGCAAGGACAATCTCCACTCCTTGGAGGGCACATATGGAAACATGGAAACATGGTAACAAAAGATGAGGAAAAGGCAGAGGTACTTCTTTGCCTCAAATTTTAATAACAGGATCAGTTATCTTCCGGACAACTGGCCTCCTTATCTGGCAGATGGAGGCAGGAAGCAGTATAGTTCCCCTGTGATCCAGGAGGAAGTAGAGATCTCCTTAGCTGCTTGGATCCCCACAAGTCCATGGCATTGGATGGGATCCATCCTAGGCTGCTGGGAGTGCTGGCAGATGAGCTGGCCAAAACATTCTCCATCATTTTTCACCAGACCTGGCTCACTGGAGAGGTCCCAGATGACTGGAAGCTCTCCAACATGATGCCCCTCCACATGAAGGGCTGGTTGGATGAGCCAGGGAATTCCAGGCCTGTCAGCCTGACCTCAATGCCAGGCAAGATTATGGAAGAGGTCATCTTGAGTGCAATCACACAGCACTTACAGGATGGCCAAAGGATCAGGCCCAGCCAACATGGATTTAGGAAGGGCAGGTCCTGCCTGACCAACCTGATCTCCTTCTATGATCAGGTGACCCGCCTGGTGGATGTGAGGAGGCCTGTGGATGTAGTCTACCTGGACTTCAGCAAGGCCTTTGACACCGTCCCCCACAGCAAACTCCTGGCCAAGCTGTCAGCCCATGGCTTGGACAGCAGTACTCTGCACTGGATTAGGAACTGGCTGGAAGGATGTGCCCAGAGAGTGGTGGTGAATGGTGCCACGTCCAGCTGACAGCCAGTCACTAGTGTTCACAGTATCACAGTATCACAGTATAACCAGGTTGGAAGAGACCCCAAGGATCATCAAGTCCAACCTGTCCCAACAGACCCCACAACTAGACCATGGCACCAAGTACCACGTCCAATCTCCCCTTGAACACCTCCAGGGATGTTGACTCCACCACCTCCCTGGGCAGCCCATTCCAATGACGAATGACTCGCTCAGTGAAGAACTTTTTCCTCACTTCATAGAATACATAGAATACATAGAATACATAGAATAAACCAGGTTGGAAGAGACCTTCAAGATCATCGCGTCCAACCCATCAACCAATCCAACACCGCCCAAGCAACTAACGCACAGCACCAAGTACCCCGTCAAGTCTTCTCCTAAAAACCTCCAGTGATGGCGACTCCACCACCTCCCCAGGCAGCCCATTCCAATGTGCAATCACTCTTTCTGTATAGAACTTTTTTCTAACATCCAGCCTGAATCTCCCCTGGCGCAGCCTGAGACTGTGTCCTCTTGTTCTGGTGCTGGTTGCCTGGGAGAAGAGACCAATCACTTCCTGTCTACAACCACCTTTCAGGTAGTTGTAGAGGGCAATGAGGTCACCCCTGATCCTTCTCTTCTCCAGGCTAAACAATCCCAGCTCCCTCAGGCTTTCCTCATAGGGCTTGTGCTCAAGGCCTCTCCCCAGCCTTGTTGCCCTTCTCTGGACACGTTCAAGTGTCTCTATGTCCTTCTTAAACTGAGGGGCCCAGAACTGGACACAGGACTCAAGGTGTGGCCTAACCAATGCAGAGTACAGGGGCACAATGACCTCCCTGCTCCTGCTGGCCTATTCCTAATACAGGCCAGGATGCCGTTGGCCTTCTTGGCCACCTGGGCACACTGCTGGCTCATGTTTAGGCAGGTGTCAATCATCACCCCCAGGTCCCTCTCTGTTTGGCAACTCTCCAGCCACTCTGACCCCAGCCTGTAGCTCTGCATGGGGTTGCCGTGGCCAAAGTACAGCACCTGGCACTTGGACTTGTTAAATGCCATGCCATTGGACTCTGCCCATCTGTCCAGTCGGTCGAGGTCCCTCTGCAGAGCCTTTCTACCCTCTAACTGACTAACATGCGATCCCAACTTGGTGTCATCTGCAAACTTGCTGATGACTGACTCAACCCCCTCATCCATATCATCAATGAAGATGTTAAAGAGGATGGGGCCCAGCACTATCCCTGGGGGACTCCACTGGTGACTGGCCGCCAGCCGGATGTGGCACCATTCATCACCACTCTCTGGGCTCGGCCGTCCAGCCAGTTCCTAACCCCACACAGGGTGTTGCTGTCCAAGCCACAAGCTAACAGCTTGGCCAGCAGTTTACTGTGGGGGACGGTGTCAAAGGCCTTGCTGAAGTCCAGGTAGACTACATCCACAGGCCTCCCCACATCCACCAGACGGGTCACCTGATCATAGAAGGAGATCAGGTTGGTCAGGCAGGACCTGCCCTTCCTAAATCCATGTTGGCTGGACCTGAGCCCTTGGCCATCCTTCAGGTGCGCAGTTATTGCCTCCAGGATAATCTGTTCCATCACTTTGCCTGGCACTGAGGTCAGGCTGACTGGCCTGTAGTTTCTGGGTTCCTCCATCCGTCCCTTCTTGTGGATGGGGATCACATTGGCCAGTTTCCAGTCATCTGGGACCTCTCCAGTGAGCCAGGACTGGAGGAAAATGATGGAGAGCGGCTTGGCCAGCTCATCTGCCAGCTCTCTCAGCACCCTAGGATGGATCCCATCCGGTCCCATGGACTTGTGGGTGTCCAAGTGGCTCAGCAGGTCCTGAACTAATTCCTCATGGATTTCTGGGGTGCTGTCCCCCAGGGATCAGTGTTGGGCCCTATACTGTTCAATATCTTTATAAATGATCTGAACGAGGATATTGAGTCCATCGTCAGTAAGTTTGCAGATGCCACCAAGCTGGAGGCAGGTGTTGATCTGTTAGAGGGTAGGAGATCTCTGCAGAGGAACCTTGACAGGCTGGACAGATGGGCAGAGTCCAATGGCATGAGATTTAGCACATCTAAGTGCTGGGTTCTACACATTTGCCACAACAACCCCATACAGTGCTGCAGGCTGGGGTCGGAGTGGCTGGAAGAGCGGCCAGGCAGAGATGGACCTGGGGGTACTGTTTGATAGTAGGCTGAACATGAGCCTTCAGTGTGCCCAGGTGGCCAAGGCAGCCAATGGCATCCTGGCCTGTATCAGGAACAGTGTGGCCATCAGGAGCAGGGAGGTGCACTGTGCACTGCACTGGTTAGGTCACACCTCAAGTACTGTGTCCAGTTCTGGGCCCCTCAGTTTAGGAAAGATGTTGACTTGCTGGAACCTGTCCAGAGAGGGGCAGCAAAGCTGGTGAGGGGTTTGGAGCACAAGCCCTGTGAGCAGAGGCTGAGGGAGATGGGGTTGCTTAGCCTGGAGAAGAGGAGGCTCAGGGGGGACCTTATTGCTGTCTACAACTACCTGAAAGGAGGTTGTAGCCAGGTGGGGGCTGGTCTCTTTTCCCAGGCAACCAGCAGCAGAACAAGAGGACACAGTCCCAAGCTGCACCAGGGGAGGTTTAGGCTGGATGTTAGGAAGAAATTCTTCATAGAGAGAGTGATTTGCCATTGGAATGGGCTGCCCAGGGAGGTGGTGGAGTCACCTTGACTGGAGGTGTTTAGGAAGAGACTGGATGGGGCTCTTGGTGCCATGGTTTAGTTGATTTGATAGTGTTGGACGATAGGTTGGACTTGATGATCTGGAGGGTCTCTTCCAACCTGTTCTGTTCTATTCTATTCTATTCTATTCTATTCTATTCTATTCTATTCTATTCTATTCTATTCTATTCCATTCTATTCCATTCTATTCTATTCTATTCCATTCTATTCTATTTTACACTACTCTACGCTACTCTACACTACTCTACTCTACTCCATTGCATTCCACTCCATTCTATTTTTTCTGCAGTTACCTGAAAAGAGGTTAGAGTGAGGAAGGGGCAAGCACCAGGACTAGAAGAAATGGATTCAAACTGTGCTAGGGGAGGTGTAAGCTACATATTAGGAAATACTTCTTCACTAAAAGGATTATCACACACTAGAATGGTCTGACCAAGGCAGTGGTGGAGTTACCATCTCTGAAGGTATTTAAGGGGTGTGTGGACCCAGTGCTTAGAAACGTGATTTAATGGTCACCTTGCACTATTGGGTTGAAGGTTACACTTGATGGTCTTGAAGGTGAGGGACATTTTAGAATGTTGGGCAATGATAGGACTAAGGGGAAATGGAGCAAAACTACAAGTGGGTTAATTCAGACTGGATGTTAGGAAGAAAGTTTTCACCATGAGGGTGGTAAGACACTGGAACAGGTTGGCTAGATGGTAGAAGCCCCATCCCTGGAAGTTTTTAAGGTCAGGCTGGATGTGGCGGTGAGCAACCTGCTCTAGTATGAGGTGTCCCTGGCCATGGCAGGGTGGGTGGAGCTAGATGATTCTTGAGGTCCCTTCCAACCCTGACAATTCAATGATTGTATGAAGTCTCTTCCAACCAACGATATTTTGTGATTCCGTGATTCTGTCCTGATCATTCCTTTCAGGGTTTGCATAATTGTTTTGTAGTTGTCAGAAAGCAAGAAATTTTGAGTGTTTTAGATGCATAGATTAGTGCTGGTAATGTACTTTTAATAGAATAACACTCTTCTTGGGCTTTACATACCTTATGTCTCACACTGAATTAAGGGGAAATATTTTAAAAGTCGGTGAATGTATGATGTGTTCCATCTTTCCTTGGAGAAAGGGCTAAAAATGTTACCTTTTCTTTGGATGTCACTTTCCAGTCCCCAGAAAATTAATACCTTTAATTACTTCTGTTCAAGGTCTTCATAAAACTTTTCTGTTGAAAAAGTAATGGAGGTCTGGTCTGCTAAGTTTCTTTAGTAAATAGTTTTCTGACTTGGTAGCTCACCATGTTGCAGGTTCTGAAAGGACCAAACAAAATAATGATTTTTTAAAATTTTTGTTGCTGTTGTTGTTTTGTTCTTTTGGTGTCTGTTCTAGGCTTCCCAAAGGGGGAACTGTGATGTTTAAGACACACTTCTGTATCTATAGTTAGGATTATAGCATAAAAACATTTTGTAATGAAAAGGATCTGTTACACAGTGAATTGTGATATTTTTTATTTTTACAAATCAAAGTTGGATGACATGAAGGCAAAGCCAAACAAGAAATTAATATCTTTCCATGCTACCAGAGGGATGTGTAGTTTCTCAGCAATTGTGTAGGAAAATTTCTATCCCTCTTAAAAAAAGAAACATTATTTATCTAAGAGTAGTTAAAAGTGAAAAAATTTACTTACAGAAATCTGTTAAAATATTAACCTTCTTTGTCAAAGATAGAGTTTATATTTTGACTATTTCCTTGTGAATATTTTAAATTTCTCATTGAAAGTTAATCTTATCAGGAATGTTGAAATATAAGGACAGATAAGAGATGACAGCAAGAGCTGACAGGACTGAAAGACAAACATCCTATTTGGAGGCTGCTGCTGAAGTTTATTACTGTGCTCTGTGAGGTATTACTTTGTTGCCTTCTTGTGTTCGGGAAGGAAATAATAGAATTGTTTTGGTTGGATTTGAAAACACATATTTGAATTTTTAATTTTATTTTTATTGTTTAAAGCATGCCCTTCTGCTTTTCCAGCTATATGAAGGGTTTATACATTTCTTCCTTCATCCTCTTTCCCCCTGTAATCTCAATGTTTGTGGTCAACTGTGCCATAAGTATGTGTCGATAGCAAATTTTCTATTTCATTAGCACTTCTGAAGCAATTTTATTTCTGCCAGATTGGAAATTTGAAGCCATTTACACTTCAGATGAGATAAAAATTGTTTGATATCAGTCAGATGATTTCAGTTTGATTTTGATTATTACCTTAGCTTTCTACTGTTAAATAAATTGTTGGACATGTTAAACACAGAGAGAAAACTTTTTGGTTCTGAAACAGTTGTTGCAATCTAACGCTAACAATGACGTTAAATTGTGAACAGTTGTAAATTAGTGAATCTGCAGGAGAACGGTAATTTTGGAGGAGAGGGCGTAAGTTTTTTTTTAATTTGCTAGAAGCTAAACAAGACTCTCTAAGTTCACAAGGGTAGCACTGTTCCTTTCTAGTTTACATAGAGAGGAATGAATCAGAGGAACTGTAAAAAGTAAATTAAGCAAAGCTCATTCAATATTTTTATCTTTTATAGATTATTTGCTATGATGGTAAAAATACATATGAAAGACTTCACTATACTCTCTGACACTTGCATGTGGAATTTTCTTGGTTTAGTCACGAAGAAAAATGGTTTAAAGAAAGGGAATGTGTCTGAACACTGATTTTTTTTTTCAATGAGCAAGTAAATTATGTGTTACATTCACCTGTAGGAAGAAGTTTGCAAAAAATTAGGAATTACCATAAATCTTAAATGAGCTGGGAGTAGAGTCTTTATCAAGTAGAAATCTCTCAGGATTCCTACACAACATATCTAATAATTATCCTAAAAATTCTGATACAAAACTGTAAGATGCATATGCATTTAGTTATATGATAAATAGGTATAAGATGAATTTATCTAGTTGTATATATAATGTATAATATTTTTCATTTATATAGAAATATTTACTTCTACACTTTGTGTTTTTACAATAGTATTTTTAGGATAATTATTAAATAGGTAAATAAACAAAGTTTTTACACACCTCACTTCAATTTCTTGTATACCCCATCTGCTGCCATGTCACTGTGATGATAAAAATTTAACAAACCATTTAGTTTCTTTGGGGTGAGAACATAGTGGAACCACTCTGGGGACTTCTTCAGAAAGAGCTGCTAACAAAAGCAGCTGCAATGTGTAAGAAGTAATATTTATTAGATTCAGTTAACTGCAGTTTTCCTTGTTTGAAAGACATGCCATATATCTTTTAAATTTAGCTATATGTCTGCTATTTTTGTCATGTCAGGCTTGGGCAGTGAATACTGTAAACTGCAGATAAATCCTCAGAGACAAAGTATGAGCTTTGCCAGCAGGGCAATCTGCATCCTGGTCTGTCATTCACACTTCAAGTAAGTTGAGTAATTTAACAGTGATCTAAAGGGTGGTCTAAAAGGTTTTCACCCTGAAGCAAATGCCTTTTCTGTCTTTGTTTTTATTTGTTTTCTGACTATTTAAGAATGCATAAATAAATATATATACATTTCTACGCAAGCAAATGTATCTATGTGTAGAAATGCAGCCTTAAGACATGCAAGTGTCATACTCAAAAGATAAATGCTTAAATCATCCTAAGGAAAAGATGAAGTTGCCTTTTCAAATCCCAGTTCTTTGGAAGAGCTGACTGAATTTGTGTGCCTACACCATGACAGAAGAAAGTCTTGCTAATATATCTGTTCTTTTTGTATTAAAAAGTCTGCAAGGATGTTAGATTAAAAAAAAAAAAAAAAAGTCAGTTGAAGAGGTTCTGTTACCAAAAGTCTGATAAGTAATCAAACTGGTAATTCTTGCTTTTTGCAGTCTAGATGTGTTGTGTATAGGTGTGCTATGGACTGACATCACATTGCATATTTAGTGTGCAAGTGTATTCTTGTGAGGGAAATAATAATTCTCTTATAGGTCATTTTACAGAGGAAGTGTGTAGGATGTGGCCATGCCTTTATTGGCTTCAAGGTGTTGGGTTTTTTGATGTGAAGAGTTGCAAACATCACTTTGTATCTAGAGGGCTTGCATGAGGCAGTGATCAGTCCCTACACCTCAGCTACTTAAGCATTATGGTTGGTTTTGATGTTTGCTGGTCTTGCTTTGACTAAGTGCAATACTAGGTATATTAGATTCAGTTAAGATCAGAGTCCAATATTATGTATATAGTATTGAGGCAGGAAATAATACATTTTCAGGAGAGTGTTTATGCATACATTGTTTGGTGTTTATTTGTTTCATTGCAGATCCTTTAATAAACAATAGGTCTCATTGCTTGCGCTGATTAACTGCAAAGTGGTGGCACAGGGGTAGACACCATTGTCTATGTGTGCCATCGTTATATGACTGTCTTGGTCCAGAGAGGGAAAGAGACTCAGTTCTTTTGAATATTCCCATGTCATGAAATTGGAGGCACAAACGAGGCCAAAATATCAACAGCTAGACTATTTATTATACAAATAAAGTGGATGGATCAGAAGGAGAGAGAGAGAGAATAGAGAGAGAGAGGCGAGTGAGGGAGAAGAGGCAAGGAATTGTATTACCACACCTCTCACCCCCCACGTTTGGGTCTGTGGAGGAAGGGTGCTACAGCTTTGGATGTAGATGAGATATTGGGTCTGTAGAGGAAGGGTGCTGCAGCTTTGGCTGCAGAGGAGAGGTCATCCTTGTTGGCTGTGCTATCCTCTGAGCAGCCTCTTCATCTCCATGAGTTGTACCAGGCAGAACTTAGGACACGGAGAGAGGGTTCCTCTTGGTCTGCTTCTTCCAGGCTACATGGTAATGTCTCTGTCATTTTTTACTCTCCTGGTATTCTCTCTGTTTTAACTCAGAGCAGCATAGCCCTGGTCTTTTCCTTCTCCTCTGTTTTCCTTCTTCTGTGTTTTCCTTCTCCTGAGCCAGTAGCTGCTCAGATCTTTTATACAGTTTTAGGAATGTATATTCCAGAGAGTATCGATAGCATTGGCCTCTGCCCATTATTTCAGGGCAGCTGCAGTCTGGAGAGCAATATTTATCTATGCACCTTCCAGAGAGTCGTTCCAGTGGTGTCTACCCAATATACATCAGCTATTGTCTGGGCAAGCTGCAACGGTGATTTTATCTTTGTTGAGTCATATCAAGAGAGACAAGATTTATTCGCTCACAATGACAAAGGTAAGGGCTAAGTAATTCTGTTCCTGAATATCAGTGAGATGAAGATTGCTTAGTATACATCCTTCCATTTATTCACTTAATTGTTTCTATTACTCTAATTTAGATAGATGGATGGATGGATAGATAATAGATAGATAGATGAATAGATAGATAGATAGATAGATAGATAATCTTTCTCCTTTCTCTTGCACCTGAGCTGAGGGAGCAATACAAACTAATACATCGTCTCAACAGATGAGAAAGTTTCTCCAGCAGACAGCCTCTTTTAAAATAGATCTCTTGCTGCACTATGCAAAATGCTAAGCAATAGAAATACTGATAGTTTTTTCCCCTGACTTCTGACTTTTGAAATTAAAAGCACTTTCCTCACCCCCATTTTACTGTTAACTCTTGCTTTTCTTGGTTTTAACAAAATTAGGATGATACAGCTGTCTTCAGAATATAATGATGTACGTAAAAGTCTGAAATTGTAGCTCAAACTTAGACATCCCCAAATTTGCTTGCCCTTTTTATATAGGCTGCAAAAACAATGCAGAAAACACATATTACGTAGTTTTGTTTAAATTTTTATTTTGCATAAAAGAAGTACAATTGGAAAGTGTTTTGAAAAGGTTTTCTGTTGACTAATGACAAGGTCCCTAAGTCATTCACAACTGTATACTTCACGTGAGAATTTTCAAAATATTGAAAAATTGCTTACAGCTGGCTGCACACTCGGAAATAAAACTCCCATACCAGTTATGGTAAAACTCCCATACAAGACATTCAATTTAGTTTATGCACAGTGAGAGCAACAGAACTGTTTCTTTCCAAAGAGGTGACTGCAGTCAGAACTTCTACAGCTGCCTTTCATGCACTGACAATTAAAAAAATCAAAATAAGATCTCTACCTGGAAAATGCACACTCCCTTTATAATTACCTATTTCAAAGCTGTAATTGAGCATTTCATTACAGAGGTACTAATCAATCCAGAACAATGCTCCTGGGACAGCACATATGTCCAGAGACCTAACAGCTATAATAGAAATGCTGAAGAAACTTTACTGGGACATGATCAGTTGCTTAAGCATTTCTGCTATGAGGGATTAAACTCCCACAAAGTGTATTGTGGTATTTCATGTAAGAACATCAGCTAAAGTATAGCTTAGGTATATTGAAAAAGTAGATATTTTGTCATCAGTATAAATAAATAAGATGCCTTAATTTTAAAATAAATGAGCTTTCCTTCACCTAGGCAGATTCTTAGGTAAAACAGGTGACTGGAATAAATGGTGCAAAAAGAGGAATTGTCTTTCCAGAGTATAGTGGGGTGGTTTTTTTTGTTTCTTTTTTTTAAATAATTGCTAAAGCATAGCTATTTGCAGCTCCCTCTAAATTTTTCTGTTGAGATGTTATATCTGTAGCACACTGCTAACACTCCAGATGGAAGAGTTGAGTTTGGAGTAACGGCTGCTATTTACAGCCGTACTTCACAGAGTAGTGTGCATGGCTTTGGGGGTTCCTCAAAACTGACAGTACTACATTGTGGCCCTTGAGACAGTGCTTTGTGTGAATTCTTAGTATTTCTGTCACATCGGTGACATCTTTCTGGATGGGGAGCACAGTTAACTTTGTGTTTGGAAGCTGTGTGAGGCTGATAGTACTGATATAGACAATTCTGTACAATTACACAATATTTCCTCCAGATATTACAAATAGTTTTATTTCATGTTCTAAGCTGAATCTTTGAAATTTTGGAAGATTTCAGTGTGACTGAAGGCTTAAAGTTTCAGTGTACTCTACAGGATACTGGCTTTTGTGTTCACAGTATGTGAGATTTTGTATATTGTTATCTAGTACAAGGCATCAGGGTCAAAATCAAAAATGTTGTTTTTATAGACACCTACATGAACTCAATATTTCATTATGTCTGGCAAAGTACAAAGAAGTGTAAAGTTAAAGGTTAATATTTTTCTTTAGTTTGAATGTCATAGCAGTATGTTTACAGACTACTACATCTCGGTTAGAAATGAAAAAGCCGAAAGCAGAGAGAAAAGTCCTGGAATTCTTTACATATGAGACATATGTTTGAATGGGCAGATAGGTTGTCTTGTCTACCTTCTGACAGAAATCTGAAATACGTCAGTATGTGGTTCTGTCTCTGTGTGTGTGCAGATACGTATGTTCTTAAACCTCTATGTGGGAAATCATTGTGCTTTGCTGGTCGTTAAATGCTTTATCTTACATCTGTGGTTTGGGTTTTTTGTGTGTATCCCCCCACCCCTCCCCAATTTCTTCTAATGTGCAGATTATCAATACTCTAAAACTCCACCTGACAGACAGCTCATACCTAAAACACCTACCTGTTTTCCCAGATATGTATTTTTTACAAAAGGTTATTAATATAATTAGGATAATAACCTCTTCTCTGTCCTATGTTCAGTCCAATTTCATTCTAGCACATTTTGACACATAGAAGACAGTCAGTGGTGCCTGCAGTTTGCTTATTTCACCAATTTAATATTTTGCAATTTTTTTGGTCTTATTTGTCCCACTAATTTAATAAGAAAGATATTGCATTGCCTGTTTCAGAAACTGCATCATATTCCCAAGTGAGAAAGGTGATGAATAGATCTATTAATCCATCTATCTAGCTATGTAAAATAAATAAGTAAATAAATAAATAAACAAACAGAATGTAGGGAGTTAGTAGGATGGAACTATTCCAGAAGGTGAGGAGGAAAACAATTATTGCTAAAATATACATGACCTGTTTAATATTCATAGAATCATAGAATCAATGAGGTTGGAAAAGACCAAAAAAAGATCATTGAGTCCAACCTGTCACCACAGACCTCATGAATACTAAACCATGGCACCAAGTGCCATGTCCAGTCCCCTCTTGAACACCTCCAGGGTGGTGACTCCACCACCTCCACGGGCAGCACATTCCAATGGCTAACAAGTCTCTCTGTGAAGAACTTTCTCCTCACCTCAAGCCTAAACTTCCCCTAGCTCACCTTGAGACTGTGTCCCCTTATTCTGGTGCTGCTTGCCTGGGAGAAGAGACCAACCCCCACCTGGCTACAACCTCCCTTCAGATCATTGTAGATGTCAATAAGGTCTCCCTTGAGCCTCCTCTTCTTCAGGCTAAACAATCCCAGCTTCCTCAGCCTCTCCTCATAAGGCTTGTGCTCAAGGCCTCTCACCAGCCTCATTGCCCTTCTCTGGACATGTTCAAGAGTCTCAATGTCCTTCTTAAATTGAGGGGCCCAGAACTGGACACAGGACTGAAGCTGTGGCCTAACCAGTACTCATTACAGGGGCACAAATGACTTCCCTGCTCCTGCTGGCCACGCTATTCCTGATGCAGGCCAGGATGCCATTGGCCTTCTTAGCCACCTGGGCACACTGCTGGCTTATGTTCAGCTGGCTGTCAATCAGTACCCCCATGTCCCTTTCTGTTTGGCTGCTCTCCAGCCACTCTTGACCCCAGCCTGTATGACTGCATGGGGCTGTTGTGGCCAAAGTGCACTTGGACTTATTGAAAGCCATCATGTTGGAC
Source organism: Dryobates pubescens (assembly GCF_014839835.1). Lineage (NCBI taxonomy): Eukaryota > Metazoa > Chordata > Aves > Piciformes > Picidae > Dryobates > Dryobates pubescens. The sequence continues at coordinate 52,725,058 of NC_071657.1, forward strand.
TCCGCCCATCTGTCCAGCCTGTGAAGGTCCCTCTGGAGAGCCCTTCCACGCTCTAACAGATGAACATCTGCTCCCAACTTGATGTCATCTGCAAAATATTGTTGTGCACATGCATACCTTGTCCATATCACAATGTCCTATTACTGTATATGTTAGAGCAATGTTTTCATAGCTGCATGCACTACAGTTTGCATTTATGCTATCTCACACCCTTAATGAAAAGAACATTAATTTTCATAGGGAACACATACTGCCATGTTCTTACTGAGAACTGACCAAAAGAGTCATTAACACAATTTCAATATGCAATTGACAATTTATAACCTTGTTACAAATTAGCACCTTGTTGCTATGCCAGGAGACTTGGAGGAGAGTGCAGTCATACTTTTTCTTTAGGTATGAGCCCCAGTGATGAGTGCTCAAGAAGCTGTTGACAGGGTTACATTTGAAAAGTACTTGCCATATCTTAGTATGGGAAAAGCATAGTTCTTTTATTGCTTCAGGAAGTTTTTGTACTTTATTATCAAATAATTTTATAATGCCAACTACTTCTGAAAAATCACCATTTTAATTCTCTCTCTATTCCTTTAATGCAATTGTACTGCCATCAGCAATAAAGTGCAGTCAGGCTAATCAAGCTGCAGCTGGATTACTGTCCTTTGTGTACTGCAAATTCACCATCTTAGTCAGTAATGCTTCAATCTGATTAGGCTACAAGTATATTTGATAGTATTGAAATTAAAGTGTAAAGTGAAAAGGAAAAGCCATCAAGGAAGACATTCCAGAGTAATATCATGGAGATGCCTTGCAATGTTAAGTCAGATTTGACCTGTTAGCTTTGAACTTCCAAATATATATCTGTAATACTCAGTGTGCTTCAACTGGATCTGATCTGAAAAGTGAGGCCCAACCTGAAGGTTTCACAATATCTACACTGAAAAGACACAAAAGATGGAAAATTCCTCTGAAACAGTTTTGATTCTTCAGATATAAGCAGTAGTAGCAAGCCTATGTCATGTGCATAGCAGGGGATGTGTGCGATCACTCTCATTGCGTCCAAACACATAGCTCTTGGAGAAAGCAAGGTACTAAAAAAATACTGATTCTGACAGTAACTGTGGTCTCAGAATTCAGCTACTTAATGTGCAGTAGAGCTATTCTTCTTGAGTGCAGTGTTTTTTAGTAGGGCTGTTGAGACCATCTGTTTTAATCTTTTTCTGGAGCCCCTTTTCCTGGGAACATTTCATGGGTATGTGCAGCATGGCCCAATGGTTTTATGAACATGTGGCTGTGTAGCTCAAATTCTCAGAGGTTTAGCCTGTCCTAAAAGACAGCTCCAGTAGCCAAACAGCTCCAGTTCTGTCAAGTAAAGCAAATTGTTCAAGGACAGCAATTTCCTGTTGTCCTATCATTTGACACTTGGGAGAAAAGACCAACACAACATCCACCTTAATACAACCTCCCTTCACATAGCTGTAGAAAGCAGTAAGGTGTCTCCACAGTTTCCTTTTCTCCAGATTAAACAACCTTAATTCTCTCAGCCACTCCTCATAAGACTTGGGTTCTAGACCCTTCACAAGCTTTGCTACTCTTCCTTGGGCACACTCTAGCAGCTAAATGTCATTCTTACAGTGAAAGGCCCAAAAGTAAACACAGTCCTTGAAGCATGATCTCTCAAGTACCATGTACAGGTCTGTTGGTAAAACTTTTATTTGCTGTTTTATAGGATGCATTTTCTAAATGCAGAAAGAATAGATACCTTACAAGCCTTATTGTGGATTTCACCGTGCAAATTTCTCTTTGATGGTTGGAGAAAGAGTATAACAATGCACACAAGTCAAAATATTTATTTTAGCTCCTCTTATTAAAGAGCTCCTTATTTACCAGATGGAATAGGAACTGGTTATACAAATGAATGCAAAGAGTGGTAATCAATGCTGCCAAGTCCGGCTGCAGAGCTGTAACTAGTGGAGTCCCCTAGGGATCAGTGCTGGGTCTGGTCCTGTTCAACATCTTTTTCAATGACATTGATGAGGCGACAGGGTGTCTGCTCAGCAAGTTTTCTGATGATACCAAACTAGGAGGCTGATACATATGAAGGCTGTGTGACCATTCCGGGAGACTTGGACAGACTGGAGAGCTGGGCAAGGAGGAACCTAATGAGGTTCAACAAGGATAAGTGCAGAGTCCTGCATCTGGGAAGGAATAATAAATTGCACCAGTACAGATTAGGAAGTGATCTGCTGGAGAGCAGCCCCATGGAGAAGGACCTGGGAGTCCTGGTGGGTAAGAAGTTATCTATGGGACAGCAAAGTGCTTTTATGGACAAGAAGGCCAATGGTATCCTGAGGTGCGTTAAGAAGAGTGTGTCCAGCAAATCAAGGGAGGTTCTCCTCCCCCTCTACTCTGCCCTAGTAAAAACCTCACCTGGAAACTTCAACTGGGCTGCCCAGTTCAAGAGAGATGAGTATCTACTCAAGAGAGTCCAACAGAGGGCTTGTGAGGAAAGGCTGAGAGCCCTGGGGCTTTTTATTCTGGAGAGGAGAAGACTGGGAGGGGATTCAGTAAATGTTTTTTTAATATATGAAGGCTGGGTGTCAAGAAGGAAGGGACAGTCTCTTCTCACTTGTGCCCTGTGACAGAACAAGAGGCAATGGATGTAAACTACAGTACAGGAAGTTCTACATGAGGAACAAATCTTTACTGTAAGAGTCACAGAGCACTGGAACAGGCTGTCCAGAGAGTTTGTGGAGTCTTCTCTGGAGACTTTCAAGACTTCTGTGTGACCTGTGCTAGATTCTATGGTCCTGCTCTGGCAAGGGGTTTGGACTTGATGATCTCCAGAGATCCCTTCCAGCCCCTAACATCCTGTGATCCTTTGGTAGATGTCCCATCACTGGAAACATTCAAGGTGAGGTTGGATGGGGCTCTGAGCTACCTGATCTAGTTGGATTTTCCCGCTCACTGTAGGTGGGTTGGACTAGATGACCTTTAAAGATCTGTTCTAGCTCAAAACATTCTATGGTTCTATTCTATTGTTTAATGTGAGCAAGATTGCACTTCAGAGTTCCTTTTGGGTTCAAAAACCTGCTGTTCCAGGGTGGAATAACTGTAACAGAGAAATTTGGGACTGACAGAAAAGCATTAAGGTATATTGTTAGCCAGGAATTGATGAGACTAAGCTTTGGAACACTCAACACATCTGTCTTTTAAATTTCCTTAATCATTTGTTTTCATTTCAGCTTTTTAATAATGAAAGTAGAATGAAACATGAAACTTCTCCAGCAAGTGAACTATGTAAACTTTTATCATATTATCCAATAAAAGAGCTAACCCAATCTAGAAGTTCTGACAGTCATTCCTTGGAAGAATTTCCTTTGAAAGACATTGTTTTACCAAGAAATATTTCTGAATTCATTTTATTTAAACACCTTATGAGCATTCCTTTAATGCATTTTCTCCCTATTTCTTCTACGAATGTTTCAGCTTTTAGTCAGGATTTTGCAGCTGTATTTCTAAATGAATCCTGTTTGTTTTTTTCTTAAAAGAAGGAATCTTGGTTGATGAGCAAAGATGTGGAATATTGTCACTTCATCCTTTTCTTGGTTCTATAACATTTCAAGTATCTTTTTTTTTTCTTTGTTTTCGTATTTTTTTCACTTGCATATGTATGGTAGAAATCTGTAGCTAGGGAATGGGTATAATTTAGGATTGCAGATGTCCTGGATATCTTCAATTTAGGATGTGTGAATAAATTGCAGAAACAGAACGTCAACATAGTCTTCTGTTTCAGTCATTGCCTGCCACTTGTTCTTAGAGAAACATTGGTGTGTGTTGTTCTTTTAAAAAGGTAAAGTGCCTCTGGTTGTTTTCCTGGAAGTCCTCGTGGCAGACCAGGGATAGTTGTGAACTATGTCTCAAATTTTCAAAATTTAGAAAAGTTGTATTAGAAATCCTGTTTGTGTAACAAAACAAAAGAGTTCTTACATCTACACATTCTTGTATTCCATACTTACTGATTGTATTTTATTTTTTTCCATGTGACTCCCCACTTGGCTATGAGTTCTTTTCTGTCTGTGTTCAGGACTCTTCTGAGAGCTCTTCCCTGCTGTTCAAAATGTCTGTGTTGAGTTATCAAGCATTTACATGCGGATGCAAGCATGGAAAAGCAAAGAGATAAATAAAATTAGCATTCACTTTTTTGTTCTAAGGTTTTTCTGCAGGTAGGTGTCTTCTAGAACTTTTGGTTTCTTGGAGCAGGGACTGTCTTCTGAGTAGTGCATTAACATCTAAAAGTTTAATTTTGGTGCAAAAGTAAACAGACTGCAGGGAAGTAATACACTGTTCAGGTGTTTCATTCCCTCAGCTGATTCTTTTGAGGATAGTTAGTACATTTACCCGTGCCCAAGTGCTGTCATCTGATATGCCCCAATTAAAGAGAATTCTTGTGTGTCTCTTCTCTGAACACTCTGGGAGTCCTGAACATCTCTGCTTTTATGGTTGTTATTAATAGATAACCACCAATCAGGGAAAACCTATCCTCTTAGTTACTTGTGTGCTAATGATAGATATATTACCTACTTCCCCTCTTAGGTTCTCAGTTTTGTATTAACAATTGTCTTGTCTAGATAAGGAGACCAAAAATAGCACCTGTGGTAGCTTTTCTAAATGTACTGTAAGAGTTGTATTTTATTATTTAATACAACAGCTACACACTACTTAAAAGAAAACCAGCTTTTATTAAAGCATCTCAAAAAGCATTGTTATTTCTTTATTTTGTTTTGTTTTTAATAACTGCTGATCTCTAGCTATTGCGTTCAGTTTTCTATCAAGGAGCAGCCCATCTTTCTGCATTGGTGCAGTGTGAATGGAGAGTACCTAACTCTGGATTAATTCTGTGAGACAAATGTTAGCCCTCTGGGGCCAAGGCTGGGATAAGCTGGTGTTGCAACTGCTCTTCGTGTTTCCACTATCTGCCACCTCACTCTGGATGTAGCAAACCATTGTCAAGAGTAAGGGGAAGAAACTACTTCCTGTGAGAATTAATAATGCATTAGATAAACATTTTACTTTGGAATTATGATGGTGGTTGATTTGGGAGTTAATACTTGTTTGATAATTGCATTTAATTTCTATTAAGTCTCTATGTTAGTTTTCACAAATAAGTCAAGTACTGACCTACATACCAGATGATTATCCATCTCAAGGTTGCTCCACTTGTCAGCAGCAGCATCTCTGCTTGAATCTTTGCCTTTTTTAAGGTAAAGTGGAGCCATACTTGTGTGGAGAGCCTTTATATCACCTGATTGTCTCTTGGCTTGCTTGTTTAGTCTTAGTCCATCATCTGCATGTCTCCACTAATACTATATCTTCAACTCACATGAAAGAAAAAGAAGCCACCTGCCCTCTTAATTCAAGTGCTTCTATTTACTCTACCTAAAATACTAACTAATAAAATTTAGCTATGGAGCCATAAGCAGGTAAAGAGAAAAAAAATGACAGGCAAAGGTTCTCCTGGAAACCAGGTTAGCTAAAGCCAGGACAGTAGCAAGCAACAAAGAAAGTAATGAGGGCTAATGGTTTTATGATTTGAATTTTAATGACTACCACCTGCAGAACAGTGAGAGTGAATGCAGTATTCCTATCATCCTGAATGTACATTTAGAGTGAAAGAATGTTAGATTTAATTTAAACAAACAAACACACATACTTCCTTTTTCTTTGCCAGGTTTTGTGAAGCATTCCTTAATTTGCAAACAATATAAATGATAATAAATACATATTCATGTATCAGTATCATAAGATTTTTAAAATTCCCCTTTATTCATTGAGCAGATAATATTATTTTTTTCTGTTAGAATACCACATTTAGTGTTTTGTTGGTATTTGGGATGTAGGAAATTGAGCTCCATTGCCGTTTTACAAAACAGTTATGTAAACCAAGTACCTTCATAGTCACCTTTTTTTAATCCCCTCTGGTCCCCTTATTCATTGTTACTTCCTCTCCACTCCTGTGCTGCCATTAAGGGGAGGAGTTTATAGTTCAGACTCAAATCTTGTACCTATCACATTTCTGTTGCTCTGCTTCACATGTCAGCTAGTGTGTTTGCAGTCAGTAAAAAGAAAAAGTTTCATGCACGTGTGAAGCTCCTTTGGATATAGTTCAGGGTTCCCTTGTAACTTCTTCAGTCTAAAGGAATCAAAATCAAAACTAACTCTTATGATTTTGTTTAAAGTACATTTCATCCATCCCCATATTTGTGATAATATTGGAATCATTATGTAGTGGTTGACAGATGCACATGCAAATTGAGTCTGACATGACTGATGTCTCATGGACTTCACTATCATTGGAAATGCTGGAATGAAGAAGATAGCAATGAGAGAGGGGAACTGGTGCCTTCAGCACTTATCCTTTGAAGATTTCATAGGTTTGTATTTTTTTATGGTAGTACCAGATTCAAAAGAAACTGGTAACAACCATAGATTTCTAGCAGCTGCTCGTGTCTTTTCTTCCTTGAGTAGATTCTTTGAGCATTGCACTCACTGTACTGTAAAATGGCCCTTTATATCAGCCATAAACTGTAAGATCTATCTACTGGAATGGTAATTAATATATACATACATACATACATACATATATGTGTGTATATATATATTTATATGTATATATATATATATTGGTAGATAGGTAGATAGGTAGATAGATAGATATATTTTTTTTCTCTGCTCTCTTAGCTTTTGTCTTTCACTTCATGGAAACCACTTGCCTAGTAATGAAAAAGATAGTGTTGAACTTGCCAAAGTTTATGTGTTGCAGAACTTTTGAAAAGTAAGTTTATATTTCAGTGTTAATTTAGGGACAACATCAGGCTATACAGAAATACCTGTAGTATTTCTGTTGAGAGGAAAAAAAATGTTTTAAGATTCTGTAATTTATGTCACTTCTCAGGTATGGTAAATTTGGACAGAAATAAGGCACTGTTTTTTTATACTCAGGTACTTTAGCTGTAATGCTCCCAATTAGGCATCATGATAAGTAAGATGAATTGAAGTGGAATCTTAGCCCTTTTTTTAATGCTGGATTTCTGTTTTTCTATTAGACATAGATCAGATATGTACAGGAAATCACAAGAGTTTGTTGTTGAGTTGTTGAACTATGCAATGTTCCAGCATTTGAATGTCTAGTTTTAAGAACACCTCATGAAGCAAATGTTGCTTTGTTATTCTTAACAGATACCAGGGCATCAGCTCCCAGTATGCTGCATGCAAGCAGACTTTTTATTCTGGGGAGTGAATCTACTTTGATTGCCTTCGTGCAACATAAGTATTCTAGTAATGCATTATACTTCATTAACAATGACAGTTCTTGTGATTCAGAAGGTGTTGTTGAATACAAGAAAAGACCCAGGGTGTGACAGATGCTTGGTTATGGCAAGTGCACTAAGAAATATGTTGGAACAGCAATAACATATACTGTACCTTGAATCTTCTGGTGTATGCCAGTAGCCTGAAATCAATCCTCCTTCCATTTTTGTCTTTTAAAATTGTTTTGCCTGAAATTGCAGATACTTACAAAAATACAGAGGATCTCTGCATATTCTTGCTAACTGTATTGTTCTCTTTTTCTTATCTGTTCCACAGGCTCTGAAAATACTTCATCTGGAATTTCAGACTGGACAGACTCGCAGTGGCTTCTAAGCCAGTGAGAACAAGGCTGCCAAAGCATGCTGGTGCCAAGCTGTCGGATGATGCACATATTCAGGCCAGTGGTGGTGCTCCTGTGCTTGCTGCTCTATACTGATGCTGAAAGTAAGATTATTATTAATCTGTGCTTAGGTCTTGTCTGTGGAACAGTTTTGTTTTCAGATGGTGGTTACTAAAGTGTCTTGGAATGAATTTCATTTTTAGTAATTCTTAAAACATTGTGATGTGCTTTTTAGATCACAGCTAGTATTTGAAAAAGATTATTTATGCAACTTTCTTTCTATTTGCTTCTTAATCCCATTTTTCTCAGGTGGTGGAGACCATTGTGACAAAGTTATGTTGTCAAAACAAAGGCTGGCCTTGCTTGCAAAACATTAGTCAAATAAGACGTCTGTCATTCTTTGAATGTTTATTGCTTAACTTCAGATTTAAAAAAAAAGGGGGCAAAAAAAAAGCACCACTCCCCAGCTAATGCCTAGTCCAATTAATGCCTAGTCCAATTAAAATTCCTGCCTCTTTATACCTCCTGTTCTAATGTGTTACCTCCAACAGCTGTTGAAAAAGTAAAGTATTCAAACAAATGAAGACAACCGTGCTGGCCAAAACGTGTGACAATTCAGTGACACCTATGTTTACTTGTACAGAGGGGAAATGATTGGATTTTGGTCAATTAGTGTACACATTAATGGGAAGATAATATCTGCCTTTTTTTTTTTTCTTTTTTTTTTTTTTTAATTAGGAAATCATTAGGTGTGCCTTGGTTACATGTGTTCTTTCTCCCAGCTGTCCTGTGGCTTCTTGCAGAAGTGATGTGCAAATGAGAAAAGCCATTTATTTTCTACCTCTTGACCTGCAGGTTTACGCAAGCTGATTGTTACATTTGCTACGTGCTGTCTGTTAACATTCACTTACTTGAGGGATGTTTTCCTAGGTAATCTTCCTCATGCTCTACAGATACATCACCATCAGTAACTTTGTTCTGTTTCTGCCTTTGGAAGACTTCTGTGGTTTTTCACACATTTGTGTGAACAGGAAAAGCTGAATTAAGTAGGAGCACACCAAAATAAAAGCTGTCAGTAAGTTTGGATAAATTAGTTCTGAGTAAGCCCATACTGAAGAGTTCCTTCTCTCTACATTTATCACCTGTATTCCAGGTATAATAAATTGTAATTATTTTCTATTGCCAGGTGTAATAAGACTTATTTTTAACTGCAGCTCTGTATAAGTGAAGTTCATGGGAAACAAAAAAACCCAAACAAAACCAAACCAAAATATGCATGTTTGTTACAGTACTGACAGCTGAGATTATTTGGCCCTTTTCCAGGTATATAATGACCACCTGGGATGATTGTGTCTAAGGTGAAGCCAAGGATATTTTAACACTTTAGCTAGCAAGTAATTAATTGGGAAGGGGGTCCATATGTTTAGTGTTTCTATAGTTATATATCACTTACTTTAAAAAGTAAATTCTGTGCTTAACAAATATAGATTTTTAGAATCCAATGTACTTTTCTGCTCAGAAAATGGAACGTTCATCATCCTGTGCATGAGTAGTGAAGGGTTTTTTAGTTTTGGCAACCCCAATTGGAAAAAGATAGTCAAACCCCACAACCTACTTTGTTAGTGCAGTTCTCATGAGAGAAAGGCAAAGTTCTGTAATTATGTTATATTAAACAGAAGGGTTTCTTTTTTATTATTCTTCCCTGTGGGGAAATAGGATAGTTTTTTTGAAGGTTAGCATGGAGTTTACTTCTCATTGGCTGGTGTCTTGTTGCAGTTTCTTAAGGGATTTTTCAGGTTCTATTTTGCAAGGCTGCTGTATTCCACTTATCAATGCTTTTTGTTCTAAATAACATGAAACAAAAGAGAAGTGAGGTTTTGCTGGGCTGGAAGAACTTTGTGGTGTTGCTAGAATCTGTGGCATATTATATGCAGATTAAAGGTTCCAATATGTAAGAAGGTTATCTTTTTGCCTAAGTTACTCTCAGTGAAACTACCTTGGACAGTAAGATGCAGCCTTATAAGAAACTAAGAGTCAAAAATGTTGTGTGAGGGGCAGTAGATGCATACTGCAGCAGAGTAGATTTAGACTACACATTATGAGGAAGTTCGTTACCGTTACAGTGGTAAAATACTTGAACAGGTTGCCCAGGGGTGTGGTTGAGGCCCTGTCCCTGAAGACGCTCAAGATCAGAGTTGATGTGGTGCAGGGCAACCTGATACAGTTGGAGGCATCCCTATTCACTGTAGGGGGGTAGGACGAGAATGACCTTCTAACCTGCTGTAAACTGTGAACCTGTGAATCTGTGTAAGTCACATTTTCAATGAAAGGTCCTTAATAATCATGCTCTTCACAGGACTAGTGTACTATACTGACTGCAGAGCAAAGCAAAAGTCTCTTCAAGATTGCCTATTTATTTTTCTATTTCTTTTACACACTGGTGTATATCATACTGTCATGTTATGTAGTTATTAATAATTTCATGTGGTTATGTTACTGGGCAATATGTGAGGAGTGCTGTTAACATAAGTTGGAAACGTCCAGCCCTAAACATCGTGGATCATCTTGCACAAATGAGCTGAGTTTTCTACTGGAGGAACTCACATAAATCAATCATTTATGATATCTTATATTTGTCTTTGTAATTAGTAGGTATTACCTGGCAAACTTAGAAGAACAGAGGGTAGCCAAAAAAAAGCTACATTAGGGTATCTTCTTGGAGGAATTTACATTGTTTGAGTGTCTTCTATGGCTATTATTTAATAATAGTTGTTAACCAATGGCAATTTAAAAATATTTACAAATAAAAAAAATTAGGAAGATTTAAAAAAGTTAAAAGATGAGAAGGTTTCAACTAAGAAAAAATTGAGAAATACTGCTAGAATTTTAAAATTAAATTATAATGGAACAATAATTTTATTAACTTTTTTCTTTAAAATAAATTAAAATACTTTAAGACAGGCTTACTCATGCTATGTACTAGACAAGATGTTAGGTTAGAGTTTCTGCGAAAATATTCCAGAATATGCATGCAATTATTCTAAGAAATGCTACATTAGGTAACTCTGGCTTTAACATTTCTGTGTTTTCTTAAGAAGAGAGTTGAGCTGGAAAATATAAGTTTCTGTGGACAGAAGTGCAGTTTCTCACTTGATAATTTTAAAATAATGTCCACTTGTTTACAGTTTCGAAAGCTCTGCTTTTCTTAGTATTTTCCAGGTAGGTTTTTTGGTGGTTTTTGTTTTGTTTTGTTTTGTTTTTAAGATTTTTTTGTCTTGTGGGAGGTAGTACCACATGAGAATAGTATCACCTTAAATAGTAAGGCTTTAATCTGTTTTATAGAAAAAGGCTTTTGTTTTCATATTATTTTCTGCTTACTACTAATAAGACATGTGACTGAGATGCTGTATGAATGCCCACAATTTGTATAAATTAATGTAATATTTTTTTTACAAGGCCAACTTCACAGCTGATTTTTCAGCTTCATGCATCCTTGCCTGCATTCTTTTTCTTTCCGAGGAGTTATAGAAAGAATTCAATTTGAAAGGAAAGAGAAAAATCTAAGGCAAAATTTTTTTCACTTGGACTGACTCATTTTAAATTTCAACTAAAAGGTTTTATATACCCAAAAACAAACCAAGAAAGGCTTGTGTATACTTCCTTGTCTCTTAAACTATGAGAGTAAAGAAAGAGACCAGGATTGGCAGGTGATCAGTATGCCCAGACTTGTAAATTTCATAAATGTTTGTAGGTGTATATACAAATGGTATTCAATATATGTTATGAATTAAATTATTTGTCATATGTGTGTTTATATGGCTCCATATAATATTTCATTAAAGCTGTGACTTGTAAATTAGTGGGTTTTGGTTTTATCAATTTAAAAGACGATCTCTTTGAGAATAAGTAACATTTTACTCAGATAATACTTTGCTTGCCTGGAAGACATGCTGAATTTGCACAAACATAGTTATTTGCTAGTCTTGGTGAGATTTTGTACAGAATCAGTGAGTTTTCTGTCTGCAGACAGACAGAAAGAGGTGTCCCCTTTTTCCATGGTTACCTCTTCTGAGAACTTGAATGAAAGCTCCTGCTGTGCTGGAAGTTAGTCTGCCCTCAATTCTGGCAGATACTGTTTCGAATTGTGTAGCTCTTTCTAAATGTCCCAGACTCTGTTGTCATCCAGGGCACTTCTTCAGCTTCTTCTTAGCCCTCCTGGACCTTCTCCACTGAAAAGGCCTTGAATTATATTTAACAATGTTCACATGAATGTAGAAAAGAATGATTCTTAACCTGATCTTTTGAAAGCAGTAGAATAGAATAGAATAGAATAGAATAGAATAGAATAGAATAGAATAGAATAGAATAGACCAGGTTGGAAGAGACCTTCAAGATCATCACGTCCAACTCATCAACCAATCCAACCCACCTAAACAACTAACCCATGGCACCAAGCACCCCATCCTCCTCCTGAAAACCACCAATGACGGCGACTCCACCACCTCCCCAGGCAGCCCATTCCAATGGGCAATCACTCTCTCTGTATAGAACTTCTTCCTCACACCCAACCTAAACCTCCCCTGGCGTAGCCTGAGACTGTGTCCTCTTGTTCTGGTACTGGCTGCCTGGGAGAAAAGACCATCATCCGTCTGTCTACATCCTCCCTTCAGGTAGTTGTAGAGAGTGATAAGGTCACCCCTTAGCCTCCTTCTCTCCAGGCTAAGCAACCCCAGCTCCCTCAGTCTTTCCTCATAGGCCTTGTGTTCCAAACCCCTCACCAACTTTGTTGCCCTTCTCTGGACTCGCTCCAGCAAGTCAACATCCTTCCTAAACTGAGGGGCCCAGAACTGGACACAGTATTCGAGGTGCAGCCTAACCAGTGCAGTGTACAGGGGCAGAATGACCTCCCTGCTCCTGTCAGACAGTATAACTTAGGTCAGCCTAGTCATACTTAAAGCTGTGGTCTGGAGAATCTTTTCAAATAACTTAGTGTCTCAGCCTGCTGTTGTGGTAGAGTATGTTCTTTCAGGGATACCCAAAATGTACCAAGGTGGAACTTAGTAGCTGGTTGACAAAGGCTCTTGAATCTTTTTTTCAAAAAGGGAAGTTAGAAGTATAGGAAAGGAGGGAAAGCAAGGAAAGAGAGGAAGGGAAGAAATAATTAGTTGCCGTAGCTACCAAACATCTGCAGCATCCTGGCAGACCAACTTGTCTTGTAGGTCACTGGGGGAATGTTTGATCTGAATTGGTCATTTCTCTTCTTTTATTGGGTTGTCTTATTATATATTAATTTTTCTTCTGAGAATTACTTAGCATATTCCAAGAGCTGTTTTGCTCACCCAGCAGTGGTGATTATGCCCAATACCATCACTCGGGGGTCTCAAGGAGTCTTAGGTGGTCTTCAGGGGTCTCCAAGTCCCTCTGTCTTCCAGGCCCTGAGTTTGAGTACACACATAGGGGTTAGCATGAATTTCTTTGAATCAGTGCCACATTCAGATGTAATGTCTGCATTGACTTTCTGTTGCTGTGGTAGTGATGTCAGCTGATGCTTTCACATTCCAGCAATGTTGAGGCAAACACAGTCTTTTACACTTAGTTTATCCAAGTTAGATTCATGGGAAATAGTGAATTTATCACTTCACCTCTACTGTGAGCCTATTGCATGCATTCTAGTATATTACCTAGAAGAAGTAAAGATGAATCTTCTTTTATTCCAATGTACATCACAGTGTTATACTGTTTTTTGCATTGATATATATGCTTATTTTTGTGTTTTTTCCTATTGCTTATTAATGCTTACAAATATTTGAAAGATGGGTTCAAGAAGGAGGGACCAGTCTCTTCACTGGTGTTCTGTGATAGCATGAGGAGCATTGGTCACAGACTGGGACACTGGAAGTTCCACCTCAACTTCAGGAAAATCTTTTTTACTGTGGGGGTGACAAAGCACCAGAATAGGCTGCCCCAAGAGGTTGTTGAGTTTCCTTCTCTAGAGACTTTCAAAAATTAGCTGGATATGTTCCTGTGTGGCCTGCCCTAAGTGATCCTTCTTTAACAGGGCGTTGGACTCAATGATCTCCAGAGGTTCCTTTGAATCCTACCATTCTATGATTCTATGATTCATTAACAGTTGTCAGGACTACATTGCTTCCTCTTAGTGGGGAATGGACACAGGAGGCAAGACAAAAGGGACACAATTTTGTCTTTTTTTCTGTTACCATGGAAAAACTATACCTTAATTTTTCCCCCATCCTTTTCATGTTGCTAGCACTGCAGTCTTGTGCAGAAGAGAAGATATATCCAGACATTGTATTCTTTCCAGGTTAATTACAGATAGATAAGGAAGTTGTACCCTTCCATTCTTACTGTGAAATCAGTATGAGTGGGATCTGAGTAATAAGCTCATTCTATGCTTTTGAAGAGGTTCCCAGCATTAGTCCTTAGTACTTAATTTCTGTTCCAGTACGACCCTCAAAGCATGCTATGAGAAGATGTTAGAGAATTCACTGAAGAAGGAAGTGTTTGTTTAGCTTTCTTGTTTGTCAAAGGACAGTCTGCTAGTTCACAGTGTTTATCAGACTGCATTGTTCTCAATAATGTTAATAATAACTGTGTTTAGGCAGGACTTCTTGACATCTACTGAGAAATTAGTAGTATCACATTGCTTGTTCATAAGAAAAGTACTGATTTGTTCATGATTTATAAATGGGTTGACAAAATGGTAACTGGAAGCTTTCTATAGATTCATTGATAACAAGTATACATTTCAGAGACTGTTACATAACATTTATTTTGAAACTATAGGATATGTTATATTATCTCTTTCTGACTTCTGTAGTGATGAAGTGTCAACTTAATCACCAACCTCAAAGAAATATATAAAGTATTATTTTTTTTTTTTTAAATAGTTAATTGTAGTTTTTCCTACTATCCTAGTTTTTGAATTCAAGACTTCAATGTGTGTTAGTAGAATTAAATAGATATTCTGCATCCTGCTTTTTGGTAATTAAATCAATTCTTAGAGCATGTATCCTGTTTTTTCTCCTCCCAGGAGGTGGTCCTGGTCACTAGTGCTTCCAAATCTCCACTGCATTCCAGTCATGCTGTCTATAATGCTTTTCCTTTATCCTTGGTTACATAGTTTCTTCTCTAATGTTATTCTTTTGCTGCTACTTTTAATTCTTTTGGTGTTTTATAAGAGAAGCCACAGTTCTTTCTTCATTCAGGAGAAGTGGATGCAGCTGACTGTAAAAAGGCAGACAGAAATACTAACTGTAAACAATACATTTCTTGTACTCTGCTTCCATGTCCAATTGTTTGAAATATGAATAGTTCTTAGTTCTTTCTCTGGCTCCTGATGCATACATCATACAGTCTACTATATGAGTCTTCATTATCTTCTCTAGATCAGCATCAGGGAAGGCTAAAAACTTAGTGCTGACAGGACAGTGGTTATTTTTGACAAGTGTGATTGAGACAAATTATTTTTTAAAGAGTATGTAAAGGTGTTTAATTTAGTATTGGTGAAATAAAACATTCTTTTCTTTTTTAAATATTTTTTTAAAATTTTGTCTTGTTCCATTTGGTTCCTTCATTTGATTTTAAAGAACACCTGCTTCTTCTCCACTGATACCATTATTTTCCATTTAACAATTTATTTTATTCTTCAACAACATGAAACACACTCAGACTGTCTCCACATTGAAACTGCTATTTCTAGCACTTAACTACAACACTGGCCTTTGAAATTAGGCCTACATTTCTGTTATACTAGATTTGCATTTAAACCAACATCTTTAAAGAGATAATTTCAGTTACTGTTTTCAATTATAGCAGGAGCTAGAACCGTAAATTCAGAAATAAAATCTTTCTATTTTTTACTGGTATTTTTTTTCAGTATCATCTGTCTTACATCTTAGTGCTGATAACATCATTTTCTATAACATACAGCTCTTTGTTTATATTACTGTTTCTTTTAATAATGGCAATGTATACCAGAGAGCTTAAGCATGGATCGCCTTTACTGAAAAAAAAACAAACCAAGACAAAAACACCACCCCCCACCAAAAGAAAAACCCAAACCCTGAAGAAAAACCAAACACAAAACCCCCCACCAAAACCAAAAAGCTGTCTTTTTGTTCCCCAGGAATTTTTATATGCTGTTTGCACTTCAACTCTATGCTCCAGCTGAATTTATGAAAATTGGTATATAGTATTGTGAGAGTAATTTTGTATTGCACATATTAAATATGATACTCAAAAAATACATCACTTAAGTCACCTGTCAATTCTCAAAAGTTTTATTTTTAGAGAAGAGTAGACAGCTAGTCGTACTGAACTATTCTATATGTATTAATTTTGCTCTGCAGTGAAGTGAAGCCTTTGGAATATATGTGATAGTTGAGATGGAGAATCAGGGGAAGTGAAAACATTGTGTGATTGTTCCAAACTTAGTGACTTAGTCACTGGAACTACAGACAAAATAGAAGCTTACTGTTGAAACAGAAAGAGTTGCTGGAGAATCTTCAGTCTGGGGTAGCTGTTTCACTGTGTGCAATTCCATGCAGCATCACTAATGACCACTGTCAAATAAAGGAATGTGGGCATTAATATTCCCGTGTTGGAACAGTCAGAGAATACCTAAGTGTCTGTGTTTCCTAGATTGCAGTTCTTAGGGAAAAGGAAAGATGAAAGAACAAATATAGACATTTTAGATTTGTTTGGTTTTGTTTTAGTTTATGTTTATACAGCATAACAACTGCTGTGGTGGTTTACAGTAGTTTCACTCCTGTGTTGTAAGTTTCAGTGGCTGAAATGGAGATAAATGCTTGAGTAGCAATATCTGTTGAAGCAATGAACTTCTGACAACTGCTTTAGCAAATTAAAAAATCTGAGGATGCATAGAAAGATGTCCATTCACTTCCACTCTAAGGAAAGAAGAAATTAATTTTCATCCTAAAAGAGGAAACCACTTCTCCCCATAGGTATTTCTCTGTCTCAAATAGTGTCAGCTGAAAGCTTTATTTAGTCAAAATAGTTAGCAAAATACCTTTTTTTATTTTATATTTTGGGAATATGCACAATTCTTAATGAATTTTTAATGTTGCAAACAAATTAATTTGACTGATTCCTTCTTCTAAAAGTAGCAATGTGAAAAATAAATTTATATTCCATCTTGAAGTTGCTGTAAAATGAGTTTAAACATACAGTTCTGTATAAATTGCTGCTGTGGCTTTCGCTGAATTATACAAGACTATAACATACATATTATGAGAAAAATCACAGTATTACAGTATCAGTTGTTAAGTGAAAGTTCATGTATAATTGAGAAGAGTATTTTGATAAAAGACAGTTTATACTTGAAATTATGAGTTCAGTGTGAATATGTAGCAAATGATCATTACTTTCAGCAAGAAATTCTGGAGCATGACTGTAAATAGCACTTTGGACATGGTCTGGCTATGGAAAGTAATAGCGAATAACAGAGCATTACAATGTAAACCACATTTCTGAGTTGCTTGCCAAAAAGACATTTGAGAGCCTTTCCCCAGTCAGACTGCTGTGCAGGAAGATAATATAATAGAAGTTTAAAATTTATTCTGTTGGGGTATAAATTCTTCAATTAACTGTGGCTATGAAACTTAACCATTAAGCTTGTTAAGTTTGTTACAGTTTGTGTTTCAGAATCTATTTTTTAAATTATTTTTTGAGCCATCCCTGTTTTCCTTTTCAAATGAGAGATTCCACCCATGTTGATTTTTTTTTTTTTTGCACATGCAAATGTGAAGAACAAAGAAAAACCAACAAATAAAAATGCTACTAAATTTAGTATGTTAGTGAGGTTTAATTATATGTCAGCATTTCCAAGAAACTTCCACCTGGGCAATTTTTCTCCTCCCAGAATTTTGCATATAGTTCAAAACAGTGTATAAAACAACTCTTGAGAACATTGACAGGTGATGTCTGGATTGAAGAGAGAAATATGTCATTTAATCTTCTGTTCTGGTGAAAAAAATGCATATATTAGCAGCAACAAATGCAAGGCCATCCAGAATAGTATTTTAGGCTAGAAGTATCTTTAAATGATACGATTTTGAAATACTATTTTCTTTTGGTGAGAAAGTTGCTTGTGCTAAGATGAGGCAGTAGTTTTGATTGGAAAAATAAGGGTAGAATGAAGAGGCATAGAAAGGCAAGTTAAACCTACATATATAGGACTGGAAAAGCTAATAACGCAGTGCAGATCTAGTCCTGATTTCTCATTCTAAAAACTGCATTGACAAATTGCAGAAAAAGCAGGGAAGAGAAAAACTGGCACTAGGAAAATACTTTATCATCTTTGCTAATACATTTATATATAAAAAAAGATTGCTGAAGGCTTGTTTCAGTTGATACATATTTTCTTGTAGAATAGACAGGATTACAACAGGGAATTTTGCTTAAAAAGTTTGAGGAAAATGTCCCTCAATAATCTAGTAGCCAGTTCTAAACCATTACATTGCAACTACTGGAAGAAACTTTAAGTGGCAGTTTGCTTCTACAGGAGCAGGGAAGTCATTGGGCCCCTGTACTCTGCATTGGTTAGGGCGCACCTTGAGCTCTGTGTCCACTTCTGGGCCCCTCAGTTTAGGAAGGACATAGAGACGCTTGAACGTGTCCAGAGAAGGGCAACAAGGCTGGTGAGAGGCCTTGAGCACAAGCCCTCTGAGGAGAGGCTGAGGGAGCTGGGATTGTTTAGCCTGGAGAAGAGAAGGATCAGGGGTGACCTCATTGCCCTCTACAACTACCTGAAAGGTGGTTGTAGCCAGGAAGGGGTTGGTCTCTTCTCCCAGGCAACCAGCACCAGAACAAGGGGACACAGTCTCAAGCTGCACCAAGGGTGGTTTAGATTCGAGGTGAGGAGAAAGTTCTTCACCGAGCGAGTCGTTTGTCATTGGAATAGGCTGCCCAGGGAGGTGGTGGAGTCACCATCCCTGGAGGTATTCAAGAGGGGATTGGATGTGGCACTTGGTGCCATGGTCTAGTCATGAGGTTTGTGGAGACAGGTTGGACTCAATGATCCTCGAGGTCTCTTCCAACCTTGGTGATACTGTGATACTGTGATCTGAATATTCTCAGGCTAAGTTTTGATGCATTTTATAAACAGTATTTAGGATGTGTTTTATAAACACTAATCACACTGATTCAATACAAAAGTGACCATGACACTCCTGGTGTGGTGGTTTTTGTGTTTTGTGTTTGGTTGGTTTTTTTATTTTTATTTTTTTTATTTTAATGTGAACAACAGATCTCATTTTAATTTTATAAGCCTACCTCAGGAAATAAAGAAAAGATGGGAGATTATTGGATATGGTATAAATCTCAGTGCACCCACATCTTCCATTCTAGAATGCAGTCTGATATACATATGCCATGAGACACAACTGAGTAGTTAGTTAAGGTGCAGACAATGGCAGCTGGAATGGTCTAGAGGATGGAGTGGCTGCTATGTGAGAAGAGACTGAAAAGCTGAACTCCACCACTTCAAGGAGACAAGGAAGATGCAAACGTGAAGATTATGATAGAGGTCTGTAAAATTATGAGGATATTGGATAATGTGAATGCAGAAAAGATACCACCCTGTAATAATACAACTGTCTTGTCTGAGGAAATGTGGTGGTGAGACAAGGCCCAGCTTTCTCTCCCCCGGAGAAGCAAAGATTGCTCAGTAGAAGATTGATTAAATGCAGAAAAAAGATGGTATTTTCCACATGTTTTTGTGGATGCAGACAGTATCTGTAGGTGTTTGGTGTTTTTTTTAAATTAAAAATTCATGTACAGGACATCCATAATTAATTACCTGGAGTGAAGTGAATGGACCTAAATAAGTGCCTGAGTTTACATGCTTGGATTGTACCTTCTCTTGAATCTGCTGAAGACATGCTAGCAGGCTACACAGACTTAGTGTGACCCAATAAGGCTTTCATTGTGGTCTTGCATTAAGAAAGACATACTCACAAGTAGCATCATTCCCCACTGTTTATTCTTCACTATAGTTTTCAAAAGAAGCTAATTTGGAGATTCTTGTATCACACTGTTGATACAATTGATACAAGTGAAAGTGAAATGAAAAGCAGTGGCAAGCATTTAAGCATATGACTTTTATAGTTTTTGAAAATTCCAGTATTAATGTTACAGACAGCAGAGCACATGTATGCCAGCCGGCTGGCTGGCAATGTATGTATACTTTTTTACAGGGCAGGAGACACAAGGATTAGGCTTATTTTATGGGTTGCTTGCTCATGCTGTACAGTTCATAGGTGAAGTAATTAGTGGAAAATATTAGTCACTTAATTTTTTTTTTTTTTTTTTTTTAATATAAGGCTTCATCTGTAGACATACTGATCACATAAGAAGTGTAATATGTCCACTGACCTTTTCCAATATCTGCGGTCTGATGAAAGTGACTTAAAGGTTGTAGCATCTAAAGATTTATACTTTATAGAAAAAAAGTACAAATAAAGAGCAGCTCTGGGAGTTCCTGCAGCATCTTAGGAAGATGACATTGTGTCTTAAACGCAGCATTTCAGATCTAGTGGATAAGGATTTCATTAACAATATGAATTATATATTGTTCCTTCTCAAATTGAATGTCTTGTAAAATCTAGATTCCCTGAAAACAATTTGACAATGCGCTAATTAAAGATCAGTTTTTTATTAAGGACATTTATTAAAATGTTAAGTCCTGTATTAAATAAAAATGCAGTTACACCATCCCCTTTATAAACCTCAATAGATACTTTTAGTCAATCACTGCTTAATTAACATACACTGACTGCTTGATACATCTGCCTTTTCATGACTGACCTTGATGATTGATTATCATTTGTCTGTTGACTCCTTGTATTTATGTTGCATTCTGACTAAGATTTTGATTAGTTTCCCATATCAGGAACAGGAGCAATGCATACTATTTTGTTAAAGCAGGCCTAAACTCAGAGGTTTAATTGTTGGACTCTCTTGAAAGTTGGTTGTATCATGAGAGTATACCTGCTTGCTCTGTACATCTAAAAAGCTTTTTATATGATTTTGTTGAACCTTATAGCAAATTATTTTTTAATTTATTGATATCTAAAAACATCTTGTTGAAAAGGTATTAATGTTTATACAAATACCTCCAATCTAGGTGGAAAGAAAAATTAGAACTGGGGGGCGGGGTTAAGTTTTATTTCCCCCTTTGTTAGCTGAATATAATTCTCTTAGACTGATGATTTCTGCTCTGTTTAGCATCTCAGTGCTGATTTTTACTCAGGAGTTACAGACTTCTAAAAATGGTACAGTAAAATTAAGTTCTTTGGAGGTGAGTAAATACAGTGGTGTGGATAACATGAGTATGGTAAAAATAGCTTTTAAATTTACATGAAAAATGTGTGGGATTTTCTCATGACAGAATGTCCACAAGTATTTGACAGTAGCCTAGTACCTACACAGGGAAGGAGCTCATTTTATGTCTTGAGAAAAGAAACTGAGTATCTGTGACAATTCATGATTGATCTGAGTTAAAATAATGGATAAGTTGTATCATTCAGACAGCTAACAACAACTGAAGTCTACATAAACATGATCCTTGAATCTGTCTGGAATTTTTTGTGTATCAATTGTAGAACAAATTGTAAAAGAAAATAAATATATAAAGTATTTCTCCTAGCTATAAAACTACCTGGTATTACTAAAACCTAATGTATGTGTTACCAGCACTGTTTCATTTTTTTGCCTCATTTTTCCTTTTGAATAAATGTGAATATGTGAAGAGAGCATAGAGAGAACTTTTAACTGGATTTGGCCATGAGGTTGTTTATCTGACTTTGAAATAGTGAAAATGGAATATGTGGATAAAATTTGTAGATTTTATTTATATGAAAATACTAGATCTTCCTAGCCAAATTATTCTAAGATCCCCCACTTCAAGAAGATGCCTATGTTTATTTACCAAGTCCGAAAAAATCACTTTTTGTCTAATGCCTGCACTCATTTAATGAGAATTTACAGATGCCTTTGTTAGTAAATGTTTGGTTTTGGTAATGAGCAGATCTACCTAGTATTCAGCATCTAATTTTTTTTCTGAATTTTTTTGGTGCTTTTTTCTTGTTATCTATGAATGCAGGGCTCGGTGTCTTATTCTACCCTGCACAGTACATTTTAACACGAGGGGAAAGATGCAGTATTCTCAGAGTGTGAAGACTGACTTTGGATCTCCTTGATGTTAACAAATCTGTCATGTCTTTCTGTTTTACAAAGAAAGCATTTTGAAAGATCAATGAGAATAAAAACAGAGTCTCTAATGTAAGAGGACCAAATACAACTTTCAGCTTTTAGATTGTGTCAAATCCTTTACTCTTACAATTGTCCTCATACCAACAAGAAATTATTTTCTTATTACATACTACAAATTTCTTACTGGGTTTAGGGTGTCCCCCAGGGATCAGTGCTGGGCACGATCCTGTTTAATATCTTTATTGATGATCTGGATGAGGGAACTGAGTCCATCATCAGCAAATTTGCAGATGACACCAAGCTGGGACCAGGTGTTGATCTGTTAGAGGGTGAGAGCACTCTGCAGAGGGACCTTGACAGGCTGGACAGATGGGCAGAGCCCAACACATCTAAGTGCCAGGTTCTATACATTGGCCACAACAACCCCAATGCAGCTGGAGAGCAGCCACGCAGAGAGGGACCTGGGGGTACTGGTTGATAGTAAGTTGAACATGAGCCAGCAGTGTGCCCAGGTGGCCAAAAAGGCTAATGGCATCCTGGCCTGCATCAGGAATAGTGTGGCCAGCAGGAGCAGGGAAGTCATTCTGCCCCTGTATACAGCACTGGTTAGGCCACACCTTGAGTCCTGTGTCCTGTTTTGGGCCCTTCAATTCAAGAAAGATGTTGAGTTACTGGAATGAGTCCAGAGAAGGGCAACAAAGCTGGTGAGGGGTTTGGAGTACGAACCCTATGAGGAGAGGCTGAGGGAGCTGGGGTTGTGTTCAGAGCAAGGCTTGACAGGATGCTTGGTTCCATGGTTCAGTTGATTAGGTGGTGTTGGATGATAGGTTGGACACGATGATCTTGAAGGTCTCTTCCAGCCTGGTTTATTCTATTCTATTCTATTCTTAGCCTGGGGAAGAGGAGGCTCAAGGGAGACCTTACTGACATCTACAACTACCTGAAGGGAAGTTGTAGCCAGGTGGGGGTTGTTCTCTTCTCCCAGGCAACCAGCACCAGAACAAGAGGTCAGTCTCCAGCTGTGCCAGGAGAGGTTTAGGTTAGATGTTAGGAAGAAGTTCTTCACAGAAAGAGTGATTGGCCATTGGAATGTGTTTAAAAAGAGACTGGATGGGGCACTTAGTTGATTAGATGGTGTTGGGCGATAGGTTGGACTTGATGATCTCGAGGGTCTTTTTCAACCTGGTTTATTCTGTACTCTGTATTTCTTAGGTGATGTAAGATTCATGTTTCTTTACCTTAACAAGAACATTTAGACTTCACAGGTAAATTTTAATAGCTTTCACATTCCAAGCTGAGGAAAAGCAAGTTACTAAGGTAGGCAACTTTCCTTGCTATTTGGTAGAATACTGCTAGTAAAATACAGAGTAGGTAATGGACAATCTCAAGGAAAACTGACTGATCATTTTAGAAGGCTACTGCAATTTTTTTTCAAGAACTGGTTAACTAGAATGAAAAGATAATATTTCATACTTTATGGTGAGTCATTTATGCTGACATGCTTTGAAGGTTTAGAAAATATCTAATATAAAAGCTTATAAACAAGTGTGCAAGATTTCTCTGCTAATGAGTGTGTTTTGCTTTTCCTGCACAAAGACAGCAGAGGCTATGGTATAAAAATAGTGTTGATGCTCCAGCCTTTTTTGTCACACTCTGAGTATTTGGCTTCAAGTTCTACCTGTTCTTTAGGGCAATGGAAGTACTGTCCCTACACCTGCACAATTGTGCAATTACACCTTTTACAGCCTGTGTCCCAGTTTCCTTCAGCCAGATGAGGAGTGTTTTTTAATTGGAGATGAATGCCATCAGGGAATGTCTTCTGCTTTAAGAAGGTGTACTTTCTGCTGTTTCCTCAAGAAGTGTGCTCTTCTCTGGGCCCAAATGGAATGCAGAGGGATAGCTGTGTACCTACAAAGCCTAGCAACTTTATGTCCCTGAATTTTACCCACAGCTTTGTTTTCTGCCCCACCTTAGAGTAACAGTACTTTACTGATACTAATTTTACCTGTGTCCTTATTTTGCCCATTCTACTTCATCCTGTGTCTCCTTTTCCTCTCCATCTGTCTTTAATTCTTTATTCAAGCAAGAAGACCTCCACTCTGGACTTCCGGAGGGTAGATTTCAGGTTACTCAAGGAACTAACTAAGAAGGTTCCTTGGGAAACAGTCTTTAAAAACAAAGGGTTTCAGGAGAGCTGGACCTACTTCAAGGAAGAACTCTTGAAAGCGCAGGAACAGGCTGTGCCAACGTGCCAGAAGATGAGCCGCCGGGGCAGATGGCCAGCCTGGATGGGTGATGAACTTTTAAAAGAACTAAGGGAAAAAAAAGAGGCTGTACCATCTTTGGAAGAAAGGTGAGGCAACCCATGGGAGGTTTAAGGATGTTGCTGGGTCATGTAGGAAGAAAATTAGGGAGGCAAAAGTGCATTTAGAGCTTAGACTGGCCTCTGGTGTGAAGGAAAACAAAAAATCCTTCTATAAATATATTAATAGCAAGAGGAGGGGCAAGGACAACCTCCACTCCTTGGTTGACACAGAGGGAAACGTTGTAACAAAGGATGAGGAAAAGGCAGAGGTACTTAACACCTTCTTTGCCTCAATTTTTACTAGCAGGACAGAATATTTTCCAGAAAGCTGGCCTGCAGAGCTGGCAGAAGGAGTCATGGAGCAGCATAGTCTTCTTCTGTTCCAGAATGGGGTAGTTGGTGATCTGCTTAGTCACTTGGATCCCCACAAGTCCATGGGACCAGATGGGATCCATCCCAGGGTGCTGAGGGATCTGGCAGATGAGCTGACCAAGCTGTTCTCCATCATTTTTCAGCAGTCCTGGCTCACTGGAGACATCCCAGAGGACTGGAAGCTGGCCAATGTGATGCCCATCCACAAGAAGGGTCGGTTGGATGAGCCAGGAAATTATAGACCTGTCAGCCTGACCTCAGTGCCAGGCAAGATTATGGAAGAGGTCATCCTGAGTGCAATCACACAGCACTTAGAGGATGGCAAAGGGATCAGGCCCAGCTAGCATGGATTTAGGAAGGGCAGGTCCTGCCTCACCAACCTGATCTCCTTCTATGATCAGGTGACCTGCCTGGTGGATGTGGGGCAGGCCTGTGGATGTAGTCTACCTGGACCTCAGCAAGGCCTTTGACACCGTTCCCCATAGCAAACTCCTGGCCAAGCTGTCAGCCCATGGCTTGGATGGGAGCACACTGCATTGGGTTAGGAACTGGCTGGAGGGCCGAGCCCAGAGAGTGGTGGTGAATGGTGCCACATCCAGCTGGCAGCCAGTCACTAGTGGTGTGCCCCAAGGATCAGTGCTGGGCCCCATGCTCTTTAACATCTTTATTGATGATCTGGATGAGGGCATTGAGTCCATCATCAGTAAATTTGCAGATGACACCAAGCTGGGGGCAGGAGTTGATCTGCTGGAGAGTAGAGAGGCTCTGCAGAGGGACCTGGACAGGCTGGACAGATGGGCAGAGTCCAACGGCATGAGATTTAACACATCCAAGTGCCGGGTTCTGCACATTGGCCACAGCAACCCCATGCAGAGCTACAGGCTGGGGTCAGAGTGGCTGGAGAGCAGCCAGGTGGAGAGGGACCTGGGGGTGCTGGTTGACGGTAGGCTGAACATGAGCCTGCAGTGTGCCCAGGCAGCCAGGAGGGCCAATGGCATCCTGGCCCGCATCAGGAACAGTGTGGCCAGCAGGAGCAGGGAGGTCATTGTGCCCCTGTACACTGCACTGGTTAGGCCACACCTCAAGTACTGTGTCCAGTTCTGGGTCCCTCAGTTTAGGAAAGATGTTTACTTGCTGGAGTGTGTCCAGAGAAGGGCAACAAAGTTGATGAGGGCTTTGGAGCACAAGCCCTGTGAGGAGAGGCTGAGGGAGCTGGGGTTGCTTAGCCTGGAGAAGAGGAGGCTCAGGGGTGACCTTATTGCTCTCTACAACTACCTTAAGGGAAGTTGTAGCCAGGCAGGGGTTGGTCTCTTCTCCCAGGCAACCAGCACCAGAACAAGGGGACACAGTCTCAGGCTGCACCAGGGAAGGTTTAGGCTGGAGGTTAGGGGGAAGTTCTACAGAGAGAGAGTGATTGCCCATTGGAATGGGCTGCCTGGGGAGGTGGTGGAGTCACCATCATTGGAGGTGTTCAGGAGGAGACTTGATAGGGTGCTTGGTTGAATGGTTTAGTTGATTAGGTGGGTTGGGTGATAGGTTGGATGTGATGATCTTGAAGGTCTCTTCCAACCTGGTTTGTTCTATTCTATTCTATTCTAGTCTAGGCTAGGCTAGGCTAGGCTAGTCTAATCTATTCTGGTAGATTCTTCTATGTCAAAAGTAAGCACCAGTTTTCATAAATGTCTGTGGAATCTGGTACAAAAATGTTGCCAATTTTGTATCATGAGGTCGAAACAAAGCAGGAGCAGTAATGTGGAGATTATAATAGATTGAAATATTCATCAGAGAAAATTCATTTGTCTTGCAGAAACTCATAAGGGGTCAGGAAAGTAGCTACAAAATAATGTAGTTGTAAAATAAAGCATAAGATGTAGCAGCGCTGTTTTCTTTGTATTAAAATGGACACTTTCTCACTTTTTTCTGGTTTTGGTATTTAAAATTGTTTTCCAAAAATGAGAATTTCTGAAAATTACAAAGGTCCTTTCAGTGGTAGCCATGTTGTATTATCAGACAACTAGTCAGACAGACCAGACTTAGTTTCTGCTGCTGTTTCAGTACTTTCAGTGAAAGGTGAGCTCTCATTAATGACAGAGAGAAAAGCCAAACTAATTTTTTACCTGTCAAGACTAGACAAACCTTTTCAAAGAGGAATGTAATTGTGCACAAGTATTCTAGTTTTGTTTCTGTTTTTAAAAAAAGAAAGTTTCAAATAAGAATTGTAATTTTGCTAAAATTTAACATACTGTCCCAATTTACTGGATTATGGGATCTGTAGAATTGCTACTGCTGGCAAAGTTACTTTTTTTTTCCTTAGTCACATATTTATTTTTTTTTCCTTCCTAATGTAACTCTTGTATTTTATTGATTCTGGTGTTTGCTTTGGTTTTTTTGTATTGTTTTACTTTGTTTTGTGAGCATGAAGTAGCACAGGCTTCACACTTCAAGTAGCTATAAGAAAAATGCAGTTCTCAGAGTCCTATCCTAAAAATGGAAAGTTTAGATAAACCTAATTGATTGTAGGCTTACTGTTGTTCATTATCTTAATTAGTCTAAGTAATTAAATCGTTAATTGATTGGCACAGATCCCTTGCTAACAAATAGTACAGCTTAGCATTTTCCTGGTTGATCCCCTTAGACCTGCCATTTCAGTTCTTCATGCATCTTATCATTTGTGGTATTTGCACTGTGAAAAGGCATGAAGTCAGTGCACAGCAGTGTAACACTCCAACACGAATAGCTCTGGGAGGTGGTCAATCTAACTCATTGGTTATACTTTTAGGCAAACTGATTCTTGGTGTGTGTTGCCTCAGTGAAAAATTAAAGACAATATGGTGCCTCACTGTCGGTAATTAATGCTGGACAATGTTACAGAGTTCATTGTAGAGGCTAAGCTTTTTTTTTTTGTAACAATGAATTTTCATTGTTCATGATTTTGTGCAGGGGTACTTCTGTGGATATACATTTAATTAAAATTGATTTGGATATGGCACAATTAATACTTGTTTTCATATGTACCAGCTTAGACTTCTACATCTCTGTGTTCAGGATTGCAATGTTGAGTCTAGATGCCAGACTCAGTGACTGATAATTTGTTTCTAGTAATTTGGATTGGCTAGTACTTCATCAGCTAATACTGGATCAGTGGCACTGATCATGCTAGTATTCAGCTGATACTGGTCTGGTAAAACTGAATCAAAACTGTGATCTCTTGAAAACAAAATGATTGGCTGATTGTGCAAGCCTATATGGCAGAGTTCTCAATTTTATTCCAAGCTAGACATCTGGGATATTATGAAAAATTTCTTCACTGAAACGGTTATCAAGTACTGGACCAAGCTACTGGTTGTATCTGGAACAGTTTAAAAGACATGTAGATGTGGTGCGTAGAGACATGGTTTATTGGACTTGGCAGTGTTAGGTTAATGGTTGGACTCAATAATCTCAAGTGGCTTTTCCGATATTAATGATTCTGTGATTCTATTCTGAAAACCTCTTGGAAGTAAAGCTGATCCTATGTTTGGAAACCCTTTGCTTAAATTCTGAAAACTAATGCATTAATCTGTGTGTAAATATTCACAGTAACTTTTCGTTTGGATTTACCCAAGATTGACATGTGTTCTTTGATTTGTTAAGGAATTAAAATGATAATGGATAAATTCTTACATTTATTTCCTTAAATAGGACAGTGCACAAGGTGGTGTTAGAATCATGGAATGGTCCAGGCCAGAAGGAACCTCCAAAGATTATCTTGTCCGACCTCCCTGCAGTCAACAGGGACATCCCCAACTAGACCAGGCTGCGGGGGGCCTCATTGAGCCTTACCTTGAGTATCTCCAGGGAAGGAGCCTCAACCACCTCCCTGGGCAAACCTGTTCCAGTGTTCCACCACCCTCATAGTGAAGAACTTCTTCCTGATATCCAATCTAAATCTGCCCTTCTCTAGTTTGAAGCCATCGCCCCTCATCCTGTCACCATAGAATCTTGCAAACAGTCTCTCCCCGTCCT
Organism: Dryobates pubescens; assembly: GCF_014839835.1. Taxonomy (NCBI): domain Eukaryota; kingdom Metazoa; phylum Chordata; class Aves; order Piciformes; family Picidae; genus Dryobates; species Dryobates pubescens. The sequence continues at coordinate 52,753,701 of NC_071657.1, forward strand.
TCCTGTAGGCCCCCTTCAGGTACTGGAAGGATGCTATCAGGTCTCCCCAGAGCCTCCTCTTCTCCAGGCTAAATAATCCTAGCTCCCTCTCCTCCATGTGCCTCAGCATGGCATTTAGGAGGATCTGTTCCATGATCTTTCCAGGCATGGAGGTGAGGCTGACAGGTCAGTAGTTCCCAGGGTCCTACTTTTTACTTTTTAAAAATGGGTGTAATGTTTCCTTTCTTCCAGTGCCTGGGGACCTCACCTGTCTGCCTTCTCAGATATCATGGAGAGTGGCCTGGCAACCACATCAGCCAATTCCCTCAGGACTCTGGGATGCATTTCATCAGGTTCTATGGACTTCACAGTAGCACAGTAGCACAGTACATTAGAGGTTGGAAGGCATCTCAAGAGATCATCCAGTCCAACCCCCCTGCCAAAGCAGGATCACTTAGGGTAGTCCACATAGGAATGTATCCACACAGATTTTGAAAGTCTCCAGAGAAGGAGAGTCGACAACCTCTCTGGGCATCCTGGTCCAGTGTTCCATCACCCTCACTGTAAAGAAGTTTCTACTCATGTTGAGGTGAAATCTTCTATGTTAAGGCTTGAGTCCTGTGTTTCTTGTGTTATTAGTGCACACCACAGAAAAGACCTTGGCCCCCTCCATATGACATCCACCCCTCAGATATTTCGATTAGATTAGATTAGAATAGAATAGAATAGAACAAAATAGAATAGAATAGAATTAACCAGGTTGGTAGAGACATTTGAGATCATCAAGTCCAACCCATCATCCAATACCATCTAATGAACTAAACCATGGCACTGAGCACCACATCAAGTCTCTTCCTAAACACCTTCAGTGATGGTGACTCCACCACCTCCCCGGGCAGCCCGTTCCAATGGAAAATAACTCTTTCTATGAAGAACTTCTTCCTAACATCCAGCCTAAACCTTCCCTGGCGCAGCTTGAGACTGTGTCCTCTTGTTCTGCTGCTGGTTGCCTGGGAGAAGAGACCAGCCCCCACCTGGCTGCAACCTCCCTTCAGGTAGTTGTAGATGTCAATAAGGTCTCCCCTGAGCGTCCTCTTCTCCAGGCTAAGCAACCCCAGCTCCCTCAGCCTCTCCTCACAGGGTTTGTGCTCCAAACCCCTCACCAGCTTTGTTGCCCTTCTCTGGACACGTTCCAGTAACTCAACATCTTTCTTGAATTGAGGGGCCCAAAACAGGACACACGACTCAAGGTGGGGCCTAACCAGTGCTGTATACAGGGGCAGAATGACTTCCCTGCTCCTGCTGGCCACACTATTCCTGATGCAGGCCAGGATGCCATTGGCCTTTTTGGCCACCTGGGCACACTGCTGGCTCATGTTTGGCTTACTATCAACTGGTACCCCCAGGTCCCTTTCTGCCTGGCCACTCTCCAGCCACTCTGACCCCAGCCTGTAATGCTGCATGGGGTTGTTGTGGCCAATGTATAGAACCTGGGACTTAGATATATAGACATTGATGATATCCCTTCTCAGTCTTCTCTTTTCAAGACTAAACAGCCCCAGGGATCTCAGTCTCTCCCCATAGGGGAGATGCTCAAGTTCCCTAATCATGCCTGTGGCTTTCTGTTGGATTCTCTCCAGCAGTTCTCTGTCTTTCTTGAACTGGGGAGGCCAAAACTATACACAGTATTCACCTGGCTGGAATAGAGATGTAGAAGAACCTCCCTATACCTGCTGGACACACCCTTCTTGATGCACCCCAGGATACCATTTGCTCTCTTGGCCACAAGGGCATATTGTTGTTCCATGGAGAACTTGCTGTAAGGTCTTTGTGAAGCTTCTTTCCAGCAGGGCAGCCCCTAACCTGTGCTGTTATTTTCTCCCCAGATGCAGGACTCTGTACTTGTCCTTATTAAATTTCATGCGGTTTGACTGCACCCAGCTCACCAGCCTGTCTAGGTCATGTTAAATGGCAGCACAGCCTGACGGGATGTCAGCCAACCCCCCCAGTTTTGTGTTGTCAGTGAACTTGCTGAGGGTACTCTCTGTCCCCTCATCCATCCATCCCTGGGGAATGCCATTGGCCACAGGCCTCCAAGATGACTCCGTACCACTGATGACAACCCTCTGCACTCTGTTGTTGAGTCAGTTTTCAATCCACCTCACTGACCAGCCATCTATGCTGCATTTCTTGAGCTTTTCTGTGAGGATGTTATGGGAAACAGTATCAAAAGTTTTACAGAAGTCAAGATATATGACATCACTACTCTTCCCTCATCTACCCATTTGGTCATGGTTTCATAGAAGGGTATCAGATTAGTCAGACAGGATCTCCCCTTGGTAAATCCATGTTGGCTACTCCTGGTAACCTTCTTGTCTTCCATGTGGTTAGAGATGACCTCCAGGATGAGCTGCTCTGTCATCTTTCCAGGGATGGAAGTGAGGCTGACTGGCCTGTGGTTGCCTGAGTCCTCCTTGCCTTTTTTGAAGAGTGGAGTGACATTTGCTTTCTTCCAGTTGTCGGTGCCTCTCCTGTTCTCCTTGACTTTTCAAAAAATGATGGAGAGAGGTTCAGCAGCAGTATCAGCCAGCTATCTCTGCACTTGTGGATGCACCCCATTGGGGCCCATGGATTTGTGTGTCTTCAGTTGGTATAAGAGATCTCTAGCCTGGTCCTAACTGACTGGCAGGATGTCCATATCTCTCCAGTTCTGCTCCCTTGTTTCTAGAGACTTAGGTTCCTGAGGACTGGTCTTAGGAGTAAAGACTGTGGCAAAGAAGGAACTCAGCAACTCTGCCATCTCTGCATCTTCAGTTACATATCTCCCATATCATTCAGTAGTGGGCATACCTTTTGCCAGTTCTTCCTTTCATCACTGATGTATTTGAAAAAGCTCTTCTTGTTCTCTTTTACCCCTCTGGTGAGATACCGTTCCAAGAGGGCCTTGGCCTTCCTTGTTGCTTCTCTGCATTCTCTGGTTATATATCTATAATCTATCTAATTGAATAGAGCTTTTTGACTAGACTTGTACGTCTTTGGGTTCCTCAGCTGATCACGCGCTTTATCTTCACTTACAGTGGGAGGAACCATGTCACCCCGGGTCTCCAACTTGTGGTCCATGAACACGAGAGCAGTGAGTAGAGGGGTTGCCAGTGAAGACTGAGGCAAAAAAATCATTGAGAATCTCATCCTTTTCTTCATCATACAAATTCCCTACTGGTGCTTCTCGTGGCAGGGAGGAGGGATGCTTTCTTGAACCCTCTTTTTCTGGTTAATGTACCTGTAGAAGCCTTTCTTGATTTTGGTTACATCCCTTGCCAAGTTCAGTTCCAGCTGTGCCTTGGCCTTCCTGACCTCATCCCTACATAGCTGGGCAACATCCCAGTACTCTTCCCAGGATGCCTGTCCCTCCTTGCATTTCCTATGTAGGCCCATCTTGCCCTTTAGTTTGACCAGCAGGTCTTGGCTGAACTGTGGTGGTCTCTTGCCATCCTTGCCCAATTTCTTACATGTGGGGACTGAGATCTTTTGTGCTCTATAGAGAGCATCCTTAAAGATCTGTTCTGAGGGACCTGGGCAGGATAGAGAAATGGTGTGACAAGGATCCTTGAGGTCCCTCTGGAGAGTGCTCCTACCCTCTAACAGATCAACATCTGCCCCCAACTTGATGTCATCTACAAATTTATTGATGATGGACTCAATCCCCTCATCCAGATAATCTGTAAAGATATTGAACACGATGGGGCCCAGCGCTGATCCCTGGGGGACACCACTAGTGACTGGCTGCCAGCTGGATGTGGCACCATTCACCACGACTCTCTGGGCTCGGCCCTCCAGCCAGTTCCTATCCCAGCACAGGGTGCTGCTGTCCAAGACACGAGCTGACAGCTTGGCCAGGAGTTTGCTGTGGGGGATGGTGTCAAGGCCTTGCTGAATTCCAGATAGGCTATATGCACAGCCTTCCCCACATCTACCAGGTGGGTCACCTGATCCTAGAAAGAGATCAGGTTGGAGAGGCAGGATCTGCCCTTCCTAAATCTGTGCTGCATGGGCCTCATCCCTTGGCCATAATTCAGGTGTGCAGTGGTTGCCCCTAAGATGATCTGCTCAATAATTTTCCCTGGCACTGAGGTTGGGCTGACAGGCCTGTAGTTTGCAGGTTCCTCCATCCCGCTCTTCTTGTGGATGGGCATCACGTTGGCCAGCTTCCAGTCATCTGGGACTTCTCCAGGGAGCCAGGACTGTTGAAAAATGATGGAGAGCAGCTTAGCCAGCTCATTTGCCAGCACTCTCAGCACCCTAGGGTGGGTCTCATCTGGTCCCATGGACTTGTGGGGATCCAAGCGGCTAAGGAGATCTCTAACTACTTCCTCCTGGATCACAGGGGGACCTATACTGCTCCCTGACTCCATCTGCCAGTTCTGCAGGCCAGTTGTCTGGAAGACAACCTATCCTGCTATTAAAATTTGAGGTAAAGAAGGTGTTAAGTACCTGTGCCTTTTCCTCATCTTTAGTTACTATATTCCCCTCTGTGTCCACTTAAGGAGTGGAGGTTGTTCTTGCCCCACCTCTTGTTATTAATATATTTGTAGAAGGAGTTTTTGTTGTCCATCACAGTAGTGGCTGCTCTAAGTTCTAAATGGACTTTTGCCTCTCTAATTTTTTTTTTCTGCATGACCTAGCAACATCCTTAAACCTTCCATGGGTTACCTCACCTTTCTTCCCAAGATGATACTCCCAGAAATTTATTGCCCAACCAGTTGCTGCAGCCTGTCCAGAGAAGGGCAACCAATCCGGTGAAGTGTATGGAGAAAAGTTTTATAAGGAGCAGCTGAGGAAACTCTAAGGGTGGGAGCTGGAATATGAGGAAAGACCTCATTACTGACTGTGTTTACTTGAAAAGGAAGTTGTAGTGATATGGGGGTTGGTATATTCTCCCTAGTATCAGGTGATGGGATGAGAAGAAATGGCCTGAGTTGTTCCGGGGAGGTTAAGATTAAATATTCAGAAAAATTTCTTACTGAAGGAGTGATCAAGCATTGGAATAGGCTGGTGGAGGCACCCACCATCCCTGGTGGTATTCAAGAAATGTATAGACATGGCACTTCGGGACATTATTTAATGGCCATGGTCTTAAATTGACAGTTGGACTTGATGATCCAGGAGTCTTTTCCAACTGAAAAATTCACTCTTCAAAACTGTCTGTAGGTGACCTAGGTCTGAGGAGTTGACTAGGCATCTCTAGTTGTGACTGACAATTTTAGTGCATCTGTGGTTCTGTGTATATTTATACATGAAATTCAGTGTTCATTTAAGACTTGTAATGCTTTTTTCAATTGTTGATATGAAACTGTGGAAGCAGAATATTATTACTAGTTTTATGTACATAGGTATAAGAATGGGACATGTTAGACTATGCAAAAAGTGCCATTTCCTTAACTACGAGAAAGGAGAGAAGAATTGGTAGCTTAATAATGAATTAGATTTTTTCTACATAAACAAACAAAATCATGGTATTCCCAATGAAAAGGAAATCCAGAACCTGAAAGTATTGACATTGACATTTGCAGTCAATACAGAAAAACATGTAGGAGATAGGTGACATACAATACTAGAGAGTGCACCCTTTCAAATTCTGCACTTTCCAGTTTTGTGCCACTTACAGTAAAGCAAAGAACTACATGACTTGAGGTCTCTGCCTTGCATGTATCACTGTCACTTTGAGTTCTGTTCCATGTCTCGAAGTTTATGGCCAAAAATTCTTCTATTTATTCTGGCTGAATGAATTCGCTCTTTTTTCATAAATATAGCTTCAGTTATCTATGTAATAAATGTCTTTAAATATGTGAGTGAAACCCTGCACAATTGAAATGCATTGGAAAAGTTCTATCCAAATTATTTCTATCTTTTTTCCACATTTACACTGTGTGAAACACTCTATCAGACTTGCATTAAGTAAGTCATTAGCACACATCAGTTTGGTATGTTTAAAATAAAGGCTAACTCAGTATCAACTTAAAACATAGAAGACTCTTGTCTATGTGCAGTACCTGCAGTTCTGATTTTTGACCAGGCCTTTACAACTTCCATTGAATGTAAAGCCCTACCATTTGAACAGTGCATTTTCTGTTTTACATACTCAACTGAATTGAAAACATTTAAATTAAAAAGTTGATTTCGTGTACTACCTTATTAAATTTAAATATACCATGAGTTCAAAGAATAGAAATGGTGTAATCCATAGAATACCTTTTTGTTTGGTTGGTTTTTTTTGTTAGTTGCTTGAACTTGTTCTGACAGTGTGATTAAAATGTATATTGTGTTCTAAAGGAGTATATAATTTCCTACTGACAGGCAAAACAAAATTTTCATTTCAAACCATGCTGATTCCAATCCTAAACTGCTTTTCATTAATATATTCTCCTTTATGCTTTTAATTCCCTTATTTTCTCATGAAATTTTGTAGAAGAGAAAGATGGGTGACAAAAGCTTTTTTTCAGTCGTGCAGCATTCATTGGAAAAGATTGCTTGAAATGAGTTGAAGCAAAACTGTAAGGTTTTATTATTTACATTTGTATGTGTCATGTTGATGTTGAATTTCTGTAAGTGTGAGATTGAATTGCCGGTTTGTTTTAAAAAAATGAATGAGCAGTCTGATGGTGACTGAAGCTTTATAATGGAAGACATTATCTCTCTCACTGGTTAGAAATAATAAAAGCCCATCACAATACATCTTGGCCATTAATGGATGACCTCTAGTGTGCAGTAGAACCATGTAATTGAATAATTCCGCTTGTGAAGAGTGGTTATATGAAATGGAATTTAAGTATGGCAAAACGATAAGAGAACTGCTTGATGATAGTGGAAACTGCTATAAAATGGGGGAAAAAACCCATGCATTTGATCCCGCTCAGCTGGCTGTTTCATTGTTCCATAAGAAATTTGAGGTCTGATCACATACAAATGGAAATAATAGTTGTGCTTTCTTTTTAGTGGTGGCACAATTCCACAGGTGAAAATAATACTGTGCCATAAGAATGAAATTGTTCTTTTACATTGAGTTGCTCATCAGTGAAATGTGACGTACGGATGGGGGGAAAAAAGGAAAATGTGAATGTAGATAGTTTGGACTAATTGAAATGACAGATTGCCTAACAAAAGATTTCAAACTCTTCAGTATTCTTGCACTGAAACGAGTAATCTCATAGTGTTCCCTACAATACAAAATAATGTTTGAATTAGAACTTAGGCTTAACAATATGATGTTTCCAAATAATGATTAATAAGGTTCTGATGCGATCTCAGGCTTTTGCTTGAAAACAAATGGATAAAGGACAGGAGCATTTTTCTATCCATTTGATGTAGAAATTGATGGATATCCACAAAAAAAAAAAAAAAAAAAAGAAAAAAAGAGAGAGAGAGAAAAAGAAATCATATTAAATTTTCTTAGTTACAGTAGAGAAAGATGAATGGTCTGCACTGGAATTCTGCATCTAAATGAAGACTGTTTCCAGTAACTAAATGGAATTCAAGGCTTGTGATAAGATCAAATGCTGTGAAAAAAGTTCAGAAATACATAGTGATAAATAAGTTAGAAATGCACATTTAAGAGATGCAAATAAGATTAATATGGGTAAGTCAGTATATATGATATTGTTGCAACCTTTTTTAAAAACTCACTTATTTTATACTCTGTGGTGTGTATACAAGGGTTGTTCATGTTAATTATAGTTTCCTATGAAGAAAGAAGCTCAAATGCAAAGTAGATATAACTTTTAACACCCATTTATGTACTGAATGATTGATAAAATAATAATTAATAAGATAACATCTTTGTAACAGGTTCATAATTTAAGATTTTTTTTTCCTTCATTAAGGCATGGTTTGTGATGACTGGAAGGACCTTTTACTATTCTAGCGGATGTGTATTTAAAGCAGGTTTTAGTATATAAAGCCATATAGATTAGAAAAATCTTCTTGTATCTTTTGCATTTATAGCAATCTTACAAATACATGCTGAATCAATTAGTCTTCTGATATGTAATTACTGAAACTACCTTAATACAGCCAGATCTGCATATTCATTAGTAACAGTAGAAACATTACCAAATTTCATACAGGTTTGTTTTGCAACTTACCTCATGGAATGACTTAATGCTGACAGTCTCAAATGATTGTATCTTAGAACAAATTCTTTCAAAGAGCATTTGAATCACTTAATATTCAAAGTATGAGAATTCTGTCTCTTTTGAAGAGCATTTCTCATATTCTAGTGTAAAGACATTATCTTACCGCAGTTGTAGGTAGAAATCACTAAATGAAATGCATTTTCTATTGCAGTACATAGGCTTATTCATGTGTAGCCTCCTGACATCAGCTCTAGGTACTTTTTTCTGTATAAAGAATAGGATTAAATGAATTATAAATGAGACATTGTGATTGAAATCTAATCTGAATGTTGAGGATATTTCAAGGATATACCCAGCAAATAAATACAACGGTGAAACTTGAGAAATAGAGTAATATTGTAGCAGCCTGGCTTTTAGACATATGAAGTATGCATACTTCATATAATTTTCAGGTTTATTGAGAACTACAGTGCAACTTCTGCAATCTCTCTGCCTTTCTCCCTTGTGTTTTTTGGGTGTTTTTTTTTTTTTTTTTTGGGGGGGGGTTTGTTTGTTTGTTTGTTTGCTTGTTTTATTTGGCTTAGGTGAAAGTGTCTTACAAATAACATTTTCTCCCCACAAATATGGTTTAGTGTAGCTGTTCACCATGTATCTTTCTGGCACAGAGCTGTAGTGATAATTTTCATAAAGAAAATTAGGCATACTTCTACAGTTGTCTTAATTTCATTGTAATTGTTAGACATGCATTGATTGACCATTGATTGGATATAAGTAGTGTTCTAAATTAATGAATAAATAAAATAGTTCATGGATATTCTGTAAAGGCCCAAATCAGGCAAGAGTGTAGCTGAATAAATACATTAAAATAGTATTTTAGTAAATGAGACTTTAGCAAGTGTGAAATCACAGTATCACAGTATCACCAAGGTTGGAAGAGACATCATGAGCCTGCAGTGTGCCCAGGCAGCTAAGAGGGCCAATGGCATCCTGGCCTGCATCAGGAACAGTGTGGCCAGCAGGAGCAGGGAGGTCATTCTGCCCCTGTACACTGCACTGGTTAGGCCGCACCTCGAGTACTGTGTCCAGTTCTGGGCCCCTCAGTTTAGGAAGGATGTTGACTTGCTGGAACGAGTCCAGAGAAGAGCAACAAAGTTGGTGAGGGGTTTGGAACATAAGCCCTACGAGGAGAGGCTGAGGGAGCTGGGCTTGCTTAGCCTGGAGAAGAGGAGACTCAGGGGTGACCTTATTACTCTCTACAACTACCTGAAGGGAGGTTGTAGACAGACGGATGTTGGTCTCTTCTCCCAGGCAAGCGGTACCAGAACAAGAGGACACAGTCTCAGGCTGCGCCAGGGGAGGTTCAGGCTGGATGTTAGAAAAAAGTTCTATACAGAAAGAGTGATTGCACATTGGAATGGGCTGCCTGGGGAGGTGGTGGAGTCGCCATCACTGGAGGTTTTTAGGAGGAGACTTGATGGGGTGCTTGGTGCCGTGGGTTAGTTGTTTGGGTGGTGTTTGATTGGTTGATGGGCTGGACGCGATGATCTTGAAGGTCTCTTCCAACCTGGTTTATTCTATGTATGTATTCTATGTATCAAAGATCATTGAGTCCAACCTGTCACCACAGACCTCATGACTAGACCCTGGCACCAAGTGCCGTGTCCAATCCCCTCTTGAACACCTCCAGGGACGGTGACTCCACCACCTCCCTGGGCAGCCCATTCCAAAGATGAATAACTCTCTCCATGAAGAACTTTCTCCTCACCTCGAGTCTAAACTTGCCCTGGCGCAGCTTAACCATGTATTATTTCTATGCGATCAGTAAATTATTTTATGTTTTGGAGATACAGTAACTATACAAATAGTAATGCATCTTACAGCATAATGTAGTACAATTGCATAATAAAACCTGTAATAATTGTGAGTACTAGTAGGCACTAGTTTTTTACATAATGGATGTATGTTCTTGTAATAAAATCAGTTATCTACCATCAGTTCATGCAAACACTTTCAGTAGTGGCATTAGTATGACTTCTCTGGAAAGCAATTCACTTTTCACGTCCTGGAACACAATCTTTTGTGCAGTTGGTCATTTATCTTTTCCTTCTGTGTCTGCTTCCCCTTACCTTTAACCCTGTCTCATTGGCTGAATAGCTCACCTTAGTGATTTTTCCCCTTTTGTCTTGTTGAGGAGCAGTAGGTATATCAGTGCTACAGGAGATCACAGAATTAAAAGGAGGTCAACCAGAATTAATGCTAGATGATAAAAGCAGCATTTTCTTTCTGTTCTTCATCATGTGTTTTACTTCTTTGCATTTGAGATGTGACAACTGTTACTGAAATTATTTCTCTTCCTGTTTCTGCCCTGTAACATCCTTTTGGACCAGTGACATGTAGTCTGGATCTCTTCCCAGCATTGGTAGTGGCATGCAATCTCTTTGTGTTTTTGGAGAGCAATATAGACTGCTGCTGTGTTAAGGAAGTTGTGTATCCTTTGAATCAAGCTGTTGTTTCCATTTCTTAATTTTTAGCTGGGTTGCCAATATGTTAGAATCCTTTTGGTCAAGAGCCCCCTGAGAGATGGAGTAATATCCAGAAAAATACCTGCTGAAAATGGTGCTTAGCTACATGCTGCTTTGTCATATATAGGGTGTCGGTATCAATGGCAAATTAACATAAGCAAGCAAAAGTGTTATTGCCTAGGGACACCTTTGCAATAGTACTTGGAACAGAACTATACTAAGTGCAGGTTTAAACTATCTGTATATTTAAAAATAAAAGTTGCAGAATGAGAAATCAGGATTCTTGCATTGTTTGGTTGGTTGGTTTTAGCTATTTGCCCGATAATTTATTGATTTTGTGTTAAACAGCCTCAGCCTTATGCTTAGGGATTTTTGGTAAGGTATTTGTAATATAGGATTTCTGTAAGCTTGTTACATTTTCTGTTGCAACTCTACTTTAGGAAGATTATTGTCTTTTGAAGTATCAGTCGAATTTGTCATAAGAAGATGAGACGACAACAGCAACTGATGTCAACTTAATTTTTGCGGTATTCCAATCTGCAGTTTTCTTGCACACTTTCACAGTCTTTCCCTGGAAGTAATAGAAGCGGCATTAGGCTATGCGTATCATTATGTGGTGTATGTATACAAGCCAGATAGCTACAAATGGCTGAATGTATTTTGAATGAACTGATTTGTTCTTAGGTGAATATTCAAGCCTGCATCTAAGCCAGCTTTCTTTTTCACACAGTGTGTCCTGTTGAGTTTGTTCCCAGCACCATAGCACATCAGCTCAGCAGAATGATATCACTCATAACTTTTAACTGTGTTTTTTGTTTTCCACTTCACTATGCTAAGCTAGTGGTTCTTAGGACCAAAGCTGAAAATAACAAAGGGATCAATGTACATCTGAAGTAAGAATCAGGACTTTAATTTAAAATGTGTGTAAAGGGGGTATTAGCATCTTTACAAGGATTTTCATTATTTTAAATAATAATAATACACATATATTTAACTCCTTTCTTGCTTAAGTCTTTTGATTTTTCCAACTTTTTTTTTTAACAAGGTATAATTTTTTTACTTCTACACTGTTCATGAAAGAGCTCAATAAAAAAAAAAAATCACAAAACCCCACTCCCTTTTGTTTTATACAAAAATTAATATTTTGCTCTTGAGATACAGAAAATTGCTGGTATTTTGGTCACTTCAAGGTTTTGATGCAGTTTATGACATTAGAAGTTCACAGAGTATATTACAAGTTCTAAGCCTCTCTCACATTCAATATGTTTTCTGTAGTTTTGCCAGGTAGTATAATGTTTGAGGTTATTAGAATATACTGTTCTAATTATTCCTAAGTATTCTAAATTACTTAGTTTTGATCTTTTCAAGCTTTTTCTGCTATTTTTTTTCTTTAATACATACTTTCTGTTGATCAAATGTTTAAAAGGGAGGATTTTTTAAAGCATGTGAGAGATGCATACCCAAATCCCATTGATATTTACCCATAATTGGGTTTTCAAAAATCCTATTTAGATTGAGCAGGTAACTTAAAATCACTGGCACAAAGTCAAAGGCTGGTTTTGGTTCTGTAGTTTTTCAGGAGACATCTTTCTATTTCATGTAGTTTTTGAAAAGGTAAGATTTTTTTGGAAATGGAGTCCCAGAAGGAAAGTTACAGGATCTGGAATCACTTGACTCTTTTAATAATAACTGATACTATTTTTAGTTTGTAGCCTATACTTAATGTTGTTCATTTCATACAAAAATTCTTATTTTAGCCTTCTGGATGTAGCCAGTAAACTGGGAAATAAAAGAAAAAAAATGTAAAAAATGCTGATTTTGAGTTTTCCCTATCTTATTACATGTACACAAAAAATCTTAATCAGCAATTTCAAAGGGTTAATGAAAAAGTGTGTCAGCCACTCACCCAGAAGCTCATCTATACTTGAAAGTTTTGAGTAGCTCTCTGTTACAGTTCTTGTGATTTTCCTGATGTTGTGTTTTTCCACTGATTCCTTCCCCCTAAACCATTTTCACATGGTCCTCTGTGCAAAATCCCAGGTGAAGCTTTTTTATATTTCTAGTTGAAAGATGGCCAAAAGAGTCATAAGGGATACTTGAGGCAGTGAACAGCATAGTGTTTTGAAAATAGCTAATTGGTCGATTGGTTTTCTTTCTCACTTAGACTTATTTTATAACCACTTGGGCTATGTCTTATGCTTAAACTTCTACTTATTTTCTTCCCTTGTGTTTCCCCACTAGCTCCTGTGTTCCCCCTTTCCAAAATACTTAGCCATACTTGTACCTTTTCAATTTAGAATGCTCTTTCTTGCACACAGATAACTGAAATGTATGTAAGCTTAAAAATGTAAAATTACCAAAGACTAGATTTTTGATATGATTGCATTAGTTCTTGTTGAACTCTATGAAAAGGGTATGCTCTTTGCAGAAACTTTAACTTAATTTGTCTCTTCAAAATAATTATATAATTAAGTTATATGAATATATATGTTGTGCTGGAGAGCAGTAAGCTTTGAGCACTTTACCTTGTACTTTTTACATCTGTGACATCTCTTTTCTTCTGTACTCTAGATCTAATTCATTAATGTGGTACACATCCTCCTTTATGCTGACAACATGTTCCACAGTCACGGCAATCCCTTTTAACTTTGCATCATCACTGGCACATTTCATTAGCTAATTCTGGTTTTCTTTGAGGCTGATCCTACAACAATAATATTAGAAATTCTGTGTAGCTTTATGGTGTTGAATATTTTTTCAGATCAGAATATTTTGTTCTATGTTCTATAGTTCTTATAATTAATCACGGTTTGTTTTGGTTTTAGTCATTACTTTCCCATTTCATGCATGCTTTACTGAAGAATACAGAACAGTGTTATTGGTATACAAATAGATCAGCTGTATCTCTTTTATTTCTCAGTGTCCGGAAAATCAAGTATTTAATCAAAGAAAGTTGATAGATTCATTTAGTACTGTCAAATTCTGATCAGTCTCTGTAGTTTATTCTGTTTGCATTTTTCTCTGTTTCTTTGTCTATTATATATTTCAAAGGTTGGCAGTAGTTGGGCAGTGTTTATGTATGTACGTATACCATGTAAACATCATGATAGTGATGTGAAATATTCTTTCCCATTTGGACTGCAGTTACATTCAGAATCTTCCGGCAATGTTGTGGCAATGGGTTTTTTATTTAAAAAAAACAACCCCAAAATAACCAAAACCCAAAACACCACAGCATAGCTTGACTTTTTTATGAATGCTTAAATACAGGTTAGCCCCTCTTCCTTGTAAGAACGATGTAATCTGTTTCCTCGGCAATTATTTTTTCACTGTTCCATTTTTATTATCATGACAGATTTCTGCTCTAAGCAGACAGATGTCTGCCTAAAGTTTTTTCAGAGGGCCAGCTCCTTTGATCATGCACTTTGTAAATGAAACTAAACTACTCTTCTGGGGTCCCTTATTTATTTATTTATTTGGTAATCAGAGAAACATTGCTGCCTAAAACAATTACAGAAATTCTAGTTAGAGTCATAGGCAACAATGGGAACATTGTGAAATTTATTTGCAATAAAATTGGTGGACAGTGTGACAGTAAAAGTACGTGCTTCTATGATAGGAGAAACATTTTATGACTGATAAAACCATATCACTCTTTTAAGATCTGAGCCTCATGCAAATACACTTTAGCTCAACTGAAGCTGGCCACTTAGGTGGTTGTGTCATTGTTCATTAGATACAACAAGGGAAAAGGCAACAGGCTTGAAATTCAGACTGTAGTATTCTTTGCACAATTCTCATGTTTTTAGTCCCATGTTTTCCTGTAGTAATTTTTTTTCTTTTGGAACTGGTGTCTCACAAATTTGAGGAAAGATAGTGGCATTAAATGAAAATGAATGTGTGTATAATGTCAAGGAAAGAGCTGTTGTTGTGACTCCGTGCATCCATCATCATCCAGCTCCAGCACAAGAGGAATCTTAAAGTGACTACAAGTGTCTAGTACACAGTACTTAAATTACTGCCTAAGTGGCTTTTGTCCATATTCTTAGACTCCAGAGCACCTGCTTATGAAGTTTTCATTGTCTTTCTAAAAACTAATATTGTCAAAAAAATTCTTTAGACAGCAGTGTAATGGGTTGGGGCAAACCCCCTCCCCACCATGCGCAGAAATAACGACTCAGACAAACGGATTGCAAAAGTAGTGGAGAGTTTAAATAGAGAACAGTGAGTGTGCACAAAAGGAAACATGGTGACAAGAAAGAAACCAAAGTAAACCCAGAAAGACCCCAAACCCCACCTGAAGGTGCATGCAAAACCCCCAGGGCTCCTTCTTCCCCCTCCCTCTGCTGGGCTAGTCTCAGCTGGCCAGGCCTGAGACTGCCCATTCCCCAGTGGCCTTGGGCCCAATCAGGCCCATGGCCGGGAGATCTCTCCCCCAGTTACCAAGTCTCGGAGAGGGAAGGAAAGAGGAAGTGCCAGACCCCACCGCAAAATTTATAGTGGTGCAAGGGATTATGGTAGAAATACCTAATTTCCTGAGTCCACCCACTGGAATGGACTTCTGGACACAGGAAACACCCCTGTAGCAGAGGGCACCCAGCCCAAACTACGACAAGCAGCCAAGGAGAGTTTTGTATCTAGTTGTGTTGATTCTTCTCCACAAGTCATTGTATGTCCATATAAACATTCATCACACTGTTAATACTGACTACTTGACTCCAGTAATATTGCTGATGAAACAGGTAGCATGTTTTGGTAGGATGTGGGAAAAGCCCATAGTTGTAGAGAACAGTTAATATTTGCAAAGAAACGCTAGGTAAAACTTTGGGCATGTAAGAGGGGCAGTGAAAAAAGGTACTTCTTTTATATGAAGATCTACGACTAATCTATGATCAGCAGCAGAGCAGCTGCACATTTCTGCTGTCCTTTCAAAATGTAGTGGTGCTATGCACCTCCCTATGGGCTTCATTGTGATGCTAAGTCCAGTTAACATTGTGCTCTTCTTTTAATTACAAATGCAGTCAGTTGGGACAATCCAGCCCTTTATGATCTTGCCTGCAGGAGCTGTGAGTTAAGACAATCTGGTACCTTCTTGTCTTAGGTACAAGGTCAGTAAAATGGGGTGAGTAGGCACTCCCTAATTGTGCTTGAAGCTCTCATTGCCTGGGAAATGTACCCCAAACCTCCTTTTGCCTGGGTTATAGCCCACACTAAAGGATGCCATGATGGCCTGCAGTGAAGAGGTTATTAATTTTATTAATATGAAATATGAATTATGAAAATAGTATTTTTTATTACTTATCAAATTATTAATGACCGATGAATCACCAACTTATATACATGTTCTAGTGCACATTCGTGAAATACAGTCCATAAATGGCTTAGTGTTATGATTAGAACTTAATTGAACTAGTTACAGACTATTTCTATATTTAAATAATGAAGGGTGCAGTTCTGCCACTTGGCCCCTAGATGGCGACTCGGCGGGACACGGGTGGCTCCTGGCTATACACAGAAGTATTATAATCTTTCTATATGTCAGCGATTACTCTGCTAGATGCAGATACTTTGAACTGAATGCTAGTGGATGGAAAGCACATGGGAGATACTCTGTAGCTGTTGTTTGTAGCAAGGAGGAGGTCACGCAGACTACTGTCGCTGGACTGGTTCCTAGTTGAATTGGGACAGCAGTGTTGGGTTACTGTCTCCTCTCTCCATAGCAGTGAAGAGGGAATAGTGGAACCTGGGCTTAGCTCGGAAGCAGGGTCCCTTCAGGACTCAGTCGATTCCATCCAGACAACAGGGGTCGGTCCTGGTCGGGGTCAGCCCATGGGGTCGGCCCTCAGGAGTCGCCTCGCACGACAGGTTGGGGCGATGGTTGCTGGCAGGTGGGCTCAGAAAACACAGCAGCAGGCAAAGCTACGGGGTCAGCCCAGCTACTGCGATTCTCAGGGGTGATGTAAACAGCCTTGGGGACAGAATGCAGTTGCGTTATGCAGTGGATTCTCCTTTACTGAGCTTAAAGGAATAGTGGGATGCTCGGAGTGGTCCCGGGTTCGGTGCAGTATAGGCACGAACAATGCTTTGGTCTTCCCTGAGGTTTACAGGGCTCAGAGCGGCACACGTGGTGGCTCCTCTCCCGCTACGGCGGGGCCAGATGTATGTGGAGTCAGTCTCAATCAAGTCCTTTCTCCCTGGCAGCTGGGCAGATCTTACCCTCGGGGGTTGGTCCAGTCCTCCGGTGGCATGGTGGGCTCTCCCGGTTGGTATGACTGGCTGTGGCGACACTGGGCTTCTCGGGCTCAGCGAAGGTCCTCCCTCTGGAGATGATCCTCACGATTGCTTCTCACAATGCAGAAGCTTTCAGTATGCGTGCATGTATAATAGAAGCTAACAAGAATAAGCTCAATGGCAGAGGCTATGGCTCGAGAGTTGTTCTCTTGAACAAGCACAGAGACAGTGAAAGAGGGGGCAACTTGTTTACCAACTGGGGTGATACTTATGGATTCCTCGAGGCTGGGTTTGACCAATGGGCACTCTCATAAACAACTGGCTTTGGCCTATAGAAAGCGTGAAGCTAGAATTATGCCCATACTTGGTATTTGCATGAGCACTGCATGCGCTGGGTGCGTGCTGGCCTGGCTAATGCCTTGGCTTTTGTCTTCCTCCTGAAGGAGGGGGAACTTGCCCACATGCTGGGACAAGATTCAATATGTGGGCATAATGTGCCTTCACCACATGTCCTAACAAGAATAAGAGCCAAGATGAAAAAGTACTGACTAAGTCAATCATCTTGCACACCATAAACATCAATACTATGTGAAGGACTTTTTAGATCTTTGGGACCACAGTGGGCTGTGAACTGGCATCTCCTGCTGAGTTGAGATGCCTCTTATGGTAGATTTTCACAAGGTTCTGTGTGGGTTTTGCAACATAACTAAAACCATGTGCTCGTAAAAACCAATGAAGTGAACACTGAGTAATTCACTAATAAGATTTCCTGAAATACAAAATGCCATTTGGTACCAAAATTTTATTATAAATATATAGTAAATACAATAAAGGAAACATCTGAATCATAGGCTGACTTCTACATATATATGTGTGTGCATCATGCATTTTAATTTAGGAAACCTCACTGAATCTTAAACTAAATCACTATGTTGATTAAAATATATTTTTGCTTATTGTCCTGTTAAGTATTGTTAGAAAACCACAATGTCAAATCTTACAACTTATTGTACCAATGTTAATAGGTACAATTAGACATTAAGTTGCTGTTACCTCGAAGGTATATAGCACACTTAATGCTTTATCCTTTGTATGTCTGGGATATATAAAAGTTGACCAAGGACTAAGTATGGATTCAGACGCACTGAGATTTCTCTCAGTTAGAGTTTAGAAAGCAAAGGAATGAATTCTGAACCTTTTGTTTCAATGTGAGAACCTCCTTTAAACTTCTCATTCCCAATCTCTCTGTAGGTCTTTCTATCCCAATTCCAACTTTATTTCCCTTTTTACATTTTCTCCATGTAGTTGGCTATAGAGTGAGACTTGCCACTGTAGTGAACCTTGATAAATTTCTTTAGTTTCTTAAATTCCATCAAATTTACTAAATTCTACCAATTTTTCTCAGTAAAACATATTACTGTTCTGAGGTGCATTCCACTGATTCCATGGCAAGCAGTTTGAAACATGGCAGCCATGCACATAAGAAAATAACAGTGATTGTAGCAGAATGGTCACTAGTGACACTGTGGTGTCTGTACCCAGACACTGTGCGTGAACACTGGAATGTCTCATATGGAAATCTGTATCATAATTAATTAAGTAAGTGTAAATCATAGTCTTCATTTTTCTTACTGGATTGGGATTTGGAAGCAGCCATCAGGAAAAGCTGCTGCATTAAAAAAAAAAATTATTTATTTATTTTCTTTGTGGTACATGCTATATTGAGAACAGAATTCTTTCAGAGAAATTCTTTCTAATCTGCATTTTAGAGATGGTAGAGTTAGGAAATATAAGCTCTTGGTGGACTCAAGAATGTATTTTTCATCTGAGGTAGATACTTCAAATATTTGCTGTTTCTAGGATCTGGCTGTGCTACTTGATATCTTTTTGAACATTTTAGAGAGTCAGTCAGGAGTTATATCTGCACATCTATGAAGATGTGTTAACAGCATTCAACTCAACTGTCTATATTTTATATTTCTGTTTATATTTAATATATGAACTGGTGACTAAAGTTTAACTGACTTAGACATACGCTAACATATTCTGGAAACTGTAAGCTGTTTTCCTATCTATGTTGGTCTTTTTCAAAAATTGCTTTTCCCCTCTCTTGATTTTTTCACCAAGGCACACATTTTGCTGTTTATTTAGGTACAGGCATGAGATTTCTCAAGAGTTCAAATACGTGATGATTTCCACTACCTGGTACATATATGCACTCTTCTCAGAGTCTGTGTTTAGGACGGGTTCAGTGAAAGAACCCTTCCCTTTAGTGAAGACTAAGACTTGTCTGGTAAGTGTTCGTTTGGAATCTGACGAGGAAAATTGTGACTGGAGAGTCCACCATGCCTTTCATGCCTTTAAAAAAAAAAACAACAACAACACAAAAACAACAAACACCTTGACAACTTCAGCAGAAAGCTATATTTTGTGGGATGTATTGGTAAGTCTGACAAGCTTTCCAAGAGGCAGTGTTGAGTGTGGCGAGATGACCAAGTTGCTAGTACCTGTAATTATTGGATGAAGAATGATAATCAGCTCTGAGCCTCAGGAGTGGTAGGAGAGGAGATAGAGACCATTAGGTGGCCCCTTGTTTCCCAAAAAACACATTGTGTCTGGGCCAACAGTCCAAGTAGCGCTGATAAATTAATGAGTGAAACTCTGTAGGATGTAGGGAGTAACTTAATTTGATGGCTTACCGAAGAGGCACAAATATGATACTGTCCAGTGTCCCATGACAAAAGTGTGTATTGTTTGAACTACTTAAAAAAACACCCCAACATCATCCAAACAACTCTCATGTGCTACTTAAAGAGTGATTGCTATGTAGACTGTATTTTTTGAAAGGGAACATAATGCTTCATTATTCTTTTGATGAATCTTGACTGTGGATAAGCATAGATACTGAACATGTTTTATCAGTTATTTGATGTGTTAGTTGAAATTTGATGTGAGAATGTACATAACTAAAAGCCTGTTTCCCGTTGATAGGAAAAAAAAGACCTTTTTTTTTTACCCTGGAGAAATCTTGACTTTTTGCCGTATCTTCCATTTTTACTGTTTGTGATGTTTCATTTATGGGTGATAATGAAGACAGAGTTAGGTAAAACAAAAAATTGGACTTGAATAGTAACATCCTGCTATACGCACTGTGGCATTTCACTATCTCTTCACATATGTATAAGAAGAGAATTGTGAATACAAGGTTCAGTTTTCTTCTGTGACTTAGCATATTAGTTACATCACAAAGAAAGAGAGTAAAAAAAGCACTATAAGAGCAAGAAAATGGGATTTCACTAATCACTGAAGAATTTTTTTTTTATTACTATATACACACACATAGATATTTCTGTTATATTAGAATTTTTCTGATTTATTGAACACAGCTATAGTGAAATTTTTTTACTTTTGTATGTTACTTTGTGTGCACATGGGAGAGAGAAAAAGAGTGGGAAAAACAGTTTGTAAACACTTTTAGTTGCATGTAGTTTTGCATAGAAAAATTGAGGGAGTAAAAATGTCTATAGGCGTAGTAATGGTAAAAAGAAGACTAGGGAAGGTGTGGGGCCCCACAGAAGGGAAACAGGTGAAATGGCGACAAGTGACATGGAGAAGGCTGAGGCTCTCAATGACTTCTTTACCTCAGTCTTCACTGGCAAGGGCTCCAGTAGCATTCCCAGAATAATGGAAGATAATGGCAGGGACTGGAAGCAGGAACTGCTCATTGTGAATGAAGATCAGGTTTGTGACCATCTGAAGAACCTGAAAGTGTTCAAGTCCATGGGACCTGGTGAGATACACCCATGGGTTCTATGGGTGTATGGGAACTATAGGTCAGTCAGTCTCACCTCTGTGCCCAGTAAGACCATGAAGCAGATCCTCCTGGAGGCACTGCCGAGGCAGAAGAGTAATGAAGAGGTGTTTGGGTACAATCAGCATGGCTTCACCAAGGGCAGATCCTGCCTGACAAACCTGGTGGCCTTCTATGACAAGGTCACAACATTTATAGATGAAGGCCAAGCAACTGACATCATTTACCGGAACATAAGCAAAGCCTTTGACACTGTCCTGCACAACATCCTGGTCTCCAAGCTGGTGCAGTATGGGTTTGATGGATGGACCATTCAGTGGATAAAGAACTGTCTTGACAGTCACACCCAAAGAGTGGCTGTCAATGGGTCCATGTCCAAGTGGAGGCCAGTGACAGGAGAAGTCCCCTAGGGATCAGTACTGGGACCAGTCTTGTTTAATATCTTTGTTGGTGACAGGGGCAGTGGTATTGAGTGCACGCTCAGCAGGTTTGTTGATGACACCAAGCTGTGTGGTACAGCAGACACGCTGGAGGGAAGGGATGCCATCCAGAGGGACCTTGACAGGCTGGAGAGGTGGGCCAATGCCAGCCTCATGGGGTTCAACAAGACCAAATGGAAGGTCCTGCATCTGGGTCAGGGCAGTGCCAAGCACTGATACAGGCTGGGCAGCCCTGAAGAAAAGGACTTGGGTGTGCTGCTGGATGAGAACATGAGCCACCAGTGTGCGCTTGCAGCCCAGAAAGCCAATCACATCCTGGGCTTCATCAAGAGACCACTGCAAGTTCAAGAGTAGAATTTTTTTTTAGCAGATATCTTTCAAGAAATTGCGGTATTTTTCAAAATATTACATATAGAGTGTGTGGAATTACATAACTTTGTTTTCAAATTTTGAGCATTTATACTGTGTTGTTGAATTGTATTTCATTCATAATTGCTGTTGTGCTTCTTTAATTTTGAACAGGCTGCAGTATTCTTAACAAAGCCACTGCTAAATCTTACCAACTGTGGACAATGATGTAATGCAGTGAGAAATGAAAGCACTGCATGCATGAAAGGAGAGCATACCAAGGGCAAAGACACAACTATGATTTTAATGAAGCATTTCTGTGAGGGTTAGCGTAGTAATGCTACTTTTTTGTGTCCTTTTTTTTTTTTTTTTAATCATTTGGTAGTGACTACGATTTATTCTTGAGATTATATTTATTACTTCTCAGGTGGGTCAAATAATTTATTTGGAAAAGCAGTACTTAGCATAACAAGGGTTTAGCTGTTTGATTCCTACTTTTAAAGTGAAGTGTAAATTTGCATTTACTGATGTGGAGAATTTCATACACAATATTGCTTCTACTAGGCTTAAGAACTCTTTATTAAAACCACAGTGTAGATTATACCTTTTTACTGCTTTGAATTCTGATAGGGTGTTGATTTTGACCCATTGTTTCTTGATCCTTAGTGTTTTAAGATAAAATACCAGTGTAATTTCATGTCATGTCAGAAAAAGGGTTAAGACTTGATCATAGAAGTCATGAAAGTTCCTTGCTAGTATGGGGCAGTAATAAAATACTGTTACTAGGAATAAGCATGAGGTAGCTAAAATATTCATAGCAATTGTGTTATTCTATGTAAAATAATGACAATCTGTTTTGCGAATAGAAATGTGCATGATCAGCAGAAATGTACATTACCAAAAAAATATTTTTTTCTGTTTGAATAATCATTCTTTACCTTTACTTTGAGGAAATTCATTATAAATTTTTGTCTTCTCTATCCATTGATGAAAAATGTGAAAATAAAAAAAACCTAAACCAACAGCATAACCCACTAGTGATAGAAATGGGTGGAATCAGGAACTAAATTGTGAAGATGCTCACTGCCTTTAAATACTGCACCAAAATTAAGGTCACTAATGTGAGCTTACATCAAACTTCACAACATCATTTTTGTTTAAGAGCATTAAGTGCTCACATTCCTGAAGCTTACTGACATAGAAAAGTAGTTTACCTGTGTATTCTTTATCATGTCATTGCTCCTGTCTTTACATTATGTTGGAGTCAGTAATTCCTCTGACTAAAATGTGATGTTTCAAACTTAGATTATTTCAGTGCCTCAAGAACATGTTCTCCAAAATTGGTTCTTGTTGTGTGTTAGTCCTTCGCCTCTGGGTGTATATGTGTCAGAAGTGTCATTTGTAATGTTCATTTCTTTCTTAGGTGGCTGGATTTGAATTTATCCTACCGAGAAAAGACACGCTGTTATCTACCTCAGTGTGTCTCATTCTAGTTATCGTCTCTCTTTGTTTTACAATGAATGGATATGGGAGTGTCTATGGATACTGTAAATTGAATTGACATTTCAAAACTTGTGAAATTTTGGGGCAGGAGTTGATCTGCTGGAGGGTAGAGAGACTCTGCAGAGGGACCTTGACAGGCTGGACAGATGGGCAGAATCCAACGGCATGAGATTTAACACATCCAAGTGCCGGGTTCTGCACATTGGCCACAACAACCCCATGCAGAGCTACAGGCTGGGGTCAGAGTGGCTGGAGAGCGGCCAGGCAGAGAGGAACCTGGGGGTGCTGGTTGATGGTAGGCTGAACATGAGCTTGCAGTGTCCCCAGACAGCCAAGAGGGCCAATGGCATCCTGGCCTGCATCAGGAACGGTATGGCCAGCAGGAACAGGGAGGTCATTCTGCCCCTGTGCACTGCACTGATTAGGCCACACCTCGAGTCCTGTGTCTAGTTCTGGGCTCCTCAGTTTAGGAAGGATGTTGACTTGCTGGAGCGTGTCCAGAGAAGGGCAACAAAGTTGGTGAGGGCTTGGAACACAAGCCCTATGAGGAGAGGCTGAGGGAGCTGGGGTTGCTTAGCCTGGAGAAGAGGACACTCAGGGGTGACCTTATTTCTCTCTACAACTACCTGAAGGGAAGTTGTAGCCAAGCGGGTGTTGGTCTCTTCTCCCAGGCAAGCAGTACCAGAACAAGAGGACACAGTCTCAGGCTGCACCAGGGGAGGTTTAGGCTGGAGGTTGGGAGGAAGTTTTACACAGAGTGATTGCCCATTGGAATGGGCTGCCCGGGGAGGTGGTAGAGTCACCATCATTGGTGGTTTTCAGGAGGAGACTTGACAGGGTGCTTCGATGCATGATTTAGTTGATGAGGTGGTGTTGGATGATAGGTTGAACACGATGATCTTGAAGGTCTCTTCCAACCTGGTTTATTCTATTCTATTCTATTAAAGTTAACACTGTTTTACTTGCAAAGTTGCCTCATCTGTAGTTTTTCTTTCATTAGATACTAAAAATTTCCAAAGAGCTGAAGTACACACAGTGGCCAATAATTGGAAGAAGTGACCTTGTATTCTATCTATTTCATCTAGTCACTGTCATCTTCAGTGAGAAAGAGATGGTAGTAATAGAGGAGTTTATTTCCAGGAGTAATGGCGAATCTGAAACACAACTGAAGCTTAATGTCATTGCATCTCTCTGTAATAGAAACATTCCACTATTTAAATGTTGGGTTGTAACAGGTCTGAACTGTTGAAGTAAAACAGGAAGCTAAATGGTAAACAATATAATGTACATTTTGAACAAATATTTGTCCTTCTTCAAGTAGGAAGTTCTCATCTCTGTAAGTGTATTGTGTTTGTAAAGTGACCCAAGGGAGGCAAGCCTTTTATGTATTCTAACAAGCTAAGTGCTATTAGAAAAGAACTGTTAATGGATTTATTTTAATTCTAATTGGATGTTAAGAAATATTTAATATCATAAATCATAGAGCGCTTTTAGCTTATAGGCTTATTATAGATTTGGTTTCACAGCAGAGAATTGAAATAGCATTTGTAGCCTTGCAATGGTAGTTGAAGAAGATACGTTTTTATTAATTTATGCATAGCATTTCATCACTGTTGGGAAACACAGGCTTATCTTTGAAACATACGTCAGACTGACATCCTCCTGTGAAGCAATGAGCTCTGCATTTCTGAATGAATGCAGATGAGTACCAACACAGGGTATTTCTGAGGCCGGAACATGGCTCCATGTTTAAGTATCATGTTTAATGGGTAATTTTCAGTTCTCTCAATAATTGTAGTCATTTTGTACAGAGTTTATGTAAGTAGATGATTTTACTTAATCATTAATTCCTAAGGTAAGGTGGGGTGGTGTTACTCACATCAAATAGCATTATACATAGAGAACCTCAATGCAATTAGTGGATCTATGTAAAGAAAAAAGTACTGATTTCACTGAAATAGAGGATTCAGAGACTAGACCCTTATGTATATTTCTGTTGCTTTTATTTCTTGTCACACAAATGTATTTCATATGAGTCTTATGTTTGGGGTTTTTTTGCAGTACTTACTGGAAAATTTATTAAAAATTCTGGATAATGTCATGTACTGTTTGTGTTTGTTTCCAAGCTTCAGTTAAAAAAAAAAATATATCAATGCTTTTTTTTTATTTGTGAATACTATGCATACTGACAGTTGTTCAACAGGATCTTCTTATTATGATACAATCAAACAAATACTGACAGAACACAGTTAATGTGCCGTTCGTAATAAAAGAGATAAAAGTTTTAAAATTCATTCTTACTGTGCATAAGGGAAATTAATTTCTTCTCTTCATTTTATAAAAAATGATGTGGAAAGCAGAGATACTGAACTTCCTTGTGGGTTATTTTAGAATTTGCTATGTCAAAAAATTGTGGATATTATCACTATCTTTCCACAGCTTTTAAAAAACTGAAATTTATTAAAATAGATGAAACAAGGACTGGTGCACAGAAAGACTATAATTTTTCACATTCCATTAAAGTTGTGGGTTTTTTTATGCTTCCTAAAAAAAAAAATTATTTCAATTGCAGGCCTTTTTTAAAAAAGTGGAACAGGAGGATTATGCAAATTTACAACTTCTTGATAAAAATGCTGCCATGTAAATTAATTTCTACATAGCAAGCAGTATAAACTGTGACCTTTTAGATTTCCTTGGTAGTCATGGAAATTGATTTAAATTCTTAATTCAGGGATCTAGAAACACTTTGCATTGGATAAGCTTTGAAATAGTGTAATAAATATTTTCTACCGGTAATAGATCTCCTGGTATGACACAATACTGCACTTGAAGGACAATGTCTCAATAAGGACTGTTTTAAAGACTTTTTTAAAAATTTGAAATTGTAAAGTTTTTGAGGCTTGTGATTTTTATTGTCTTTTAAATACATTTTTTGCCTCTAATAAGATCACTCTTACAAATGTAATACACTTCAAACAGAACTTTGTGGACAGTATTACAATCAGTATTTGTGTAAAGAACTGAACTCAAGACAAAAGGTCAGGCTACATAACTCTCAGGAAGGTGTCCTGCAAAGGAAAAAGATTCAAACAAATATGTCAAAAATGCAGATTTTTGAAGATGGAATACCCAGACAGTGATGTAGACCCATATGTAGTTTTATATCCTGGTTTTGGGAATTAGTGTGCAACTCAGATTAGTTTTCTCTGTAATTATGGCTGTGGTGACAGATGACGAAAAGTTTAATGAGAAGTCAATTACATAAGCCACTTGGATCTCATGGAACTTAATTATAGGTTCACGTTCTAATAAAATTATTTGCAAGCCTCATTAAGAGGACCTCAGTAAAATCAGAAAAACTAAAAAGTAACTTCATTATGAAAGGCTTACTTGAAAGGTTTTTATAATGTTATGTTTACTAGCTGTGTGAAACTACAAAAACTGAAATGAGAGAGAAAAAAATGAACACGTACTACCAATTTGGTTTTCTTCAGAGATTGCAACAAAAGAGTAATTCTGCTAAGAACAGTCTAAGGCCTAACTAGAAAGTAGCAGCACTTTGTACATCTATGTAAAGATCTTTTGGGGTTTTTTTTAAAGACTGCACCAGCTTGGCAGAAAGGAGAGGTCTTTCAAATTATGTTTTGCTTACCTGTACTTTATTATTTTAACTAATTTGTAAATAACTGAATTGGGCTGAGATAATTTCTATTGTCTCTAGCTGATTGTGCTTGATACAGGTTATGATATGTTTGGCTTTTTGGAATCAAATTATTTCCATATTGCAAAAAAACAAGTGACATATGTCTGAAAAGGTTAACTGATAATTTGTGAGTGCCTGTTTTATCATCATCTGAAAAGTAAAAGGCTACAAACTGCTATGTTTTGTAAGTTACTTATTAAGCTTTATTTTAAGTAGTAGTAAATGAGTAGAAAGTGTACAAAGTGCACATATGTACAAAGTGTAAGTGTGTAGGACAAGAAGGAAGAGCAGGGCAACTACCAACCATTCATCCTTGCCTCCATCCCTGGAAAGGTGGTAGACCAGCTCATTCTGGAGGCCATCTGTGACCACACAAGAGATAAGAGGGTTATCAAGAGTAGCCAGCATGGATTCACTTAGAGGAAATCTTGCTTGACTAATATGATAGCCTTCTGGGAAGGCATGACCAGATGGATAGATGAAGGGAAAACAATGGATATTTTCTTGTCTTGACATCAGCAAGGTTTTGATATTATCTCCTCTAACATCCTTGTATATAAACTCAAGAAAAGTGGGTTAGATGATTGGTCTGTGATATGGCTTGGTAACTGACTCAGCAACAGAGCAGAGGCTGATTGGAAGCTTGTGGCCAGTAGTGTTCTCCAGGGATCAGTACTGGGTCTGGTTTTGTTCATTATCTTCAGCAATGACCTGGATGTGGAGGGGATTGAGTGTACCTTCAACAGGTTTACAAAACTGGGTGTGGTAGCTGACATGCTGAAAGTCTGTGCTGCTGTCCAGTGAGATCTAGACAGGCTGGAGAGCTGGGCAAAGGCAAACCTCATGACATTCAATAAGAACAAGTGTGGAGTCCTGCATCTGGGGAGGAATAAAACCAGCCACCAGAACAGACTATGGGGCATCCTGCTGGAAAGCAGCTCCATGGAGAAAGACCTTGGAGTTTTACTGGACAGCAAGTTATCCATGGGACAGCAATGTGCTCTTGTGGCCAAGAAGGTCCGTGGCATATTGGGGTGCATTAAGAAAAGTGTGTCCAGCAGGTTTAGGGATGATCTTACCCTCTACTCTGTCCTGGTGAGATCACACCTGGAATATTCTGTCCAGCTTTGGGCCTCCTTATTCAAGAGAGACAGGGATTTTTGGAGAGAGTCCAATGGAGAGTTATGAGGATGATTAAGGGACTTGAACAGCTCTCTATGAAGAAAGACTGAGGGGACTGGGGCTGTTAAATCTTGAGAAAAGAAGGCTAAAAGGGGACCTTATCAATGTCTATAACTATGTGAAGGGTGGGTATCAAGTTGAAAGTGATACTCTCTTTTTGGTGGTGCACAGTGATAAAGCAAGGAACAGTGGGTATAAGCTAGGACACAGGAGGTTCCACCTCAACACAAAGAGATACTTTTTTATAGTGAAGGTGATGGAGCACTGGAAGAGACTGCCCAGAGAAGTTTTGGAGTCTCCTCTGGAGACTTTCAAAACCTGCCTGGATGTGTTCCTGTAAGACCTGCCCTAGGTGATCCTGCGTTTGCAGGTGGGTTGAACTCAGTGATCTCTGGATGTCCCTTGCAATTCTGGATGTCCCAAAATTCTGTGATTCTGTGATTATGAGGAGAAGGTGGTAGAAAAGAGAAGACTGAGAGGGGATCTTGTCAGTTCATAGGTCATGAAAATGGGGCTGGTCTCTTTTCAGTGGTGGCCAGTGGTAGGACAAGGGGTGATGGGTACAAGCTAGAACACAGGAGGTTTCGCATAAAGCAAAGGAAAAATTTCTTTGAGGCTGACAGAATACGAGAACAGGCTGCCCAGAGAGGTTGTGGAGTCTCTTTATCTGGAGACTTGGAAAACCTGCCTGGATGACTTCCTGTGCAACCTGATCTAGGTGAAGATACTTTATCAGAGGGGTTGAACTAAATGGTCTCTAGTGGTACCTTCCAACCATTACCATTCTGTGAGTCTGTGATGTATGTAGTTTATAAACAGGACAACATGAAAAGCAAGAGCTAAGGCTGTTGTCTGATATTTGAAAATTGTGTGCCACGGGAAGGGGCCTAGGTAGGATTGAAGAAATATAATGAGGCAGGAACTGAAGTTAAAGTTTGCTCTAGATCATGAATAAGTGCTAAAGAGTTGTATTAGGCTGTGGAGATGGGACCAAATTCCCTGTGTTCATGAGACACAGCCCTGGTAGAGGTAGTAAGGTTAGAACAGAAGCTGGAGGAGGAGAAAGTGAAGAATACAAGAGTGGTAAAAACTTGGTTCTGCACAGCAGGGCTTATGGGATGAAGGATTCCTTTGCTGTATAACAAATAGCCTGTAAACCTAGTGGGAGATTGCATGTCTTCTCCTTTCAGGCAGACATACCAATTTAAACAACTACAAAATTCCATTAAGCTGCTGCTGCTTCTTTGTGTCAGCAAAAGTGTGTGGATGCCTTGGAGTGAATAGAAATGCGTATTATACTGTTGCATTCCTTCCTTAATTGTGTGAATATTCCTATGTTTGCACTTGTGAGTAAGTGCTGGTATCAAAAGTATTATTGTAACTTCTCTGTTTCTGTTACTGGTATGCATGATAATACAATGACAGTGACTTCATTTCCCTGGCAGTCTGGAAGGTTTTAAGCCTTGTTGTAACCTAGCCTCTTTTCTATAAGCCCTGTGCACCTTCCATCCTTTATGGAAGTTGTACAGTGAGTGAATCAAGGAATTGCAGAAAGTAAAAGTTTAGGAATTTCTTGAAGGACTACAGAATAGAATAGAATAAGCCAGGTTGGAAGAGCCCTGGTTGGAAGTGTCACCATTCACCACCACTCTCTGGGCTCAGCCCTCCAGCCAGTTCCTAACCCAGCACAGAGTGCTGCTGTCCAAGCCACGAGCTGACAGCTTGGCCAGGAGTTTGCTGTGGGGGACAGTATCAAAGGCCTTGCTGATGTCCAGGTAGACTACATACACAACCTGCCCCACATCGTGGGGAAGTTCTTGTAGATTATGGACTCACTGGTGAGGGTCTTAGGCAGTAGAAAGTATCCACTAATTGATCAAATATTTGTCACCTTTGGGATTCTTTTTGAAATTTGAAAAGTCTTCATTAACAAGGTTTATTTTGCCACTACAGTTTCACTGCAGCTTAAATAAGTCCTGTAGAGCAGCCATATGGTAAGTTGTAGCTCCCTTAGAGGTGAAGGAAGTCAATGATAGTCATATGTGAACATCAGAATTACCACTAGTGATACTCTTCAAATGTTATAATTTTTTTTGGGAAAAAAAAAATTGAATAGTGTCAATCTGTGTGTGTGCAGTGCTACCCTGACACATGCACAAAAGTGCAGGTCCAATTATAAGCCTATTGCCTTTGAAATCAGTGGAATTTCTCACTGTGTAGCTTAGCTTGCTTGCACCTCTTTCACAACTAATGAAAGTAAATGTTTGATTACATATTGCAATATGCTAAAATGGTATTAAATATCAAAAGGAGAATTAAAGTCTGTCGTGGTTTAGGAGACCAAATTCTCCCACCATGGGCAGAAATAATGACTCAAATGGATTGAAAAAAATAGTGGAACGTTTAAATGGAGAAAGAACAATGAAAGTTTTACAGAGAACCGCAAGCACCGTGACAAAAGTGAGAGATCCCAGAACATACCCAAGAACGTCCCATGCCCACCTGAGGGTACACCCCCCCCCTCCACCCCCCCCCCCCCCCCAGGGCTCCCAGGGCTCTTTCTCCCCACCCCCCAAGCCAGCCTTGGGCCTGGGCAGGCCCAAGGGAGGCAGCTCACGCCATTTTACTTAGGCTCCGGTGAGGGAGGAAAGAGGAAGTAGAGAGCCTGCATGGATGTTTTATAGAGGAGCAGAGAATTGTGGGTGAAATACCTGGTTTGCTGTGACCACCCAGTGGGCTGGACCCTTGTGGGACCTCCCAGGTGTGGTCTGTTCAGTGGCATCTGGGCCAGCACCCAGCCTAAACCACCACAAAGCCTCAACTGCTGTAAGATATCAACCTCAATTTTAATATAGTGGCTGTGCTGGGATGTGATTTCCACTGGCAAGCAGAATCTGGAATGATTCAAACCCGGAAAATTGTGTTGACAGGATGGCTGATATGTATGATATTAGAGCAGTGAGTATGTGGAAGAAAGTTTCTAGCAGATAAGAAACGTAGTGAAAGCATATCTGTCAATATTACAGGTTCTGGTACGAGATTGATATTTTTGAGTATTTTAACAGCTCGTTCTCATACTATATTTCCTGGATTGAAACAAGACACTAAAACAATTAATGGGCAAAACAGAAAGTAGAATAGTTCTACACTAAAATGTAAGAACTGAATCAGTCTTCTAATTCTGGAAGTATTTTGCATTGGTAGTTACAGCTGGAAAGTATGCATTATATTTACACTAAGTTCTTAATTTCTCACTCTCTTGGGAATGTGTCCTTTTCATAATAAGTGAGATCACAGATTACTTTTCGATATTACTTTTTAATGTTAATACCTGCAAGTCCATTGCACAGAGTTTCTTGTGAGATGACCTGAAGAACAATCTCCTGAGAGGTCTTTGTTGATTCCAGACCTGGGCTGTAGAGATAGTGACTTATTAAGGGTTTCTATTCTATGACACTTCTATAGGTTTGCATAAGTCCACATTGCAGGCTATTAAAAAATGTAAGAAGAAATTTAGTTTTTCATCATTATCCACAGAAATACTTCAGAATCTCCCCTTTAGTGGGCTTTTTCTCTTAAAAAACTCAACAATTATTAGAAAATTAGATGTGATTTTAATGCCATCCATGCAGTGTGTCCAGGATGACCAGGAGATCAGACACAGTCAGCATGGGTTCATGAAGGGCAGTGCCTGCTTAACAAGCCTGATCTCCAAGGTGACCCTCTTGGTGGAAAAGGGAGAGGCTGTGGATGTTATTTATCTGGACTATGGTGAAGTATTTGACACTCTCTTCCACAGCATCCTCCTGGAGAAACTGGATGCTTATGGTCTCGGTGGGTGGATGCTTCACTGGCTAAAAAACTATCTGCATGTCAGAGCCAAAAGTCTGGTGGTGGAGTTAAATCCAGTTGGTGGCTGGTCACTAGTGGTGCTCTCCAGGGCTCAGTATTTGTGCCATTTTTTGTTGCCTTTATGTATTATCGAAGAACAGCTGATGTTGGAAGGGACCTTAAGAGAGATCATCTGCTTCAACCTCCCCACCATGGGCAGGGATGCCTCTCAATTAGACTTGGCTACTCAAGGCCTTATTCTACCTAGCCTTGAACATCCCCAGGGAGGAAGCATCCACAATCTCCGTGGGCAACCTATTCTGGAATACCCCGCCGTCATACTAAACCTAGAAACTTCTTCCTAAGATCCAGTCTAAACCTACCCTCCCTCAGCTTAAAACCATTTCTTCTTGTCCTGTTGCTAGACACTCTTATTATTAAAAGTCCTTCTCCATTCTTTCTATAGGATCCCTTCAGGTACTAGAAAGCAGCAGTAAGGTCTCCCTGGAGTCTTCTCCAGGCTGAGCAACCCCAACTCCCTCAGCATATCTTCATAGTAGAGGTGCTCCAGCCCTTGGATTATCTTTGTGGCCCTCCTCTGGACTCACTCCAACAGCTCTGTGACCTTCTTGTAATGGGGACAGCAGAACTGAATGAAGTATTCAAGGTAGAGTCTCACCAGAGCAGAGTAAAGGGGAAGATAAGAATCACCTCTCTTGACCTTCTGGCCACCCTCCTCTTGATGCAGCCTAGGATATGATCTGCCTTCTGGGCTGCATTAGTGCACTGCTGGCTCATGTTAAGCTTCTGATGAACCAATACACCCAAGTCTCCTTCTTCAAGAGCTACTCTTCAACCACTCTACAGCCAGCCTGTATTTGTGACTGAGATTGGCCTGACCCAGATGCAGGGCTTTGCACTTTGACTTCTTGAATCTCATTTAGTTTGCACTGACCTACTTCTCAAGCCTATCAAGATCCTTCTCGTTGGCATCCCTTCCCTCAAGTGAATCTACTACACCACACAGCTTGGTGTCATCAGCAAACTTGCTCAGGATGGACTTGACACTTTCTATGTCTCTGACAAAGATGTTAAACAGCACTGGACCCAGTACAGATCCCTGAGGAACTCCACCTGGACATTAAGCCATTGACTGCAACCCTTTGAGTCCATCCGTCTATCCAGTTCCTTATCCATTGCGTGGTCCATCCACCAAGTCGGTGTTTCCCTGTTGGACTGAGAAGGATGTCATGTGGGATGGAGTCCAATGTATGAGGGTACAAGTTCAGGTAGATGACATCAGTTGCTCTTCCCATATCTACCAGGGCTGTAACACTGTCATAGAAGGCCACCATATTCATGAGGCATGACTTGCCCTTTGTGAAGCCATGTTGGCTCTCACCAATCACCTTGTTATTTATCATGTGCCTTAGCACAGTTAAAAGGAGCATCAGCTCTATGATCTTACCTGGCCCAGAGATGAGACTGTTCTGTAGTTCCCTGGGTTCTCTTTGCTCCCCTTTTTCATAATGAGAGTTATGTTTCTCCTTTTCCTGTCTGTGGGAACTTCTCCAAATTTCCACATCTGGAATATAATGGCTAGTGGCGTAGTGACCTTGGCTGCCATTTCCTTCAGGACCTATGAATGTGTCTTGTCAGGTCCTGTGGACTTGTGCACCTTCAAGTTCTCTAGGTGTTCCTGGACCTGATCTGTACTTACTGTGGTTAGTTCTCCACTTTTCCGCTTTTTGATATGGCTCAATTAGTTACCAGTGAAAACTGAAGCACACCTGTCATTGAGTACTTCAGCCTATTCCATATCATCAGTGATCAGGTTACCTGATTTCCTGTGAAGGTGCCCTATATTCTCTTTTGCCTTCCTTTACTGCCTGACATAGCTGTAAAAGCTTTTTCTGTTATCTTCAATGTTCCTGGCAAGATTTAATTCTGTTAGGCCTTTTAGCTTTCCTAACCTGGTTTCTCAAACAATTTCCTTGTATTTATCCCAGGTTACCTGGCCTTGCTTCCATCCTTTGTGGGCTCCTTTCTTATGTTTGATTTTGACAAGGAGTTCCTTGTTCATCTATATGGGTCTCCTGGCATTTTTGCCTTATTTCTTCTTTTCAGGGATGCCTTGCCTTTGAGCTTGAGCTTATCCATGAAAATAAACCAGCTTTCCTGGGCTCCAAATCCTTTCAGGCCTTTATCCCATGGCACTCTACCAAAGAGGCTCCTGAGGAGGCCAGTTGGCTCTTCTGAAGTCAATGGTTTCAAGACTGCTGAGCACCCTCTTCTTCACTGCCCTTAGGATCTCAAACTCTCATGATCACTGCGATCAAGGCTGCCCATGAGCTTCACATTCTCCACCAGCCCCTCCCTGTTGGTGAGAACAAGGTCTAAGATGGTACCTCTCTGTAATGGTTCTTCTATTGTTTGGAAAACGAGATTACCATCAATGCATTCCAGAAATCTCCTGCATTGCTTATGCCCTGCAGTGTTGTCTCTCCAACGGATGTTGAGGTGATTAAAGTCATCCATGAGGACCAGGGCTTGTGAAAGAGCAGTGACTCTTACCTGCCCATGAAGGGTTTCATCCACCTGGTCTTCCTGGTTAGGTGGCCTGTAGAAGACCCCATTGTAATGCCCCCTTCCTTTCCTTTAACCCTGACCCACAGGCACTTGGTATTCTTTTCTTTGCTCACAAGATGTAGCTCCATGCACTTTAGCTGGTCACTGATGTAGAGGGCAACACCCCGTCCTCATCTTCCCTGTCTGTCCTTCCTGAAGAGCTTGTACCTTTTCCAGTCCAACACACCAATCATAGGATTCATTCCATCATGTGTTCATGATGCCTACCAGATTGTTGTGCTGCAAGCATGCCGGCACCTCCAGCTCCTCCTATTTGTTGTCCATGCTTCATGAATTTGCATAAGACATTTGAGGTTGACCCTTGATGAAATACTTAAACCACCCTATGAAGTATAGATGCACTTTGGTTTTGCTAATGGTTTTGCCCATGCCATTCCTAAAATCATCTTTAGTCAGTATGGTTTTGTCCCCTTCCCCTTTCATATCTAGTTTAAAGCCCTCTCAATAACTCCTGCCAGATCATGACCCAGGATACTCTTCCCCCTCACAGTCATCTGAACCCCATCTGGCCTCAGCAGGCCAGGTGCTGTTTAGATCTCCCTATGTTCAAACAACCGCAAATTGGATTGCTGGCACCATCTTTTCAGCAAAGTATTTATCAGATGTGTTTTTCTGAATGTCTTGATATTTGTCCTTGCTACTGCAGGGATTGAGGCAAACACATCTGCCCCAGTGCCCAGAAGTCCCTTTTGATCACTTCTGGTCTTCCCTCCTTGATGTCATCACTGCCAGCCTGCATGACCAGTAGAGGGTGATAATCAGAGGACTTTTTCAGACTCGGGACTTTTAACATCCGTAACCCAGGCCCCAGGGAGGTGTCAGACTTCCCTGTGGGGTTGGTCAGTTCAGCAAATCGGACCCTCTGTCCCTCTCAGGGAATCATCACCAACAATAACCTTTCTCTGTTTGTTGGTAGAGGCAGTCTTGATATGTGGTGCTGACTGCCTTGCCTTTGGTAGCTCCTTGGGAGCATTTTCATCTTTGTCATTGTTTGTCTGTCCCTCGGAGTCCAGATCCCTGTACCTGTTATGTAGGCAGCTGGGAATATGTGGGAGGCCAAGGGGGAGTCACCTGCTGTTTCAAGCAAGGACCTGTCTCTGTTCATGCTAATTTTGAGCTCTAACTGAGTCTGGTTTTGGAAGGGAGGGTGTGACTCTACTGGTCTGTCTCTTGACTCACAGTCCCACATAATGCTCACCTTGCTTGCCTGCTCTGTTACCAAGCAGAGGAGCTCCTCTACCTGGGTACAGCTCCTGCAGGTGAGCTCTGTGCTACCCTCCTGCACTGATGTCATAGCTGAACACGCTATATGCAGATGGTCAATTGCATGAGGTTTAGCAAAGCCAAGTGTTGGGTCTTGCACTTGAGTCACATAAACCTCCCACAACACTACAGGCTTGGGGCAGAGTGGCTGGAAGACTGCATAGCAGAGAAAAACCTGGGAGTGCTGGTTTACAGCTGTGGTGGATTGAGAGAGGGCCTAGCTCTCCCTCCCCCACAGAGAAAGAAACCACAGCTAAACTCAGTTGGAGAAGCAAAGCTATATTTACAAGCATATATGGAATGAAGGTTATATGTAACACAATTTATACAGTATTTACAATATATATACAGAAATGTACAGTGAAGAAAAATAACACAACAAAATTCCCTCCTTGAGAAGAGGAGGGTTTCCCTCCCTGTAACCCCCTCTCTCCCCCCCTACCTCCCTTTTTTCCCAAAAAGGGGTTAGAGAGAGAAAGAAAGGCAGTTATTAAGGAAAAGAGATGTTATTAGGCTTCAAAAGCACATGCAGGGATTAGTTTTGCTTATCCCAAGGTCAGCTCCGGCTAGTTTGCTGAGGAACAGCAGAACAGGCTGAAACTCAGAAAAATTCCAACTGCCCTAAAACTTAAGTTGCATTCTGCCCATCTACCAATGAAATTCGTTTAGAATATCAGAGTCTTTTCATTCTGGTACCAAAACATTCAGCCAGAGTGTTCTAACACTGTCCCTTTCTTAAAGGCACAGCCTCAAATGGTCGCAACAGCCAGCTGAATGTGAGCCAGCAGTGTGCTCAGGTTGCCAAGGTGGCCAACAGCATCCTGGTCCATAACAGGAATAGTGTCACAAGCAGGACCAGGCAAGTTGCTGTGTCCTTGCACCGGCACTGGTGAGACTACAGCTTGAGTAATGTGTCCAGTTTTGGGCTCCTCACCACAAGAAAGACATTGAGGTGCTGGAGCAGATCCAAAGAAAAACAATGAAGCTAGTGAAGAATCTAGAGAACAGTTCTTAGGAAGAGCAGCTGAGAATTGAGGTTTTTTAGTCTGGAGGAGACTAAAGGGAGACCTGATTGCTCTCTACAACTGACCTCTTCTCCCTAGTACCAAGTGGTAAGATGAGAGTGAGTGGCCTCAAGTCTCACCAGGGGAGGTTCAGATTTGATATTAGAAGAACCTTCTACACTGAAAAGGTTTTCAGGCACTGGAGTAGGCTCCCCAGGATGGTGAATCCCCATACCTGGCGATGTTTGAAAAGGAACATACATATGGTGCTAAGAGACATGGTTTAGCCACAGATTTGTAGAGTATGAAATTGTGAGCAAAATGACTCTGGGTTGAGGCAATCCCAGGCACAAATACAGGCTGGAAAGCAGCCCTGAAGAGAGAGACTTGGGGGTGCTCAACATGAGCTCTCAATGTGCACTTGCAGCCCGGAAAGCCAATCAGATCCTAGGCTGCATCAAGAGAAGTGTGGCCAGCTGGTCAAGGCAGGTGATTCTCCCCCTCTACTCAGCTCTGGTCAGACCCCACCTGGAGTACTGCCTCCAGTTCTGGAAGCCCTATTACAAGAGGAATATGGAGGTACTGGAAGGTGTCCAGAGAAGGGCCATGAGAATGATCTGAGGGCTGGAGCACCTCTCCTATGAGGACAGGCTGAAAGAGTTGGGGCTGTTCAGTCTGGAGAAGTGAAGGCTCTGAGGTGACCTAATTGTGGCCTTCCAGTATCTGAAGGGGGCCTACAAGAAGGCTGGGGAGGGACTTCTCAGGATCTCAGGTAGTGATAGGACTAGGGGGAATGGAATGAAACTGGAGGTGGGGAGATTCAGGCTGGACGTGAGGAGGAAGTTCTTCCCCATGAGAGTGGTGAAGCCCTGGAATGGGTTGTCCAGGGAGGTGGTTGAGGCCCTGTCCCTGGAGGTGTTTAAGCCCAGGCTGGATGAGGCTGTGGCCAGCCTGATCTAGTGTGGGGTGTCCTTGCCCATGTCGGGGGGGTTGGAACTAGATGATCCTTGTGGTCACTTCCAACCCTGACTGATACTGTGATACTATGATGTTGACTTAAGCTCATGTTTTCAGTGTATTGTAGCTGTAGCTAGCTGTCAAGCATTATCTTAGACCACAAATATTTTAAGGCAGAAGATGAAGATAATGAATGTTCTTGGAAAAAGAAGATCTCTGTTTTTGTTGTAGAAAAGTCAGGATAGTGCTAAATATTCTACAGATACTAAATAGTGTTGATAAATGGGCGTCTGACAATTGCAAAATGTGATCTATTAGAAATGTAGTAAAAGAGGGAAAGTTTGTTTAATCTTTCCTTACCTTTCTCTTTTGAGGTTAAGTCCATTATTTTGATTTTCTAACTGGATATAATATTCCTGAGAATGGGCTAGTAAATCAGGGACCAAAGAGTTATTCCTACCCTAAGATCTTCAGATGAATTTGCTTTGGAAAAGTGCATCACTTTATAATGTAAATTTCTTTGTGTTGAATTTGAGATCCATACAGTTTACCTGAATATGGAGCTTTCTTTGGTTCTTGAGCTAGAATTTCCTGGAGAGAGTACAAGATTTGATGAACTTACTTGGTCAGTTCTATATAATTTTTGCTCATTGTAACATTGCACCTACTGCTTTCCTGCATTAAGCAAATAATGGATTACAGTGCACATACCTACAGTGCAAGACTATCTGAATGTAAAGCTGGAAGTTGACCCTTCAAGCTGGAAAAAATCGTGTGTCTTATGATAATGTTGTAAAACACATACACATTTGCATTTTATTAGAGGATCGTAGCACACAGAACCTCTGATTTTCATAGAATGATTTACAGATACTCTGTAAATATAATTTCTATAAGGGGAACATTGTTTTAATTTTATACGTTGGCTTCTATGACAGAAGGAAAACCACAGGATGCTGTGAAGGGAATCAGTCTTAATTCTGCTTTAATTATGGTCATTATTCCTTCCTACTTCTTCAGTTTGTGTGATTTTTATGGGCTTCTTTCTATGGTTTCTTGCCTTAGTATTTTGTTCATAACTATCCTGGTAATTAAAATTCTGGAGCTAAGATTTCCGTTTACTCAGAAACATTTAAAAACAGCATAGATTTTAACTGCTGTTTGAATTTGTAATTGGACCCTTCCCTATGCTTCCAACTGATCCCCTTTTGTGCACTCTCATGAATGAAAATAATAATCTTACTCTTTTGAGGTATCTTTTTTAGTCTTTGATTTTGCTTTCTATGGTCAGAAATGTGAATGTTCTCTTTCACTTTATAACTGACAATATGCAAACAGCAGTTGCACTGTATGGAAAGACATGATGTTGACATATGGCACTTTCAAATGTAGTTCTAAAAAAGACATAAACATAATTGTAATTTAACAAAGATCTCCATAATATACCCAAGGGTGAGCAGAACTATATTTATTCAAAGCAACCTCAGATCTGATATTTTTTGTATTTTTGGAATCTGGAAGATTCTCGTATCAGAAAATATACCATGTATTATTTGTTCTGCTGATTTACATACATGAAGATAAATTAATAGTATTAAATGCACTGACTGCATATATTAATAGTGCAAAATGCATTTGGATGCATTGTAGGGGGAGAGATGGTACTTCAAAGCATTTAAATGACTGTGCAACAATAAGAAAGTGATACCTCTGCTATGTACCTAAACTTCAGTAGAATACATTAATAAACTCACTTGTATGTTTTTTGACAGTAGTAACTATGATGTATCATATCACATAATTAACTTTCACAGACATACTAACAAGTCTGCTGAGCAGTATTGAGAAGATACTGGGGGAGGCTCAGAGTCTCAGAGGAGACCTTATTGCTTCCTACAACTACCTGAAGGGAGGGTGTAGACAGGTGGGGGTTGGTCTTTTCTCCCAGGCAACCAGTGACAGAACAAGAGGACACAGTCTCAAGCTGTGCAAGAAGAAGTTTAGGCTTGATCTCAGCAAGAAGCTCTTCCCAGAAAGAGAGATTGCCCATTGGAATGGGCTGCCTGGGGAGGTGGTGGTGTTGATGTCCCTGAAGGTGTTTAAGAAAAGCCTGGATGAGGCACTTAGTGTCATGGTCTGGTTGATTAGATAGGGTTGGGTGATGGGTTGGACTTGATGATCTTGGAGGTCTCTTCCAACCTGTTTGGTTCTGTGATTCTGTGATTCTGTGTAAAATTGCAGTAACTTATTTGCTTGGAGTTTGTACCCTGGGGAAAAACCAAACTGTCTATGGAAAACAATCTTCAGACACTGATTCCCCAGTGAAATACTGGAATTCGTATTGATTTCTGCCAAAATTACTGGGATAGGATTAGTCAGATCTTTGACAAAAATACTAGTCAATAAACTGATGCCAACTACAAAATTAGTCTATATATTTATGAACATCTTGTAACAGAGGCATGATGAAGTACACAAAGCATTGCACTGAATATAGAAGGAGGCTGCTTATTTAAGGACATACTTAGCATCATTTCACATGGGATATTTTCACTGTAGGCCATGAGAATTTCCACTCTATAGTTTTTTATGCTGTAGGATCAGACCTATGTTTACCAACTTTATAAAAACATAAATGATAAATTTTTTTCCATTGCTGAAAACCAGCTCTGCCATCTCTCCTTTATCTTTCTATTCAAAAAAAGCTGAACTGAATAAACAGTGATGATATTCGACATTTTCATACCTTTTTTTTCTCCTGATAATTGTTTCATTGTGAATATAGATCCAAATATTAATTATAAATAATAAGGACTAATTAAGTAACAAAGACTAATCAAATAAGTAGTGAGATTAGAAATAATACGTATCTTTATTTCTACTTGCTGAAATTAACATAGTTTGGAATAAAGAAATAATGTGGTCTTAGCTCATGAGCAAAAAGAATACCAAGTCTCAAATTTTAATAATTAATTTTTATGTGCTGTTGAGGAAATTTTGAATTTTTTTACTTTTTGTCTATAAGACTCAAGCAAAATATGAGTCAGTTCATTGGAAGCACAGGTTAATTTTTGTCTCATTGGAAAATAAGTAAAAACTTAAATGTGAGAACTTTCATGACTCCCACTCAATAATCATATTTTTGGTGGTTCCTTGCACTGTGAGTGTGTCATCCAGGCAAATCAGTTCACAATTCATATGAATATATATATTCGATGAATATATTCTCTACCTTTTTTGTTGTTGTGGTGTGTGTAGTGGTAACTGCTAGCCAATTAATAAGACTCGTTTTACATTACTTGATATGATAAGGCATTGCTGAAGCAAAAGTGTGAGCAGTACCCTATAGCTCTTAATTCAACTTTCTGTTCAGAGATAATTTAGTTTAGCTTGCAAACCTCTCTTATTGTTGAAGCTGTTTAATTAATACCTGATCATAGAGCTGTAAATGTGTGCTGCTTGCTGCTCAGCCTGAATCTAGAAACAACAAGCCAATCATTAATTTCTGTAAATTCGAGCAGTGTCACTAAATTTACTGAGTTTTGATCAGCTTACAGTCCTAAAGAAATTACCATCTCATTTAAGAAAACACCTCACATGACATAATATGCCTACTTTCTCCTTTTCAATAGAGGGATAGTATTTTACATTAGAGACACACCAAATGTGTAAAACCTCCTGAATTTTGAAACAAATACCAGTTGGTGAAGGTGGTTTTCTAACAAAATGGAAACAAAATAATAAGAATTAAAACAGTGCAGTCTTAAAAGATTGTCTAGCAGGAATGATCTTTTACAGAAGTTTAGTTGCGTCACAAATGTGGTTCATCTCATAACATGGTAGCTTAAAAAAAAAAATCTAAACCAAACAACAACAACAAAAACAAATAAACAAACCAAAGCAAACAAAAAAGAGAGTAAAGAAGAGCTGTTCCAAAATCTCTACTTCTAAAGTGGCATAAATGAAAATGTGGATTTTGCAATCCACTAGGCATGTGTTTTTTTTTTTTACATTAGGTGGAACTGCATGGGGTTGTTGTGGCCAATGTGTAGAACCTAGCACTTAGATGTGTTAAATCTCATGCTGTTGGACTCTGCCCATCTGTCCAGCCTGTCAAGGTCCCTCTGCAGAGCTCTCCTACCCTCTAACAGATCACCACCTGCCCCAAGCTTGGTGTCATCTGCAAACTTACTGATGATGGACTCAATCCCCACGTCCAGATCATCGAAAAAGATATTAAAGAGCATGGGGCCCAGCACTGATCCCTGGGCACACCACTAGTGACT
Source organism: Dryobates pubescens (assembly GCF_014839835.1). Classification (NCBI taxonomy): domain Eukaryota; kingdom Metazoa; phylum Chordata; class Aves; order Piciformes; family Picidae; genus Dryobates; species Dryobates pubescens. The sequence continues at coordinate 52,795,539 of NC_071657.1, forward strand.
CGCTGCCAGCTGGATGTGGCACCATTCACCACCACTCTCTGGGCTCAGCCCTCCAACCAGTTCCTAACCCAGCGCAGAGTGCTGCTGTCCAAGCCACAGGCTGACAGTTTGGCCAGGAGTTTGCTGTGGGTGATGGTATCAGGTATAGAGGTAACTGTATACATTTTTTTATTTGCTTTTCATTGAGATAAAACTATGCACACCTGCATGACTTTCATTGTCTTTTTATTTCTTTTAGAGAAGAGGTTAAATTTGTCAGTCCTGAAAGGTCACAGTGAAGCAGTGCATAGGGAAGAGTAAGCATATTTTCAAGTAACAATGACAGACAATGGGCTCTGTCTCCACAGTGCAAGATCCAATATTTATTCTATTTGCAATATTTGGCAATTAGAATTACTTTGTCATAGTCATCCCACATTATAGCAGTGTAATACTATAGCTGTTGGACTAATTTTATACTTCTTTGCTGTGGTATGGAGGAATCTGCTGTAAACAAGATAAGAAAAAAATTGAGGGCATGGTGGAAACATTCAGTGAAACACGATCAGAAAGCTTAAGAAATATGTCCTGACTTCCATCAAAAAGGACTTAGATTCTCAGATCTGAGGGAACATGGGAGGCTCAAGGTATAGGAATCAGATAAAGGATACAGTTCCACCTAATGTAAAAAGAAAACATGCCTAGTGGATTGGAAAAGAAGTCTGACATTCAAGTGTTCCAGGAAATTTGAGCTTGGAGGTTACCAATATGGAAAGATTTGCACACCTAAACAAAATCTCATTTTGATAGATACAAGGCAAGAATCATCTTTGCAGAATAAAGGGAGTCTGTGTGTAGTGCAGTATGGGTTGGTACGGGTTTGGGTTGTTTTTGTGAGATGATAAAGAAGGTGGAAAGTTTGATGTGTCAATACTTCTGTCAGTTCTGATGTTGTTCCTAATTATGACTATAGATGTTCTCTGTTTGCCTTAACTATTATGCAGAGAGGGTAGCCTGATTGCCTGTGTGAATTCCAGTACATCTGCAAGGTCCATATAGTTACTTTAGACCTGCTTAAGGGATCTCTGACTAATGGTTAATAGTGATGTCTTACCTAAATTAAATCTGTATGCCACTGTAATTACAGGAGTGACTGCAGTATGGGTAGTAAACTCAAAGGTGAGGGATGCTTTTGACACTGTCTGAAGTGTTTGGATATTTTTTTACTGTGCTATAGATATGCAGATACCTACCTTAGCCCTAAGCGATCAGAAAAAAAAAATCCAAAAACATTCTTTAGGGTTTTTTGTGTGTATGTGTCTGCGGTCATATAGGCAGGCAGTAAGAGTTTGGTGGCAGCATCATACAGCAGATCTTAATTATTGAAAGCAGTGTCTCTTTTTAAAATTTAAAATACTTTTTTAAAAATAGTTTTTCTTATGTTTCTTCCTTCTGATTTTATAGCATGAAATAGTTTAATAACAAAATGATCCTATATACATACTGATTTCCTCATCCTTAACATTTTCATATACCTGCATATAGCTCTTTGTATGCAGGGACCGTTGCGAATATCCTGCTACGCTTGTCCTAGTAGAATGGGACTACAGTAGACAAGCCCATACACCAAATAAGTTTTCAGATCTTTGAAAATAAGCAGAAAACACTGGATTAGTTCCTGATGTTTCTTGCATCTCATATCAAGTACAATGTTAAAGGCTGGAGTTTCTCTAACCATACAGGTTGCTGTAGGCTCCTGTATGGGGAAGACCAAGAACCATAGTTCTTTTAACTCTACCCAGCAGAAGTATTCATGTATTCTGGTGCACAGCTGACAAAATAAGCAAAAAGTACCACCTCTTTCTTGTCTACTGATTTTATACAAAAGGTTGATATATACATATGAGCATACCATACTGTCTACCTCTATTAATAATATTTTTTTATTGATTCTTCTCATTTCCCTTTTAGTTTGGTATCTTATAATTTCTTATTGTGTTATTACAGTGAAGAGCACTTTGGAAAAAGAGGTTTGCTAGTTGAAGTGAAAGCATCAAAGTATAACTTTTAAATATTTATTGTGAACTTTAATTAGAATTTTATTCCTGTTGTGTGTGCCAGCTTTTGACACAGTTATATGCAATATTATTGAGCCTCCAGCAGCTGCTTTTCTAAAGGCGTTTGGTGAAGGAACAATACACACAGTAATTGATTCTTGTGATTTATGGACAATACAGTAATTCAGTCAAGAGGTTTTACTATTTTATACAGTGCATTGCGTGTTAAACAGAAAGAGTGAATTATGAGTTTCCAGACAGCCCTTGGGAGAGCAACTTTTATACATACTAAAGCCAACACTTCCAAACAATTTATATTTTTGATAAACTTATGCAGTGACTGGCTATATATTCATATGTAAAGGTCTTATATTTACTTATGTAGACATGGAATTCATCCTGGTTTGAGTTATCACTGCATTGTTTGCCCAGCGATTTCTGATTCACTTTTGCTTTTCAGCATTGTTATTATTTTTTTCATGAAATGAGCCATGTTTTCAGCTTGTTAGTTATTTTTGTCTTTCCACAGCCCAGTTCCTTTCATGTTTCGATATTTGAGGCCAGACGTTGTGTGTTCTTTTTTGGTGACCTGATATATTCTTTCCGTCCCTAGCTTTAGTAGTTTAACCTCAAAAGAATTTGTCTCAGTAGTTTCAATATTATTTGATAAATTCTGGTGGTACAAAAGGAAAAAATCAAAGGAAAATAAAGAAGTTTTGCAAACATGCAGATTTTACCTTCCTTTTGTATCATCCCTATGAGCAGGTTGTAGCTTTGATAATGCAGTACAATGATTAATCGGTAGACATTTTCTACATTTCAAATATTCCAATGATATTTAGACATATGACAGCAAACTCAAGTTCTTGATTCCCTTCAGGAAACATTCATTGTTTTAAAGGGTATGTTCAGAAGGCTGCTGAAGCCTAATGTGTAAACTACAGTTTTCATGAAGTTTCTGATTTTTGAACATGTGTATCACTTAGATGTAAATACATTGTTATGTAAATAAATGCTTATTAAAGTTAATACTATAATTAACATAGCTGTACAATTAAAAGATTCAATTCTGTTATTTAAATGGACAGGCACATTATTTATACACCTCGCAGTTTGAAATATGATGCAGGACAATGTATTTTGCAGAAAGAATTTGTTCTAGTTTCACAGAAGATAAATGCTTTCACTGCGTACCTCTCAGTGCCAAAATAAGCTGTTCTTGTGCAATGTAAGCTGATTTCCTTAGAGAAAAGAGTGTTCATTAAACCAACATTTTACAATACTGATATGCAGAGGACTGCAATTTTCAAAGACTGTTAACTTTGCCAAATAGTTTTCCGTGACACATTAAAGATTTGAGTGTCATTTGCTTCTTTGTTTGTTCTTGTTTGCTTTATCCTAATAACAGTGTCATCCTTGTTGTTAGAAGATAGGGCTTAAATTTGAACACTTTTCAGTTCTCTCATTCAATGCACAGGCACAAATGTATACGAATTTTGTAAATATAGTGACAGTAGCCACTATACTCCTCCCCATCTTTGTGACATCTATAAGTAGCGTAATCATGGAAGTAAGGAAATTGATACATGGAGTTTAAGTAATTTACCTGAAGCTAAGCAACAGGCAATTAGCAGAGATGGGATTAGAATTATAAAGTTTTGGCTCTCAGCCCTCTCTTCTGTCCAGTAGACAACGATCACTTTCGTTGCTTTTGCCTGTTAAAGAAACAGAGAGTGAATGGTAGCCATATTTCAGTATTTTTTACATTTTTTTTAAAGATAAGCATGAATTATCCTTTTCAACTGTGATGGAGATTTCAGGATGAAAATCTCTATGGCAGGGAAAATGTGAAATGTTTTTTTTTAAGAAAGGGTTCATTATGTCCTACAAAAACCTAGCAGGCTTGTATTTTTAATCTTCTGATACGTCAAATATGCCTTAAAAATGGCAGATTGCCTCAAATCAGAATGTGTTGCAAGTACTTAGTTTCAAATCACTAAATTCATCACGTCTGCACATAGATTTCAATGATACAGTGATAGTTCCAACTGGGGGGGGGGGATCCTTCATTATAAAAATATAATCAGTTTACAGATAAGGCATGATGTGAATTAACTTTGTTGATTCTATATTGCCTTCACTGACTCTCATGGGACAACACTATTTGGAAGACAGGGGAAGGTGATGTTACTATATGGGTCTGCTACAGGCCACCTGACCAGCAGAACCAAGCAGATGAGGCCCTCCACAGGCAAATAGAAGTGGCTTTATGTTCACAAGCCCTGGTCCTCGTCGGGGGTTTCAGCCACCCTGACATCTGCTGGAGGGACAACACAGCTAGGTACCAGCATTCCAGGATGTTCCTGGAATGCATAGAAAACAACTTCCTCCTCTGAATGATAGAGGAACCAATGAGAAAAGGTGCTATGCTGGACCTTGTTCTCACCAAAATAGGGAAGTGCTGGTCACCAGTGTGAGGCTCAGGGATAACCTTGGCTGCAATGACGATGAAGCAATAGAATTTAAGATGCTCAGAACAGCTAGGAGGATGTAGCCCAAGCTTACAACCCTGGATTTTAGGCGTACAGGCTTTGATTGCTTCAGGGATCTGCTAGCCAAAGTATCATGGCACAAAGCCCCAGAGGGAAGAGGGCCCCAGGACAGCTGGTCAGTGTTCAAGGGTCACCTTCTTCATGCCAAGGAACAAAGTATACTGTGGTGGTTTTAGGCTATGCCTTTAAAATTTAGTCCTAGATTTTGAGCAGAAAAGTAGAAAAATATAAATATGTCACTATTGGTGTAGAAAGGAAAACAAAAGGTTATTCTAAACAAATTACTTGGATACATATCTAGAATAAGATGAACTGTACCATAACAATTCTGTCTCTTCTCTTCTTATCTCTGGCTGTTTTTGCTTCGCTCAGGGGAGATAATCTGCTTGTTGACTGGCCTTGGCTAAGTCTAATCCACTGCTTTTCTCTCTGCTCCTTTCTCTCTTGAGACATGGGGGCGGAGGGAGGGGAAGGGAGAGCAGTGGAATGGCTTCCCTGGTCTGTGACCAGGGGGAGGGTTTCTTGTTGTTTGGTAATTGTAAATATCTGTATAATATTGTAAATGCTGTATATTTTGTACATATTCATTGCATTCCATTGTTGCTTGTAAATATAGCTTCATTTGGTTCTAATTGAGTTGGTCTGGCCAAGTTATTGCTGGGGAGAAACTTCAACCCACTACATTACAAAAAATAATTGGCGCCCAGTGTGGGGCAATTATTTGATTGATTAATTCCTCCTCAGATTAAGGAAGTAAAATGAAGTTGTTTTGGGTTTTGTGTCATTAGATATATTATTCTCTAACAGTGATTCTGTATAGGTGGTGCATGGCTCTGATGTTAGAGAAACTGGGAAGATATTTGGCATATAAACTATTCCTTTGGTTTAAATACAAGCTGAAAATGCTGTATGACCACTGCTTGGGATTTCTTTGGCTTAAAAGATAGGATAATGTGACTCTACTGTTCCTGAAGAGATATAAATTCAGCATTCCTGTTGTAGACAGTTATGTGAGCAGCTGGGATCCCAAAGTGATTTATTTGCCATGTGTAAATCTGCTATTGGTGATAATAGTTGTGTTCTTGTTAATGGCACTGTATCGAGAGACATGTGTAGTGAATAGGTGTTCTGTTTTTAGATGCAGCAGACATAGATGTGGTAGGGTTAGTTATAACTCAAATGCAGAAATTTGAAGTGATGAGGAAGACACAGAAACAGGACAAACAGGGGGAAACAGGCAGACAGGAGTTAATGGTAAAGCAGCTTTGAGATCGACAGCAGTTCTGGCGTTCGGCCAGCAGGGTGGGGGGGCAGTCGCAGCCCACAATGGCAGCACATGTAGCCGTGCTTTCACCAGCAGCCCTTAGAGATGCAAAAAGACTTCCACCTGCAGCAACAGGAATGGAAACAAGTTCTGCAGCAGCTGCTGGGTCCCAAAGTTCACCCGCCAATGCTGTTTCCTTGCAAACCCCTTCTGCTTCTGCACGGTCTACTGTAAATTCAAATGCAGCTCCAGTTAAACAAATCACAGCTTTGGATAAAAGGGAGTAGACACAAGGCAGATGCAGAGGCAGAAGAACAGCAAGAACAGCAAGATCTCTCTGCTGGTGAGGGACCTTCTGTTAAAAAGGATCCTTCTGATGATGGAGAGAAAGTTTGCCTTAAAGATAGAGCTGAATTACTGAGACCATCAGTGGATAGTGGAGATGGAGGACAGGATATAGGTTCTGGTAAGTCAGAAGCTAATGGAGGTGCTTCTGAACTTAAAGAGGTCCTCTGGAGAGTATCATCAGGATTATTGGGACAGCATCTTCAAGAGGATGAGGATGATGAAGATGATATACGATCTGCTAACACCCCCAGGCAGGAAATTACGCATGTAAGGAAGGATTACATTAGAGGAGAGAATGAGCCAATTCTATAATGGGTAGTCAGGTGCTACAGTATGGGGGCTCCTGCTTTAGTATTGGGGGACAGGTCAGCATCTCAGCTTGGAACCTTCTCAAAAGGTAGTGGAATAGGTAGACATCTGGACAGGTGTCTTGGTAAGGTTTCTTTGTGGACACACCTTCTACTGGCAGCTCTTATGAGGTACGCATCCAGAGATGACCTTCAATGGAACCCTAAGCCTTGGAACACCATGGATAAGGGAATTAAGCGCTTGAGGGAGTTTGCTATGAGAGAGGTGATATATGGAGACCATGGTACTCTGAATCCTCATGAAATTCCTGTGGGAACAGGTCTTGCCAAAAAGCTCATCAAACTTGCTCCTCCTAATTATGCTATCATTCTGGCGAGCAGTATTGTGGCAAGAAGTTATGGGGGAATGCCTCCTACTGCTGGCCATTTCACTGACCAAATTGCCTATTTGGGCAGCTGATCTGTGGCAGGACATTGGTGCTTGAATCAAGAGAATTCCAGTGAAGGTGAGACATGTTGGTGCTCACATTCCTAAGAGCAAAGCTGCTGAGGAACAACAACACATCTGTCAGGCAGATCTAGCTGCAATAGTTTCTCAAGTAGACACGGACTCTGATTTTGATCTTGACCAGAAACACTGAGGTGAGATGCGCTTAACTTGGTAGGATCACGATTCGTCAGGACATCAAGACAAAGATGCAGCCTACCAGTGAGCTTGTGACAGATCCATAGACATTTCCATGGATGCTATCACACAAGTCATCCATGACTGTGACATTTGTGCTGCTATTAAGCAGGCAAAGCAAATTAAGCCCTTGTGGTATGGTGACAGATGGTCCGAGTACAAGTATGGTCAGGCCTGGCAGATTGACTACATCATTCTACCTCGTTCTTGGTCTGGTAAGCAATATGTGCTTAGAATGGTAGAGGTGAACACTGGATGGTTGGAAACTTATGCAGTTCCATATGCAACTGCCCATAACACCATTCTTAGTCTGGAGAGACAAATCCTGTGGAGACACAGAACTCCAGAGAGAATTGGGTCAGACAATGGAACTCGTTTCAAAAACAGTCTTGTGAAAAACTGTGCAAAGAGCATGGCATTGAGTGGATATTCCACATTCCCTACTATGCACCAGCTGCAGGGAAGATTGAACACTACAAGGGTTTGCTAAAGACCACTCTCAAAGCCATGGGGGTGGATCTTTGAAAACCTGGGAGAAACATCTAGCACAAGCAACCTGGGTGGTAAAAAGTAAAGGTTCAGTGAATCGAGCTGGACCTGCACACTCAGATCTGCTACAAAAAGTAGAAGGTGATAGAGTTCCTGTTGTTAGAGAAAAGAATCTGTTGAGGAAAACTGGGTGTTTTCTCCTTCAGGAGATGCCAATTATGTCCAAGGGGTGGTTTCTGCTGAAGTTCCTGGTCACTCTTACTGGGTAATGCAAGAGAATGGTGAAATTCAGTGTATTCCACAAAGATGTCCAACTTTAGCTGAGAGTTTAAATTCAGAGTGTTGCAGAGATATAACATTGTGCCCAAAGGAAGAATCCATGAGGAATCTATGGTGCACGAACCCTAAGAACCCTGAGACCCCTGAGTCAACTGAGGGTCCCTGTTCCTTTTCTTCGCCTTGTCTGCGGAGAGAAAAACTGTTTCCTGTTTCCTTGTTTCCTGGTTTTTGGACTTCTGAATCATCTACATCTGAGATAGCTAGAAGTGACTATGAACTGTATTTATTCATTATTGTAGATTCTGTTTTAGATTAGATGGATATTATTAGCAGCCAATTAAATTGTTCAGAAGGGGTGGATTGTGGTGGCTTTAGACTATGCCTTTAGAATTAGGCTGCAGATATGGAGCAGAAGAGTAGAAAAATAAAAATAAATCACTATTGGTTTTAAAAAGGAAAGCAAAAGGTTATTCTAAACAAGTTCATTTGATAAGTATCTGGAATAAGATGAGCTGTACCATAACAATTCTCTCTCTTCCTATCTCTGTCTGTTTTTGCTTTGCTCAGGGGAGATAATCTGCTTGTCGACTGGCCTTGGCTAAGTCTAACCCACTGCTTTTCTCTCTGCTCATTTCTCTCTTGAGACACGGGGGGAGGGGGCATGGGGGGAGAGGAAGGGAGAGCAGTGGAGTGGCTTCCCTGGTCTGTGACCGGGGGAGGGTTTCTTGTTGTTTGGTAATTGTAAATATCTGTATAATATTGTAAATGCTGTATATTTTGTACATATTCATTGCATTCCATTGTAGAGTGTAGATTTTGCTTGTAAATACAGCTTTGTTTGGTTCTAATTGAGTTGGTCTGGCCAAGTTAATGCTGGGGGGAAACTTCAACCCACCACATATACCCTCAAAGAGGAATGCAGGAAAGAATGCTAGAAGGCCTGCCTGGATGAGCAAGGAGCTCCTGGACGCACTGTCAGACAAAAAGAAACTGTATAAGGAGTGGAAAAGAGGACATCTGGAATGGGGGGAATATAAGGAAGCTGCCTGAGCAGCAAGAGACCTGGTTAGAAAAGCTAAAGCTTAGTTGGAATTAAACCTAGTCAGGGAGATCAAGGTTGGAAGAGACCTTCGATATACTAATTCTAAAGAGAAGAGTAGGGAAGGTGTGGGCCCCTTCAGAAAGGAAACAGGTGAACTGATGACAAGTGACGTGGAGAAGGCTGAGGGTCTCAACAACTTCTTTATCTCAGTCTTCACTAGCAAGGGCTCCAGGTGCACTCACAGAATAATAGAAGATAATGGTAGGGACTGGGAGAAGGAACTGCTCATTGTGAGTGAAGATCAGGTTTGTGACCATCTGAAGAACCTGAAAGTGTTTTGAGTCCAAGGGACGTGATGAGATACACCCACTGGTACCGAAGGAACTGGCACATGAGGTTGCTAAACCATTCTCCATCATATTCCAAAAGTCCCCGCAAAAGGGGGCCTCCAAGAAAGCCGGTGAGGGACTTTTTAGGGTGTCAGGTAATGATAGCACCAGGGGGAATGGGAAAAAAAAAAAAAAAAAAAAAAAAAAAAAAAAAGAAAAAAAATAGAAATGGGTAGATTCAGAATAGATGTTGGGAAGAAGTTTTTCACTGTGAGGGTGGTAAGACACTGAAACAAGTTGCCCAGGCAGGTGGTAGAAGCCCCATCCCTGGAGGTTGTTAAGGCCAGGCTGGATGTGGCTGTGAGCAACCTGCTCTAGTGTGAGGTGTCCCTGGCCATGGCAGGGGGGTTGGAACTAGATGATCCTTGAGGTCCTTTCCAACCCTAACAATTCTATGGTTCTATGATGCAGCTCAACTGTTCTAGGTTGGTTTGTTTAGCTTGGTCCCAGAACTGATGTGAACTGAGCAAGAAAACAATAAGACAAGGACAATTCATTAAAGGAAAGTAAAAATGCAATAACAGTAAATGAGTTGTGGCCACTGTTGATTGTATTGAGTGAAGATGTGGGAAAGATTTTAGTATTCAATGGGAATTCCTTCTGAGAGAGATGACCAAACCAAAGTGAGGCTGTTCACACTCCGTATGTACTACATTTATAAGACTCATGTGGTAATGCTTTTTATTTTGACACTGTAAATAACCTGTATAAATTAAATAAAATAAATTCTGGCTTCTTCAAATGAATCACAGAAAAGCTTTGCATTCAATGTCAAAAGAAGCTGAAGAATGCTAAGGATTTCCTCCTACAACATGGTATCTGGCCACACTTAAGACTCTTAACCTTTTTTCACCCTGAATTTGCCTTCATATCCCACTTTAAATAGCATGCTTTGACTGAATGTCAGTAGTGTATTGATTTTTTGGAATCTACTTCTTTTTTTTCTTTCTAAGAATAGATTTACATTAAAGAGAGAAGAATGGAAGATAACATTGTTGAGATACAGATGACATAGTTACAAGCTAGACACAGCAGTGTGGGCAAGGATTATCTATTTAGGTCTATTTTTAATGATTTGAAATGATACTAAAATCACTTAAGGAACATGAATGACAATGTAAATTTCTAGTAAAGGAAATGCAAATGTACTCTGCAGTGATTTTAGGTAATAGATTGCAGAACATCATTGTACAAAGTGCTGTCACTTACCAGAAATAGAAATGAACTTGTAGTAATTAGAAATTCACCTTTATGTGGTGATATGTTTCTTTTGGTTATGTTTCTACTACTTAATTTAATTTTGGAGCTAGTGACACTTGATCATTCACACCTTTATATTATGTTTCAATTCTCACATTCTTGAATGTATTATAGAATCACAGAATTGTGAGGGTTGGAAGGGACCTCAAGGATCAAGTAGTTCCAACCCCCCCCTGCTATGGGCAGGGACACCTGACACTAGATCAGGTTGCTCAGAGCCACATCCAGCCTGGCCTTAAAAAATTCCAAGGATGGGGCATCTTCCACCTCCCTGGGCAACCTGTTCCAGTGTCTTACCACACATGATTGTTTGGTTGGATGGTCTTTTCTTTTTGCCTGTTTGGACCAGCAGCAGCAAAGCTGTACTGTGGCCTCTTTCTATTATATCTGTTAAAATACGAGTGAGTATGGAAAAGGAAAATAAGATTATGCACTAACTTTGAAGAAAAACATAATTTGAAAAAACGTAGTATCAATTTTAATGTATACTTCAAATCCCTTCAAGTTTTTGCTGACATACCTTTACTGGAGTTAGAGCAATATAGGTCCTGTAAAGAAGTTCACAGAGCAGATGCAATTTTAACTGTGAAATTGGGTAGTATTTTTTGCATATTAAAGGTGCATTGTCCCTATTGATAATGAAACGTGAATTTAGGAGCTTGTATTCACATCAGGAGCTATACATAGTAGGGCATTTGTGTAGTATGAGAACATACAGTATCAAAAATACTGTCAGCATGAATACATTCTAATCAGTGCTTTTGTATCTGCATAACCATATCCCAGAGCAGGTTACTTGTACTATGTTAGCCACACTGATGTATCTTAAGTGACTTGCAGGCAAGGAATTGGGACAATCCACTGGGGCTTTAGTCACTGAATCTTTTTTTAATACATATAAACAGTTTCTGACCTAGTTTATGAATGTCTGCTTCTGCATCAGTAATGTATCATCCTGTGGGCCATACTAACCTGTATTTTAGTACAGTTGAAGCTGAGCTGCATTATTTAGCTGTCACAGAATTGCTGGTGCAAGAGACAGTATCTTTACCTGTCTTTACACATAATTTAGTTTTCATATAGTCAGTTATTGTAAGCAAATGTTGAATGTGGTTTTGCAATTAATAGAGATGTTTATCAAGTTCTAGGATAAAGTAGTTCTAACCTAGTAAAAAGGAAGGAAAGATTTATGAGCCTCTACTATTTTTTTCTATTAACCAGTTTAGCTCAATAAATTATGTTTATGTCAATTCTCTAATGAAGCCTGTCCCATAATGCAGATACCCTTACTTTAATTGAAACTCATAACTGTAGGATCTTGTGTTCCCCTTTTTCTCTTAGAGCAAAACTCCTCTGGAAAGAGATCAGCTTGCCTAGCATTTTAAGATCCACTGCTTCTACTTTGCACATCGAAAAGGAGTGTCAGTGCTCAGTTACCAAATAATTCATATGCAGTCTGCAGACATTAAAATTTGAAAAAGACACAGTAGAGAGCTTTGAAGCGCATTTCCCTTCATTAACTTAGTGAATTTGACAAGGTTATGTAATGTTCCTGGGGGACGAAGTGGTGCACGTCACTAACCTTTCAGATTCAAGAGTCTTTATGCTTTTCATTTGCTGTTGGAAGAAGTCTTATTACTGGATTAACTAGCAAGTTCCTCTTTCTAACTTAGGTAGGTTAAGCCCCCCCCAGATTTTAGATACAGTATATGTGATAAATACTATGTACACAATCAAGTTTATACCTATTTTGTTTTGAATTTGTGCATTTAAACACGTGTTAGTGTACAACTTAAAGTTCTAGATGCATTTGGGTTAGTTTTACGGTGCTGAAATACTGTAGGCATGAGAAAGAGAATTTTTGCCCTCCTGTGCTTTTACTTAATAGAGAGTACTTAATGCAATGCCTATGTCTTTCAATGCTCAGGTTAATCACAGAATCACAGAATGACAGAATCACCAAGGTTGGAAGAGACCTCAAAGATCATCAAGTCCAACCTGTCACCACAGACCGCCTGACTAAACCATGGCTCCAAGTGCCATGTCCAATACCCTCTTGAACACCTCTGGGGATGGTGACTTCACCACTTCCCTGGGCAGCCCATCAAATATTAGATCTAACCATCATGGTTCTTATTTCTCAAACTAGTGCAAGTCAGCATTCTTGTGTAGAAACAACTGAAGAGATGCTGAAATAAATAAGGAGAGGTTCAGAAATGTGTAAATCTGTTTCATTTTCTGTTGTGATATTTAAAAGAAGGTTGAAATTGATAATGCGCACAATGTAACAGTAACACTGTCAGCTGCATACACAGCTATGAGAATTGAAAGTAAGAGGAGGTGGAGTGGACTAGGTCTGCCTTCAGGAGCCACCTTCTTTGTTCTGATCACTGAGGTGGACTGTGTTGGTCCATCAGTCCTGGGTTCCCGTTAGGTTTAGTGCAAAAGCAGTCTGCTGAGGCAGTAGTTAAGGTCTGGTCTCCGTTTACAGTAATTGTCCTAGTAATTTGTCATGAAACTACTCAAATACTTAAAAGATTGCCTTCAAAATTTTGAATAGAAAAGCACAGTAATAAATTCTTCAGTTTCATCCTACTTGGGGTATAAACATATTGGTCTCTAGTATTAACATTTTTTCCACAGGTTTTTCACACAGAAAAGCCTTTTTCTTTATTCTGGTTATTGTAAACTGTAAATGAGTATGGGAGTGTGTATGGATGTATTAGTGTAAATGTGTATTGGGAGTGTGTGGATGGTATTAGTTTGTAAACAAATATCTGCTGCTGTCCATATTGGTTTGTATTCCTCCCATGCCCCTAAGGCGCAGATAATGTCTATGTCTAAAAATGCATGCAAAATCCACAATGAAATGAGATGGTACCAAGGTTCCACAGCCTAAAGGTAGAAATTAGGAATGTGCTATTTTAACACTAGAAGTTTTGGAAAATGCAACCTACCTATTCTACCTGTAATGCCTCACTTTTCAGTATTTGATTTGATTTCATATTTCTGGGAAGAACAAACCCAATAAGGTAATAAAGTTATTAGAAGGTAATAAAGTTACTAGAATTAACCAGGTTGGAAAAGACCTCAGAGATCATCGAGTCCAACCTATCACCCAACACCATCTGGTCAGCTCAACCATGGCACCAAGTGCCTCTTCCAGGCTCTTCCTAAACACCTCCAGTGATGGTGACTCCACCACCTCCCTGGACAGCATATTCCAAGGCCAATCTCTCGTTCTGTGAAGAACTGCTTCCTAACATCTAGCCTAAACCTCCTGTGGTAGGTTGAGAGGCCAATTCTCCCACCACAGGCAGAGGAAAAAAAAGCCTCAGACAAACGATTGCAAAAATGGTGGAAAGGTTAAATGGAAAAAAAACACTGAAAGTCCTACAGAGAACCACAAGCACTGCGACAAAAGAGAGAGACCCCAAAACATACACAAAAGCATCTCACCCCCACCTGAGGGTTCACCCAAAACCCCCAGGGCTCTTTCTCCCCACCCCAACCCAGCCTTGGGCCTAGCACAGCCCATTACTCAGGCAGCGGTGAGGGAAGAAAAGAGGCAGAGAGGACCCCCCACTGATGTTTTATAGGGGAGCAGGGCATTATGTGATGAAATACCTGGCTTCCTGTACCCACCCACTGGGCTGCAATGGCCAGCCTGGCACTGTGCATCTCAGAAAATTTGAAGATATAAAGATAACTTGACCCTTAATGTTTTCCTTGGGAGACTAGGAAGTTATAGTTGGGGCTTTTTTGGAGGTAGGGGTTTTTCTTGTTTGTTTGTTTGTGGTTTTGGGTTTTTGTTGTTGTAGTGGTGTGTGTGTGTGTGTGTGTGTGTGTGTGTGTGTGTGTGTGTGTGTGTGTGTGTGTGTGTGTGTGTGTTTCCCCCCCTGCTACTTACTGTATTTGTAGAATTTACTGATTTTGTAGGTTGAGTACACTGTGGTGATTGAAGGCTGGGAACTGAAGATGAGTGACTGCTATATTAAGAAAAAAAAAAAGACAAAACAAGATAAAAATCCCCAGACTTCTCTTGCATTATTGTTTCTTCTAAATCCTTTTGGTTTTAGAAGAATACATGTAGCAGAAAGAAGGTGGAGGCATAAGTGTTTTAATACTATGATCATTGTGGTAGGGACCTTGGTGATCCAAGTGGACTAAGGCCTTCAGCTGCAATTACTTGGCATAGCTGAATTCCATTTAGTAGTTCAAAGATGAAAGCCTGATAATTTTCATTCACAATATAATAAAACTATTCAGCTGCCTAGAGTATGGTGGTGGTGTTGCTATTCTTCTTATTGAAGGCTGTAAGGATGATGGCAGTTTTAAGATGTTTATGGTGAGAAACAGGAAAATGACACCAGCCTGTTTCAGGCAGAAAAGAGCCTTTATGAACATACCAGCTGGTAATTTTGATATTTCTTTATGCAGATTTCATGAATACAAATTGTCATTTACCCTTACAGAGATAAAAATCTAATTCTAACTTTCTTACATAGGCAATTTGCAAGTCCACTGTAAATACAGGTTAAAATTAAGTCAAAACCATTGCTTATAACAATGGTTACTCTAACTGATGTCACAAATGATGATTAATGAGTATATTAGCAGCGAATGGGCAGATGGGCAGAGTCCAATGGGATGGCATTTAATAAGTCCAAGTGCTGGGTGCTGCACTTTGGCCACGGCAACCCCATGCAGAGCTACAGGCTGGGGTCAGAGTGGCTGGAGAGCTGCCAAACAGAGAGGGACCTGGGGGTGCTGATTGACACCCGCCTAAACATGAGCCAGCAGTGTGGCCAGGTGGCCAAGAGGGCCAATGGCATCCTGGCCTGTATTAGGAATAGTGTGGCCAGCAGGAGCAGGGAGGTCATTGTGCCCCTGTACTCTGCATTGGTTAGGCCACACCTTGAGTACTGTGTCCAGTTCTGGGCCCCTCAGTTTAGGAAGGACATCGAGACACTTGAACGTGTCCAGAGAAGGGCAACAAGGCTGGGGAGAGGCCTTGAGCACAAGCCCTGTGAGAAGAGGCTGAGGGAGCTGGGATTGTTTAGCCTGGAGAAGAGAAGGATCAGGGGTGACCTCATTGCCCTCTACAACTACCTGAAAGGTGGTTGTAGACAGGAGGGGGTTGGTCTCTTCTCCCAGGCAACCAGCACCAGAACAAGGGGACACAGTCTCAAGCTGCACCAGGGGAGGTTTGGACTTGAGGTGAGGAAAAAGTTCTTCACTGAGCGAGTCATTCGTCATTGGAATGGGCTGCCCAGGGAGGTGGTGGAGTCGCCATCCCTGGAGGTGTTCAAGGGGAGATTGGATGTGGCACTTGGTGCCATGGTCTATTTGTGAGGTCTGTTGGAACAGGTTGGACTTGATGATCCTTGGGGTCTCTTCCAACCTTAGTTACTGTGATACTGTGAATGTTGTAAATGAATGTCCTTTGAAAAGTCTTATTAATAAGTAAATGAGTACACATATACAAACTGTAGGTTTTTCAGTAGCCTGGAATCACCTTCAGTATCATGAAGTCCAACCATTACCCCTACTATACTGTAAAGTCTATCAGTAAGCCATTCCCAAGCACCACATCCACAGGGCTTTTAAACACATCCAGGGATTGTGGCTCAGCCTTCTCTCAGGGCAGCCTATTCCAGTACCTGACATGTCTTCCTCTGAAAGTTTTTTTCCTAATGTACAGCCTAAACCTGCCCTGGTGCAGCTTGAGGCCATTTCCCTCTTGTTCTACCACTGGTAACTCGGGAGCAGAGACCAACTTAACACCTCATGACAACCTCCCTTCAGGTAGTTTTAGAGAGCAATAGAGCCTCCTTTTCTTCAGACTAAACAACGCCAATTCCCTCAGACAGTCCTCATAAGATTTGCTCTCTATGCCCTTCACCAGCTTAATTGTTATTCTGTGGACCCGCTCTGTCACCTCAATGTCTTTCTTGCACTGAGGTGGCCAAACTTGAACACAATGCTTGAAGTATGGCATCACCAATGCAGAGTATAGAGGGATAATCACCTTCCTGGTCCTGCCACGCTATTTCTTATACAAGCCAGGATGCCATTGGCCTTCTTGTCCATACAGGCTGCAGGGAAGGACGGAGTAGTTTCCCCTCCAAGGACAAAAATGTGGCAGGGACAACACAGAATGAACTGGAAATGACCTCAGGCCCTATTTGCTGTCCCATTGAAGCATTTGCATAGAGAAGTTAGCAGAGCTAGGCCCTGGAAGAATGTGGAAGGGTGGAAGGGGTATATTTAAAATAAATTGTCTTTATCCCTGTCCTAGTATGGTTTAATTGGTACTTTCATTGTGAGTTTGTTGTTTAAATGAAATTGATTTTCTTTCCCCAAGCTGAGCCTATCTTTCACCTGTGACCTTCTCCTCCCCACCAGAGCAGGGTAGGAGTGAGTGAGCAGCTGCATGGTTGCTTTATTGCCAGCTGGGTGGGCTTAAACCACAACAACAAGGTATCAGCATTCAGTATCAGTACAAGTATCTGAAGAGGCACTGGTAGACAAACAAGCAGAAACAAGCGATGCTTGTATTGTTTGCATTTAGTAGCCAATATTGCTGCAATTTTGTTGATGCCAAGAAGAGAGTTAAAGTCCAGAAATTTGAGATGCTGATTTTAAATGAATTTTACTTTTGTTATTTTAATTACACTTTTGTTATTTTAATTGCAGCTTTATTGAAATGTGACCAAGTTTAGTTTCAAAAGTGCTGAAAGGCTGTAATGTTATAGCTGGCAACGTATTACATCTGATTTTCTGGCAGATTTAATTGCACTGGAAGGTTCCCATATAGATTGTTAGTGTGCTTAATGAAGTGTGCTATAAAGAGTTTTTGTTGGACTCTGCGCTGCTGTTGTTAAGGGAGATTGAAAATAGTTGTCAGTTCTCAATCAAAATTGCCTCCCATGTTAATAAGCACAACTGTGTGTGCAACGTAATTCTGTTTGCTATCAGAGTGCCTAGCAACTTAGGTCAGAATCAATGTCAAGAAACTGACAACATAAACTGTGGAGATAATTTGTGTCAAACCTTAATTAACAACTTTTATAAAGACAAAGGGAACAAATGCTACTTTTCTTTTTTTGATTCTTTTGGATTATGGTTTCAGATACCCTTAGACTGGTGGTACGTTCATATGTAATGAGATTAATATGTTGACTGAATAATTTAAAGATGGATTGCATAATACCAATCTTTCTCCTTGGCTTCCTGGGTCCTATAACTATAGTCTGAGTATCTCTTGACCATAAATGAGTTTTTCCTCACAACAAGTGTTAAACATGCAGATGTTGTTATCCTTCTGATGCAGCTGCTGAGCCTCAAGCAGATAATTTAACTGGCTTGCCAAATGAAATTTAATGTGAATTTAAAGACAAACTGATAAAAATGGCTATTGTAGGCATTAAAATACGTACTGGACTACAATGACTTTTCAGTTTCATGTGAAATTATCTATGTTCTTATAATAATTGTCTTTTTCTGATACTGCAAGATACCTTAAAGATAAGTGTTCTGCTTTCAAGATTAGCCACTGGAGAAGAGTTCTGCAATAGCTTTTTTCAGGAATTACTTAGTTATGCAAAGGGAAGCTTGGGGCAGCCACATACCATATTTTTTCAGCAAATTTTGGTCTGAGTGAAACACAGATATCACCTCAATTCCTTTCTATACTGGAATGTGAAGCTTTCTTCATTCATGTAGATATTATTAGTCCCTACATACAATAATGTCTTTACATTCAGCCTTAAAACCTTGGGTTTTTTCCTTGAAAAAATGTCTACAAATAGGGAATTATTTCATTATGTAACAATGACAGTGAAGTTTGCTGGGAAAAAGATTGTTTCATGTATATTGCTGTATGCACTATTTGATAAATAGCCTTGTAGTTTGCAGAGTGTAGTAGATTAAGAGGATTTTGTTTGTTTTGTATTCAACAGCAATGGGAAAAGTAAATTGTCATATGGTGCAAATGAGTTCAAACTTTTATGTTCACCTGAACCATGCTAGTAGATAATTTGCCTCAGAGTGTCTGATCAGTTATTTTTTAATACTTTCTCTTGCAGGTGAATACTGTCACAGGAGAATTTAAACTTTCCCATCATTTTCTCATTTTGAAATCTTGACATGCCATGTTTTTATGTTTACTACTTTGATTAATTTTTGTTATATTTTTGTTTGTTTCTTTCAGCACCACCAAAGTTTACAAGAACTCCCGTTGACCAGACAGGGGTTTCAGGAGGAGTCGCTTCATTCATCTGCCAAGCTACAGGAGATCCAAGACCTAAAATTGTCTGGAACAAAAAGGGGAAAAAAGTCAGCAATCAGAGATTTGAGGTATTAGGTCCATTGTTCTGTTCCTCTGAAAAACATTAATTCCAACCTCACTTCCTATCACAATATATGTAGTTTATTACAAGTTTTTAAGAAAAATAGCTGTATCGAGGATAGTTCAGTGGGAGCAGTCTTGAGAAAATTTTGTTATGCAAACTAGTCATGCATAGCACTATTGAAGAGAAGACTGCTACTGCAGTTTTCTAAACTAGCAAGGTCTAATTGGGGAATCTTGGTATGCTTCTGTTCAGCCAGCTATATTTTCCATGAAGGAGATGGTGAAAATGCTTGTTTTTTCCAGCGAGCTATCCACCTCCTTTTGCACCAGTATGCAATTGAACAGACCAAGTGTGCTACTGCTTCTGCTGTTTACCATTGTTGCAGAGAGAGATGAAAGGGATATTGTAGTCCCTGCTGCTGAAAACGAAATGTAAAACTTTTTCGCTTTTGATTATTTTCTCAAAATGACTTAGGAAAAAGCTTCAGAGAAAGCTATTTCCTCTCTCTCTTTACAGTCTTCAATTAAAGAAAACAGTGAAGATAATCGTCTCAAAGGATGCTGGTTATTTGTGGAAAATAAGGCAACAAATACTATTCCCTCCTATAATGTCAGGAACATTTAATATCAAATATGGATTGACCTTTAACATGAAGGAAAAACTTAGAAAATGGGAGGAGGCGTGTAGAATGAATACCAAAACTGGCACTAAGAGAGTATAATTTTTACTGTCTTTTCACTATTCAAGAGACTTCTGTGTTAAGAAAATAACTGTTTGGAAGATGGCTAATTAGTGTGTAAAACAGTTGTAATGTGAATTGTTTGATCAAATAATCTAAGATACACCTATTAAAAGTTGAGAGAATAGTAAAGTCTTCTCTGTTAACATCTAGTAGTAGCAATTGAAAAGATTGCTTGTCCTGGTTTTCAGGTTAGATTTACATCAACAACAACAACAAAAAGATTTTATGTATAAACTATTTTTTCTCCTTTTCTTGGTAAAAAATATTTAAAGACACAGAAATTTGCTCATTAACCAATGTGATTCTTCGTCTGCAGATTTACTGCAGTGTGAAAAATAAAAACATGAATTTAAATGTGACCTCCTAGTACTGAGAAGTGTTTGCACTTTGCAGATCATATGCAGAGCTGTAATTGACTGGAGGGATTAACATAGACATTTTATCATAAACTTTACCAAATTTATCCTCTTCTGGTCACAAAATTTCCACTCAAGGTGATTTCTAAGATTGGACCTGTACATTTCTTACCGTCTTGATGCAGTTTTATTTTGCAATATGTTGTGGTTTATTTGCTTCTATGTGCATGTGTACCTGTTTTTAGTGAGAAAAAGCAAAAAAACCCCTATTTTATTTCCATTAAAAATACTTAAATATAGGAATAAAATAAATGTATATATAAAATATATTAAAAATGCCTTTAGTGGACTGTTCAACAAGCTGTATAGCCAAAGTATGCCAGAACATAATTCAAACAAAAAGAAAACACTAACCAAGTGTTAAAATTTTTATTATAAATACTGAACAGAGTAGTTATAAAGTATACAGAGCACATCATTATTTTAAGCAGCTTTCCCTTACTTCTGTCCAAAGTAAGGCCATTAATTCATGCTGTAGAACCTCTAAATATGAACAGAACAACAAGAATAAGATTATGAAAGGTCACCTGAAACATTTGGGGATAAAAGAAACATCCAAGATTGCCATCTGCACCAATAAGAGAATAATTAGATGGGCTTTTAATTTTCTTTCATTTAATTTTTTTATATATTTCTCTGAGTTTGATTACTTAGTAATACCAGATATGAAAGAGTGTTACCTGGCCGCCTGCCTTCATAAAGGCCTATTAAATACTCTGGAAAGGACTTCAGTGGGCCACCTAATCCACAGTCTTTCCCAGAGATGCTGTTGGTTACTTTTCCCTCTTCCCCCAGTAAGCTGGACAGCTTCTTATGGTGTTTCATGAGTCTTGCTGTCACTTTTTTTTTCCCCAAGTTGTACCTGAACCTTTTTTGCTGTAACTTGGTGCACATTCTTAGTGTCTTATTTAGCAACAAGGGAGCAAATAATTTATTCCCTTTGTCATTGTTTAATGTTGAATATTCTGACTTGCAGGCTATTTCTCACAAATGAGTTAGAATATTGGTGAGAACTATACATTGTTTCTGAAATTAAAGGCTACAGTAAGACCTTATGATACTATGCTATTAATCATTCATCTTTTATTTATACTGCAAACATATAGTAAGGATTAATGTGATACAAAAAGGAATATTTTTTCCTCCTCTGGCTTCAAATCAATACAAGTAATATCAATTAGAAAAATCTGCTTTAAGTTACTAAGTCTTTCTCAGAAGACCTTAAAGAGTAAGAGATAAAACTCAAATTTAAAAACCTTACCATTCTACCCTGTTATATGAGACCGGTTTTATTAAAAATCTATGCTTTTTCAAATGAAAAAAAATGACATTCAGTGAATGAGGGAGTGGAATGAATTTACTATCTGTGATATTTAGGAAAAGGGAGAACTCATCACAGGAAAAGTAAAGCCATATTATTATACATGTTTTGGAGACTCTAGACTTGAAGCTTAATCTACAATATTCACCCAACCCAATCCACTGCAATTGTTTTTATTTATGATCTGGCTAGGATTACTGAGAGTTCTGACTGAAACAATAACAATGTTTCTTTTTGAATGTTACAATTGTGATTATTTGGATCTGGTGCTTACATTTTTTATGTACAAAACATGAGTCTGTCTGCCTCAAGACTGAAATTTTCTTTTCCCTCATATATGTCAATTTAGCAAAAATGCTAATTATTCTTTTCTCTTTTGTTCTTACTAGAATGTGATAGAAATGTTTTGTTGTTTAGGTTTTTTTTAGGACAATGGTTTTACTTAGAACAAGGGAAAGTAATACAGTCTGTGGAGCTACGAAACCAGTTTCTTCTCAGAAAACAACCATGTTTTTATCTAATTTCCACTTAGACCTCCACCACTGCTAAGAAGTAGCTGAGCAATTCCTACAATGAAAATGGGAATATAATGGGCATGTAACCGTGATTCCTAACCCTGTGTTTTATTTCTCTCACTCTCAACAAATATAAAGATATAGTGGATTGCTTATGTGTAAATTAGGCACACAGATGCAAACATGTTCAAATAGGCATGTATGGAAATTATTTTATGCATATATTGATTAATTAGCCTCTTAATTATTCACATGATTTCTAATACATCATTGGATAGATTTACTGACTTCTGTGGGTTAAATGCATAGCTAAACTGTAGTCCTGCCTTGTTCAGAAATTACTGACCCTTTTTCACATTGGAGCCGAATGAATGGGTGAACTGGGCTTTGTAAGTAGAGTGGGAATATAGCCTGCAGCAATTAAAATGAATGCAACTGGCACTTGAAGGTAGAGTACTTAAACTAAGAGAATGAAGAGAGATTGGTGGTGCACTTCGGCATAAAAGAACATTAAGTTACAGAATCCTTCTTACAGCCCTTGTTTGCTTGGAAGGGAAATGTGAGCTTGATTTTCATCCTGTATTTTCTTGAAACTTGTCTTAGGGCAGCCATCCAGTACTCATGGAACAGCAATGCATGAGGGGTTTGGAACACAGCCCTGTGAGGAGAGGCTGAGGGAGCTGGGGTTGCTTAGCCTGGAGAAGAGGAGACTCAGGGGTGACCTTATTACTCTCTACAACTACCTGAAGGGAGGTTGTAGACAGACGGATGTTGATCTCTTCTCCCAGGCAGCCAGCACCAGAACAAGAGGACACAGTCTCAGGCTGCGCCAGGGAGGTTTAGGTTGGATGTTAGGAAAAACGTTCTATACAGAGAGAGTGATTGCCCATTGGAATGGGCTGCCGGGGGAGGTGGTGGAGGCGCCATCACTGGAGGTTTTCAGAAGACTTGATGGGGTGCTTGGTGCCGTGGGTTAGTTGTTTAGGTGGTGTTGGATTGGTTGAGGGGTTGGACGCGATGATCTTGAAGGTCTCTTCCAACCTGGTTTATTCTATGTATTCTAAGACATTGCCTCTTTAACATTTTGCTGTCCGTATGGAATTTGTCCTAGCTCAAGTACTTGAAAAGCAAGTATGAACATATTAACTGAGGGATAGGCATTTGTAACAACATCTGTGACAGCTTTTGTTTCCTTCTATAGGTAATAGAGTTCGATGATGGATCTGGATCAGTTCTCAGAATACAACCGCTGCGTACTCCACGAGATGAAGCTATTTATGAGTGTGTGGCTTCCAACAGTGTTGGTGAAATAAGTGTGTCCACAAGACTCACAGTTTTACGTGGTAAGTTGTTTGTAAACAGAACTAGTTTACTTCACAGATCTGAAAGTGCTATGTTGTAAAATAAAGTTTTCTCCTCAGGGAGAGTTAAGGACAGCTTTTCAAATGCTCATTACTATAGTCCTGATATTGTTAAAAACACACTTTTTCATTTAATGTTTGAAATACTGAGTTTCTGATTTTTTTACAATAAAATGTTGATGTGACTATGTGAGATATGACAGGTAAGGGTGAAGCAAAGGAGTAAAACAGGAGTGCTGTACTGATTTACTTTAGTGGCGTCCTTGGTATCTTAGCTTAGTGTGATCAATGTTCATACGGAAATTTGCCCAATTAGCAGTGACCTTTTAGATGAGGTAAAGCTGCTACAAAATTTTCCCCCCAAGACAGAACACATAGAAAAGGAGAGGGCTTCTTCCATTTTAAATATACATTACCTGAATGGTATAATTAGAATGGCAAGAAGTTTTTGAAGACAGTAAAGGA
The DNA here is from genome assembly GCF_014839835.1 of Dryobates pubescens. Lineage (NCBI taxonomy): Eukaryota > Metazoa > Chordata > Aves > Piciformes > Picidae > Dryobates > Dryobates pubescens. The sequence continues at coordinate 52,819,368 of NC_071657.1, forward strand.
AAAAAATTAATTTTTTTCAACCATTCTTCTGGAGTGAAGCTGTGAATGTGCTGACGACTCTACTGTCTAGATAATACTCACAAGGAGTAAATACTAGAAGTCAAATGACCTAAATGTTTCATTCTGTCATCTGGAAATGAATAGAAATTGAATTTGGAGACATTTCATGAAATACCACACCCTTCAGTTTGCAGAGTTGGTTTTATGACTGATAATTACAGTCTTGTATTGTGATATTACATAGCATGACTTGATTAACAGAATTAACTGTCATTTGTTTATAGGAATTGAAAATAATTAGCCAGCTTTACAAAATTTAAAGAAAATTTGTAAAATTTTTGCTTTATTTTTCATTTAATCCTATTGCCACAAATGTAGAGTGATGAGATTTTTCTCTTATTTTTTATCTGAAATCGGATTTATAAAAAGAAATTTTTTTATATATATATATATATATATATATATACACATTTCTGTACTTCTCTTAGCTTTTTTAGTCAGTGTGGACAGTCCTGGTATTCCTGCTGAACAGATAATACTTAAGAACACTTTGTTTGTTTGTTTTTGGTAGATGTTGTCTGGTGTAAGCAAACCTTTTTAAAATTTAATGTACTTATCTTTAATGCTATGATTCTTCCATTACCTTTGTAAAGTTCTTTTCAGTTATAGTTTAAAAATTCTTTTCAGTCTAGCCAATGAGAATGGGAAGAGTGATAGGTTCATATTTTAGCAGTGCCATGGACCTGTTAACTCCCTAAGATAAGGTTTTCCCTTCATTAACTGATAGAAACACTTTTTACACACAGTTTCTGCACTTTCAAAAAAATTAACATGAAGTAGCATTTTTGTAGTGCATTAAAAGTTTCACAAACTATAGGGAGATAGTAAATGGGAGGGGGAGAAAAGGATCAACAAAACCCCAAACATGTGAAAACTCTACCATGTGAAGAACTATTCTTTGTCTTCAGAGATTTTTTTAAAAGTCTTTATGAGACTCTGTGGTCCTGAGCTGTGCATGCATGTGTTTTGGAATGCACCAAACAAACCAAAATTCTCATTTTGAGGCTTGAAGAGAAGAATCTCTTATCTCTCTACCTAGGACCACAGTGATTGAAAAAGATATGGGAGTTGTCTGACCTTCAAAACTGACTGACTGTAAAATATGATCTGTTTGTTTGTTTGTCCTATTGGTTATTTCTTTTTTCTCTCTCTTTTTTTTTTTTTTTTTTTTTGGGGTGTGTGTGTGTGCAGCGTATGTAGTTCTGCTACCTATTTCTTAGTGAAATAGCTCTGTACTACTTCAGACAACATGAGCAACATTGTTTTAAAAATAATGCATAATGGTATACAAAAGCTTGATGATGAGAAATGTATGCTATTAGTTAACCAGTTAAAATTTAGATTAATTTTAAAGTTGTCTAATATGACATGAAAGACTGTGTATTGTTTGCAACCATAATATGGATGGCTTTTGCAACTGCTAGGGTATACTTTGACCTTGGGAATAGATTTATGGGTTTAATCTGAAACTGGGAACATTTGGGAGCTTATGAATGTACTAGGACTGTAGGTTTATATAAAGGAATAACATCAAAGAAAGCAAGGATCATGCATAGTAACAGAGCATTGTAGGGAAATTTTGTCAGGGTTAGAATTTTTGAAGTGCCTTAAGTGCCTTAAGTACAATGACTTGATATATTGCTTTCCAAAACAAAAGGTAGTTGAGTGCTACAGGTGCTAGGCTGGAAGGTAAGTAATTCTGTTAACAAGCTTGTACTTTGTAGACTTACACAAATCTTCATCTTGTACAGTCTGCAATAGTAGCCTTTGTAATAAAATGTATATTTTTAAATATTTTACTACTTGATATCTTGGGCGGTGTATCTTCAAGCTCTGCTATGACTGACTTACACAGTGTATTTACAGGTTCTATTCAGTTGTGGGTATTGCATTCCACATATAAAGACACTTAAATGATTTAAGCACAGATCTAACATTTCCAGTAGAGCAATTCAGACTCGAAATGCAGGTACTGTGATCTGTGGTTTTCTCACAAATGGGATTCTGTGGCAGATTAGCCATGTACTCACAACTTGCTCCTCTGTCTAGGATCTTCCCAGATGCTGTGGCTGCAATTCAATCAGTCCTTGGCTCGCAGAGGGCTAGGTGGCCTCTCTTGCGTGCTCCCTTGATTGTCTGTAGCCTCTTCTAGGATTCAGTTCTCTTGGAGCCTTTCCCCTTTATGCCTTGGGTGTAGTTGTTGCCTGTTAGGACAGGTTCTTCAGGTGCTACTTGGGCAGTATTTGGCTCTTGTCTCTTTGTGGTAAGAACAAGTTCCAAGTGTAGTTGCTCTGATAGAGCGGGCCCTTCAGCTGCTATCCAGAAGCATTTGGCTTTTGTTGCTTGCTGGGTGAGAACAAGGCAAGTTGCCTAACTTCTTGGCTGGTTTAAATGCTGTTCCAAGCCATTAATGCCCTTTGGTAACACAAAACCCTGATCACTGGACCTATAGGATGGGGCATATCCAAAAATGGCCAGTGACACGCACAGTTCACAGCTGTGTTACAAAGTTAATCATTCATGCTGCCTCTTTATCTGGATCCAGGGAAGTGTCCAGTTTTGCACATTCACAGGTGCATACAAGGTTAATTACACATGCTATACATTTTGTCTGGACCATCTGGACCCCAGGAACTGACCAGGTTTGCACATTCACAGGTACTTAGCCCATTGTCTGGGCTAGGGCATGTTTTGCCATTTGACCCTTCAGGACAGCCTTGTGGAAAAGACTCCATCTGGTTATGACTTTGTGGGAAACAGTGCCTCTGTGCCTCACACAGCTGCTGTAGGAATAAATGTGCATCATAGATGTGGACAGGAATTAACAAATGATCAACTATGAAAGAGTGGAGTGAGTTGGATCTGTGGTCCACTTAGGTTTTTACTCATCCTTGGAGCATCCCATGCGACTGCATGGCAGTAGATGCACACACACCTTTCGTGTGTTTTTCAAGTCTTTCCATGATGGTGCTTTCACAGACTCAATCTGGCATTTGCACCTCTTGCAAGAAAGCAGCCTGTGGAGAAAGTAAGAATTTGCCCACAATTCAACCTGCAAGTAATGTGACCCTCAAATGAGACATGGTCCCAGAAGTTAAGTATCTGCCTATATTTATTTTTGCTTGTTTGATTGTTTTGCTAAATGCAGTTTAACTCTTTGATTGTTTCACTAAATGCAGTTTAATTGCTATACATAATTTGCACATATATTTGTATTTTTGGAACCAGATGTTTGATTTTTTTCTATCTGTGGCAGTATAGAGTTGCAGTAATTCTGTGCACCACAGATTTTACTCAGTTTTGTTCAGTTGTTACACTATATGACCAATCTGTAGCACATGGCTCTCTAAGAACTATGAATATAAATAAAGTCTTTAGCATCTGGATGTTGAAACTTCACAATACAAGAAGGGAAAAGGACAGAGAAGGCAGCTACAGTTAATAACATTTCAGGGCCTTAGCAGCAACAAAGTATTGGGGTTTTTTTCTGTTACCAGAGTAAATAAGGAAAAGTTTACAGGCTAAACTTATATTGGACGGGCTGAATATTGTGACAGTCTGGACCAAGATGAAATGTCTGCGATAAATAGAAACTGCTCTTGATTTTTCTGCTTTCCTGGATAGATTCACTTACGTGAATGCTGAATATGAAAGGGAAAAAGGCTTGTATGGAGAAATCTAGAAGTCCCTTTCCATAGAAAGGAATTGATGCTATTTATTTTGGAGGGTTTTGTTTTGAAAACTTGTGCTAAGAACTGTGGAACAGTGCTTTGATCATTTAATTCAGAATTACCAGTGTTCAGCTGGCCATGAATGACAACAAAGTGTAGGCTCATCCCATACTCTGCAGATATCAGAGATGAAACAACTTCTATTATTATGTCCATTCATTCCTTATTAAAGCCACCTAGTTGTTTTTTTTGCCTTGCAAATGGTGAGTAATTGACATTTTTCATGGCTGTAGAACAAGGATTCTGGCATCCTCTGCAAGTATATGAATTGTTCAGGAGGAGGAAACGAGGTGCCCTGTTCAGCAACAATTCCATGCAATTAATTTTGACAAATTCTGCTTTTCATTTTTAAAATTATTGTAAAAATAAACTTTCTTGATAAAGGTTTTTCAGCACTGTAGGGAGATCTTGAGAAAATTGGCTTCAACAACCTTTTGAGAAGGTATATGGCTGCAGCACAGAAGAGTGCAGGTTTTAAGCAAGGGTGGAAAAGATCCAGTATAGTACAATACTAATATTGCTGCTTTTTGTTTTGTATTCTTTGCTGTCTAGGAAGTAAAGAGAGAAACCACACAGGGCATTTAAGCAGAAGGTAGTTTGTTTTCTTAGTGCAGTTTTTTCTCTGTTGTTGTTAATCATACTGTGCATTTTAAAAATACTGAGATACAGCATCATCATAGCATGGGCATTGTGTATGGGTGGAAGAATTAAAGTAAAAATTCTATGGAAAGTACCTACAACATTATTCTTTTTCCTGCTTGTAGAAACCGATTGATTTAATGTCAGTCAGTCATGACTGCATAAAATAAAAAGTGAAATATTTATTGAACAGTGTTTCTTTGTCCATTGATACACACAGAGATTAAGAGAGAGAGAATTCAGGGAAATTATTTTTATTACTGTCTCAGAAGTGCAAAACACTTCCACACTTCTTAGGAAAAAAAAATGAACTGACAACAAACCCAAAACAACAAAAACACCACCAAACCAGAGATGATGAATCCAAAGTGTTCTTTTTTTAATTTCTGCCATTAGTAAAAGACTCAATGAAAATAGAAGCTCATTTCTTTATTTTCACTGTACCCAGTAGTACTGAAATTAGAAGGAACTCTTTTGAAGTAATCTGTCATCTGGGACAGCTATCTTTGAGGGCATGGAAATCAGACAAATGGAGTGGCATGGCTATAATGTTGGAATATGTGCCGTGGGACGTCTCATTTCTAGACAAATGGGGAGAAGGACTGTACATATTCTGGGTATTAGCTGCGCGGTAGGAGAAACTTGCCGTGTTCCAGCTGGAGCTGTATAAACCATGTGTACCAGTGTTCATCTGGCTTAACCATTGTTGTATAATCACATTGATTATTGCCAGGGGGCTGCTAGTAGGACAGGCTTTTAAAGTGGAATAAATAGAAACAGGGAAAGCAAAAGAATACATTTGTGGAACTTCATACACTGGAAAGACGTTTATCTCAAATGGGTGTATCTTAGCCCAGAACTATCTGAACTTTAAGTTATTGCTCTGTACATAGCACCTTGTGACCAGAATTAGCATGTTCATTACAGCCCTATTTTTATTATGCCTCTTTTTGAAGATGAACACTTGTTTCTGCTGTGAAAATGGTACTTTGCAGTTTATGTTGTAAAGCCTCTTCTGGGGAGCTGTGCTAGGAAGATTAAGGAGCAAAACACATCTGCTTGACAGTCACACAAAATGATTTTGTGAAACAATGAAACAAAAGGAGAGGTAGCCAACACAACTTAGGCTTAAAAAACCCCAAACCCTTACAGGCTGTTAAAAAATGGTATGCAGATTTCTTGAAATGGCTTACAAAGTGGAAATACGTAGCTGTTAGAAAATATTTTAGAAAATAATTTGCAGTATTTTCTTCGGACATGTGAATGTGTGCTAGGCAAACAAAAAAAATTACTTTCATGCAATTTCAAATACTTAATTTAATTAATTGTTGTTCTCTGTAATGATGGGGTGCAGGGATTTAACTAGTGGCCAAAGCAAGATACAGAAGAATCAGAATCATAGAATCACAGGATTGTCAGGGTTGGAAGGGACCTCAAGGATCATTGAGTTCCAACCCCCCTGCCAATGGCCAGGGTTGCTCAGAACCACATGGAGCCTGGCCTTAAAAACCTCCAGGGATGGGGCATCCACCACCTCCCTAGGAAATCTGTTCAGTGTCTCACCACCCTCATGGTGAAGAACTTCTGAACATCCAATCTGAATCTACCCATTTCTACTTTTGCTCCAAGCCCCCTACTCCTTTCACTACCTGACATCTTAAAAAGTCCCTCACCAGCTTTCTCATAGGCCCTCTTCACATACTAGAAGGCTGCAATAAGGTCTCTCAGAGCCTTCTCCTCTCCAGACTTAATAGCCCAAACCTGCTCAGCCTGCCTCCATAGAAGAGAATTTCCAGCCCTCTGATCATCCTTGTGGCCCTTCTCTGGACATGTTTCAGCACATCCATATCCTTCTTGTAAACCTGGATGCAATACTCCAGGTGGGCTCTCACGGAAGTGGTGTGCAGGGGAAGAACCACCTCTCTCATCTTGCTGGTCACACTTTTCTTGATGCAACCCAGGATGTAGTTGGCCTTCTGGGCTGCAAGTACACACTGGTGGCTCATGTTGAGCTTCTCCAGTCGGTCGAGGTCCCTTTGCAGAGCCTTTCTACCCTCTAACTGACCAACATCTGTTCCCAACTTGGTGTCATCTGCAAATTTGCTGATGACTGACTCAACCCCCTCATCCAGATCATCAATGAAGATGTTAAAGAGGACGGGGCCCTGTACTGATCCCTGGGGGACGCCACTGGTGACTGGCCACCAGCTGGATGTGGCACCATTCACCGCCACTCTCTGGGCTTGGCCCTCCAGCCAGTTCCTAACCCAGCACAGTGTTGCAGTCCAAGCCATGAGCTGACAGCTTAGACAGCAGTTTGCTGTGGGGGACCATGTCAAAGGCCCCTCATGAGATTGTCATGGGCCCACCTCTCCAGCCTGTCAAGGTCCCTCTGGATGGCATCCCTTCCCTCTGCTGTGTTCGCTGCACCACACAGCTTGGTGTCATCAGCAAACCTGAGCGTGCACTCAATGCCACTGTCCCTGTTGCCAACAAAGATATTAAACAAGACCGTTCCCAGTATTGATCTCTAGGGGACTTCTCTTGTCACTGGCCTCCATTTGGACATAGACCCATTGACAGCCACTCTTTGGATGTGATTGTCAAGCCAGTTGTTTATCCACTGAATGGTCCATCCATCAAACCCATACTGCACCAGCTTGGAGACCAGGATGGGGTGTGGGACAGTGTCAAAGGCCTTGCTTGGGTTCAGGTAAATTATGTCAGTTGCTCATCTCTCGTCTATTCATGTTGTGACCTTTTATTAGAAGGCCACAGGTTTGTCAGGCAGGATTTGCCCTTGGTGAAGCCATGCTGATTATACCCAAACACCTCTTTTATTAATTTTCTGCCTCGGCAGTGCCTCCAGGAGGATCTGCTCCATGATCTTACTGGGCACAGAGGTGAGACTGACTGACCTATGATTCCCTAGGTCATCCTTCATTCCCTTTTTGAAAATGGAAGTTATGTTTTCTCTCTTACAGTCAGTGGAGACCTCCCTGAACTGCCAGGACTTTTGGAATATGATGGAGAGCGGTCTAGCAACCTCATCCATCAGTTCCCTCCGCACCTATGGTGTATCCTATTGGGTCCCCTGGACTTCAACACTTTCAGGTTTTTCAGGTGGTTATGAACCTGATCTTCACTCACAATGAGCAGTTCCTTCTTCCAGTCCCTGCCATTGCCTTCCATTATTCTGGGAGTGTGGCTGGAGCCCTTGCCAGTGAAGACTGAGGTAAAGAAGTCATTGAGATCCGCAGCCTTCTCCATGTCACGTGTCACCAGTTAACCTGTTTTCTTTCTGAGGGGGCCCACACCTTCCTACTCTTCTTTTTACCATTAACAATAATTTTGCAAATACATAGTGTATTTCCCATGCCTCACTTCTAAAATGCTGTGTGCTTTAAGGTCACTTATAGTGCAGGCATATACATATTATTTAATGTTACTACTTTAGAAAACACTGTACCTTACAAATTCTGAAAGAATAAAAATATAAGGGTCTAGTAATGTATGTATAAGATGCTGGTATTGAGTGTATACACTTGTTCTTACTATTTTCATAGTTACCTGTTGTTGACTTTTGTGTAGGTCTTTTAAGGTTATTTTGATAGTGATTGGAAATACATGCTCATTTTTTATTTTTATTTTTTATAGTTAATACTTTCACACATTTCTGCTCATGTCCCAGGATGAAAAAAATATCAAATGCTTTTCTTCTCTATCAATGAATCTTTTGGTTAACTTTTTTTTTCTTATTTTTTAATGTACAAATTGTCCCTTTTTTACACATATTACAGGCAAAACAAATTTAAAGCTCTGCATTAGAAAGCCTTTCCCAAAAACTTGAGCAGTCATTTAAAAAATCTCATGAAAGTGCAGTTCCAAATTTCCTGACCATTAACATAAATTCCTGTAGTCAAAGACGAATATTCAGAGATTAGTTACTTCAGAAAACAGAAGACCACTCAACTTATAAGACCTTTTAAAATGTCTTAAGCAAGTGTTCACAGTCATCAGAATTTTTTAACTCCTAACTGTATGTGATGTGGAGGTGCTGGAGTGAGTGCAGAGGAGGACAATGAATCTGGTGAAGGGCCTGGAAAAAAGTCTTATGAGGAGAGACTGGGGGATCTGAGTCTGTTTAGTTTGGGAAAGAGGAGGCTGATGGGAGACCTCATTGCTCTCTACTACTATCTGAAAGAACTTTGTAGAGAGGGTGGTGCTGGCCTCTTCTCACAGCTAATTAGTGATAGAACAAGAGGGACTGGCCTAAAGCTACAATTGGGTAGGTTTAGACTGGACATTAGGAAAAAAATTCTTCACAGAAAGAGTGGTCAGGCATTGGAATGTGCTGCCCAGGGAGGTGGTTGAGTCACCAGTCTTGGATGTGTTTAAAGGTCATTTAGACGTGGTGCTTGAAGATACGGTTTAAGGGTGAACTTTGTAGAGTAGGGTTATTGGTTGTACTTGGTGATTCTGAGGGTCTTTTCCAACCTGAATGTTTCTGTGATTCTGTGAAGGTTTTTTCTTTTCAGTTCTGTGTTCTACATATTGTAATAACATGGTTGACTGTTCAGTCATATTTTTATAATGAACCTATAAGGAGAAATTTTTCCTGCTGCCAGGAAAGTAATACCAGCTATCATTACATCTTCGTAAAGGATTATTTTTGCCTCCTTCTATTACTCACTGAATTTCATGTGTCACTGTAATTCATCCAGCCAAGTTTCTGGTTTATACACAGTGCTATAAAATTACCACATTCAGTACACGTGCATAGGATCAATTGGGAGGTTCTAAGACAGAAATATTGGCTTCAAATCAGCAAGTTGGCTAGTCTGTGTCATAGTTTTCTTATTATATATCTATGAAAGAAAATAAACTTGTGGATGCTAGTTCATAGATAGATGTCTGACAGTTGTTGTGGCCTAAGAAGAGAAATCTAAATAATACTGGACAAAAGTAGAACAGTTCTATTTAGCTTGAAAGAATTCTTCACCAGCCAGTTTTGGCTAAGAATGTGCACCTGTTAAATACTTTCAGGCATCAGCTCAATGAAAAATTTTAGTATGACCCATATCCTTTTCTGATATCTAATGACTGCATATATATAATGACTGCATAAGTGTGTTTGGTAACAAGAGTAAGTTTATGCTGTCCACTTGGAAAATGCAAACTAAGCCATTCTGAGCAGATAATTTTTAAAACACGTGTTTGGTTTACACTTTTTTCACACTCATTGATACCTATGATGATTTAATCCCTTTTCGCAGACTGTCATCACCAAATCATTGTAAATCTGTGTGGTGGTTTGAGTCTTAACTGGAATTTAAGAGCTCAGATGGTAGCAAGAAACCAAGAAAAATCCTCCCCCTGCCCCTGAAGAGACTGGAGGTAAATCTACCAAAAAATAATCTGGAGTTGGTTTGGAAGTAGGAGAAGCAAATTTTGTAACAACAACAACAACAACAAAGATAAATATATATATATAACATGGAGGATTTACAAGGGTAAGGAATAAGGATGAATATGAGAATATACAGAATATACAAAACCAAATTTGGATGGCCTTATTATCTTCCTCAAAGTATGTAGGTTTTTGTTCTTTAGAGAAGCGTGGATGTGGCAGGAAGATCAGACCCGACCACGTGGCAGAACCAGGAAGCCTTTCAAACAGGCGAGGCAGGAGCAAAGGAAAAAAGATGGCTGTCATGCCCTCCCCTTTATAGTCTTGCTGGACAGGAAGGGGGAGTGGAACACACCAACTTAGACTTGGGGGACCTCTCCTTCTGGGAGGGAGAAACCAAGTCCACCTGGATCAGGCTTCTTTTGTCCCCTGGGGGAAGCAGGGCTCTCGCAACCTTTCCCCCCACCCCCGATGGGTGTAACACAGCACAATCTGCGAGAAACAAGTGGCAATGAGAACAGTGAAAAAGGAATAAGTCATGGTAGGACAAATATTTCTTCTGCCAATCTGTCCTTGTAGAGCCACTACCAGGTGATACTGCACAGAATTAGAATGGCTTTTCCTGACTTGCTACATACAATAAGTTACCATCCTGATCTGGTTCCTCAAACAGTGACCCAGATACAAGCAGCACACAGAAACAATATTAGAAATGAGCTTTACAAGAAAAGGTGGAGCACTATATGTTCAGCTGCTAGTAGTTCTAAATAAGGATAAGGTTTCTTAAGTTTCTATGCTATTTTGCATCACTATGTATCGATAACATACTTTAAAAATCCCTTTTTTCCCCAGTTTCTGCCTAGATGTGAGGTACCTTCATTTAAATAAACCTATCATGCAAATTTTCATCATGTTATCCTTTTTTTTAACTTTATTTGCAAAATGGTGTATTTGAATTATTACTAAGTGCAACACTATTCTCCATGTACCAAGAATATAATCACTTTTCCTGGAATTAGTTGTTGAGCTTGCATTTAAGGCCATTGGCCTTGTGTAAAGTCTTAAGGTTTAAGATGATGCAAGCTTTTCATTGTTCAGTAACCTAATGTGGTGGGTTGATATTTCCCCCCAACATTAACTTTGCCAGACTAGCTCAGCTGGAAGCAAATGGAAGCTGTATTTATAAGCAAAACTACAATCTACAATGAAATGCAATGAATATGTAAAAATACCCAGTGTTTACAATATTTTACAGATATTTACAATTATCAAACAACACAACCCTCCCTGGTCAGAGACCAGGAGAGCTGACCTTCTGCCTGCCCCCTGTACCCCACCTCCATCCAAAAGGGTGAAAGGAGCAGAGAAAAAGTAGTTGTTAGAACTTCACCAAAACAATGCATTCCACTTCTCTGCTTGAAATCTGTAACTAAATTTTAAAGGCATAGCCTAAAACTACCACGTCTAACTTCACTGTCTCAGTTGAAGCCAGTGCCTTAATGAAAGCCAGTGCAATTAATCAAATGCCATTTTTCCTGTTGTTGTAATCTGTGGCCTCAAATTCTACATGTATTTTTTCTATCCATATATCCACTGAACAAATGCTTGTAATATTAATTAGCAATGTGATTGTCGTTACTGCACAACATTAAAGTAAAATTGATAACAGAATTCTATGTCATTTCTGTGTCAGATTTCATGTCAATGTTTCAGTCAAGGATTACAAAAGTAATATAATTCTAGATATTGTCTGAGATAATACGATGCTCAGCTACTCATCCCCTGACATCATCAACATATCTGTAAGAAACCCAATGGCATTTGCAGCATGATACTTTCTATTTGTTGTCATAGCTAATATTAAAGTGAGATCCCTAACACAGCATTATGTAACTAAGGCAATTACTAGAAAAAGAAATTCATGTTGCAGTAGGTCTGTCTTCAGCTTTCTGGGCTAGTGGTTTCAGTCTTATCAAGTTGTCTCGGTCCGGAGAGGGAAAGAGACTAGTTCTTTTGAATATTCCCATGTTGTGAAATTAACGGCACAAAACGATGCCAAAATATCAACAGCTGGACTATTTATTACATAGAGAAAATGGAAATAAGAAGGGGAGAGGGAGAAGATAGAGAGGGAGAGAGAGAAGAGAGACAGAGAAGAGGAAAGGACTCATATTACCACACCCCTCACCCACCCCAAGACAGTTTGAGTCTGTGGAGGAAAGATGCTGGGTTTGTAGAGAAAGGGTGCTGAGGCTTTGGCTGGAGATACGATGTGGTCCCTCTGGGCAGCGTGGGTCAGCTCCATGAGTGGCAGTAAGCGGGACTTAGGACACAGAGAGAGGGTTCAGTCTGCTTCCTTCCTTCTCAGCAGCATGGTCCTCCTTCAGTGTTTTTCTCACTGCGTTTTTTCTTTCTCTGCGGTTTTTCTTCCTCCTGAGCCAGTAGTGGTCAAGTCTTTTCTGCAGTTTTTAGTCCTTAGGTATGTGTCCAAGCATTGTCCCTCAGGAATTCAGGAGCCAGGAAATCCTCCTGTAAATATCCAGGTATCGTTCCCCAGGAAATCTTTCTGTGTATTCATGTGAGTTTGGACAGTGGTCTGGATGGGGGGGGGGCCCTCCACCTCCTTCCTCTCCATCTCCCTGCCTACCCACTTATCACACATCAGGAGACAGGTGGAGAGTCCATTGACTCATCACCTTCCCTTCCTGGAGGTATCTGATAGCTGTCTTGAAGGCGTGTTGGCTGGGTCCTTGGGTCATTGTTATAGGCCAGCTGCAGTCCAGTGTTATCACGATGCAATCGCAAGGTGATTTGCATCCAGGATTGGTATTGTCTGAGCAAGCAGCAAGTGATTTTATCCTTGTTGAGTCACACCAAGAGTAGACTCTTACACAAGTACACCGTTAGGATGGCAGAAATGTTTTTACTGAAATGTAGGACATGTTTGACACTACTGTACTGGAGTGACAGTAAAATTAAATCCGTTTTAATGGAGTAAGTACTAATCTTCCAATACAGAAAAAAAAAACTAGAAAGAAAGGGTTTTCAGGTATATGTGAAAAATAATTTAGACATTAAACCAAAAAAAGCTATATAATAGTTCGGTTTGCTTAGCCTGCAGAAAAGTCAAAATAGTATTTCACTATGTCTGTTTGGAAGAGACCTCAAAAATCATCCAGTCCAACCCTTGACCCAGCACCGAAGGGTCAACACTGAACCGTGTCCCTAAGCACCAGGTTTACACACTGCTTGAACAGCCCCAGGGATGGCAACTCCACCACCACCCTGGACAGATCATTTGAATGTTTGAAAACCCTTTCATTGAAGAAGCATTTCCTAATATCCAGCCTAAGCCTCCCCTGAAGCATCTTGTAACCATTTCCTCTAGTTCTGTCATTTGACTTTGCAAAGAAGAGTCTGGCCCCCTCCTCTCAACCAAGGTAGTTGTAGAGAGCAATAAAGTCTTCCCTCAGCCTCCTCTTCTCTAGACTGAACAACCCTATCTCCCTCATAGGTCATTTGCTTCAGGCTCTTCATGAGCCTCGTAGCCCTTCTCTACACAAGTTTCAGCACCTCAGTGTCCTTCCTATAGTGGGGTGGCCCCACCAGTGCTAAGCACAGGGGGTTGATCAGCTCTCTGTTCCTGCTGGCCTCTGTGTTTCTAATACAAGCCAGGATGCCAGTGGCTTTCTTGGCCACTTGAGCACACTACTGACTGATATTCAGTCAGTATCAATCCACACCGCGAGGTCCCTAGTTTACCATGGGGTTGTTGTTACCTGGACGGAGGACCTGGCTCATGGCTTTATCAAACTTCATACACTAAAGCCCCTCAACCAGATCATTAATAATGATATTAAAGAGGACAATCCCCAGTACCGAACCCTTGGAGTCACCACTAGTCACTGAGTGCAAGTAGATTTAACTCCATTCACTGCCACTCTTTGGGCCTGGCTATTCAGCACATTTTTTATGCAGTGCAGAGTGCACTTATCCAAGCCTTGTGCCCTGAGTTTCTGAAGGAGAATGCTGTGGGAGACAATGTTAAAGTCTTTACTAAAGTCCAGGTAGACAATGTCCACAGCCCTTCACTCATCCACTAGTTGGGTCACCATATTGTAGAAGGAGATCAGCTTAGTCTGACAGGATCTGCCTTTCATAAACCCACGCTGACTGGGCCTAATCACCTGCTTGATTTGTATGCGCCATGTGATGACACTCAGGATGACCTGCTCCATAACCCTTTCTGGCACTGAGGTCAGACTGACAGGCCTGTAGTTGTTTGGATCATTCCTTTTGGCCCTTCTTAGAGAGTTACTGTGATTTTTAAGTTTAAACATAGGACTCAAAACTTAAATTAAGAATTGTTATGAAAGCCTTAACTTTTGGCAAATGTTGAACATTAAAAGGAAGCAGAAATTCCTTGGATCTTGTCAAAGCAAAAATAATGTGATTATTAGGGCTAGTAATTAAAGAATTCTGAAGGAATTACTTTAATTGATACAACAAAGCAAGGAAGGTTTGATTCCATTAGAGTGATAGGAGATTGAAAGAACTGTGATTTAAGTGGCTCTGTGGAAAAGGAGAAACTTTTATCAATACTCCAAGGATTAGGCAGGATGTAAAATCCTGTTATGGTATGTACCACCTTAGCTATTTCAATGCTTGCTGTAAACTGATGTGAAATTCTGCAGCTCATTTACTATTGTTCCATTTATCTTTGTAGCAAAGATGTAGTTAAATAGCAAATTGAACTTCTTTGTCTTCACTTATGAATCAAAAAAATCAGGTGCACTTGCAAATGGATAAATTGTGGCTTAAGTCCCCTGTGATTTAAACTATTCCATTTAAGTGATTTACTGTAAAATGACTACAAATAATCTAGTGTTATGTAAAATGTTAGACAGCCATGGCATCATTTTAACACCTTTGTTTATATTGAACATATCTTGTGATGTATGGTGTCAGTGCATGTATGCTTAGTATGACAATAGCAAAATAGAACCATTCAGTAATTTTTGAAGTGGAAGCATTTCAATATGCCTTTCAGTCAAACAGTCAAAAATCACTGATTACAGAAAGATGTTCTATTTTGACTGTCATTTTGACTGTCAATGCACCGGAATCTTGTCTTATGACACTAGTCTTTCATAGCAAAGATGTGTTTCAGGAGACACTGCCATAACAATGTATCTGTAAGTTATTGCTCTTACCTGAATGATTGTGTTTATTATTAGAGCAGAACCCATCTCAATCAGTCTCAGGAGTCTGAAAAGATTTCTCTTGACTGGAAGCTAGCCAGTGTTGTTCCAATTCACAAAAAGGGTGTGATGGAAGACTCAGGGAACTACAGCCCTATTAGTCTAACTGCAGTTGCTGGAAAAATTATGGAAAAGTTTTGAAAGGTATTTAAAGAACAAAGCAATCATCAGAAACAATCAACATGGATTTACAAGAGGAAAGTCCTGTTTAACAAATCTGATCTATTTCTATGAAAATCTAGATTTATTGTTTGCTTGTGGAGTTGGTCTAAGAACATTTTCTTCCTTATATGGTGTAATTGAGGAATTCACATTGCCCTGCCTACATGAGAGAAACAGGTGGGACTTGCCAGTCTTCAGTTGCCTAGTTTGGAAGACAGTTCTTGTTCTCCCAAAGAGCACCATAAAGTTCTATTCCTTCCTTTTTGTCTGGCTGTTGTAGGTTCCAGTGGTGGAAGAACCAATTCTGTTTCTATAGAGTGTTTTTTCTTCTGTTTGTTAGTCTGATCTTGATGTCTTTCCAGTTTAGCCACTTTTAATATCTCAGAGGAATTTCCACAAAGATTGGTGTCCATTCATCTCACTTGCAGAGCAAATTAATTCAGTTTTACCTCCTTCTGTAGTGAGTTCTCTTGCCATAGGATGTTAATTTGCAGTATTTATCACTTCTGATGTTTTACCACAGTGAAGCTGTGGTGGAGTCAGCCATCCTTGGAGGCATTAAAGAATCATGTGGACATGGCACTCCAGGACATAACTTAATAGCCATGGTGGTATTAGATTGGCCGTTGGACTCAATGACCTTAGAGGTCTTTCCAAAACAATTACCAAAGCAATTATTTGATTCTACGATTCTATGATAAGGTCACCCACCTAATGGATGACTGAAAGACAGTGGATGTAGTTATACTAGATTTCAATAAGGCTTTTGATATTGTCCCCCATGGCATCTTTCTGGACAAGTTCTCCAGCTGTGAGATGAGTAGACACATGGTTCATTGGGTGAAGTACTGGCTAAAGGGCAGGGCTCAAAGCGTTCTACTGGATGGAGCTCTATCTCTTTCATGACCAGTCACAAGTGTTCTTCCTTAGGGCTCAATTCATACACCCATTCTGTTCAATGTAATAATCAGTTACCTAGATGCAGAAGCTGAATGCAGCATTTGCTGATGATACCAAACTGGGAGGTGCTGCTGGCTCAAGGGACAAGATACCTTGTGGAGGGAGCTCTGAACAGTGATTAGTTCCATGAAATTTAGCAAGTTCAAGTGCCAGATTCTGCACAGGGTAATTCCAGACAACAGTCTGAGAGCAAGCCATGCTGAAAGAGATCTGGGGGTGCTGGCTGCCTCTAAGTTCAGTGTTAAGTCAGCAGTGTCTGCCCTGCCAGTCAAGAGGACAAACCACATCCTGCAGTGCATCAAACAGTGTAACCACCTTGTCAAAAGATTGAGTATCACGCTGTGTTCAGCATTGGTGTGGCTCAGCTGGAGTGCTATGTGCTGTTCTGTACCCCACAGTGTAATACAGATGAGAAGGTCCTCAAATATGTCCAGTGGAGGGCAACAAAGCTGGGGAAAGGGCTGTAAGGCATGTACTGTCAGGAACAGCTAAGGACTTTGGGCTTGTCTAGTTTGAAGAAAAGGAGGCTGAGATGTGACCTCCTTGCTCTCTACAGCTTCCTGAGGAGGAGAAATGGAGAGGGAGGTGCTGATCTCTTCTTCCTGGTATTTAGTGGCAAGATATGTGGAAATGCTTCAAAGCTGTGTCAGGTGATGTTCAGACTGCATGTTAGGAAACATTTCTTTACTTTAAATTTTAAATGTAATGCTTTTAACTTAGTACCATGCTCAAAACCTCATGTTAGATACCATATATTCCATTGTTTCAGCTGCTGTACTGCCATGTTTTCACTATGCCTGTAATTTATTTTCATAAAATATATCAACTTGTCTAAAATGGCATTATCTGACCAGCTCCTAAGAGAAACAAACCTGTACAGACAACCTCTATCTTAATGTTCACACAGATATTTGTTTGGGTTTTGTCTATACAGATAAGGAAGAAGACTGTCTGGGGAATCCTCTTCATTATACCTACAGCAAAATGATTTTCAAGGAAAGCAAATTGAGAGGCTGAAAAGTTGCCAGGGGTGTTTGTATTTTTTTAAAAAAATCTACTGTCACTTGGAACTTGATTTATGGCAAGAAGATGAAGCCAAGTGCAGAAAAGCCATTAGTAAGCCCAAAAGCAATCATTTGTTCTTGTGGTGTGTTTCATACAGCAGAGAGAGGACAAAATTGAGAGTCTATTAAAGTCAGTGAGAAAATGGTCCTCTTATCTGGATTTCAGATCAGTCAAATTTTGAGTTTTTGTCAATAGCTGCAAAACGTTAAAACCACACACACCAAAAAAAAAAGGGGGGGGGGGGAAATGGGGGGAAGGTGGGGCAGAAAAAAATCTTGAGCTCTACCATTCATATGTTTTAAACCTGTAAACCTATATTTTAGGCTTATTGGTAGTTCTTCTGAATTTATGTTGCATACTTAGGTACTTCAAAATCTTGGATTTTTTGCTTAAGTCCTGAAATAGAGGATGATAAGTTTTAATGTGAGATCCTCCAGGGGAAAGACAATGTTGTTTAATGAGTTGCCTGACCTCAAGTGACAGTGTAAGTAAATAAGTTTGTTTTATTGCATGACAAAAAGAGAAAGGTACAGTAGGACATCAGGTGGTACAAGTTGTTTTAAGATTGCATTTTTAGATTGAAAATACAAAGGAGATAGCATCTGAGAACCTCATGGACTGATTTGTTGCAGATTTCATATTAGAGGGAAGAACAGAAGGAAAGATAGTGTCTGAACATAACTAAGGACAGTTTAGTTTTCATCGTCAGTGTTAATATAGACTGATTTAGTCCCTGATGCCTGAAGCGTAAGTCTAATTCTGCTTTGCAAATAACTTGTGATGATGTAATATTTTTAATATTTTTTTAGGTGAAATGGAGGCAGGGGGAAACATTTAGACAAGAGATCATAAAATCTGTTCTTAGTAGATCTGTAACAACTAACTTTAATTTACTTCTGCTTATAAAAGAGAAGGGGAAAAGACAGCTGCTCTCCCAGTAGCATATCAATTTCCATTTGCTGGGAAAATGTAAATGTGTATCTTTGAAATCATGAGAATTGTCACAGGAATTTTCCTAGACCCTGTAAGCATTCTCTGTGGACAGACTACTAATACAGTGCAGCAAACACTGTCTTCCTCTGTAAGAGAGTGACAAAATCACAGCTCTTGTGTCCATTCTTTCATCATTGATAAGTGCTTGTTTTCCTTTCCAAAGCCAGTGTTTATTAAAGCATGAAAGAAGGCTATGTTCCCCCCCCACAATGTTTTCATTTCTGATAAATGAGCAAGAAAATTAAAGCAAATTTTATGAAGGGATAATTTGACTCTTTTAAATAAGGGATCAAATCATATCTTGCAATTCTTTGTACTCAACCTCACCACCTGATCAAGAATCCTTTCTATCAATAGGATTGCTAACAAAACAATTCACAGGCCTTTTACTAGTTACCTTCCTTAGATTACTCAAGGCATTTCTAATTCAGTCATCTGTGGTTTGTTATGAGTGGATGTTGGCAAGGTTGCATCTTAGCTTTTATCCTGGAGACAAGATCAATCATTTGTTCAGTGGCCAAAGACTTAATAGTTCTCAAAAGAGAAAGAACTGGGATTCTGGTATTGTTTGCATGGATTCTAACCACAGGTAAAGGCACAACTCCCAACAGTATAGCTATAATCTTCACACTGAGTGACACCTTTTGTTCTTTTCCTCTAGACTTACTAGGACTGATTCCCAAGTGGCCCTCTCCTATCTTGCTCCATTACATTTCTTTGGATCCCAAAATCTGCTTAGACTTGTGAACTGCATCAGTCTTGATGCATAAGAGCCTTCCAGTAGCCACTATTAAGAAATTTTTACCCCAATCCCCTTAAGAAAGCATGAATATTCAATATTGTACTAAGGAGATTTGTTTTTACATTTGTTTGATATTGTGGAAGAATTTTCTGTGGTTTTTTGCAATCCTCTCCTGTAAATATACCAGTTCTGAACGACTGTCACACCATCATTTGGGGTATGGTGGGGAGCACTTCATGCTAGTGTGTTTAAAAAATTTAAATTGAAAATATGTTCTAAAATGCTGAAGTGACTTACTAGGCAAGATAATAATTTTTGGGTAGAGATCATTAAAATTTACATATATCAGTTTTGTGTGCAGTTAACCTGCATGCCTTTGATATTTCTTTTATGCCCTTTGAAGTTAACCTTCTGAATAAAAAAGAACATTAAGAGAGTTGTTTTTCAGCAGAGTCTAGGGCTGAAGGACGAACGGAACGGAATAGTGACAATAAAGGGCAGGAAGTGGAGTGTGCATTTTTAAGTAACTTTACATTTTCTATCGAAAAACATCAGATTTCTTATATGCTTTCTGTTGCACTTCAAATGTTTGGTGTGTTTTCTTTTTCTTTGTGGCACAGTCTCTCAAATGTAAAGAAGTTTGATAAGCTAATGGTAGCAAAGAGGTTATGAGTTGCAGAAGCAACGAGGGAAAGAGCAGTTCTGCTATCCGCTACAAGGTTAATGGATGTGTTTTGGGGATTATGAAGTTTATTCCTGTTCAGAAAAAAACATGAGTTCTTACAAAAGAATTTAAGGAGTGATTTCCTACGGTATTTATACAGTAAAGATCTTTGGAGGCATAATTTATTCCAGCCCCACCTCACCAAAATTGCTTGCTCCAACCACAGAAACTCTTACCAATATGAATAGCTCTAGAAACTACTAGATTTTTTCTATTTTTTCCTGGCATAGTTACATCAGTTGGGTATTATACCATGGGAAATAGAACTATTACAGCAGAAGTCCTCAGAAATGCCCAGTTTGCTGAAAGAGTGAATGAAATTGAATTCACTGCAAATGCAAAATGTGAAACTAGGCATAAGCAAAAATAGCAGAGAGAAAAAAACGAACAAGTATGCTAGACAAAATATGTAGATGCTGCAATCTAAAAGTACAGAATTTTTTGTTCTTAGAAACAAAATACTGATATTTGTCAGATGCTTTTTCTCTTCAGCAGTAATAAATGTTTCAGAGCAGGAATTTGCCATTTTCTCCTTCTTTTGCCAATCTACTTTTTTAAATAAATAATGAATGTATTTGAACTGTTGATTTTCTTTTTATTAGCAGTAGGAATTGGGACATACTGTTTAAACCCCTTTTTCCATCATATGCTTATCTTTGCTAGAGATATAAATGCCCATAGGAAAACTTCTAAAATTTAGAATTTGTGCTGCATTATGACCTGTACTACTGTAGTTAAAGTGCAAAATGTTAGAATACTGCATTTAGATAAAATTCTGAGTAACAAGGAGGTCCTTCAGTGTTTGTACTGTTGCACGCTAAATCAGCAGGGGTTTTGTTATCCTGCAAAACTAGCGGTCATATCTTAAGGTGCATATCCGTATGCTGGCAATGCAGTCTCTGATAGCACAGAGTCGCTAAGTAATGTGAGCAGCATATTATTTCTTTTTAATTTTTAAGTGTATTTTATTGACTGACAGAATGTTCACAATAGGCAGCTCACGATACTTTTGGCTATTGCACATAATTTTATTAATAGAATAGAATAGAATAGAATTGAATTGAGTTGAGTTGAGTTGAGTTGAGTTGAGTTGAATTGAATTGAATTGAATTGAATTGAATTGAATTGACCAGGTTGGAAGAGACCTTCAAGATCATCATGTCCAACCTATCATCCAACACTATCTAATCAACAAAAACATGGCACCAAGCACCCCATCCAGTCTCCTCCTAAACACCTCCCTGGGCAACCCATTCCAATGGCCAGTCATTCTCTCTATGAAGAATTTCTTCCTAACATCCAGCCTAAACCTCCCCTGGTGCAGCTTGAGACTTTGTCCCCTTGTTCTGATGCTGGTTGCCTGGGAAAAGAGACCAACATCCATCTGTGTACAACCTCCCTTCAAGTAGTTGTAGAGAGCAATAAGGTCCCCCTGCCAAGCCTCCTCTTCTCCAGGCTAAGCAGCCCCAGCTCCCTCAGCCTCTCCTCACAGGGCTTGTGTTCCAAATGCCTCACCAACTTTGTTGCTCTTCTCTGGACATGTTTCAGCAACTCAACATCTTTCCTAAACTGAGGGGCTCAGAACTGGACACAGTACTCAAGGTGTGGCCTAACCAGTGCAGTGTACAGGGGCAGAATGACCTCCCTGCTCCTGCTGGCCACACTGTTCCTGATACAGGCCAGGCTGCAATCGGCCTTCTTGGCCACCTGGGTACACTGCTGGCTCATGTTCAGCTTACTATCAACCAGTACCCTCAAGTCCCTTTCTGTCTGGCTGCTCCCCAGCCACTCTGACCCCAGCCTGTAGCATTGCATGGGGTTGTTGTGGCCAATGTGTAAAACCTGGCACTTAGATGTGTTAAATCTCATACCATTGGATTTTGCCCATCTGTCCAGCCTGTCGAGGTCCCTCTGCAAAAGCCTCTCTACCCTCTAGCAGGTCCACACCTGCCTC
This sequence comes from Dryobates pubescens, assembly GCF_014839835.1. NCBI lineage: Eukaryota > Metazoa > Chordata > Aves > Piciformes > Picidae > Dryobates > Dryobates pubescens. Next base: position 52,841,069 of record NC_071657.1, read on the forward strand.
CAGCTTGGTGTTGTCTGCAAATTTACTGATGATGGACTCAATCCCCTCATCCAGATCATCAGTAAAGATATTGAACAGAATGGGGCCCAGCACTGATCCCTTGGGGACACCACTAGTGACTGGCTGCCAGCTGGATGTGACACCATTCACCACCACTCTCTGGGCTTGGCCCTCCAGACAGTTCCTAACCCATTGCAGAGTGCTGCTGTCCAAGCCACAAGCTGACAGCTTGGCCAGGAGTTTAGTGTGGGGGACGGTGTCAAAGGCCTTGCTGAAATCCTGGTAGACTACACCCACAGCCTTCCCCACATCCACCAGGCATGTCACCTGATCATAGAAGGAGATCAGGTTGGTCTGGCAGGACCTGCCTTTCCTAAATCCATGCTGGCTGGGCCTGCCCTGTTGGCCATCCTGTAAGTGCAGTGTCATTGCACTCAAGATGACCTGTTCCATAATCTTGCCTGGCACTGAGGTCAGGCTGACAGGTCTGGAATTCCCTGGTTCCTCCTTCTGGCCTTTCTTGTGGATGGGCATCACATTGGCCATTTTCCAGTCATCTGGGACCTCTCCAGTGAGTCAGGACTGTTAATGAGTAACTGCTGTTTATTTTTTCATTAGGATGTAGTGTGTTTTCGTATTAGAGCAATCATAAGGAATTTTCTGATTAAAAGACCATTTATTAGATTCAGACCTACAAGAGAGAGATTCATTTTAGCTTTAGAGACTGGCACAGTTTTGCGGAGCTGCAGCTGTCATAGGATCATAGGAACTATGAAGAATCCTGAGAGTGGAATTTAGGAGTGGATGACAGTGCATGGAATTTAAGGTCATCCAAGTTCAAGATAGTATAGAATAAATTTGTTTCATTGTAAGAAAATGATGCAAGACAATTTTTAATTTTTTTTTAACTCAGGAAATACATATAAAAGTTCTAAATCCATATTTTTTCAGGTAAATTGCAGTTCCCACACATGAAATAAAATAACATTACTATGGAAAAGAGGGGAGTGAAATCCATGCAAAACCAATTAGTTTACCTATCTCTTTCCTTCTCTCTCTTTTTTTTTTTTCCCCACATCCTTGCAATGTCTTTTGGAGGTGTTCAGGAGGAGACTTGATGGGGTGCTTGGTGCCATGGGTTAGTTGTTTAGGTGGTGTTGGATTGGTTGATGGGTTGGACGCGATGATCTTGAAGGTCTCTTCCAACCTGGTTTATTCTATGTATTCTATTCTATGTATTCTATGTATTTCATCTTCTCATAATGCATACGGTCAAACTACAAATACAGGACAAGATGCCTCTTACCTTTTTTTTTTTTTTAAATTTTCAGTTTTTCTACCTAAATTTTTGTCAACACATTCTTTCAGGATGTGGCAGAATCATATAAAGACAACTAGATCTGAAGTACAATAGATTCCTGATAGCATGATACTGTTATCTGGGTAACTGCTGCACTTAAATCCTTCTCATTGAAAAAGCCAGTAAAAGCAGGGTTAGTCAATGACAGAACTAGCTAATGTTACTAGATAGGGGACATGCTTTGTGAGCCTGACTGAATTGTTACGTAATATAATGTGGTAATACAAGGATGGATAACAAACTTCGTTAAATTCTTGAGCCTTACTCTTCCTAGTATGAGTACTGAATGGACAATTCTTAGCCTTGACTTTCTCAAGATGTGTTGAATAACTTCTATTATGTAATGGATAAACTACAACATATCTGACATACGTTTAAACAAATAATTGAAATTATTAAATGTAGTAGCATCTTCTTCCTTGTAAATTGGGGTTTTGAAAGAGATAAATCCAAAATTTTAGGTAGTTTATGAAGTTTAAAATGTGAAGTTACTATTTCATTCTGTTTTGCCAGCTCCTTAGAGGTGTAAGACAACTAGTTCTGGTGTAATTTGGCCAACGAGAAATACAAAGATATTCACAGAGGAGCTTTCTGTCTAGTTGTTGTGACTGCGATACTTACTGTCTTAAAAAATTCACCATATTTTAGGAAGGCAAGTACTTTAGTTGTGGAATCTGGCTGTCAAAATTAATATTTCCTTTGATGTCTGCAAGGAATCCAGTAGACTCAGTAAACTTGAAGACTTAGTGTTTGGGGCTAAAGAATCCAACATTCCTTTGGTGAATAAATTCCAAAGGAACCATATAACACCATAGTTTCTCTGAGGCTCTTAAAATTGACTATAAATAAAAATCAAAGTTGACAAAATTTTCTGTAACTAAAGTAAGGGCAGTAGGTTCTTCATCTTGGACTTTCTGAGTCTAGCAAGAGGATCATATTACTTGTGAGAATTTGTCACGGCAATATTGAAACAAAGTCAAGTCTATGAAATATTAAATGTAGTTTTAAATGCTTTATTCTTCCCTGCATACTAATTCAAAGCATCTAGTTTGTATGCTACCTATTCTATAGAACATTATAAACAACTTTACATGTTATTCTCCGCTATCAGTCCTAAGTTTAAACATTTTTATAGTTGTTATTGCTGTTTTAAGGTTTTCAGTTCTGGCAACTTGCAATTATAAGTTACTGTATCAGTTCCATCTGGAAATCACAATGAAGTGGTCAGCTATTATTCCTTATATGAATTTCTTGCGTATGAGGAAAAAAGAAACAGTTTATTACAACAAAGACAAAATGTCTTGCCTGCATAGAGGACAAAATCTGTTTACTTTTATTTATTTTTCAACTATTTAAAACTGCTATATAATCTAGCTTTAGCTGTAAAACTGCTGTGGAAGGACAGACACAGATAGGCAAACCATTCATTGTTGTGTTCTGGTTGTGTTAAGAAACTTCCAGTATAATTATCTGGCTGAATTTTGAGGGAGTCTGTTAGAACTTTTCTACTTACAGAATTTCATCACAAGGTTCACTGGTATTCCTTCTTATGTTTAATCTCCCTGAGAAGTGTTTATGCAAACACTGACATTTAAATTTGAAACAGGTTAAAAGCATTGTTCCAGGCAGTGTGGTGGACAGCATGATTGGATTTACCAATAACCATTGACTTTCCATCACAAGTACTGCCAGAGTGCCTCTGTTTTGACTTGAATGAGCATGCCTCTGACTCATTAAGGTGCCACACAGAAATAACAGTTGCTTCTCATAAAGTCAACCACAAAGTGAAAACATAGCCTGAGGTTATTGTTATTGCTGCTTTAAAATTACAGACCCTAGATTTACTTGTTAAGACTTGATATTTGCATTTCACTGTAATAAAAAGGATGCTTATTTGATGTCTTTTAAATAGCTGTGCTGCTCATTTCCCTGAAATTTGGCAACATAACCATGCATTTGTAAAGTAAAATGGGAACTGGAAAACCATTTATTGGAAATGGCATCACAAACACATAATAACTTTTTTTCATTTATTTTATTGCCACTTATTTTGGCACCTTTTTTTAAACAAACAAACAAACAAACAAACAAACAAACAAACAAACATTTCTGCCCATTCTCATACATTTATTTCTATCAAGGCAGGCATTTCTTCAACTGAGTGGGTCAGTAAGAAGTTAATAAAAGGATACTGGAAGTATCTGTAAGTTAGTAAATGTGAGGTGAGGTAGAAGTGATGTTTGTCAATGTCCTGTGGGGGCTGAGTGAATTGCATTTGTGAGTGCATTTCATGTCATTAGGACGTGAGCTTCCTTCTACTTCTAGCATCTCCATTTATTTATGAAATTTGCAGATGTAGGATTACAGAGCTCTAATAGAAAATGCGGAAAATGACAGAGCATTGAATAGCTCCACCTTGCTGTTCTATGAGTACGCCAGAGTGTATTTTTAAAGAGAATGTAAACGTAACAGGTCCCTCAGCTTCGAATCCCTGGACACTGGAATAGTACACTGAAGAACTGAAGGGTACACTGAAGTACCCTTTGTAGTTTTGCTAGACAGAAAGAGGAACAGACTAACTCAGTTTCCCAGGGGGGAAACCCCCTTTGCAGGGGGGAAAAAAGAAACAAACTGAGTCCACCTGGATCAGGTTCCCTTAATTCCCAGGGGAGAGCAGGGCTCTCACAGCCCCTTCCCCCTCTCTAGGAATGGGTGTAGCCCACCACATGAGAGTATTGAAGATAAAATGAGAAAAAATCATTTAGAAACTTTAAAAATGTTTCATTATCTCTCATGGCATCTCAACAGTGTCAGATAATAGAATTTTGATGTGCAAGCAACGCAGGTCAGCAGACAATTTTGCTTTCACCATAGCACTTACTACACACATCTTTTTAGAAGAAAGCTAGGATGGATCAGCTTAACATAAGTACAAATGATTGTTCCTGTGCACTAACTGCACACATCATTGTTTGCAGAACATTTGCACATTCACCATACCCTATTAAAGCTTAAGCTGATCTCTGATGAACAAGATGCAGACATGATAAATCTAGATGTTTTTCCATCTTGTATATCTATACCACACTGTTCTGTGAGACAAAAGGCTTTGAGAAAAAGCTACAGAAACAGGAATGTACCAACAATTTATTTTTCTGTGCAGTAAAATTCCCCTAATGAAGTCCAAAAATACTGCTTTTGAATTTTCTTATTTGCATTTTTATATGCAGATTGGCACTTTTTAAAAGTCATTTTGAGCCAAGTATGCACAATTCAGTGGAACACATTACCAGAACTAGGGAGAGAGGTAAGTCAGAGACAGTACCTCTATTTTATACATCTTGAACCCTATATATTTCCTTTGAAATAAAAAAGCTCAGGTAAATTCTAATCCCATTTCACAAAAGAAAGAAAATTAAAAAGGATTTCAAGAAATGAAGAATCACTAAAGAATTGGTCCATTTTTGTCTCTGTGTTCAGAGTGAAGACTGCATCATCAGTGGTAGGAGTGATTTTATTTCATTTTGAAACATTATATAACAGCACAAAGATAACAATGCCTAGACTTTCCTCTTATAACCTGAGCATTCCTGGTTTCTGACTAGTGTTTAATATGAAAATGCATATGTCACTACATTTGAACATTTTAATGTATTAAATATATATATATATATATACGTGTGTATTGCTGACCAGAAGTACAAGCACAATACATTTTGTAATAGCTATTTTGAAAGTATGAACTAATTCCTAAGAAGGCATTGGCATATCAAGCAAGACAAAAGTTTTTTGTAAGCTATATATGAATCAGTATATTTGATAATTTCCTAACCCTAAATACACATTTTGTCTGCCTGAGTTTACTTAACATGTCAAACATGCAGAAGAAGGGCCTGGAAAAAAAATCTTATGAAAAGTGACTGAAGCAGCTGGGGATATTTGGTTTGAAAAAGAGGAGGCTGAGGGGAGACCTCATCTCTTTCTACAACTACCTAAAAAGATGTTGTGGAGAGGCTGGTGCTGGTCTCTTCTCACAGGTAATTAGTGATAGAAGAAGAGGGAATTGCCTCAATCTACAACTGGGTAGGTTTGGCTTGCACGTTAGGAAAAAGATTTTCACAGCAAGAGTGGTCAGGCATTGGAATGTGCTGCCCAGGGAGGTGAGGTGGTTAAGTCACCAGTCCTGGATGTGTTTTAAAGATCGTTTGCGTGTGGTGCTTGGGGATACAGTTTAGGGGTGAACCTTGCAGAGTAGGGTTCTTGGTTGGACTTGGTGATCCTGAGGGTCTTTTCCAACCTGAATGTTTCTGTGATTCTGTGAAGAACAGTGAAAAAAAACATTATGCACTTCTTTGGGCTGTTTCTTTATTATTATAGATACTCACCTGATCTATTACATTCCTGCATTAAAAGCAAAATAAAAGATTGATATCAACAAGTGTGCAGAAAATAACAACAGTGACAATCATTCTCAATTTTTTTTATTTTTTTTACAAGAACATGTTCTTACAGGCCCTTCCTTACTTTGAGTAGGTCTGCCATATTTTTAGAGTAGTTAATATAAGGAAATCTTGTCAGGCTGTTCTGGTTAACAGCACGGCATTACAGGAAAATGAGAGTTGGGACAAATGTCTTCATAAATGCTTAGATAAGTTTCTAGAATTGTTTAGTGAACGTACATACCAATGAAGATTTTCTTAAGTGGATTAGAGGAGTAATAAAATCCTCATTAACATATCCTAATTTTTATGGGGAAATTATTTAGACTTCTTAGGCTGGATGATCCCCTAGCTTTGTGCTTCCTACAGGAGGGTCTTTTGATAGCTAATAGAGTTAAATATGGTTCATTTCACAATACCCTGATACTCTACATTTTTTTTTTCTTCATTTACCCCATAATGAAAAAAAAACAAAAAAACAAAAAAACACAAAAAAAGAAAGATCAGTTATTATTTGGATTAAAAATCTGAATCATAGCATAAAGCAAATATATTTTCTGGGCATCTACATAGAAGGTAATAGTATTATATACAGAAATTATCTGTTTTACTGTGGAGATTAGTCAACACCCAAGTGTGCTCCATCAACTTCATGGTCATAACATTCTCCTGTAAGATTTCATACAATAAATAAATGTTTGCAAAGTAACAGGACTGACTCTTTTACAGCAGTGTAAGAAGGAGAACTCTGATCTGGACTCAATACTGTTTAATGTATGGTTTTGTTGTTTGGGGTTTTTTTTAAGTACATTCAATAATAGTTATATGTCTATCTGCAGTTGTCAGCTGGATAATTATCTTCCAGTGTAGTCTAAACAGTCACACTCGGAACTTAGAATCACAGAATTGTTAGGATTGGAAGGGACCTCAAGGATCATCTAGTTCCACCCTCCCTGCCATGGGCAGGGACACCTCACACTAGAGGAGGTTGCTCACAGCCACATCCAGCCTGGCCTTAAAAATCCCCAGGGATGAGGCTTCCGCCACCTCCCTGGGCAGCCTGTTCCAGCATCTCACCAGCTCATGGTGAAGATCTTCTACCTAACATCCAATCTGAATCTACCCATTTCTAGTTTTGTTCTATTCCCCCTAGTCCTATCATTCCCTGACACCCTAAAAAGTCCCTCACCAGCTTTCTTGCAGGCCTCCTTCAGATACTGGAAGGTCACAATAAGGTCTCCTCAGAGCCTTCTTTTGTCCAGACTGAACAGCCCCAACTCCTTCAGTCTGTCCTCATAGGAGAGGTGCTTCAGCCCTCTGTGATCATCCTGTTGGGCCTCTCTGGACATGCTCCAGCATGTCCAGATCCTTCCTGTAATAGAGGCTCCAGAACTGGACACAGTACTCCAGGTGGGGTGTCGCCAGAGCAGAGAAGAGGGGCAGAATTACCTCCCTTCACCTGCTGGCTGCGCTGCTTGTCTTGATGCAGCCCAGGATGTGATTGGCTTTGTGGGCTGCAAGTGCACACTGCTGCTTCATGTTCAGCTTCTCATCCACCAACACCCCCCAAGTCCTTTTCTTCCAGGTTGCTCTCAAGCCAGTCGCTTCCCAGCCTGTATCGATGCTCGTCATTGCCCCGACCCAGATGCAGGACCTTGCATTTGGTCTTGTTGAACCTGGAACCTGATGAGTCTGTCATGGGCACATATCTCCAGCCTGTCAAGGTCCCTCTGGATGGCCTTCTTTCCCTCCAGTGTGTCTGCTACACCACACAGCTTGGTGTCATCAGCAAACCTGTTGAGGGTGCACTCAATGCTACTGTCCCTCTCGCCAGCAAAGATATTAAACAAGAATGGTCCCAGTACTGATCCCTAGGGGACTCCACCTGTCACTGGCCTCCTCTTGGACATGGACCCATTGACAGCCTTTGTCAATGGGACTCTGTGTGCAGCCATCAAGGCAGTTCTTTATCCATTGAATGGTCCATCCACCAAACCCATACTGCACCAGCTTGGAGACCAGGATGTGGTGTGGGACAGTGCCGAAGGCTTTGCTCAGGTCTAGGTAAATGACATCAGTTGCTTGGCCTTCATCTATTAACTGCCTTGTACAATATAATTACAGTGCTTTGCTTCCAAGAAATCTTCATGTACTTCGGTATAAATTAAAATATGAATGCAGTTCTTAGATAAAACAATGACATGCACCTAGAACTCCTTTGGAGCAGCCTGTCTTCTGATTTATTAATAAAGATGACATTCTGTGACTAGCAGCACATATATATTATTTAACATTATTACTGTCAGTCTCTGCCAATCTTTATCTCTTTGTGTCTATTCTTGGTTTGTGTTCTTGGTATGTTACTTAAAATAATCATTGAAAAATCTTCTCAGATTTCTTGCCATTTTAGACTCTTTTTTGTCTGCCCATTTCCACTTTTACCACCCTTTTACAAACTGCATTGTAGGGTATGAGGTTTTATTAGTGCACTTGGACCTGTTAATAGCTGTTCTCACCTGAAATGAGCATTTTGAAAACTATCCATCAGTCCAAAAAAGCCCTTCCTGCCTAAGTTAATGTTACGATTTTGGTATTCTCACAACACAGTCCAAATTATGCTTCTTGTCCAAAATCTGGGAAATGGCAGTATGCCATAACTTCAAGGGCTGATTAACTCTTGCCAGGGCCTTAGATGTCGAGGTCTTCAAGGCTTTGGGTAGTCATCCAAGCTTGATTTTTCCAGAAATTAACTGTTCCTTCTGTTAAACTGGTTGTTGTTCCATTGTGATGACAACATTCTTGTCACACTGTATCTCACTTTTCTAAAGATGCATTGGATACTTTCAGAGCATTAGTAAAAGGTTTATTTTACTAGGTTGATTGTATCTTTTCTCCTGTTCCCTGCCTTCTTTTACACAATCACATAACAAGAAAAATAAAGCGTATTAGCCTTTTCTCTTCTAGTAAGTAGCAAGTTCCTTCCTGCTTGCTGCATTTTGTCCAGTTCCAGTTGCTGGCTGTTTTCTTGACTTGGTTTCAGAAACAAATATTTTAGGTATGTACACAGAAGTTGTAATCTAGTTCTGTTTGTTCATTTCCCCATCATTTTGCTCATGTCTGTGCAGAAAAAAATAAAACAACCATTCTTGAAGGAATTTGCATTATTTTTCCATAAAGTTTCTAAGTCAGCAAGGTCAGAGAACCTGTTTTGCAGTGATCTTAAAAGACAAATGTTCTTAGAAACACTATGGACAGAAAGCATAAAGTTTTGTCATTTTGAAGCAGAGATACCAAGATGATCTGGATGAACTAAACCCTGTCGTTCTATTTATTGTGGTTCCAATAACTTTTGTATTGATCAAAAGTGAGGAAAAATGAGATAAATCTGTAGGGAAAATGATGAGCTGGTAGTCCAAAATTAAACTACATTGTGCTCTTTGGATTGGGAAGATGTAGATGAGCAAGCCTTATCTTAGTGGTTTCACTTGTGCTGGTCTTTAAAATTGCCTTTAATGTCTTTATTATGCAACATCATTTTCTGTCACTGTTTCAGTGGAATACACTAATTAAGATGTAAGGCCTTCAAGTCCTAAAAGGATACTAGTATTTTGATACATATTCACCACTACTTAAATTTATATTTCTGTCTCATCCTAGCCTACCATTTAAAGCTAACATAAAAGGACTATTCATTCTACTGACTATATATTTTAAAACACCTGTTCTGTGTAATTATTTTAAAATGTTTCATACATGTTGGTTCTTTAGGGACTTCTGACATACCTCTTTTTTTTTTTTTGTCTTATTAAGGGCAGGCAACTTCTGAAGTATATGGACAATTAAAAAAAAAAAAGTATATGGGGAAACAGCAGAACATGATTAAAAGATTTAGAGATAATGATGAGAATGAAGTACAGCCACACAGGATATCACAGAATGGCTATCCATGAAAGTTAATCAGTGAAATGAACAAAGTTTTATATATTTGTTGCCAGAAGGTATATGATGGTGGTTGGGTTTTTTTTGGTCTGGATATTTTTAATAAGAAACCTAAGTAAACATAAAGACAGCAATTAAGAATTGGTTATTATTGGTTATATACAAATTAAAGAAATACAGAATTTCTAAAGATAGTTAATAATGACACAGAAGTACTGATATAAGTAGTGTTCTCTGATAACCTGTATGATCATGGAAGTTAGAACTTAAAGAACAAAAATGGCTTTGTTTACCTTGATAAAATAATTTGTTTCAAAGTAGTACATGAAATGAGTGTCTTCCATTACTGTGGTGGGTTGAAGGGCCAATCCTTCCTTCCCTTCCACTACAGGCAGGAAAATAAAAGAGACTCAAACGGATAGCAGAAGTGGTGGAAGGTTTAAATGGAAAAGCAGTGAATATTTTACAGAGAACCACAAGCACAGGGACAAAAGAGATCCCAAAGCATAACCAGAAGCATCCCAACACTTCCCTCTCCCCACGTGAGGGTACACCCAAAATCCCCAGGGCTCTTTCTTCCCCTCCTCCACTGTTAGGCTAATCTTAGCTGGCCAGATCTGAGACTGCCCTTCCCCCTTCTCCTACTGGCCTTAGGCCTGGCCAGGCCCAAGAGGACATGAGATGACTCCCCCTCCATTACCAGATAGGAAGCATCTCCATAGGAGAGGTAAGGGAAGAAGGAGGAAGTGTAGAATCTTGCTGATGGCTTTTATACGGAGCAGGATATTATGGGATGAAATACGTAGCTTCTTGTATCCACCCACTGGGCTGGACCCTCGGGAGACCGGAGTTTTCTTAGGTGGCCGCAGCAGGGGGGCACCCAGCCTAAACCACTACAATTACATATTGTCTAACTTTTTATTTGAGCTCAAGCAGAAGGGATGAACTTTTGGATGTTTGCTCAGATTAGAAATATGTCAGTTTGGATGTTGCTTTTGCTAGTGCCACTGTTAAAATCTTTCTGAAATATTCTTGGGCAAAATCAGTGTGCTGGGAGACAATGATACCTCAATAAGGAGGAAAAGGAGGTGAAGAAGCAAGAGGAGAAACATGTTGAGGCAGAATGAAAAATCTCAGTAAAAATTAAAAGAATTAAGTGGGAAAAAATGGTAAAAACAACATAGCAGCTGCAGATATTCAGTAAAACATTAGGGACTGATTGTGTTTGGCATAGAGCATGTCTGTGATCAGTCTATCCAGTATAATGAATTTTCTTGAATGTGAATGTGGTTGATCACTAAACATATGCATACATACTTAGTAAATATGTATTTATTAAAAAATACATCTTTATATATATATAAAAGACAGCTATTTACATATACATATATAAAATCAAACAGTGATCTGGGGACTCAGAATCCACTACAAAGTTATAAAATATCCTGCCATAGGAGGGAACACCTTCCACTGGACCAGGTTGCACAAGGCCCCATCCACACTTGAACACTTTTAGGAATGGAGCATCCACAACTTAACTGAGCAACCTGTTCCAGTGTCTTGCCACCTTCACTGTAAAGAATGTCTTCCATATATCCAGTCTAAATCTACCCTCTTCCGGATTAAAGTGATTCCTTTTTGTCCTATCACTACAAGCCATTAATTTACTTTTTACAGACTTTTTATTCCCTCTTCAGCTTTCTTGTAGGCTGCCTTCAAGTACTGGAAGGCTTTTATACAGTCTCCCTGGAGAGCATACTATGGAATAGAATAGAATAGAATAGAATAGAATAGAATAGAATAGAATAGAATAGAATAGAATAGAATAGAATAGAATAGACCAGGTTGGAAGAGACCTTCAAGATCATCATGTCCAACCTATCATCCAACACCACCTAATCAACTAAACCATTCAACCGAGCACCCTATCAAGACTCCTCCTGAACACCTCCAATGATGGTGACTCCACCACCTCCCCAGGCAGCGCATTCCAATGGGCAATCACTCTCTCTGTGTAGAATTTCTTCCTAACATCCAGTCTGAACCTCCCCTGGCGCAGCTTGAGACTGTGTCCCCTTGTTCTGGTTCTGGTTGTCTGGGAGAAGAGACCAACCCCCACCTGGCTACAACCTCCCTTCAGGTAGTTGTAGAGGGCAATAAGGTCCCCCGGAGCCTCCTCTTCTCTAGGCTAAGCAACCCCAGCTCCCTCAGCCTCTCCTCTTAGGGCTTGTGTTCCAAACCCCTCACCAACTTTGTTGCCCTTCTCTGGACACGTTCCAGCAAGTCAACATCCTTCTTATACTGAGGGGCCCAGAACTGGACACAGTACTCAAGGTGTGGCCTAACCAGTGCAGTGTACAGGGGCAGAATGACCTCCCTGCTCCTGCTGGCCACACTGTTCCTGATGTAGGCCAGGATGCCATTGGCCCTCTTGGCCACCTGGGCACACTGCCGGCTCATGTTCATCTGGCTGTCAACCAGTACCCCCAGGTCCCTTTCTGCCTGGCTGCTCTCCAGCCACTTTGACCCTAGCCTGTAGCACTGCATGGGGTTGTTGTGACCACAGTGCAACACCTGCACTTGGACTTGTTAAATGCCATCATGTTGGACTCTGCCCATCTGTCCAGCCTGTTGAGGTTCCTCTGCAGAGCCCTTTTACCCTCCTAACAAATCAACACCTGCCTCCCAATTTGGTGTTTGAAAACTTACTAATGGTGGACTCAATCCCCTCATCTAGACCATCAATAAAGATATTGAATAGGATTGGGCCCAACACTGATCCCTGGGGGACACCCCACATCCACCAGGCAGGTCACCTGATCATAGAAGGAGATCAGGTTTGTGATGCAGGACCTGTCCTTCCTAAATCCATGTTGGTCATCCTGCAGGTGCACTGTGATTGCCCCCAGGATGATCTGCTCCATAATGTTTCCTGGCACTGAGGTCAGGATGACAGGCCTGTAGTTTCCAGGTTCCTCCTTCTGGCCTTTCTTGTGGATGGGCATCACGTTGGCCAGTTTCCAGTCATCTGGGACCTCTCCAGTGAGCCAGGACTGTTGAAAAATGATGGAGAGCGGCTTGGTCAGCTCATCTGCCAGCTCTCTCAGCAACCTAGGATGGATCCCATCTGGTCTCATGGGCTTGTGAGGATCCAAGTGGCTCAACAAGTCCCTAACTAAATCCTCATGGATTTCAGGGGAACTACACTGCTCCCTGACCCCATCTACCAGTTCAGGAGGCCAGTTATCCTGAATCCCTCCTGCCTTATCATTGAAAATGGAGGCAAAAAAGCTATTTACAACCTCAGCCTTTTCCTCATCTTTAGTTACAGTGTTCCCCTCCAGGTCCAATAAGAGTGGAGGTTCTTCTTGCCCCTCTTTTTAGCATTAATATATTTATAAAAGTGCTTTTTATTGTCTTTTACAGAAGTGGCCAGCTTAAGTTCTAACTGGGCTTTTGCCTCTCTAATTTTTCTCCTACATGAGAGCTGCTTGCCCATCCAGGCTGGGTGCCTTCTCTGCAGCTCATCTTTCAGCAAATGGGCACAGCCTGTGCCTGTGCCTGTGCCTGTGCCTTCAAGAACTCCTGTTTGAAGTAGGTCCAACCATCCTGGACCCTTTTGTTCTTAAGGGCTGCTACCCAGGGTACTCTCTGAATTAGTTGTTTAAACAAGCTGAAGTCTGCCCTCTGGAAGTCCAAAGTAAGGGTTCTGGTGTTGCACCTTCTTATTTCCCTGAATATTGAAAACTCTATTATTTTGTAGTTGCTGCACCCCAGAGAGCCTCCTACCATCACATCTCCCACCAGCCCTTCTCTATTTGAGAACAGCAGGTCAAGCAGGGCCTGACCTCTGGTAGGCTTACTTAACAGCTGCATCAGGAAGCTGTCCTCCATGCATTCTAAGAACCTTCTGGACTACCTCCTCTGTGCTAAGTTCCCAGCAGATGTCTGGCAGGTTAAAGTTGCCCACAAGGACAAGGTCTGACAATCTTGAGACAGCCTCCAGTTGCTTATAGAATATTTCATCAAGCTCTTCATCCTGGTTGGGTGGTCTATAACAGACTCCAACCAGGAAGTCAGTTTTATTGGCCCTCCTTCTGATTTTAATGCAAGTGAATGCAAGTGAAGCATCTGCAAAGAATAATTTCCTTAAAAACCAACCAACCAAAAAAACCCCAAACAAACAACCAGCAACCAGCCAATGAAAAAGCCTCAAACAAGCAACAGACAAGATATATTTTTACTTTTGATATTGCAGATACAGTCTGGTTTTAAGACGTGTTGTAATTAGTGGAGTATTTTGCCCTTACAGGACTTTCTTTGTTTCTCAGTAACAGCTGTTCCACAACAGCAGTTACAAAAACTATCATCATTTTACAAATTAAATGTTCATGACTGCTTTCAAAGAATCTCATTGATATGATTTGTGAATCTCCCCAGCATGGCACTTTGAGGTACAGATGACAGAATGAAGCAAACATAAAAATCAAAGGCTACTTTACTGGCTTTTCAATGCATTTTAAAATGCAGTACCATGAAAGCCTTCATCCTAGACAGAGAAAAATAAAGCTGTGGAGTTTCTAGTAGCCTTGAAATGTGTTTGTAAATGTTTCGGATACCAAAACTGCTAATAATGTCTACTTCTTTCTCATTGTATGGATAGCAGCTGTCATATGGGGCAATAGAAACAACATGGAATGCACTTTTTTACATTTACAGTATGACTAGATAATTGAAGGAAGCAGCTGATGGCATACATACTGACGATACAGCTGACAATGCATGTCATTTCATTTCAGCCTTTGCCCTGATAGGTTTTTAACTAGTCTGTTGAGGAAGCAACCCTGCCCAGCCTTCATTTTATTTCTGGACTTAATGAGTTGTCTGGGGATTGTATGAGAAAGCCAGAGGGTCGTAGATTAGAAGTAGAATGAATAAATTTCCCATGAGTCTTTTCTCTTAAATAAGTCTATTAGCAGCCATTTTCTTAGCTCTATGTCTTTGTCTTTTGCACATCTTAAACTATTCTATGCATCAGTGTAAGGCACAAACCTTACATGCATCCTCAGCTCCCAAATGCAGTATCATTTTCTAAAATGTATGGGTAACTTTAACCTAATCAGTATAATTTTTATTTTTATTTTCTCACACCTAAATGTAAAGTTTAACAGGAAAATAATCCAGATTTAGCTTTGATTTCATGTGCTCTCTTCCTGATGCCAGCGTGTTTTCTAACATATAGGTTTCAGATATTGGCACATAGCGTTGCATGGCTGAGACCGTACATAGCATAGCTATAATACTTTGGACTTTGGTTAAAGGAATATATGTAATGAAATTTAAAAAGTAAATGTTGAGTAACTTGGATACAATATCTTTAGGCTAATCAGAATACATTTTAGAAGCAGAAGCACTAAGGACAACAGAGTTCTGTTAAAACACCAATTATTGAATGAAGGAATTTCTAAGCTTCATTTATTTATTTTAATTTTTTTGAAAAATGGTAGTGCAGGCATATACAATGATTTTTTTCTTGCCTCACTGTGCTCTTTCCATTATAACCAACTGTTGGTAGCTATTCAGGTAAGGAAGGCTTCACTAAAGATATGAGCAAAATTTACTTATGGGGGTAAAAGATTGACTTGTAAATTATGCCAGATTTAGTGGGACTACTGAAAAACACACTTGCAAAATAAAATCTTGAGTTTAAATACCTTGTTTCACTTGCAGGTTAGGTTTACATATCTTAGTGCTAGCTAAAATTTAGGGAAATCCTTATTTCTGCAATCCAGCAAAATCTGTCTGTGATTCTTCCTCTATACCTGAAACTGGTCTTACGCGTAAATATGTGTCATGTTCTGGGTCGTATGTTTTGCTCATAGCAACCCGATGTAATTCTGCAAGCCTGGGGAAAAGTAATTGGAAAGCTGCCTGGTGGAAAAGGACCTGGGAGTGTTGAGGGACAGCCAACTGAACATGACCAAGAGGCCAACAGCATCCTGGCCCCTTTCATGAATAGTGTGACCAGAAAGAGTAGGGAAGGGCCTGTCATGGGGCTGCACCTCAAATACTGTGTTCAATTTGGGGCCCTTCACTACAAGAAAGACTGAGGTGCAGGAGCATGTCCAGAGAAGGGTAATGAAGGTATGGAAAGATCTAAAGCATATGAGGCATTGTTTAGGGAACTGGAGTTGCTTAGTTTGGAGAAGAGGAGGCTCAGGGGACACAGTACTCTCACTACAGCTACCTGAAGGTATGTGGGTGTTGGTCTCTTCTCCCAAGTAACAAATAATAAACCAAGAGCCTCAAATTGTGCCAGGGGACATTCTGACTGGATATTAGGAAAACTTCCTTCACTGAAAGTGTACCTTAGCATTGGAAAGGCTGCCAGGGAAGTCATGGAATCCCTGTTCCTGGAAGAGTTTTTAAAAAATGATGGATGTGGCACTTAAGGACATGGTTTAGTGGACTTGGCATTATTAGGTTAATAGCTGGACTTGAAGGTCTTATCTAACCTTAATGATCCCATAATTCTATGATTCTATAACTTGTTGGTTTTAATTTCACTTACTGTTCCATAATGTTGCTCTATCAAAAATACACACATAAGCGGTACATGAGAGAGCATTGCTGTTGTTAATAAGCGTGTTGGATACTGTCATTTTGAAGGTTTTCTGTCAGCCAGTTAAACCCAAACTGGAAAGTCTTAATCTGTTACCTTTGAAGTAAGTGATGTGTTCATCAGCAAAAAGACTGGTATCAGTCAGTACTAGGTATAATTTCTTTTTTTCCTGTTTCAGTGCTAATCTTGACATAAGGATTCATGAGAACAGAATTAAAATTTTGGAATGTTTTATGCTTAAAAATATCTCATGTAATATATTTGAAAAAGTATTTGAACTGTGCAGGAAGCCTAAGTCTTATAAATTAGTAGATGTAGGAATCAAAGCCTTTTATGGAAGTGGTAGAGCGAATATAATCCTTTGGTTTTAATCATAAGCAGACAGTAGGGTATTGCTAAGCATACCTCTGTTCTACAGCTGAACTTTTCATCCTTCTTAAAAAAGACAATAAGGGTGCAAAGAAAAAAGCTAAAATATTTTTTCAAAAATATATATTTGATCTTATCCACAGCTGTCTCAACATTTCACAAAAACAGGCTAGTTAAAAATTATGACCTCTGTTGTATTTCTTAGTGAAATAGAGATTTTATTGATAGCACTTCTGTAGACACAGTCTTAAACCCACGTGCATTATTCTGGTTACTCTTTGGAAGTCTGATTCTTTTATATTCTAGAATATTTGGGGGAGTGAGGGGGGGAGGCAGGGAAGTATCACTGAGAAATTATAGCATTTCTCTATATTTCTCAAAAAGTTTTTTGGAAAAAAAAGCTACCCGATATGTGGAGCAGGAAGAGAGGAGATCAGAGGACATTTACATGGCATGGGTTACTTGTGAAAAAGATTGTATTCATGAAGGAAAAGAGAGGGGTGAAGTTACTGTATGCGAGAGTTCTACAGATAGACCCATATGGGTCAGTGTATGAAACAGGAATATACTCTAAATTTAAAGCCAGTTGAGAGATGTGGAACAGCATATTGAATATCTTCTTGCCTGTGTGTGTTTTTGTATAGATGGCATTCATACTAATGCAAAAAAAAATCTGGATATGGTAGTAAAATGCATATTTTTCAGATGAAGGTAACATTGCACAATGCATTCTTTGATGTATTCTCTAGTATGCATCTGTTACATCACAGGTGTCAAGTTATGTCTGAGCTAAGACATTAGTATAGCAAATTTAGAAACAGTAAGTTTATTTACTATAAAGTGTGTTTTTATAGACTACAGAAGCATCTGTAACTTATCCTGAGTTCCTTTTTTTATTTCAGTTGCTGTTGACTTACTGTGTTACGGTATAGATTTTTTCTAGTTTGTTTTTATTTGTTTGACATTTGATTTACAAGGTAAAGGGGGTTTGTCCTATTTCTAAATTGTATTTTGAACCTTATTTCTGCCTAAGTGAAGGCATGTGAGTAACTTCTGCTGTTAAGATACATTTTTTTTCTTGAAAGACTACATCATAATGAGATTCATTTGGAAGCTGCATTAAAGGAACATGATATTTATAGATGTTATTAACTTTACTTACAAGTCAAAAATAACAGAGGGAAGAATGTGAAAGGCATGGAAAATGCATTACAGAATCTCTCAGGGTTTTATATTGCAAACAGCATTTCTGCATTTTTAATAGTAAAATAAATGCTGAGGTTAATAAAACATGTGAACATATATTAATGCAAGTATTACCAGGACTTTTGGCTCTCAGGTGATGCAGAAGTATATTTGGACCACAATATATATTCTTTTGGTAAACTTGTTTTGCTCTCAGAAAGGGTTACAAAAATTTAAAAAATATTATTATTTTAGATTCAAATGGATTAGAATAAACTTTTCCTAGGTCATGATTTTCTACTCTATCTATGGACTTCTGTCCTTTCAAGTGAAAGGGTCGGGCTCTTGACATATGAAAAGGATATTATATGAACAGACCAGAAATTACTGTTAGTATAGTTCAAGTCCTAGCAGCATAATCAATTAAATGTTACTATTCAAGAGTTAGCTATTACGTAACAGAATTTAAAAAAAAACAACACCAAAAACAGAATAGATACATGAATTAAAAAAAACCAAAACAAACATACAGTTTAGTTTGTTATACAGACAATTCCTGTTATTTCCACTTTTTCTGGTGATGTGATTGCATTTTTCAGTGCTCCTCTAGAGTCTCAAGGTTGATGGCTTCTGTCTGGCAGTATGGGCTGTACTGCAAGTTCTCATCCTTCACATGTCTGAGAAATACAAAAGTAATGTTAAACCTTCTTTTTCATTCTGGGATCCACGAGAGGTTATTTCAAAATATTTGCTTGCACACTTTTGCACTGTACTGTTTCTTTACCAGCCTACACATTTATATTGTATCTGATTTTATTATGATACCATGCCTTTTGTGGATGTCAGGTGCTATTTCCTATTTTATGTTGGTACTTGGCTGCAGGCCTGTAGTTCTTCTAAGTGAGCACCATAGCTGTCTGGGGTCTGCAGTACCTGCATGGGCCCCCCTTTTTTTTTTTTTTTTTTTTTTTTGGTACATTCACATGTCTGTGCTCTTCTGTAACATGTCTCCACTTCTTTAGGCCTCTATTATTGTACCAAGCCTGCATTTGTCTGCCATTTCATTAAAGTCATAAATACCTTATTCTGCACAAAGTAACATCTTTTTACGAATCTGTATAAAAAAGTACGTCTGAAACATTCAAAGGTCATCAAAAGTAAACCAAATTAGTGATACCTTTCAGATTAAAATTTATTGTCGCAGCTAAACCAAGTTAAAGTGAAGCTACTGGCATATTCAGGCAGAGGAAACCTGACAATCCTCAATGCTGGGCCTTACAAATCCAATTGGAAGCCTGTTAATATTAGTTCCATACCAAAATCACTGGGTTATAGCATTACACACTTTTCCATTTTATTCTCCTTCTAAATGATTGTGCTTATTTTCTGTGTACTAAAAATTCCTACTACTAAAAGTCACTATAGGTTACTACTAAAAATCACTCTAGGTGTGTTTTTTTTAAAATATGCATAGCTGAAATTTCCTGCCACAAAATCACGTAGGATCTTGTTTGTTCCTCTCTGCATAGGAGAGACTGTGCATAATGTACTTGCCAGGGACCATCAGAAAGTGTCTTTATCAGATACATGTCCCATTGTGGCAAGCTAAGCAAGGAATGGTGGCCTACAAAAATGTGACTGCTGTAACATAGACTTAAAATCTCATTTATTTCCTTACTAACACTGTTCCTGTGAAGGGTATTGCGATGGTTGTTTACTACTATCAAATAAGCATGAAAAGGGTATGTGTGATAAGAGAAGAAAACACAACATACAGGTAGTGAATCGAATATTTTTGTGAGCACTTGGTCCCAGCCTCAGATGATGTGGTTTAACACCTAGCCAGCAACTGAGCACCACACAGCTGTTTGCTCACTCTGAATGACCCACACTCCCTCTTTCCGCAGTTTTGTACACTGAGCATGATGCCATATGGTACAGACCATCCCTTTTGTCAGTTGAGATTGTCTGTCCCAGCCATTCCTCTTTCCCAGCTTCATGTGCAACCCTAGCCTACTGACTGGCATGGTGGTGTGAAAAACAGGAAAGACTGACACCATAAGCACTTCTGTGCAATAATGAAAATGTCTCTATATTTTCAACACTGTTTTCAGCACTAGTGCAAAACATAGCCTCACACCACCTACTATAAAGAAAATGAACGATCCCAGCACAACAGGTCAGACAAGTGCGGTGGTGATTGGGTCAAGAGTGGACAGTGCCCTGACTCTTTGCTGCATAGAAGTGGTTGTCAGCTGATGGAACGTGAGGCCAAGTGTGCCCAGTGGTTGTTTGGAGCTTTGTGTTGTTTGTGGTAGCTATCGCCTTTCAAGTGCTTTGCAAAAATTCTGTTGTTTCAAATTTTCTTGACACTCTTAAGGCAAAAATACCCAACATGGTTGATCTCTTGCCTGTTCAGCTGAGCATGGACATAAGTATCTAAGTGGGACAGAGATAAGATCACTATACTTTTACAGCAAAAAATCCATGTACGTATTTTGTATACAAGACATTAAGCCAAAAACATTCAATTCTTATTATTGCATGCCTTTCGTAACATATTTTAAAGGATCACAGGATGTCAGGGGTTGGAAGTGCATTTAGCATCCGCTTTATCTCCAGAAACTATAAAAATGAGATTTTATAGTGGCCTTGAGATCTTGTTTTAACATTACTTTTATAAACAAATTGATGAGGCATAACTGAATGTTACATACTGCATTGCTAGCTTACTTGCTCATTTTTTTAATGGTGGTAATCCAGTCAGTGTTTTTCATTAAAAATATTACTGGTTTTCTAAGTAATTTTAAATATATTGTATAATAGCTTTATTTTTGTTGCCTTTGCTAATGCATATCAATAAAAAACCACAAACCCATCATATATTTACAACATTTCTTTTTTTCAGGATTTTATTCCTTTTTCATCTCCCAATATGTGCAGCCCTTGGATTAACCTGAAAGATCCTTAAAGTCAATATAATTTGTGTTTGTTTCAAACATTTTGGAGAGACAAAGTGAAGTACTATTTAATAATGGGACAGGGGGAAAATACAGTGTTGGTATGTCCACAACTCAAATGCAATGAAAATGCAAATTTGAGGTGTTGAGTATATATATGGTGGCTTGCATAGGTGAGTATCTATTTCACATACTTCAAATTACAAAGCTGCAAAATACAGCTCTTGTTTCAGCTGTGTGAGTGTCTACAGTATCAGGGTGTGACCAGTCACCAGGTGCTTCTGAATTCATGTTATTTGAAAGATGACGCAAATGGTGAGACTTCTTATGAGCACCTGCAACAATCTGAAAGCTACATCAGCAAACTGTGGCCAAATGCTGATAACATAAAACCCTGGTTCACCACTTTTCACTTCTATGACAAAATTCACTGAATTTTACATCTTGTAATTCAGGTTAGTGTTGCTAGATTGGAATTTAAAATACAACTGGGTGTATCTGGTAAGGTTTTGGCAGTGGGGTGACTGCAGTCGTGGCTTCTGTAAGATGGGACAAGTACTGGACACACCTGGTTGTAGCTGGTTCCAGCTGGCTCTGCAACCCACTGCAGTATACAGCTGAGCCCATGAGCAAAGCAGGTAGCACACAGCTCTTGTGAAAACATAATAAAGAAAGGGAAAAAATACCAGACAGGCAGAGAAGGGTGGAACAGAAACACAGTGGGAAACAAAGCAGGGAATAGCGAGAGTAGAAGAGTAAGAGGAGGGGAAGAGGTGTTCCTTGGCAGAGTAGATATCCATATTGCCACCTGTGTAGATGGGAAGAAGGATAGTGTTTTAAATATTTGTGTTTGCTTGTCAGATGTTGATATGATCATAAGGATGCTACTAATGTTTGATAAGCAGGATGATTAATAAAAATATTAATAAATTTATTAATAAAGAACTTCCACGCCAAACGTCAATAAACTTATTTACAATTTGTTCAGGTTCATGTATCCAGTGGGGAATTACTTACACAAAATGTTGGTAATACTAATGACATGAACACTTTAGGTAGAGGAAGGATTCGATTAAAGTAACTGATATCAAACTCCAAGTTGAAGTGAGAGCAAGGAGACGCAATTCCTGACTTGGTAACAAGGAGAGTCTCTTTGCTCCCTGATGGAGTAAAGGCAGAAAGAAGGAAATTAATGGCCAATATGCTTTTATGAAGTCAAAAATCAGGATCACTTATAGAAGCAACATTCAGTCCGGAAAATTCTGATCAGTCCAAGGCGTGGTGTTGAAAGCAGCAGTCAGGGAAATTTATAATACAGAATTCTGTTCTTGGTATAATTTCATAAAGCCAAGGAAAAGTAAAATAGGACCCAAGCATGTTGTCCAAACTGAAAGTAAAACTGAAACCGTGTGATGAGTGCTGGAGAGGGATGAGCCAGTAGCACGCATCCAGCAGGCCGGTAGACGGGCAGGAGGCAAGAGGGAAAAAAGGGAAGGGTTACCAAAGAATGCCTCTGTTTAACTGCTTTTGAAACAAAACTGACCACTGGCAGAAAAGTGATTTGAAGCTTAGCCAATCACCTTCTGAGCATCAGCACTGTGCTGAGTGGTCAGGGTACCTGCCAAACAGGTTTGCTGACTTTATGCTGCCATCAAGTCTGGACAAGTCTCTGTGCGTGTTTTCTTTTGTTTATCTTCTCCTGCTTCTGAGGGGCTCTTACTGAAACCTGTTTGGGCCTGGTCATGCCCACTAGGACACATGTAGATCTATTTTCATTAGGAATAATTGAGGGTGGGAGTGCTGATCTGCTCAAAGGAAGGCTCTGAAGATACTTATGGACAGGCTGGATGGATAGGCTGGGATCAGTTCTATGTGGTCTAACAAGAACAAGTGCCAGGTTCTGCGCTTTGGTTACAACAGTCCCATGCAACGCTACAGACTTGAGGCAAGGTGGCTGGAAATATGCCCAGCAGAAAAGGATCTGGGGGTGCTGGCTGACAACTAGCTGAATGTGAGCCAGCAGTGTGTTTGGGTGGCCAAGAAGGCCAGAGATATCCTGGTCTGTATCAGGAATAGCATGTCCAGAAGGAATAGGAAGTGACCATGCCCCTGTACTTGGCATTGGTGAGGCCACACCTTGAATACTGTGTTCAGTTTGGGGCCCCTCAGGATTGTTTAGGCTAGGGAAGAGGAAACTGAGGGGAGACCTGATTGGTCTCTACAACTGCTTGAAAAGAGGTGGGTGTTGATATCTTCTGTCAAGTAACTAGCTCTAAGAAACAGTCTGAAACTGTGCCAGGGGAGGTTTGGATTGGACATTAGGAAAAACTCCTTTCTCAAAAGAGTGGTCAAGCTATGGAACATGCTGTCGAGGGAAGCTGGTGGAGTCACCCTCCTTGAGGTTGTTCAAAAAACATGTACAAATGGCACTTCAGGACATGGCTGAGTGAACAGGGATTATTTAGTCTGGAGAAGACACAGCTGAGGGGACACCTCATTGCTCTCTGCAACTACCTGAAAGGAAGTTCTAGTGGGATGGGGTTTGGTCTCTTCTTCCTAGTAAGAAGTGATAGAAAATGAGGAAGTGTCCTCAAGTTGCACCAGAAGAGGTTTGGATTAGATACTAGGGAAAATTTCTAAATGGAAAGACTGGCAGGCATTAGAATAGGCTAGCCAGGGACCTGATGGAGTCACAACTGGAGCTGCTATAAAAAAAATATGTCTTCAGGATCTTCAGGATGTGGTTTAATGGCTATGGTGAGTTTAGGTTGAAGGCTGAATTTTAGGGGCCTTTTCTAACCAGAATAATTCTATGATTCTGAGTGTTCCCACCTTTAAATGGCAGTTAGATTTCTTGTGTTGTTTGTAGACTTTGGTTGTTGTATAGAGCATAGAGGAAATAATGTCTTCTTTACCTAACTAAATCTCTTCCCATCTTCTCCTTTAGTCAAGGTTTGTCTGTTGTTTTGCTATATTTTATTATGGTTTTCTACATCAAGAAGACAGGATTATTTTAGGCAACACGAATCATAAATTAATTATTGGATGTAAATTTGGGAATAGTTTACTCCAGTATTACTGAGTTCCTGTTAGTGTTAGACAAGAATGAAAAGTTGAGATGTGCTTTTCTTAATTAATACTTTATTGATAGATAATTACAGTTATTTCACGTGGCTTTAAAGATGCATGAGTTTCTGTGGGTTGTGGGGTTCTTGTTTGGTTGGTGGGTTTTTGTTGTTGTGTTTTTTTTGTTTGTTGTTTGTTGTTGTTGTTGTTATTTTGTTTTGTTTTCTGTGGTAAGTCCATAGTTGACTATGTATTGTCATTTACTTTACCCAAGCAGTTTCAGGATTAATGGTCAACCATTTGTAGCCCCTCCCTCTGAGTACAAGGCTATGTTTCAGCAGCTCAGGTCAGATGAAATAGTAAGAACAAATCTGCAGAACTAAAATCACTAAGAAAGTGGTAAAAGATTATAAATAATTAGGATCTTTACCTTAATCTGAATGTCAGTATTGTAGTACAGAGAAGAAAGATGATTGTGTTGAAGGGGTTGATAGTGTTTATAAATCCTGAATCCTGTTTATTATGAGGAGTTACTTCTAACAGGATGACTGACACAGGGAGCTCTTTGGTAATTTCACAGTTGCTCTGTGTGCTTTATCAACAGTTACTTCCTTTAATTTGTTACACATCCACCACAGAGACCTCCTGCAACATCTCTGGAAGAAATTTTGTCAGTGTTACAAGTCAGAAATTCTGCTTTTGTTCCAGTTCTCTGTTACTTTGTCTTCTCTATGTGGATAAAAGATAATAATCTTGGGTATTAAAAATTAGAGTGTATGGGTTTTGAAAGTAGAAGTCTGTGTGTAAGTGGATCTGCCTGCATGAAAGAGTTTGATATATTGTGTGAATTATCATAGCCTTTTGATGAACAAACCATAGGTCATTAGTGTACTATAGCTACAAGGAAAATGTTTTCTTTCTAGCATACATGAAAAGTGCCTAATATGAACCATACAGTATTGTTTAGTATTTTTATTAATGATATAGACAGGAGGATCGAGTGCACCATGAGCAAGTTTGCAGATGACACCAAGCTGAGTGGTGTTGTCAGTACTCCAGGGGGATGGGATGTCATCCAGAGGGACCTGGACATGCTGGAGAGGTAGGCCCAGGTGAACCTCCTGAGCTTCAGCGAGAGCAACTGCAGGGTTCTGCACCTGGGCTGGAACAATGCTCGGTATAAAACAGACTGGGGAATGAGGTGTTAGAAAGCAGCTTTCTGAAAAAGGACTTGGGGGTGCTGATGGATGAGAAGTGGGACATGAGCAGACTGTGTACTTGCAGCCCAGAAAGCACATTACATCCTGGGCTACATCAAAAGATGTGTGGCCAGTAGATCCAAAGAAGTGATTCTACCACTTTGCTCTGGTGAGGCCTCATCTGGAGTACTGCATCCAGGTCTGGAGCCCTCACTATAGGAAGGACATGGATCTCATGGAGAGGGTCCAGAGGACCACAAAATAATGGAGGGCCACAAAAATAATCAGGGGGTTGGAGCACTTCTGCTACAATATCAGGCTGAGGGGGCTGAGGTTGTTTAGACTAGAAAAGAGAAACCTCTGGGGTGACCTAATATCAACCCTCCAGTACCTGAAGGGGGCCTACAAGAAGGATAGAGAGAGACTGTTTGCAAAGGCCTGTAGTGATAGGACAAGGTGCAATGGCTTCAAAACAGAGAAGAGCAGGTTTAGATTGAATTTGAACTACCAGTTCTTTACTATGAGGGTGGTGGAACAATGGAACATGTTGCCCAGAGAGGTAGTAGGGGGCCCATCCTTGGAGATTCTCAAGGTGAGGCTCAACAGGGCTCTGAGCAACCTGATCTAGTTGGGGTTGCCCCTGCTGACTGCAGAGGGGATTGGAGTAGATGATCTTCAAAGGTCCCTTTCAACCCAGACCATTCTGTGATTCTTTGAAGTGTCATCTTGAGTCAAGGACAGAGATCCTTCTGTGTTTGCCACCTGAAGCAAAAGTGGTTGAGATGGTTTATGAATAATAGAAAAGACTTTAGCAATCCTGGAACTCATTTGAACTCTTACTGCTGCTTAAGTCATGGCTAGATAGGTTGCTGAATTGTGTACAAATTTATGTGAATAAGACACTTTCCTTCTTGCATCTGATGCACTATATACATGATACTGCTATTTTGTCTCCCTCATTTACATCTAGTGCCTCTGAGAACTGCTGAAGTTAAATTAAAATGGGAAGATCTATGGAATAAATTCTTTAGCATCTGTTGAGGGCTGCAGTCAAATCTTGGAGCGGAAAAGATAAGTGCTTTTGCTGAAACAAAAAGGAAAGAGAGAAGAACCTAATTAATATATTGCCATGAACTCTTACAGTAATAATGTAATTACAAAATTTCTTGCCAAGGGTCTTTGTCAGTTTTTCCCTTTTCTTACTGGGAAACAAACTAACAAAGTAATAGAATATAATGTTCATTATCTAATTTTTTTTATTATTATTTCAAAAATTGCATACTTCTTTCCAATGACATTCTCTTGAAAAAATAGAGTATATTGACTTGCTTTGGGTGCATTTCAATTCTGTTACCATAATTTATAGTTTCCAGAAAGCTTTTTGAACACAATTAATCATTAATTTCCTGTAGAAAGAGCAGTGCTGATGATTATAATCAGAGTACTCCACAGCTACCTGCCTTTTTTACTGTTGTGCTTTAGGCCCACCCAGCCAGTAGCTAAATCGCACACAGATACTTGCTCTCTCCTACTCTCCTACTCCCCTACCTTGGTGGATGGGGTGAAGAAAATACAAGAAAAAAAAATAAAATTTCAAGACAAAGGACAATGAAAACTCACTTGCCAGTTATAGTCAAGGGCTAAAAATGGACTCCAGATGTGAAAACAACAAAACTTAATGCAAATCCCAAAATCACCAGCAACTGCCAATTGAATCAGAGTAGAACAATGAGAAATAGAGCCACATATTTAAAACACTTTCTTCCTACTCCTCCCTTTATCCCAGGTTGACTTCTGCTCCCAATTTCTCTGCTTCCTACCCACAAGCAGCATAGGGACACAGCATAGGGGCACAATGAGTAGCAGTTTCTGTCAGTCCATCATGTGTTGTTTCTGACACTCTTTCATCCTTCAGGAAAAGGACTCTTAATGGTCTCTCCCTGATCAAACATGCCATCCCTCCCAAGCGTGGCAGTTTTAGGCTATGCCTTTAAAATAAGCTGTAGATTTCAAGCAGAAAAGTAGAAAAATATAAATAATTCACTATTGGGTGTAAAGGGAAAACCAAAGATTATTCTAAACAAAGTTATTGGATAAAATATGTGGGATGGACGCAGACGTACCCTAACAATCTTTCACATTTCACTTCACTTCCATTCCTTGTCTTCCTCTCTGGTCTTAGCTGTTCTGCTGGGGAGACAATAATCACTGCTGGCTGGCCTTGAGAAAAAGATAAGAACACTAACATTGCTCCTTTAAACTAACATTCCTTCCTCTGAACTCCTCTTTTTTCCTGTTACAGGGGTGGGGAGGAGGGTTTGGGGGATGGGGACAGTGGAGCAGAGCGTTGTCTCTATGTAAAGTTGGCCATGTGGAGTTGTCCAGGGGAGAGCTGGCTACAGATAGTTGGCCACAAAGAGCCAGCAGCATTGTCTTTTTTTTTTTTTTTTTTTTTTTTTTCTTTTTTTGGTAAGAGGGTATTTATAATGCAATGAAGAGCACAACATGAAACTTTAACATTGAGAATGTCTCAACACTATTTTTACAGTGTTTATTAGAAATATTTCATCCTTGGAGATTAAAGAATTAGAATGATTAAAATTATTTTGAGTAATGTAAATACCAGTCAACTAATATGATATTTTGGTTTTCCTTATTGGGATTTAATCATAGTAATAAACAATTACCATTGCATGCTTGGCATAAATAAAATGTAGTAAAATAATAGACTTTTAACATAAAGAAGGCACAGCTGATTACAGTCTAGAAACTAATCCCAATCCAATTAGTTTATGTTATTTAGAGGCCATATGGAAATGTTTTATTCAAATACAGTAACACACATTTCTTCAATGGCAAATTTACATCAGAGAGAAACATGAGCATATAATTCTGTTTTGACCTTCAGATTTCTTATACATAAAAAATTCAGAAATAATCCAGAATTCCAAGACTAAGGTTCAAGTAAAAAAATTTTCTTTTTATCCTGTGGTTTGTCTTATGAAGCAGGCAAAACACAGACCAAAAACTGATTAAAGAATTGGCATGTCATTGCATGTTGTCATAAAAATAAAATAAAAAAGTGGTAAAGTTAAACTTCAGCAGAATAAAACCTTCCCTGTCTAGATACAGTAATGGCATTTGATTATCCAGCAGCATACTGTATTATCTGGACGTTGGAGGTGGGAAGCTTGATGCAATAGTGAATAAACAGAATGTGAAGCATTTATGAACTCTTGTAATGTCTTGGAGTAATTTCCTACTGAAATAATTGGGTGGATTGCCCAAATACAAAGGCTTTGACATGCATGTGTCACAGTGTGATCACTCCACACTTGCAGAATTTGCCAGTTTGTTTGCTTTGGTCTTTCTTGCTTTTAATTGAAATTTTAATACTTTGAGTATGTAATGGGTTGGGGCAAACCCCCTCCCCACCACACGCTGAAATAACGACTCAAACAGATTGCAAAGGTGATGGAAAGTTTAAATAGAGAACAGTGAGCGTGTGCAGAAAACTAGAAACACAGTGACAAGAGAGACCCCAAAACAGTCCCGGAAAGATCCCATCCCCACCTGAGGGTGCACCCAAAACCCCCAGGGC
Organism: Dryobates pubescens; assembly: GCF_014839835.1. NCBI lineage: Eukaryota > Metazoa > Chordata > Aves > Piciformes > Picidae > Dryobates > Dryobates pubescens. The sequence continues at coordinate 52,869,809 of NC_071657.1, forward strand.
TCCTCCTTCCCACCCCCACTGCCAGGCTAGTCTCAGCTGGCCAGATCTGAGACTGCCCATCCCCCCGTGGCCTTGGGCCTAGCCAGGCCCATGGCCGGGAGATCTCTCCCCCAGTTACTGGGTGTCAGAGAGGAAGGAAAGAGGAAGTGCCAGACCCCGCCATAAAATTTATAGTGGTGCAAGGGATTATGGTAGAAATACATAATTTCCTGTGTCCACCCACTGGGCTGGACTTCTGGACGCAGGAAGTTCCCCTGTAGCAGAGGGCACCCAGCCCAAACTACGACAGAGTACTTTGGTTGAATTTGTTTGTTGCTTACCTCAGATTTTAAGTTTGGGATTTATTTTTTTTTATTGTCATTTTTTCATTAGAGAGAATAGCTTAACTTGCTTTTCCAATGTTTGTTTTTTCCCCCTGATTATATTTCAGAAAGAAAAATATACAGGATGTGTTTGGGTTTTTTTTAATTAATGATAAAACATACATTTACATGTATAACTTACAACCTCCTATCTTTAAGCTAAAATCTATGTTGCTTTCAGCAGAGTATCAGCAGCAGCAAAATTACTGATACAGACTGTGAAGAAATAGTGTTCTGTTCTAATGCAGGTGCTTTCCAAATTTATGTTATGCAATCTTATGCTCAGTGCTGGCTTTCTACGTTGTTCTTGGTCCAGGAAATTATTGAAAGATAAAAAGGATGATGTGGTCAGCAGTGATTTTTTCACTGTAATCCATGCTTAGCTGCTCTTAGGATTTGCTTTTGGTTTTGTTTCTGTTTTTTTCTGTTTGTTTGGGTTTTGGTTGGTTGGGTTTTTGTTGTGTGGGGTTTCTTTTTTTCTTCTTTCTTTGTTTGTTTGTTTTGTGTGTTTTGTTTTCTCTTAACATTAGACTATGAAGTGCATGAACAAAGAAACGTGTTCAGCTGCCACTCCAGGATAGTGTTTCTAATGAATTCATATGACATGACTACTTTATTTCATGAACAACTAAATCATTTTTTACAGAAGCTCTATTATGTGTCCCTACTCAGCAGCTTCATTCAGCTGATTTGCATACTTTGCTTTCAGTTTGCTTTTCACATCCTTGGGCAATTTTCTGGACATAGAGGAGGGTTTTGTTAGAAAGATTCACCAGAGTAAAGAAGGAAAATATTAGGAATCTATGTAGGTAATAATCTAATGGAAGTTATTTTTGTCGTTCTTTCTATCATTCCTATGGTCTCTGGTTGAAATTAAATTGAGTTTTATTTTGCATTTGTGGCAGAAAGAGGTTTGTTATTATTTCTTAATTGTTAACTCATGTTTTATAGTAAGAAGTTGCATATTTACATAACTGTTTAATTCATTACTTTTTTAATTTCATGCTTTGGGGCATTTACATTTGGGTTTTTTTGGCTAGGTTGTTTCTGCATTTTTGTTTGGTTAGTTTTTTAAGGGTCTGCTGTTCACTTATGTTGACAGGCAACTTTGAAAGAATGGACAGGGAAGTCTGAAGTAAAGTTCACTAATGACAAATGTAGCTTGTACAACGTTACTCGTAAACAACAAATGGGTTTATGGCTTACGGTAAAGATTGATTAATGGAATATACTAAATAAAATCCTGACTAGAAACACTTACTCAGTATCTCTAGGCTATCTGTGAAACAGAAAAGTTAAAGCTTCATACTTTTTTGCATTAGCCTGTGGAAACAATTTCACTCGTGAAATGCTTCAAGAGCATTTGAGTATAATGGGCTTTGTACTGCTTGCTTTGGCTGTACCCTGTAGAGAGCACTCAGCCCATTCAGTTTGAACTCTGTTTTATGTAGCTCTTGTCCATTAATTTTCTCCTGACCTTGGGCATAAAATATATGTGCTTTTTATGCTCTCTGCTTTTTGTGGAGAAAGAGGAATAGCATTATCCATCGATCACCATTATGAATGATACAGCTTAAAACAAATACAGGTCAGAGACAGATATGTTAAGAGCAGATTTGTATTGATTCTATCACAACACAGAGTTAAAAGGGGAAGAAAAAAATCAGAGTGTAAATAATGAAAAGAGTTTTGAAAAATAACAGCAGCTATGAAGTAAACTTAAGAGCTTTGCTTTAGGGTTGTTATTGGTTAAAAAAATGATATTTGTTGCTGTTATTAATAAAATCTGTCTCCCCTTAATATATTAACTGTCATAGCTTGGATTCTGCAGCATATTATAGCAACAAAGTCCTTGTGTTTTACTGTTGCATTTTGTCCTGTTGAAATTTTTTCTGTTAAAAGAATCTATTAGTGATTAGATCCTTTGATGTATATTTAGCTCTCACGCTGAAATATTTAAACCATCAATTTTGTTTCTTTGTTTGTTTGTAACTCCATCTGACTTGTAGAACAGTGCCTTTCAGTACAAGAAAATTCTATGTCTTGTTAGGATAACTGGCACTGGTATTAATGGTAGAAGTTTCAATAGGTTTACCTGAAATGACTATTTGCCTGTGTAATAATGTCCAGGGGAACAAATGCATTCTACTTTGCCCTTCACCCTTTTTAATTTTTGTTTGTTTTGTTTTGGTTTGGTTTTTTCCTTACACCTTCTTTTTTTTTTTTTTTTTTTTTCTGAAGTAAGCTTTGTTATGGAATCAGTCTCTTCTTGGCAGTGACATGTAGAAAAATTTTCATTGAGAGAATATTTACTTAAAGAGTATTGGGGGTGTGGAATAATTGTTATATGCTGTCTATAGGACTTTGTCTTCAGGAGAAAAAAAACTTAGCAAATTAGGACCTCAGATGGAAAGATATTCTGAACAGGGTTTTCTTTGTTTGTGGGTTTGTTGGTTGGATGTTTATTTTTTTTGGGGGGTGTTGGTTTTGTGTGTGTGTGGTTTTTATGTTTGGGCTTTTTTTTTGGGTGGTTTGTTTCTTGGGTTTTTTTGTTGTGGTTTTTTTTGGACAAAGCCTATAATCATAACCTCCTTAAACATGGAGTTTGAACAATTTTTGCTCTGACCTGTGTGGTCGGTTTTCTTACTGAAGTATGAACCTGGAACTCATAGTAAGGAGAGATGTTACAATACAGTTTTCCTTTCCAGAGGATGAATCAATGGCTTTCCAGTTTTCTGAGAAGTTTTCCTATGGGAAACTCTGAGAGTCCAGAATGCACTGAATGGTCCTTTGACAATGCCATCCTCAATTCATAGAATTTACTTCATGGTTCCTATAGTGTGGGTTTCTTTTAAATTTTTTTACTTGATTATTTCTATTCCTGATTGCAAAGGTACACAGGCCGAAAAGTTTTATTAGCATAGTTTCTTCTGTGAGAGCTAGGGAATATGAAATAAAATAATTCTTTCTGTTCAGCTGTGGATCAACTGATCACAGGAACTGCTAGTTCCACTTACGTGTTGGTGAAACTCCCCCTGGTAAAAATGAGCATAGCTATGTCTGTTTCAGTGCTGTCTTCTGTACTAGTTGAAGGCCTGTTCCATTGATACACCTTACTACCACATTGCCTACTACAGGAAAGCGTCCATTTACAGTTGGTAAAAAAGTGGAAAAGTTCAAGTTTAAATTTCATTTATTTTCCTGTAGGTTACTGTCAAATTATTGCTAGCAGAAAAAAAAAAAAATCATGTGTGTTTCCTTACATCCTCAGTTTCTTTGCAAGTATTTGCATGTGGAGCTTCATTTGTTATAGCCTATGGAGTGCCTTAAACTTATGGTGAAACCTGAATATATTAATATTTTGTAACACTGAACTAATTCAGTGACCAGGTCAGTAACTGTTTATTTCAGTCAGTTTGTGTTTCGAAAACAAACAAGCACAAGCATATTTAACAATTCAAAAATAACACCATTTACTACAAACACAGGTTTTTTTTTTTTCCTTTGGGCTTTTCTTCTTGTTAGTACTGTATACATCAGGTTTTGGAAGTGTCTTTTGATAATGCACTACTGTTACTAAGCACGTGCAGCATTTCACATGTTTCAAGTAATATATAGTTGTTAATTATTTAATCTTTACAGTATCATTGTAAAATATAATCAGGAAGTTGTACACATTTTCAGATGGAGAAAGATAAAAGAAAAGGCAATATACAGGGAATCACTTGAAGATTCAGAAAGTCAATCCTTCTGAATCCATAGATTTAAAAGCTATAAAGCATTGGTAAGACTGTTTAGTCTGGCCTCCAGTATAATATAGGTCATAGGATTTCCCTGAATTAGTTCCCACTTCATTAACTAAATCTGCTGAGGAAAAGCATCAGCTGGGTTTAGGATTTCCTGACTTAAATGTCTGATGCTCATCTATGAGATTGTTCAGACTTTGTAGCTAAGACTTGGTTGTGTGTTTGCTTTCAGACAGAACCTGTACAGACTTAAGGAGGAACTGCATTTTCACAAGACTGTGTGTCCACCACCCTGATAAACACTCAGAGCCAGTGCTGGGCCATGGAAATATTGATGGAATCTGTCTGAAATGGTTGGATGAGAGAAAAATACACTTTCCTAGATTGCTCAGAATCTATTTCAGCTCAGGATGTGGGAATTCAGATCAGCCTTCTGAAAGGGTGCAGAACAAGACACAAAGGCACTTTTTTCATGTGCAGCCAAGTCTTTCTGCTGTAGTTAGTGCTTCCACAGTTAAGGGGATCAGGAGGGTATGCTTCTGAGTGATGAGTGTCTGTGCATGTGCTGTGGTAAATGAGAAATACACATAGGACTCTCTGTTATGTAAAGTAAACACTAAAAGAAATGGTCTCATCTCTCTCCTTTTAGTCAATTACAGTTTGCAATGAAGAGAAGAAAGCTACTTCTCTCTGCCTTCACCCACTTCTACAATTGTTCCCTGGCATCCACATTCTAAAAGGATTTGTATTGTACAGGGCATTCTAATCATAGCTTTTTTCCAAACAAGTACAATATGTGGAATTATGCATGTCCCATTTTGCATGTAGTTATGGTCACACTAGGGTAAAACCAGCAAAAAAACAAACAACAAGAACAAAAAACCAAAAGTGTCCAAAGTTGGAAACTTGGCTCTTAAGTTTAAAAGTAAAGGAATGGTTTTAACCTGATCCAGGTTAATGCACAAAGTTCTGTACTTGCTTTATAGAAAACTTCAAACTTGTTACATTCTTACAGTCTAGTATTAAAAATGTTTTTTCTAATCTGTTGCTTAAGAGGCATTTTTCAGTATTTGCCATATGTAGCAGGGAAGTAGAAGCATACAGTTCACATGATACACCTCTATTTTAAGATAAGATGATGAATATGGATTCATGCATGGCTTGGATGGGAGCACACTGCGATGGGTTAGGAACTGGCTGGAGGGTCAAGCCCAGAGAGTGGTAGTGAATGGTGCCACATCCAGCTGGCAGCCAGTCACTAGTGGTGTGCCCCAGGGATCAGTACTGGACCCCATGCTCTTTAACATCTTTATTGATGATCTGGACGAGGACATTGAGTCCATCATCAGTAAATTTGCTGACGACACCAAGCTGGGGACAGGAGTTGATCTGCTGGAGGGTAGAGAGGCTCTGCAGAGGGACCTCGACAGGCTGGACAGATGGGCAGAGTCCAAGGGTATGAGATTTAACACATCCAAGTGCCGAGTTCTGCACATTGGCCACAACAACCCCATGCAGAGCTACAGGCTGGGGTCAGAGCGGCTGGAGAGCGGTCGGGCTGAGAGGGACCTGGGGGTGCTGGTTGATGGTAGACTGAACATGAGCCTGCAGTGTGCCCAGGCAGCTGAGAGGGCCAATGGCATCCTGGCCTGCATCAGGAACAGTGTGGCCAGCAGGAGCAGGGAGGTCATTCTGCCCCTGTACACTGCACTGGTTAGGCCACACCTTGAGTCCTGTGTCCAGTTCTGGGCCCCTCAGTTTAGGAAAGATGTTGACTTGCTGGTGTGTGTCCAGAGAAGAGCAACAAAGTTGGTGAGGGCTTTGGAACATAAGCCCTACGAGGAGAGGCTGAGGGAGCTGGGGTTGCTTAGCCTGGAGAAGAGGAGACTCAGGGGTGACCTTATTGCTCTCTACAACTACCTGAAGGGAGGTTGTAGACAGACGGATGTTGGTCTCTTCTCCCAGGCAAGCAGTACCAGAACAAGAGGACACAGTCTCAGGCTGCGCCAGGGGAGGTTCAGGCTGGATGTTAGGAAAAAGTTCTATACAGAAAGAGTGATTGCCCATTGGAATGGGCTGCCTGGGGAGGTGGTGGAGTCACCATCATTGGAGGTTTTCAGGAGAAGACTTGATGGGGTGCTTGGTGCCATGGGTTAGATGTTTGGGTGGTGTTGGATTGGTTGATGGGTTGGATGCAATGATCTTGAAGGTCTCTTCCAACCTGGTTTATTCTATGTATTCTATGTATTCTATGTTAAATAGCTATCAAAGACGATCCACATTTACATTTGTTGTCACAAATATTCACAATGCATGAATATTCTTTGTGCCTTTTGTATGGAGTCATTTAAGTTCTGACTTGGGTGCCTTCACTGGCAGGCAGGTGTTGAAGTCTGTTTTATGATAGCTACGTACACAACTGAATGCAAAAATGTAAATGTTCCCTGACACTCACAAAAGCTGCGAACTTGAATCTGTATGGATACACTTGCTCGGTAGTTCGTGTGAATGAGTCTGGTCTGGCTGAGAGATGTTAATACAGGGGTTAATGCAATTAATCTTCTTGCTTTCTTCACCAAGTAGCAACATTCTTTGTCACCTCATTATTTGTGAGCCATATTCATGGGCAAATAAAGTCCACAAGTACCAGAGTTCTCCTGTATATTTGATGCATCTAATTTTTCCCTCATTTGTTGTGCTGAAATACATAAAGATTATATTTTCCATCACATGCAGACTCTTTTGCCCAAGGGAAGGAAAAAATAGTAAGAGTAAATAAGGCAGGTTTGAACTCATCTTAGAGCATGTTGTCTTTCCTATTGTGCAATTTGTATTGCTGCTTTGCAAAGGAGTACACTTTCAGTGCTCTTAAGAATGCTCAAAATGCATTTAAATAAAATCCAGTCATCCTCACTGAACTTTCTCTGATATATGCATCACATTTTACCAATTACTAGTAATTTTAAGAGGGTGGCCAGGTAATTTATTAATGAAGTACTATCAGAGTTCTCTTATAGCCTTAAAGAACTGAAAATACTACCTTAATTAACTTCAGATTGAAACTAATTCCTCACAAGATGTAGGAAAACCCAGTAATAAAATTGCAGTGGGGAACACTTCAGTTTTAAAAGCCGTTCCCTTGCTGTAGTTACTCTTAGTTTTTTGGGAGGCTTTAACTATCAAACTGAATAGCCAGAAGTTTCTGTGTTCTTGAATTTACAATCACATTCCCATTTCTAACAGACAAATGTCCACTTAACAAAAGCTGCAATCAACGGAGCACTATGGCACATCCAATTCTTGTTCACTGTGTCTCTGAAGAGATCAGTGATGGAATACATGCAGGGTCTAAACTGAAGTCTCATCTACTGTCTCCTACAGGTCAGCACTGAAAATGCACTGACAGTGTAATGTAACAAAGTTCTCAGAGTAGAATCTGAAAATACATTAATGGCACTACTTTGACAACAAAGGCATTCAGCCTCTCAGATCCTATGCTGAGATCAAGACTATTGTCTTATAGAAACAAAGATGGTCAGTTTGTGCTTTGATGAACAAATCTGTGTCAAGGTTGGAAATGGGGGCAGGGGGTTGGGAAAAAAAAGATTTAAGAAGCAGCTTTTTCTCACTATTAAGGAATATTCATGTGCTACAAACTAAATTGTTAATATCCTTCCTTACTGAATTATTGTTTTTAAATAATCTGCCAACTCTTTCCTAATTACAGGCTTATTCCTGTGTTCTCTCACCTGTACCTAGAAAAGTGACATTCTCAAAGTGATACAGAGAGATTATTTTTTGTGTGATACAGTTGCCACAATCTGACTTTAAAACATACCTTTTAATAAACAGGATATCCTAGCTACAAAAATGGAATACATAGGAGGAATTAAATATACTTGCAGTAAAAACTGGAACCAGTCAATTAAATTAAGAAGAATTTAGTCCATGGTCATGACCAAGAATTTATTAAGGGGAAAAAGCTGGATTAATTGGCAGAAACTTTACTAGTCTTGAGACATCTCTAGTACAGAGAACAGCCACTGCTTTGCAGGTGTAGAACTGAGAGATGAAGAAAGAATGAATGTTGTTTAGCTAATGTCGCTATGTGCTTTGCATAAAATCAAGACAATTAATTCTTTTCACAGAAGTTTCTAGAGCCCCAGGTGTTCTGAATGATTTTATGTGATTTTGTTTGTGTGTGGCTAAAGACATTTTACGAGGGCTTTGTTTGGGTTCCCCTGTGTTAAACATCGCCGTTGGGTGATAGCAGAAACCGGCTGCTGTCAGTTGACTATCACCCACAGGGCTGCAATTATCTATGGCATCCACACCTCATGGTGATGCAGTTTAACGGATTTTCAAGTTTGCAGTTCAGTTTAAAGCCTTCTGCCAAGCAAATATTTTCATTTCAGATACAAAATAAATTTTTATTCAGTCCTGTCTAATACTTGCAAGTGACAGTTCCCACATATCTTTTTAAACCTTGCATACAGGTTGCTCTTCATTTGAAATGCCTGGACATTTTGAAACAGGTGACAGATGTAGTAAGGGCAACAGATTTCTGCTGTTGAATCACAAGCTTCCTATAAGTAAGAAACCAAGCAGATAAGGCAAGAGACTTGCATGGATTAGCAAGTTGCTTCTGGAAGAACTCAAATGGAAGAAGGAATTTTAGAGTATGTGGAAAAAGGAACTGGATGCTTGAGAGAAATTTAGAAATGTTGCAAAGTGATCAGCAAAACATTTTAAATAGTCCTATCAGAGAGATTACTAGCTAGAGATTTCAGTGCCAGGATGTGACGTTTTCTGTGATAAATCAATAAACTTTCTTAAATGCAATAATTGCGGTTTTCAAACCTGTCCTGTACCTCCATGCCTGGGAAGATCATGGAACAGATCCTTCTAGATGCCATGCTAAGGTAAATGGAGGTCACTGAGGTGATTCAAGACAGCCAGCATGGCTTTACTAGGGGCAAATCTTGCCTGATCAACCTAGTGGCTTTATATGATAAAGTGACTATGTCAATTGATAAGGGATGACCTATGGATGTGATCTATCTGGACTTCCGCAAGGCCTTTGGCATGGTCTCCCACAACATCCTGCTAGCCAAGTTGGAGAGATATGGATTTGATGGGTGGACTGTTCGGTGCATAAGGAATTGGCTGGATCGTCGCATCCAGAGGGTGGTGCTCTGGCTTGAAATCCAGGAGAGCAGTGACAATTGGTGTCCCTCAGGCATCTGTACTGGGACCTGTGCTGTTTATTATTCTTATCACTGATATAGAAAGTGGGATTGAATGCACCATCAGGAAGTCTGCAGATCACACTAAGCTGAGTGGTGGTGTTCACAGTATCACAGTATAGCTAAGGTTGGAAGAGACCCCAAGGATCATCGAGTCCAACCTGTCTCCACAGACCTCACGACTAGACCATGGCACCAAGTGCCACATCCAATCTCCTCTTGAACACCTGCAGGGACGGTGACTCCACCACCTCCCTGGGCAGCCCATTCCAATGACAAACAACTCGCTCTGTGAAGAACTTTCTCCTCACTTCGAGTCTAAACCTCCCCTGGCGCAGCTTGAGACTGTGTCCCCTTGTTCTGGTGCTGGTTGCCTGGGAGAAGAGACCAACCCCTTCCTGGCTACAACCATCCTTCAGGTAGTTGTAGAGGGCAATGAGGTCACCCCTGATCCTTCTCTTCTCCAGGCTAAACAATCCCAGCTCCCTCAGCCTCTCCTCACAGGGCTTGTGCTCAAGGCCTCTCACCAGCCTTGTTGCCCTTCTCTGGACACGTTCAAGTGTCTCGATGTCCTTCTTAAACTGAGGGGCCCAGAACTGGACACAGGACTCAAGGTGTGGCCTAACCAATGCAGAGTACAGGGGCACAATGACCTCCCTGCTCCTGCTGGCCACACTATTCCTAATACAGGCCAGGATGCCATTGGCCCTCTTGGCCACCTGGGCACACTGCTAGCTCATGTTTAGGCAGGTGTCAATCAGCACCCCCAGGTCCCTCTCTGTTTGGCAGCTCTCTAGCCTCTCTGACCCCAGCCTGTAGCTCTGCATGGGGTTGCCGTGGCCAAAGTGCAGCATCCGGCACTTGGAGTTGTTAAATGCCATGCCATTAGACTCTGCCCATCTGTCCAGTCAGTCGAGGTCCCTCTGCAGAGCCCTTCCACGCTCTAACTGACCAACATCTGTTCCTAACTTGGTGTCATCTGCAAACTTGCTAATGACTGACTCAATCCCCTCATCCATATCATCAATGAAGATGTTAAAGAGGATGGGGCCCAGCACTGACCCCTGGGCGACGCCACTGGTGACTGGCCGCCAGCTGAATGTGGCACCATTCACCACCACACTCTGGGCTCAGCCCTCCAGCCAGTTCCTAACCCAGCACAGAGTGTTGCTGTTCAAGCCACGAGCTGACAGCTTAGCCAGCAGTTTATTGTGGGGGATGGTGTCAAAGGCCTTGCTGAAGTCCAGGTAGACCACATCCACAGGCCTCCCCACGTCCACCAGATGGGTCACCTGATCATAGAAGGAGATCAGGTTGGAGAGGCAGGACCTGCCCTTCCTAAATCCATGTTGGCTGGACCTAATCCCATGGCCATCCTTCAGGTGTGCAGTTATTGCCACCAGGATAATCTGTTCCATCACTTTCCCTGGCACTGAGGTCAGGCTGACTGGCCTGTGGTTTCCAGGTTCCTCCATCCGTCCCTTCTTGTGGATGGGCACCACATTGGCCAGATTCCAGTCATCTGGGACCTCTCCAGTGAGCCAGGACTGGAGGAAAATGATGGAGAGCGGCTTGGCCAGCTCATCTGCCAGCTCTCTCAGCACCCTAGGATGGATCCCATCTGGTCCCATGGACTTGTGAGTGTCCATGTGGTGTTGATACACCAGAGGGATGAGGTGTCATCCAGAGGGACCTGGACAGCCTGGAGAGGTGGGCTCAGGTGAACCTCATGAGGTTCAACAAGAATAAGTGCAGGGTTCTGCACCTGGTCTGAGACAATCCTATCAATACAGACTAGGGGATGAAGTGTTAGAAAGCAGACCTGAGGGAAAGGACTTGGGGTGCTGAGGATGAGAAGCTGGACACAACCAGACAGTGTGAACTTACAGCCCAGAAGGCCAATCCCATCCTGAGCTGCATCAAAAACAGTGTTGTCAGCAGATCCAGAGAGGTGATTCTGCCCCTTTGCTCTGGTGAGACCTCACCTGGAGTACTGCTTCCAGGTCTGGAGCCCACAATATAGGAAGGATATAGACCTCATGGAGAGGGTCCAGATGAGGGTCACAAAAATGGTCAGGAGGTTGGATCACCTCTGCTGAGGGAGCTGACGTGGTTCAGACTGGAGAAGAGGAGGTTCCAGGGAGACCTAATAGCAACCTTCCAGTACCTGAAGGGGGCCTACAAGAAGGATTGAGAAAGACTGTTTGCAAAGGCCTGTAGTGATAGGACAAGGGGCAATGGCTTCAAACTCGAGAAGAGCAGGTTTAGATTGGATGTTAGGAACAAGTTCTTTACCATTCACTGCCTTCAGGTAGTGAAATACTAGAACAGGTTGGCCAGGAAAGTGGTTTGAGCCCCATCCCTGGAGATATTTAAGGTGAGGCTCAACAGGGCTCTGGGCAACCTGATCTTGTTGAAGATGCCCCTGCTGACTGCAGAGGGGGTTGTACTAGATGATGTCTGGAAGTCCCTTCCAACCCCGACCATTCTATGATACTATGAATGTAATCCAAGGGCTGGAACACCTCTGCTCTGAGGATAGGCTGAGGGAGTTGGAGTTGTTCAGAGAAGCGAAGATTCCACACGGACCTTCTAGCTGCCTTCCAATACTTGAAGGGATCCTACAGAAAGGCTGGAGAGGGACTTTTTATAAGCGTGTCTAGCTGTAGGACAAGCCAGAATGGTTTTAAGCTGAGGGGAGAGTACGTTTACTCTGGGTCTTAGGAAGAAGTTCTTCAGTATGAGCATGGTGAGACTCTGGAATAGGTTGCCTAGGGAGGTTGTGGGTGCCTTCTGTCTGGGGGTGTTTAAGGCCAGGTTGGATGAGACCTTGAGTAGCCAGGTCTAGTTGAGAGTCACCCCTGCTCATGTTGAGGAGGTTGGAGTAGAGGATCTCCAATGTCTCTTCCAACCTAAGCCATTCTATGATTGTATGATACTGCCTTTGCTGGCTTAAGTGTTACCACATTTCTCAACAGATGATTCAGCCATAAATTCAACTTCAATAAGAGATATGTGAGTGATATTCAATGCTGGTGTTGTGCTCAACTTCATCAAAATAAAGCTGTACTGTGCATGTTGTGTTCAATATAAAAAAAAGGAAGGTACTGTGTTTTTCCTCATTGGCAGAGGAGACAGCTGTTTGGTTGCATTATATCGCCAGCTAGAGCTGTGTTTTTGAACAAAGAATCATTAGTACCATGAAAACCAGTATTATGATAGAGAGATAGTATTTATTATTATTAATACTTGCCATTTTCTATTCCAGTAGTCATCCAAACTCCATGTTGCTTGACACTTTATTAGTTATCAACTGTTGTCAATTCTAAACCTATAGCCATATCAACTATAACTGAAGTTCTTTGAAACTCTTAGCTTACTACAATTTTGTGTAATGTTCCAATGATATTTTATGACAAAAGCCACACCAAAAAAAAAAAAAAAAAAAAAAAAGAGAAAGGGAAGGAGAAAAGAAGGAAGAGCAGAAGGAAGGATAGGGCGGGAGGAGAAGAGAGATAAAATGTGGTTTTAGCCTTGTTCATAGAAAAAGGCAAGCATCAGAAAGGACTGTGTGTTAAAAAGCTTGTAGCTAAAAGAGTTAAGTACAAAGTTTTCCTAAATTTCACCACTATCCATTTTAACTTTGCTGAATTTTGTGTCACATACATGAATTTTGGAAGAGTAATTGATGGGCAGAAAATATCCTTTTATGTAGTTATCTAAGATCGAAACCAGGATATACAACATGCAGAAAAGACAAAGGGATGAAATATATATGCCGTGTTAGGTTTTTTGTGGAAGAAAGAGGAAGTGTGACATTTTTTGTAAGATCTTACTACCGATGTATTAAACAGGCTGTGAATAATAGACAAATCTATTTCTGTTATGGCAAATTAGTTATTTTGATAGCCTGACTTCAAAATATTAAATAATTCTTGTCTTTCCTTCAAAACATACTGTAATGAGAGTTCAGTTTTAGATGCAAATTCTGGTTAATCTTTCCATTATAATACGTACTTTCTATTTTAGAAGTCCTTGGTTAAATGGTCGCTCCAAGATGTTATTCTAAAAAGACTTATTGTTCTGTTTTCATAGTCTGCTCTCACAAGCCCCCCTGACACAGACTGGGAGGGAAAGTAGCACACGCAAAAAACAAAAACAAACCCTGGGAGTTTGGAGTTTAATGGGACAATTACATTAGCCTATTTCACAGAAAAACACAGCAAAGTAGAAGCATCAGCCGAAGCCAACAATAAAACATTTCTCCCCACCCAAGCGTGCAGCAGCCAGCCTAGTGGAAAAGACCAGCACCCCAAATCTGGAAACAGGAAGCAGGAACTGGAAATGGGAAGTTTCTCATAATGCAGTCTCAACTGCAAGTCCCAGCCAGTGCTTTCATTTTAAAGCTGTCATGCCATCAGTGTTGTACTGCATACACATCATCAGATTCAGCTGGCTAAACTCATGATGTTCTCCACCCCTTACTCTATACCATCTACATCATGCCCAGCAGCAAGTAACATCACACAGCATGGGTCGTATATCAGTCATTGTCCATTCTCACTCCAGGCCAGTGAGGACCTCTGAGATCATCAAGTCCAGCCATTTCACCCACTCCACCAAGTCTGTCACTACACCATATCCTGAAGCACCAGATCTGTATGGCTTTTAAAAACGTCCAGGGATGGTGATTGAACAACCTCCCTGGGCAGTCTGTTCCAGTGCCTGGCAACCCATTCCGTGGTTTTTATTTTTCCTTACACCTAGTTGAAACCTCTCCAGTACAGCTTAAGGCCATTCCCACTTGTTCTATCATTAGTTACTTGTGAAAAGAGACCACTTCCTCCCTCTCCACAGCTTCATTTCATGAAGTTGTAGCAAGCAATGAAGACTCCCCTCAGCCTCCTTTTTTGTAGACAGCCCCAGTTCCCCCAGGTTGTCCTTACAGGACTTGTTCTCCTGGTGGTGCATGTTTCCACCTCTGGAGCAGTCTATTCCAGTGACTTCCTCCACTCCTCCAAGTGAAAGCAAACTCTGGCGTTCATCCCAGTGTTCTACTTCCAAAAGATCCAGGTGTTGGGATTCCTCTGTCACTCCAGAAATACAGATGGGTTCCAACCCTTGCAGTTGTGATGACATCAGATTACACTGTGCACCTGTATTCCTGTGGGTTCATTTTACCAAGCTGTCTGATCCATGCAGTCCGATAAACCCAGCTGTCCCTCTTCTCCATCTGGCTGGATGCAGGGCCCCTCTAATTCTGACTGGAATCACTTGCGTCTCATGAAGATGCTTTGGAAGTCTCTTCAAGAGGATCAGAAGCAGTATCAGCTTGTCTGCTTTTTCTGAGGGACTTTCCACTGGAATCTGGGACAGCATTCTTCTGGGGACAGTTTCCTTATAATTCATAGACTCAGACAGCTAGGACTGAAGTGGATTTTCCATTCCACTTTCTCATATCCTCTCTGTGGTCACGTAAATAAAACTAAAACCTGGAAGCCTCTCATACAATCCAAACTACAAGCCCCATTATACTTTGCTCCATACAGCACTTCATTTTAAAGCCAGAATAACATCAGAATGGCATCCAATACTCATCTTCAGATCCAGTTGCCTAAACACGTAACACTTATAAATATTTAATTATTCTGCGGAAGATTAAAGTGAAGGAAAAGATTTAATAGATTGCTTAACAGAATTATTAGACTATGGAGACACAGCAACATCCCTTACCTAGGCTTTCCTTTTACAAGTCACCTGTCACAGGAGCTGTGAATTTACAACAAATTGCATCAGCCAAATGAGAATTGAGGTTATTAATAGTTAAAGATGCTGAGGTACTCAGTGTTTATTAATTTAAAGAATTTTATAATAGTCATAACAGAAAACATTGGGGATAAGTATTGCTAAGCTTCAGGATGGGAAAGTAGGCAGTTGTACAGACCATATGTGAGGAAAAGGAGTAGTGAAAATGGAAAGATAAAACAAATTAAAAATGGATCATTTGGAAGAATCATGAATTAAACAGATTACTGACCTAGTTGGTATTTTCCATTTCCAGTCTTTTTCATTATATATGATCATGAACAACTTCAAGTATGTACATGGAGAAATATTTTCTGTTCCATCCCCTAAAAATCAATTGCATTTGATTATGTTTACAGAGCATCAAAAAGACTAATCTAATTGAAATTCAATCGTCTGATCTCCAAGGGCACTTCTCAAAACAAATAGACAAGATATTACTGCAGTATAATTTTCTTTTTAATAAAAATTATTTTGCATGTCACTCTACTGCAAAGAAATTCTTCTCAGCTGTACACCACTTAAAACATTGTTTATGCTAGTTTTTCTGAGAAAAGGCAGGAGCTCTCTTGTTGCATTATTGAAGGAAAGGGTTGATAATTTTCCTTTTCTGGTGTTGATGGCCAATACATACTAGCGGTTTGTCTAAATCAGTGCAAATAAGAAGGAAAATACTACCATTTTTGTGTTATGACCTGATGTTTGATCAAAGATGTCCATAGTTTTTCCAGTTGTGTTTTTTCCTTTTTTATTTTTTTTTCTCTTTTTCTTCTGTAATCCAAATTTCATCGACTAAGGTAGCAGTATAATTCCTGTGTCTGCTCTTGGCATGATCCAGGCAACTTGCAAATACTGTTGTTCATCTCTTAGCCAGCTCTGATTGACAGCCCAGGAATAGCCTTTTAAATTGCGTTAGATCTCATCTCTCTGCTTGCAGGGTAAAGTTAAACAGTTTTCGTAGCCATCTTCATGGAGTCTCGCATCTAACAAATTAAAAGTTTGGCCCTTTTACCAAGTTTTTGTTTATGCAAAAGTACCTAATTTTATCTTTGCACACTAATAGCTTACTGGAAACTGTTGCAGCTGTCCATTTACTCTGGGGCATATGATAGCTCAAAATAATAGAGCTATTCTCACTAGACATATTCTTACCATATATCAAGGCATTATTCTGCATTTGCTTCACAGTAGAATGAATGAAAATGTTCTGTTGTCACAAACACCGCTCAGGTTTTATAAAAAGGAGAGTGAATTCAAAATCCCTGTAGAGAATAATATGATCTCATTAACTGTTATGTATTTATATATTTTAATCAACAAATAGTACATTTATATTACAATATAAATATGAGCTTGACAGTCTACAAGCCTGTATGGTGACACTTTTCTTGCCAGAAGGCTTTTACAGTGGGATAAATATAAGCTACTAGAGAAAATGCAGCTATTAACTTACTGATACAGAATACTCACGACACACAAACATCTAGTTTCATGGCCCAGAATGCATTATGTAATGTCAGGACTGAAACAAACTTGCCCTTCCACTGAGTTGCTCTTGTTGAAATGTGCTATTACAGATACTAATAATAGAATGCTAAAACAATATCTAAATGAAAGTAAATCCCCAAACTAATAAAAATAAATTCATAATACGTGTTTTAAGTGTGATTGAAAAAAAGATATGTGAGGGCAAGTGAGTGTCAATTACAGGGATATTAGGAATGCACATATTCTGACTCACAACACAGTGTCCTGAATTATCAGAATAAAAAATGTGTGTGTGATTTTGTGTGATTGATGACATTCATCAACACCAAAGCTAGACAGTAAACAAATTTATTAATTTACCCAGGATTCTTGAGTTTCCTGGAGTATTTATTGTCTATTGCCCATATTTCATCTTTCTATATATAGTGGAAATAAGAAAATACTGATTTTGTTTCAAGAAAACCCACACCATACACTATTCACCTAATTTAATTAGACTTAGTAAGAAGCCAGCGCTTCCTCTCATGAGTTGCTTTCTGATGCTGCTTATGACTGACTGAAAGACTTTCTCATCTCATACCTCTCCTCCTTTGGGGTCATCTTCTGCCTCCTGAATCACTATTTTAGTTATTTTCTAAGCTCTAGCACTGAACTCTTCAGCTAGCACAGTGAATTATTTCATTCAGGTGCTTTGTAAGTTTTGTTGCTATTTCCCAAACTCTATTCACCTTGGCAATGTATTGCAGTAAAAATAATATTTGATATGGTATTCACTGAGAAATACAGAAAATAAATATTCTTTGTGACCTGATGATTTTTTAATTATGTTTTTTTTTCTGATGAAAAGTCCATTAGACCTTTTATTTTGTTAATGAAGTCCACTGTGAACTTTTATCTGACTTTCTCACCATTATTGTAAGTTAATATCAGAAGATTTTTGTGGGTTTTGTAGTGTAGCTTCTCATAGAATCATAGAATCAATGAGGCTGGAAAAGACCTCAGAGATCATCAAGTCCAACCTCTGACCCAACACCTCATGATTAACTAGACCATGGCTTCAAGTGCTATGTCAAATCCACTTTTGAACACCTCCAAGGACGTATCTCTCTGGGCAGCCCATTCCAATTGCCAATAACTCATTCTGTGAAGAACTTTCTCCTCACCTCAAGCCTAAACTTCCCCTGGCACAGCTTGGGGTCAGGTGTGGTAAAAGTTGCCCCTTGATCAAAGAACCCAAACATCCCTTGAGCCATTTGTTGATGGCATGGGTTCTCCTGTTCTACTCACTGTATACCTCTGCCACTGAGGGAACTGAGCAGAACACCACTTGAGCTCCTGCCCCATCAATCGTCTGTGGGCCTTGAATTCCTTTTTGATTGTCCTGGTGCCCTTCTTATCAATCTTGTTGCTGCCAGCTTGGATTACCAGCAATGGGTAATAGTCAGAGGGCTGGATTAGCTTTGGTAGCCTCCTGGTGATGTCCTTTACGCGTGACCGAGGTAGGCAGCAGACTTCCCTGTGGGATGGGTCGGGACAACTCTCTCCGGAGAGAGTCACCAACAGCAATTACCTCCTCTTTTTCTTTATGGTACTAGTCCTGATGGTTGGTGGGGACTGATTTGCTTTAGGCATCCCCTCAGATGGTTTCTCTTCAGCCTTCTCATCCACATTGCCCTCAATCTGCAGGGCTTCGTACTTATTGTGCAAGGGCAACAGGGGAGGTGAAGAGGGCCAGGATGGATTCCCCATGCTTCTCCTAACAGGGACCTGTACCCATTCCCCGCTGTTTCCGGGGACACCTCCCTCTAACAGGGGAGGTCTGTAAAGCCTGCTCCCACAGTATCTAACTCCCTTTCACATTCCCTTGTAGTCCTGAATCTTGATACTTCATCCTTTAGCTCAGCCACCAGATTGAGAAGACAATTCACTTGGTCACACCTCACACAGGTGTTGTCTCCTTCTCACTCTCCATTCCAAGTGCCAGGCTCCAGCACCCTCTGCAGCTAGCAGCCTGGACACCTGCATGCTTGTAGGGAAAGAGAAAAAAACAAATCTGTCCAGACAGATGTTTTTTCAGGTTACCCATGGTTATTGATGTACTGTGCTGTATTCCTAATTCATATTTTCAGAATGGCTCTCATTTTATTATCGTCTTTTCTGAAGCTACAGTCAGAAAATTTCTTTTACCAACTCAATATAAATGCAGACAAGTTGTTTAAAATCTCACACGTGAAAATCAATTTGTAAAACCTGTTACACAAATGGACAACAGTCAGCTTGTGGAGAGTTGAAGTGCCTTGAAGTATTTTGCCTGTGAATAACAAAATACTGTATCTTCATTGTCACTGACAAGATACCAATTTTTTTATAGGAGTCTTTAATTTCTAGCATCCCTTGTCTCTGTATTTGCCTATCAGTGTAGCCAATGAAACTGAGAACCTGAATTTATATGTCTCATGATCTTTAAAAGACTTGAGTGTAAAACATGATATGCAATTAGATTTCTTAGCACTTTCAAGTTTAAAAATCAGGATCAGCTTGTATCATAGTAATGATGAAGTCAGAATATGCTTAAATTTTATTGTCAGACAGAATGCATTGATTGCAATTAAGTTCAGAAAGCCTTCTAAAGAATGTGTATAGGAAGAATAACATGGGTAATTAGAGACAAAATGTAGGTCCCAACAAAGATATGTAGTTTAGGTGTACAGATCTAGACACTGCGCAGAAGTTGTAATGAATTTCTTCATCTTTGAAATATTGTGGCAGCATATTTTCCATTCAGTTTTACTATGCAAGGCATAAGGGTCTAGGTCATTTATATCTGCCTTCCAAAAGCTGAAGGGATCATGGAAAGGAGCTATGCATAAGGGTGTTTAGCAACAGGACAAGGGGGAATGGTTTTAGGCTGATCAGAATGGATCTTAATACTAAGTTCTTCATTACGAGGGTGATAAGACTCTGGAATAGGTTGCCCAGGGAGGCTGTGGATGCCTTGTCCCTGGGGGTATTCAAGGTCAGCTTGGATGAGGCCTTGAGCAGCCCAATCTAGTTGAGAGAGAGGTTGAGAGTAGAGGATCTTTAAGGTCTGTTCTAACACAAGTCATTCCATGATTCTGTGATTCTGTGATAATATATAAAGGTAACAAAAAATGTGTGTTGTTTTATTGTTGTTGACTTTGCTGGTTTCCTGCTTTCACCTGCTCAAATTGACAGTACTTAATAAAATTGCGTTAATTTTTAAGTTCCTAACAATTTTGGATTATTTGGGTTCTTTCTGTCTATTTTCAGAGGGAAGGGAAGTGCTGTCCTGTCTTCTGTAGAGTTGTTAATTTGGAACATGTTTTATTATACTTATTCATGTACACAGAAAAACACTGTGACAAATTATTTTTATTGGAGGACCATCAGTATAAAAGCAAACCTTTAAAAACCTTAGGAACCTTTTTTTTTTTTTTTTTTTTTTTTTTTACTTCAACACCTTTGAAAGCAAGAATGAGATATTGCTGAAAAAAGTAGACAAAGACCTACTTAATAAAAAAATCAGAGCCGTTTAGGGAATTTGCAAAGTTAGTCTGGGACACTCTCCCTCCTTCCCCACTAGAAGTGTCTTTCCTCCAACTAAGAGGAAACCAAACTGTTGATCCTAGTGGGATCAACAAAGTGAGATTCTGTCACTCTTGACTATCTGAAGGCAGAATTACCTCTGAAGTCTCTCTGCCATAGTTTGTAATAAATTTGTCAATGTGAGTTACTGAAACACATTTTCTAAAATATCTGTGAACAATTAGCTTTTTTTCCCAGATTTTTAGTGTAGTCTCAAATTGAGTGAATTGGTGAGAACAGTAGAGGGCTTTGAAGTACATGAACTGCCTGAACTCTTGTATCTCATGGGAAGTACTGAGAAATTCAAAGCTTCTTATGTTTCAATTGTAATGTTTTGATAGGTCATTTTCTGTATTTTGGGGCAAATTCAGATGCTTCAGCCCTGATTCCATTGATGTTTTGAAAGAGAGTGTTGTTGAGAGGTACCGAGTGGTGAAGAAGTTGCAATCTTTTTGGTTTTTTTTTTTTTTTTTTTTTTTCAACAGAATAGCTGGCTGTGAAGATGAACCACAGCACTTGTTTGCTACATTCTAAGAGCATTTTGTGGTGCCCAGACCATATTTTACTATGAGTTCTGATTTTTTGCAGTATTGTACCTGTTGTTTTAATAGATGTATTAGGGGTTGATTCATTTTTGGTCATTTGCTTATGAAAACAGTATTTGCTTATAGATGCTGGTCTTTAAAAGAGTTCAACTCCTTGCAAATGCTATTTAGTATGAGTAGGAAATAGAGAAGCAGACTTTCTTATCTAAAACTTTCAAGCTTACATTATTTTATCTAATCAGAATTTTTTTTTCTCACAAGCAGCATTATCCAGTAGCTTGCTCCTTACTTCAAGTGGAACAGTAGGCTACATGAAACTGCTCTGGGTTTTGTTTTGGGTTATTTTGTTAAAATTAGCTACTAATGCTAATCCTCTGTAGAATTCTATAGGTCATATGAGTATTTCTTTGTTCTTTTCATCTGTGAGCTTCAAGTTCAGAAACAGCAACATCCAAACATATTTTTTCACATTTTCTGTCATCATTTCCATTTACCACAAGTTGTAATACTAGTTTAGAGTGAACATGAAGTAAAGTAAGAAATCACTCTAGAAATGATGGAATAGGATTTAAGGATTTTTTTTGTTTTCTTTTTGGTGACTAATCATTATTTTCAAAGTTGTTCATTAAGAATCACTGAAATTTCATCTGATGACTTAGCATTTAGTAGATATGTTGGTATACAAAAAGAAATACAAAACATCTCTTGCCCTTAATGTTTTAGTGCTAGCTAGATTTTCTATTATTGTTATTTTAAAAGTATAATATGGTATTGCTGTATTTAGAAATTATGAAATTACTATTAATATCTGTGGAGTAATTATGGTGTGGTTACATCTACTGCTCAGAAACAAACAGATGTTTTTCAGTTTTTAGTTTTCTGCATGTGTCTTCATCACATTGAAATTTTGGAATTTGCATGCAGCTTTTAATCATTAGGCTAGTTTGAGCACAAGTGTCTCACATGTGTAGTCACATTGAAGATACTACATCCTTATCAATTCTTCTTTTGAATTGTATGTTTATAGTTCTTCCTGAAGTTCTACCCACCAGAGTCTTTTACCCTTTATATTTTAGGAGGCTGGCACCGACCATTATCTTTTCTCCCCCATATTTTAGGAGGAATTAGCTGTTCTTTTACATATGAAGAAAAAGTACCACAGTATCACAGTATAACTAAGGTTGGAAAAGACCCCAAGGATCATCGAGTCCAACCTGTCTCCACAGACCTCATGACTAGACCATGGCAGCAAGTGCCATGTCCAATCTCCTCTTGAACACCTCCAGGGACGGTGAATCCTCCACCACCTCCCTGGGCAGCCCATTCCAATGATGAACGACTTGCTCAGTGAAGAACTTTCTCCTCATAGAAAGTAGAAAGTTCATGAGTCATCATGATTGCTTTCTGTACCTTTACCTTACAAGGCAGTACACATCTTTTGAACAGCTTCCAAAGTGGGAACTTCATCATAAACGATGGGCTAGGAAATGGAAACGAAATCGCCACACTCAGGAATAGTGTAGCCTTCTTCTCATTTAGTAGCCTTCTAGTATTTGGTGCTAAGAGTAGGCAATTTGTCTAAAGCAATAGCAAAATTGGGAGAGATGTAATCTTGGGGATAAAATAATCCATCTTAACCAGAACTTCATAAACTTTGGTAAAATCATTCAAAGTCTTCATTTCCTCTGGTGATAACCACAGATAGTGCCCACACAAACAGCAAATCTTTCACCAGTCGAATGGCATAAAGTGTATGCCAGTGCTACACACTTGAATGGGAGGTATACTTTACTAGCACTTATGCCCTCACTACACACTGTCAGCAGCTAAAAAGCGTTAGAATCACCACGGGTCTAAGCAAATAGCTCACGTTGAGAGTACTAGCAAGTTCAAGTGAAATGAGCAAGAAGCTAGCTTTGCAGTTAAAGCAAGGGGAGTACTTTTAAGTTCTCATCTTTGCTTTTGGGAGATTGATAAGTGGTTACAACTCTCTGGAGAGTTGTGAACAGAGCACTAAACATGGACTGAAGGACTCCTCTGCTGAAATAAAATAGGGAAGGAAAAAGGTTCTAAAAAATATGTGTCTCTAGAGTAAAAACACCAAGAAGCCCAAAGCATAAAACTCAGTATCTTCGTAGTCTCACAGAAATAAAGGTAACTACACTACTGCAGAGAAAAATATCAAAAGGCAAACCAGATCTTTACTATATGAAAATAAATATATGTACACATGGAACAACAGAAATCACTTAAGACACTAATGGCTTAGTAAAATAAAATCAATGTAAAATTAATCTCATTTTTTAACACTGCTAGTAATATTAATATAGGTGATATTTAATTTGTAGAGCATTTTCTGTGAGAGTTTAATAAAAATAGGTTCAATACTGGTTTTGTATGTTAAATATGTATTCTGCATTTCATAGCATCTGATTTTTTTATGTAATCCTATACCTATTAATTAGTATTATGTCTACATGAAAAGAGTAATAGAAATCATGTTTTGTTGTAATAACTATTAAACTAACATCTTGTACTGACTGAGAGTATAGAGGTTCACCATCTTCCCTGCAACCTCCAGTTGTGAACTTTAATCTTATAAACTTTAAATAGCAAAACTAATTCAACACAGAGCTGCTAAAACATGTGTTGGTAGAAACTCAGTAGGTACTTTGGTATAGTAATACTAGCTCAGTGCTTTTAGTCTTACTAATCTAAAACCAAAACAACAGATGATAGCTATTAATCATAGTGATAAAATCCAGTGACACTTTTAATCATGAGTAACAAATCTGAATTTTAGTCCACTTGTCTTGCTAAAACATCAACTTCAAAATGACCTTTTGCTCTTTTCTTTTTGTACTGTAAGCCCCAGTATTGCTTGCATAAAGCAAGCATAAAGCCTGTTCAGGCCGTAAGAAGTTTGATGCTTTGTGATATGACTACATTTATTCCTTGTTCTTCCCATGATGCTTGAAAATAACCATTTACTTCTCTGCAGTGCTCTTTCTGCTTAGCATAAGAGCTAGCCCAAATGCCATGTTGAAATGTCCTTGATGACACATGTCTAAATCTTTATTTTATTTTATTTCTTTCAAATAGCACATTATGACCTGTCAGGCATATACATAGTGATATAAATATGAGTTATATACATGCACATTGATTTCACTTACAGAGAAAGGGAACGCAATATTTGTCAGGGTGCAAGGGAACTTGTAAATTAACTGATTAGCTTTTGGAGTAGGAAAAAAGTATAATATGAAACAGCTTATAGAAGAATATGGAAATGGATTTATAGAACATGGTTTGGCAACATACTTAAGCATATAAATAGTTCCGTTAAAGTTTTAAAGCCTTTGGCAACAAATAAAAAAAATAATTTTCTGCAAAAATTGAAGCAATACTGTTTTTTCATATTTTTTATGGTTATACAATGTGAAAGAATGATGCAAAACTGATTTTGAGTGATCTTTTTAAAATATGTTGTGGGCTTACCATTAAAACTGTTTTGGAGAGGTTGCTTTTTAAACTCACTGTCTTTCACGTGATTAATACTGTAAAAAAAAAATAGGAATTATGAAATTTTAAAAGATCTGATTACATAGAGCTATAGAGATGTAACTCTGCCCGTTTTTCACTATAATAGATAAGTCTGAAATGCATTGCAAAATCATGTTATATAAATAATAGCTATCATAATAATTTTTGTTGCCTTCATTGAAAAGAACTTTTACTCAGGAGTTAAAACAACAGCACAGAATGAGATCTCTGAAAGCTTCTATAGCTACTCCTGTGCGCTCAGAAGAAATGACGTAGTTTACGCTGTTACTTACTGCCCTTGCATATGTTTATTTGTCATTGCTAACTATTTTGCTGCTAGGTAATGGATATACAGTTTTTCCTGACTCAGAATCATTCAAAAAGTAGTCTTCCTGCTTACTGCTCATGTATCCTGACTTTCAAAGCAGTGATAGTTTCTAATATCCTACATTAAGTTTGAAACAGGAATCAGTAACTTCAACAGCTGATAGTTGGAATATTTTTTTTACTTTCACAATGACCAGTCTAAGGGGGTTATAAAGAAATTTGAATCATGTTTTCTGGAATGAAAGACTCTTTGCCTAAATTTATTCACAAAATCACAGTATCACAGTATAACTAAGGTTGGAAGAGACCTCGAGGATCTTTGAGTCCAACCTGTCTCCATAGACCTCATGACTAGACCATGGCACCAAGTGCCATGTCCAATCTCCTCTTGAACACCTCCAGGGACGGTGACTCCACCACCTCCCTGGGCAGCCCATTCCAATGATGAACAACTCGCTGAGTGAAGAACTTTCTCCTCACCTCGAGTCTAAACCTCCCCTGGTGCAGCTTGAGACTGTGTCCCCTTGTTCTGGTGCTGGTTGGCTGGGAGAAGAGACCAAGCCCTTCCTGGCTACAACCACCTTTCAGGTAGTTGTAGAGAGCGATGAGGTCACCCCTGAGCCTCCTCTTCTCCAGGCTAAACAATCCCAGCTCCCTCAGCCTCTCCTCACAGGGCTTGTGCTCAAGGCCTCTCCCCAGCCTTGTTGCCCTTCTCTGGACACGTTCAAGTGTCTCGATGTCCTTCTTAAACTGAGGGGCCCAGAACTACCTCTGGTAGTCATGAAATGTTTAGATTTTGCTGGGAGAAGGATGTTTTTGTAAGCTTATTTGAAACTTAAATATGCTTGCTGTTAATTATTCATGACTTCAGCAGCAAATATGGCAAAGCCATATCTTGGTGCCATGGGTTAGTTGCTTAGGTGGTGTTGGATTGGTTGATGGGTTGGATGCGATGATCTTGAAGGTCTCTTCCAACCTGGTTTATTCTATGTATTCTATTGTTTTTTCTTTTGAAGACTTAAGCTCACATCAGCAGTTCATGTCATTGTGCTTGGTATGAGTGGTAAAGACAACTACAGGCATAGCAATAGGGATATCCAGGTGATAGTTTTTTAGAGTGTTCAGACATTTTGGTACAAAGGGAGATTTCCAGTGTATTCAGGCAAGAGCTATATGGAGTTACAAGTCAGTCTCAGACTGTAGCCAGTTCTAACATAGGATTTTGAGGCCAAAATAATCCATAGGAAAACTATATTTGTGACATTGTGAACCTCTGAGTCTTCCTGAAATGGAAAACTTGAAGTGTTGACAACCTTGCACTTCAGAAATAATACTACTCTGTTACTGCTTATTTGTCTTGATTTACCTGTATACCACTAAGTGTTAATACAAAGTCCTGCTATGTAACTCTGTTCTCCTTAAGGGTACTGTGTGAACTACTGCTGAACTACTGTTCCTCACAGCAGTAGATACTGAACTGTGAGATTTGTTTTAAGCAGTATGTGTTTTCTGCTACAGAAAAAGTCATCTGTATTCTTCCAGAACACATCTAAACGGCTGTGTTTCCATGTATGAGAAAATACCTTTTAACTTTCTTGTCTAGATACTTCTTCAAAGCTATTTTTACTTAAATGATGAAATCCACCCCAAGAAGAAAATAATATGTACTCTCTGCTTTTCTCCTATGCCTGTTCTTCCCTGCTAACAACCTTAGGCATCTTCTTAAAACAGGTGAGATAGAGGACATCTTACCATAGGTGGGTATGAGAGGTAGGAAAGATACCTCCCTCTGGATCATTCTGGGCCCAGAATACACCCATTCCCTGCATTGCCAGGCTACCAGGGAAGACCTTCACCATCCATTCATAAAGGAAATACTTTGCCACAGAAGGTATGATTCTGTTAAGGATTTACAAGCTTGGAGATTCCATGTGTTTTAACAATTGCCAGTACTTTCCACCGTTGATTTTGCTCAGAAATATTAGGAGGGCATGGTAGAGTGGCTGGAGAGCAGTCAGGCTGAGAGGGACCTGGGGGTGCTGGTCGACGGTAGACTGAACATGAGCCTGCAGTGTGCCCAGGCAGCTAAGAGGGCCAATGGCATTCTGGCCTGCATCAGGAACAGTGTGGCCAGCAGGAGCAGGGAGGTCATTCTGCCCCTGTACACTGCACTGGTTAGGCCGCACCTTGAGTCCTGTGTCCAGTTCTGGGCCCCTCAGTTTAGGAAGGATATTGACTTGCTGGAACGAGTCCAGAGAAGAGCAACAAAGTTGGTGAGGGGTTTGGAACATAAGCCCTACGAGGAGAGGCTGAGGGAGCTGGGGTTGCTTAGCCTGGAGAAGAGGAGACTCAGGGGTGACCTTATTACTCTCTACAACTACCTGAAGGGAGGTTGTAGACAGACGGATGTTGGTCTCTTCTCCCAGGCAAGCAGTACCAGAACAAGAGGACACAGTCTCAGGCTGTGCCAGGGGAGGTTCAGGCTGGATGTTAGAAAAAAGTTCTATACAGAAGGAGTGATTGCCCATTGGAATGCGCTGCCTGGGGAGGTGGTGGAGTCGCCATCACTGGAGGTTTTCAGGAGAAGACTTGACGGGGTGCTTGGTGCCGTGGGTTAGTTGTTTGGGCGGTGTTGGATTGGTTGATGGGTTGGACGCGATGATCTTGAAGGTCTCTTCCAACCTGGTTTATTCTATGTATGTATTCTATGTATGTATGTATAAAGCATTGCCTTGTTGTCTTACGTCTTCCTTGTCTCATCCAGCATTTTCTTGTTGACATTCATTCAAAGTGGTAGATTTTATTGTATTTTTTTAAAGTAAACAAAGCACACCTATTTGTAGTCATATGAGTGTTTTAAGCATGAAGAGAAGTGCTGCATTAGATGTAGAAAAAGACACATATATTTTGTACAAGTAGCATTAGTGTAATGCATATCCTTTTTAACTGGGTTTTTCCAGAGTTCATTGTCCAGTCTGGCAACACACCGCTCTTGATTCATTCTCTTTGGCAATAGGAGCACTTTTATTGTTTGTTATTCATCATTATGTATTTGTTATTTATTGAAATACTGCAGCAACATCTGAATCGCTACATCTGTGTGTGTGCGTTGTTGAGCCAGGCACCATAAAAAGCATTTGGAGTGCATGGCCTTTACCTTGAATAAACTAGCTCAAATCATTGCACCAAAAGTCCTTTAATATCGTGATTCAAACATAGAATCATTAAGGGTGGGAAAGATCTCTAAGATCAAATCCAACCATCAACCCAAAAACACCACACTCACTAAACCATGTCCTGAAGTGCCTTGTATACATGTTTTTTGAACAACCTCAAGGATGGTGACTCCACCAACTTCCCTGGGCAGTGTGTTCCATAGCTTGACCACTCTTTCAAGAAAGGAATTTTTCCTACTATCTAATGTAAACCTCCCCTGACACAGTTTCTCTCATCCTGTGGCTATTACTTGGGAGGCCAATGGCCAACTCACTGCAATCTTCTTTCAAGCAGTTGTAGAGAACAATCAGGTCTCCCCCCAGCCTCTTCTCTAGACTAAACAATCCCAGATCCCTCAGCCATTCTTCATAACACTTATTCTCTAGCCCCCTCACCATCTTTGTTGCCCTTCTCTGGGCTTGCTCCATCAGTTCAATGTCCTCCTTGTTGTGAGGGGCATAGAGACTGAATGCAATATTTGAGATGAGGCCTCACCAGTGCTGAGTACAGGGGAACAGCCACTTCCCTCTTCGTGCTGGCCATGTTAGTCCTGATACAGGCCAGGATGCTGTTGGCCTTCTTGGCAGCCTTGGCACATTGCTGTCTCATGGACAGAGGCCTGTCAGCAAGCATCCCCAGGTCCTTTTCTGCTGGATAGTTTTCCAGCCACTCTGCCTCAAGCTTGTAGTGTTGTTGTGACCAAACTACTGGCCCTGGCACTTGGCTTTGTTAAACCTCATACAGTTAACCTCAGCCTATTCATCCACCCTGTCCAGATCTCTTTGCAGAGCTTTCCTATCTTTGAACAGATCAACACTCTCACCTAATTTGGTGTTGTCTGCAAACTTACTGAAGGTGCACTTAACCCGCTATTCCAGATTATTGACAAAGATATTAAAGTAAACTGGTCCCAAAACGGAGCCCTGGAAAACAGCACTTGTGACTGGCTGACAACTGGATTTGACTCCATTCATCACAACTCTCTGCACTCAGCCATACAGACAGTTTTTTACACAACAAAGAGTACACCTAAGTCACGAGCAGCCAGCTTCCCCAGGACTATGCTGTGGGGACAGTATCAAAGGCTTTACTTAAGTCCTAGTAAACAATATACACAGCCTTTCCTCATCCACCAAGTGGGTCACCTAGTCATAGAAGGAGATCAGGTTGATCAAGCAGTACTTGCCTTTCATAAACCCCTGCTGGCCATGAGTGCACTCAGGATAAATCATTCCATAATATTCCCTGCTACCAAGATCAAGCTGACAGGCCTGTAATTTTCCTGCATCCTCCTTCCAGTCTTTGTCGTAGATGGCCATCACTTTGACAAGCCTCTGGAACCTTTATTGTTTTCCAGGACTGCTGGAAAATGATGGGGAATTGCTCAGTAAGCTGCTCTGCCAGCTCTCATGACTCTTAGTTGGGTCCCATCCAGCCTCAAAGACTTGTGAGTTGAATGTCCAGGTGGCATAGGAGGTTTTCAACTGTTTCATCCTGGATTCTGGGTCATTTATTCTACTCTATCCGTATCTTCCTCCTCAGGAGGCTGAATACTTGGAAGATAACTGGTCTGACTATTAAAGGCTGAGGCCAAAGCCTCTACTGTACACTGGTGAGTCCTCACCTAAGGTATGGTGTCCATTTCTGGGCTCCGCAGTTCAAGAAGGACAGGAAACTACTGGAGAGAATCCAACAGAGGGCCACAAAGGTGACTAGAGAACTGGAGCATTTCTCTTATGAGGAGAAGCCAGGAGACGTGGGGCTCCTTAGTCTAGAAAAGACTGAGTGGGGATCTTACCAATGTTTATAAGTATCTAAAGTGTGGAGTTCAAGAGGATGGGTATGGACTCTGTTCAGTGGTGCCCAGTGATAGGACAAAGGCAAACAGGTACAAACTAGAGCATAGAAATTTTCACTTGAACTTAATGAGAAACTTTCTACTTTGAGGTTGACACAGCACTGGGACAGGCTCCCCAGAGAGGTCATGGAGTCTTCTCAGGAGAATTTTGAAACTCACTTAGATATGTTCCTGTGCAGCCTGATCCAGGTGTACCTGCTTTAGCTGGGGGCTTGGACTAGATGACCTCCAGAGATCCCTTCCAGCCCTTACCAGTCTATAATTACTTCAGCTTGTTCCTCATCCTTAGTGACAATGTTCCCGTCTGCATCCAATAAAGGATAGATATTCTCCTTGGCTGTCTTTTTGTTGTTAACGTATTTGCTGAAATATTTATTGTTATGTCTTAAGACAGTGGCCAAATTGAGTTCTAGCTGGGATTTTTCCTTTCTATTTTTTTTCTCTGAGTGACCTAATGAAATCCCTGTACTCTTTTTGAGTTGCCAACATACTTTGTCAAAATGTCTTTGTTTCCTTCTTCTAAGGGACCAAATTCTAGGCCTTCTGGGACACATTTCTACCCATGTGTTCAAGTGAAAATAACTTCCTCTTTCTAAAATGATAAATTTGATACTGAGCAAGAAATGCAAAACCCACATGTATTAATCTCCTTTGAAAACAAGGCTTAAAAAGAAGTTGATGATTTTCCCACTCCAGTTTTGTCAGGTCCTTAAAATTTGCATCTGTGACATCAAAGCAGTTAGATTAGTTTAGCATTGTTGTTTTGGGTTGCAGAGTATGTAGGATGCATTTAAGAAGCATTTGGTAAGATTGTCCCTAATCAAAGATGAGTTTGTCTGATTGCTTATCCAGTATTATCATTCCTTCAGGTTTAGGCACAGATTTAGACATAGTGCAAATGAGAATGGGACTGCGTTGTCTGACAGCTCCTTTGAGGGTCTGCTCACTACTCCCTTGTTGTCATGAAGGAAGAGTAAGATGCCTTTGCCATCTTGTCAGTCCAAATTATTATATTACAACTTTATACTTAAGAATTAATATAGGGTAATAACTTTTGAAAATTTGCATGTATATTTACTAATAACAATATTTTAACACATAATATTAAAGAGCAGCAAGGAAGAGAAGAACAATGAAAGTGACTCTACATGATCTAGACCAATCTGTATATTCAGATTACTAACATGAGAAGTGAACTCTGCTGTACATAGGAGTTTGCTGCTGATTTCACTATTTACTGCATCATAAAAAGAAAAGCTTAAAGCAAAGGCTGCTATCACAACACTACTGTTATTCTTCACCCTTTGCTTTTCAAATGAAACTAGCTAACCCCAAAATAAAAGTATGTTAAAAATATTTACTATACAGAGCAATCATATGTTTTCCTAATCCTCGTTTGTGGCAAGTCACAATTTAACCCTGATTTATTGTGATCTAAATCCTAACTCTCTCTGGAAACTAAGCCTAAAATTAGAAATTATAATCATGGAACTTCATGTGGCTGCCCTTTGCAATCTTATCATAATATCATAGTATCAGTCAGGGTTGGAAGGGACCACAAGGATCATCTAGTTCCAACCCCCCTGCCATGGGCAGGGAAACCCCACACTAGATCAGGCTGGCCGCAGCCTCATCCAGCCTGGCCTTAAATACCTCCAGGGATGGGGCCTCAACCACCTCCCTGGACAACCCATTCCAGGGCTTCACCACTCTCATGGTGAAGAACTTCCTCCTCACATCCAGCCTGAATCTCCCCACCTCCAGCTTCAGTCCATTCCCCCTAGTCCTATCACTACCCGATATCCTGATAATAATAATAATAATAATAATAATAATAATAATAATAATAATAATAATAATAATAATAATAATAATAATAATAATAATAATAATAAAAAAGTTTGAAGAGACCTTCAAGATCATCGCGTCCAACCCATCAACCAATCCAAACCACCTAAACAACTAAACCACGGCACCAACCACCCCATCAAGTCTCCTCCTGAACACCTCCAATGACAGTGACTCCACCACCTTCCTGGGCAGCCCATTCCAATCGGCAATCACTCTCTCTGTATAGAACTTCTTCCTAACATCCAACCTAAACCTCCCCTGGTGTAGCCTGAGACTGTGTCCTCTTGTTCTGGTACTGGTTGCCTGGAAGAAGAGACCAACATCCGCCAGTCTACAACCTCCCTTCAGGTAGTTGTAGAGAGCAGTAAGGTCTCCCCTGAATCTCCTCCTCTCCAGGCTAAGCAACCCCAGTTCCCTCAGTCTCTCCTCGTAGGGCTTGTGTTCCAAACCCCTCACCAACTTCGTTGCTCTTCTCTGGACACATTCCAGCAAGTCAACATCCTTCCTAAACTGAGGGGCCCAGAACTGGACACAGTACTCGAGGTGTGGCCTAACCAGTGCAGTGTACAGGGGCACAATGACCTCCCTGCTCCTGCTGGCCACACTGTTCCTGATGCAGGCCAGGATTCCATTGGCCATCCTGGCTGCCTGGGCACACTGCAGGCTCATGTTCAGCCTACCATCAACCAGCACCCCCAGGTCCCTCTCTGCTTGGCTGCTCTCCAGCCACTCTGACCCCAGCCTGTAGCTCTGCATGGGGTTGTTGTGGCCAATGTGCAGAACACAGCACTTGGATGTGTTAAATCTCATGCCGTTGGACTCTGCCCATCTGTCCAGCCTGTCAAGGTCCCTCTGCAGAGCCTCTCTACCCTCCAGCAGATCAACTCCTGTCCCCAGCTTGGTGTCGTCAGCAAATTTCCTGATGATGGACTCAATGCCCTCATCCAGATCATCAATAAAGATGTTAAAGAGCATGGGGCCCAGTACTGATCCCTGGGGCACACCACTGGTGTCTGGCTGCCAGCTGGATGTGGCATCATTCACCACCACTCTCTGGAAGTCACTCCCCAGCATTCTTATAAGCCCCCTTCAGATACTGTAAGGCCTTCTTTGTCTTTTATTCACCAGTGCAAAATACATAGTTCAATTCTTATGAAATTTGCATACAGACATATGTGGGATGTTGTATCCTCTCTCATTCAGAAGTTAATTTTCTTTTCCTAAACATACAATACCCTGTACATAAATCACTTTGTGTTCTCTGCCTTTGTTTCATTAACTTGTTCATGGCATCATGGATTCCCTACTTGTTTCTTATTTTTTCTTTTCTTTATTTTTTCTTTTTAATTTTCTCTGTTCTTTTCTTTCTCCCCCTCTTTGTATTTCCCTGTCCATTCTTAGTAAGCACAACATCATCTAAAAATTCAATCATAACCAAAGATGTATTTTGAGGCTGAGGGAGCTGGGGTTGCTTAGCCTGGAGAAGAGGAGACTCAGGGGAGACCTTATTACTCTCTACAAGTACCTGAAGGGAGGTTGTAGACTGGCGGATGTTGGTCTCTTCTCCCAGGCAGCCAGTACCAGAACAAGAGGACACAGTCTCAGGCTTCACCAGAGGAGGTTTAGGTTGGATGTTAGGAAGAAGTTCTATACAGAGAGAGTGATTGCCTATTGGAATGGGCTGCCCGGGAAGGTGGTGGAGTCACTGTCATTGGAGGTGTTCAGGAGGAGACTTGATGGGGTGCTTGGTGCCGTGGTTTAGTTGTTTAGGTGGTTTGGATTGGTTGATGGGTTGGACGCGATGATCTTGAAGGTCTCTTCCAACCTGGTTTATTCTATGTATTCTATGTGTGATATATCATATTCTGTGATTTGTTCTATGACAGTACCTGCGTGCAATCATGAGAATAAACTTTTGTTTTGAGGCTTGTGTTTCCATAGATGTGATAACTCTCCAAACATCAATTTTTGCCATTCAGAATTTAATTATTAAAAAGAGGGAGAAGTATTTCATTTTTTTATGTTGAGTAACATAGGTCACTTTGGAAAGCTTGCTATGTCCATGGTGCATTCTTTAATTTTCCAAATTTTGAGAACTGCCAAAAGGTGCAATCCTTCTTTTCCATTTTTGTGTTGTTAAGAAGATATCTAATTTCAAAGGCTCGATACACTCATTTGTTAAAAAAAAAAAAAAACACCACACACCAAATAAAAACCCTTATTTAAGGCTAAATGCTAATAACAAGAATGTTAACTGACTTAATGCAATGTGAAATTGCTGCATCAACATTCATACAAATGATAATTCAGTCTAAGTGGCTCTATATTCTGTTATATAGACATTACTTTGCAATTTACAGGGTAATTGCATATGCAGCTACTAAACAAATTTGTTTTGTTTTGCATCAAAAGTGCTTTGCATATCTCTTCAATATATGATTATATTTAAATGCATGGGGTTTAGTGGGATGGTATGGGCAGCTGCTCTGTTGTTGAATATTTAATAACTATTAGTGAGTCTTTATTGTCTTGTTAATGTCTAATTCATTTTTCTTGTGTGGGATAATTGCTTGAAATTTAAGAGAAATTCCAAGAGATACTGAGATAGTGTAGCCATTACCTTCCTTTATTAACTTACAGTACCACTAAGTAAAAGTATCCATCTTTTTATAGTAGCTTTGAAAACAGGACTTGGGAAAAGAATTTTTTGTGCATTCATAAGCACTTTTTTGGCAAATTTACCATGTAAAATACTTCAGTAGGAATATTGTTTGTTAGCTAGCACTTTTCTGATGCTTTATATTTTTCTTTAATCCAAATAACTCTTTTATGTATAATCAGAAATGTCTTCATATACATAGCTCTTCAGCAATTGCACACAATATCTACTTTGCTGCAGAATGTTGATTTTACTCCCTCCCCTACTCTCTCTAAGTTTACTGTTCTTAATCCTGTGTTCAGTTCAGTTGCAGGAAGAACAATTTCGAATAATACGATCATGATGTTAAAATCACAAGTTATATGCTGCTGCCATCTGGAATAGTGAAAATAAAAGGTTTATTTACACTGTTCTTTGAAATAAACTTTATTGCAGCAGTTTATCTTCAGTATCTGTAGCATATTCTGGGAATACACCATGTGTGCCTTTTTATTCTGTGAGATACAGAAAGACTAAAATTTTCCTGTGGCAAAGCTATCAGTGAATCTTGAAATACATTAGTTTTTTTCTTCTTCAGTAGAATGGAGAACCATCCTCCATTTCCAGAAGAAAAATTGATTCACATAGGACAACATTTATTTAATAGACACAGTAAAACATGTTGAGTTGAATAGAATAGAATAGAATAGAATAGAATAGAATAGAATAGAATAGAATAGAATAGAATAGACTAAACCAGGTTGGAAGAGACCTTCAAGATCATCAAGTCCAACCCCTCAAGCAATCCAACCCACCTAGCACCCCATCAAGTCTCCTCCTGAACACCTCCAATGATGATGACTCCACCACCTCCCCCGGCAGCCCATTCCAATGGGCAATCACTCTCTCTGTATAGAACTTCTTCCTAACATCCAGCCTAAACCTCCCCTGGCGCAGTCTGAAAGTATGTACTTTGTTATGCACATTATACAGGTTTAACTATAGGTTAATACAAATACTCTGGAATATGGGTGTTTTGATGGTGCAAATAGCTGATGAGGAAGGAAATAACTTAACTGAAATATTGCTCAGTTTTCATGTCCACTTGGCCTCTGGAGCTATTATCTTGCCCTTATACTCCACAATCAAAGTCATCACAGTTTGATTTGGTACTTTACATTTGCACTTCATATCCATATCATAGTAGTATTATCATAATGTGCTGTAACCAAAAAAAAATATTCTGTCTTGTTAAAACATGATATTGATTCCCAGAGTGATTCAGCAGTGTAAGTATGAAGAATTGAAGACCAGATGAGTTTCTAAAAGCTGTCATTCTTCTTCCTGCCAGCATGATCTAGGTGTGACCTGAAAGTAGCTTTTTACAGGAAGAGTAGGCAAAATTGTGACACGTTAGATGAAGACCACTTTTTTCTCCATTTAGCTGTGTTGTATATCTAGGTAGGTTTTTGACCAGGAGTCAGATCTACTGTAGTGGATTCGGATGAAATATTTCTTTGGATACATCTTTTATATAAGCAGCCTTGAAAGTATGCCTTCAGGCATAATTTGGGAGTTCATGAAACCTTACAAAAGAATGATGTCACTTAGTAAAGAGTTTGCAACATCACACCTTTACCTTTAAGATGAGGGGGGAAAAAAAGTTAAAGGACAAGCAAAACAAAGTTTATGCTATACAGAGCGACAGCTATGTCCAGATGTTTTCTTGTGAAGATACTTTTAAAGGTAGGTATGGTTTCTTCTTGGTAAAGCATAATTTAACTTGTTGGTATTTTCAAAATACCACTCCATCAAAATTACTCTTTACACACAAAAACCTAATTTCAAGTCTCTACTCTAAATGCCGTTGTATTTGTGAAGCCAGGCTCACCTCTAAGACAGGTGCATCAATATGTGAAATTATGTGGATAGTGTTGTACATATGCTGAAAGCTGAATGTAGAGGTTAATGTACATTTTCCATATGTGATACTTGGAATTCCATTCTGGAAACTGGCAGCAGAGGTAGGAATCTCAAGGACATTGTTTACAGGTGAGCAATGTCACATAGAATGAATACACAGAAAGGAAGCTTAGAAATACTAAGAACAACCACAATGGGAAAAAAGGCAAGGCAGATTCATATAATTCTTGTGTAAGGGTTCGTATTTTAACCAATCTGAGTAATTTTCTTTCTGTGTTGTTCAGATTGTATATTCAGTTAAAAATTACTTTTGTAGATCTCTTCCTGGAAATTATACTAGCACATTGCTAGAGGCAGCTTAATGCCAGCGATGGAATGCAGAGCTGTTAAGACACCTAACAAATTCAAAGAATGTGCTCTATTTCTAAATCTTGTATCTGTCATCCTAAACAAAGTATGTATTACATGTATGATTCACTAAGCACAAGGACAGAGGAATCTGCTCTTTAATGGCCTCTCAAAGTGACAGTACCAAATGGCTTTGAGAAGGTCAAGTCTGATTTAAAGAGTTGATTTAAAAAGTTAAACCTGATTCACTAGAATTGAATATTAATGTGGAACAGAGTCATATATTGTGTTTTAGAGCCTAATAAGCATATTAACGAGCAATTAAAATTATTTTTCTTTCCACCTTATATAAAGTTGAAGAGCTACCAATGTATTAAAATTGTGTAATAGTTACTTTTTTCTACCATGGCTGAGAGGCAGTTGTGTGAAGAGTTATGCCAACTTACTGGAGAATTGTGTTTAGTATACCAGAGTAGTATCTATGTGTGTTTGTATTGCAAACAAAAAGTAGTTCATGGGCAACAGCAGACCCTGGCAAAGATTTATAGGATACACATGCTTGTTAT